>NC_143561.1:128010026-128661280 GCF_054136105.1 Typopeltis vanoorti
TCCTTCCTTGTTTCTTTCTTTCTTCTCGCTCCTTCCCCCGAATGCTATTCGAGTATTTGAGGGCTAGGGGTGAATCTTTGCTGCTTAGTTCTTCCACAGAGGACCTCCAGCGGACCCTGGATAGGTTTGCAGCTGTTTGTGCAGAAGCCGGAATGAAGATCAGTTGGCCAAAACTGAAACACGAAAAACAGGAAAGTGGGACGTAGAGCTAGATACTCGGATTGGCTCAGCAAGCGCAATATTGCGGGAGCTTGGTCGTTTGGTAGTATTGAAGCGGGAGTTAAGCCAGAAGGCAAAGCTGGCTGTCTTCAATATAGTATGTCCCCATGGTCATGAGAGTTGGGTAATGACTGAAAAAATGCGGACACGAATCCAAGAGACTGAAATGAGGTTCCTTCGAGGGGTTGCAGAGCTGACAACATTCGACAGGGTCAGAAGCTCTGCAATTCGGGAAATCCTCAATACTCAACCGCTGCTTCTCCGTGTTGAGAGATCACAGTTACGTTGGTACGGGCACCTGGTCAGGATGCCACAAGAAAGGCTCTCCCAGCAGGCCCTCTTTGCCAAGCCAGTGGGTGGGAGGCCACGTGGAAGGCCAAGGACTCGCTGGATCGATTATATCCAATACCTTTGGTGGATACGTTTGGGAGTCTCCCCAGAACACCTGAGCTTGGTGGCGGAGGATCGCGACCATTGGAAGTTCCTCTTGCAGCTGCTGCGCCCCACAACCGAGTTAGGAAAGGGGGCCTTGAAGATGAATGAATGAATGAATAATAAGAGAGATTCAGCTTCTGAAAAACAGAAAAGAGTAAACCTTCTAGAAAGAATGGGAGAAATCTCGTTGAGCTAATTAAATGCCTTATTTTAATCCTTCCCACCAAAAATGTGGCTCCCCAGCAGATTACTTGAACGAGTGGTTAACGAAGAAATCTGCACGAAACAAGCCAAAAGAAACAAACTAACAGTGGATTTCATTTATGCTGCTGTTGACCTCCACCGATGTCACATCAAGCAATGAAAATAATCAACGGCATTTTTCCCT
This sequence comes from Typopeltis vanoorti, assembly GCF_054136105.1. NCBI lineage: Eukaryota > Metazoa > Arthropoda > Arachnida > Uropygi > Thelyphonidae > Typopeltis > Typopeltis vanoorti. The sequence continues at coordinate 128,011,069 of NC_143561.1, forward strand.
AAATCCAATCAAGTTCCGAAACGGAAAGAGTCTTTCAGCCAATGTGAGATTCGAGCTCGTATTCGGCCGATAGCGAAGCAAGAGACTCGACCCACTCATCAGCCGAAGAGAAACGATTTCGCATCTTTCTCTCACTCGCTATTCAGAAACCCTCCCTCTGAACCAGGGACCTTTGCAAATCAACGTTTCCTGACCGACGGCTCTGCCGTAATCATTGGCAGAAATATTTAAACCAAAAGCCAAATATTTACTTTTAAAAGTTCTGCTGACGTTTGGCCGAGTGGAGAGAAATTCACTCTCACCCGTTGCAGCGGGTGAGAGTGAAACAGCCATGCCCAGGAATCCCACCGTGGGGATGGCTGTTTCGCAAATCTGTTCGAAATTCAGTTTCATCACGTGGGGATGGAACTCATCGAACACCATTTTATCAAGGTGAATTGAAGGAAAGAAGAGGGAAAAGAAATAAACCTCATCGCAACGAATAAGAAAATGCTCTGTAAGAAAACAACTCAAGGGTATGCCGGTGATGTTGGGTGAATTCCACCAGTAGAGGCTGTAAGCCTTTTGTTGGTGCATTAGCTAATAAGCCAAAATCTGAAAACCCCCGTTCTAGGCACCCAACAGGAAACTTTTTCAAGCCACTTCAGGCCTCCAGCAAGCAGGACTGTGGTCTCAGACTGAGGACGATGAAAATTGTTAACCACTAAACACTTTCAAAAAACAAACAACAACAACAACAAAAAAAAAAAAACATGCCCACTTGCATGAGATTTGAAAACAAAACTTGCTGCTTGGAGAGTGGAAGTTGGGCAACTAAACAGCGGCGATGCACTTCAAGCATATTTTGAATTTTTTTTTTCGATACTGTTTTGAATCAAGCTCATTTATTTTGTGGAAATTATTTCCAGAGCTGCATTCTTATCGTTCCTCAATGTTTAATTTTCATAGATATCATGAATTCTCAGTAAAAACTTAGAATCTCAGGACAAAAGAAAGAAAATTAAGGTAGAAACCATGAAAATTGTGGAAGCAATCGTTGTAGCTGTTGTGCAACAAAAAAGTTTTTACATTTATCCATTCGGACTGTTAAAGGGGCTCTCCTAAGTCTGTTTGTTTTCACCTCCTATCTTCATATTTATTCTTCAAAATTAGAGGCAAACGGCTAATCACCCTCTCCTCGAGTTACGGTTGCGAAGTCCAAGAATACTTGGAAAGGTCGTGGCCGATTAAGTGCCTGGTAGGACCACACATAGGAGAGGATTCTTCAAAATAATAACAATTCAGAATATTAGTATAACCATTAATTTTTTTTGGGGGGAAGGGGGTTAGGGTAATATGTTCGTGCTAATATTTTAATTGCAGAAAGCAGTATCATTGTATTATTTTATCGTACAAGTCGTAAACTTTTTTGTCACAGTTACGCAGGTCATCAGTAACATCGATCCCCCAGTGGGGTTCGAGCTCACGGCCTCTTATTTGGGGAGCATTCTCTCTCAGCCAAGCCATCCCACTTGGTGCACATCGCTTACTCTTGGACTTCTTGGTATCTCTTCGTGCGCATAAGCGCGTTCTTGGCTTTTTGTGGTGAACGATCTCGCAAGCTCTTCTGCAAACGGTGACGGGATTCCTGGAGAAGTCACTTCAGCCGTTGTCGTTCCGTTTCCATCGAAGAATTCGTGAGTTCTAGAAATGTCCGCATTGGTGAACGAGCACTTTCGTTCTTACAAACAGGTAAAGAAGAAATTGCATGTCCAAACAGCCAACTACTAATAGGTGTATATACACGCACGAGCGAGTTCAATGCCTAAGCACGAGAATCCACAATGTAGCTGATTCTCTGTTTGAATTAAACTAATCGACGTTTCTTGTCTCTACCTGACAGTTGAAATTTCGATGTGTTGACATCAATTTCGTCACTGAAATTAGCCACTGAACGGCGTTTGACCCGCATTTTCCCGAGCCACCATGCAGAGTCGCAGTTCACTTGTCTTCATCGCCGAGTTTAGTGTCTGCTAATCAGCATTTTCGTTCTTAATTATTATCTGCACCCCATTACGTCTGACGCATTTTCGTCGAGCGTGGGGACTACCTTTGCTGGCGTGCGCTACACAGGATTAAATATGCCTTTTTCGGTTCTACAACAGAAGAAGAATGAAGCGATTTTTAAAAAAAAAACATGATTACAGAAATCTCACTGGCGAAAGGTTGACGCCCTTTAATGTAAAGCGAAACAGATTAGCACCGTGTCTGGTTTGCTATTCGAGAGCGCGACAGACAGTCGCAAACTCTTTACATTCTTTCGCCAAATGCAGTCGTAACGTGTGGGAAATACCAAACGGGTATTCTTGGGCGACTAAAGCCAAAATTGGACTTTATGCAAAACTTATTCTAGAAATGATAAGTAATGTTAAAAAATGACTAACAAGAGCAACTTAGATCTGATGCACTGTTTACCGTGAACTGACCAACAGAAAAAAGTAACAACACTTCGCTTTTTGTTTCAGATTTACACAAAGCATTGAATAGCGTAAAATTACGCGATATTTTAAGCGTAAAATTTAAAATTAAAAAAAACACTAGTAATAAATCTTTTTAAAAGATATTTCTGCAGATAATGAGGTACAACGAAAATTAATTGAACTAAGAAAACAAATAGACAGGATGATTCATCGAGTTCACTACTTCAGTGGATGAAATAACGACAGAACTAAAGGATAAGAATTCGAATGGACTAAAATGAATAATAATCCACAGTCAATCTAATCTGCTATGCAAATAATAATGAAGTAATAAAGACACTGAAGATCATTCCAAGCGGGTTTGCCAAGAATACAATATCGACAGAAAAAACCGAAACATTAGTAGGCAACCAATCGGGTGTCAGCTAGAAATAAACAGAAAATAATCGAACGAGTGATGAATTTCAATTGTTTAGGAATTCGGATTAACTCAGAAGGAATAAGAGAAAATGGAGTTGAAGACTTAACAGGATTTCGGAATGTGTAAACTCAAAAATCTCAGTATCTTGCAACTGAGACAAGTGTGGATATCAGAGGGTTACAATACGAATACTTGTGGATCTGAAACAGATCGAACATTTAAATCTACTGCTACAAAAATGAAGACACTTCGAAAATGGTGCGAAAAATAAAACAGGAAAAAGGAATGAAGAAAGGTGTCTTGCAAAGCAGTAAACGGATGGATACAAACAGGAATAAGGAATGGCAAAAAGCGCATTAGCAGAATGTAAAAGATGGAGTAATTAAACGAATAGAGAAATGAAAACCAATACCAGATGACCAGTTAGAAGACAGAGAAGCTGTGGAAAGATGGGTTACAATAAGCATCGTCTCAAAACAGGGCTAAGATCGAAGAAGTGTTGTTCCGAAAAATAACAGTGTTGATTTTGCTGTTTGTTCAGCATCGTTGAGGAAAATCGTTCTGTTACGGCTGAATATCGTTGTGAACTGCAGAATAAAATTTTGTTCATCAGGAATCGACCAACCAGTCGGCCTGGTTGGACGATTAGTTAGCGTATCCACTCTCCAACCAAGAGGTCGCGGGTTCGAATCTCACTGTGAACATGGATGTTTGTGATTAAGTGGGAGATGAACTTTATCTCCCAGTGTGAACCGCCCCGCTTATTGCAGACCTGCAGTGGCTTCAAAAAGTTCCACGCTTGGCCTCTAGAGCAGAGTCTCCGGATACGTAAAAAATAATACCAAAAATTATGAAAATTAATAAATTAGAATAAAAAAACTCATGGGACACCCGCAGTATTAATGTACCGTAGGATCACAACCTTTTTAGAGTGGTAATCACGTTAAAAAAATAAAGACCAACAACATTTAGCACTGAATTCGCACTTAAGTAAACTAACTTGCAAATTAAACAACAGATGGCAGCAGCTCTATGCTATATGTCACGAGAATTTGAGATTACCGAATAATCAGATTAATCAACTAAAGCACGTTACTGCCGCAGAGAATATAATCGCCAAGAAGGCATTCGTGTTAATATTCTGGAGAGATCACATTCTAACCCCTCCCAACGGAGTATTTAAGTCCAGTAAATTTCATAGGCTAATTTCAACACCGGTTCAGCGCCATTCTTTACATTTCGCACGAATTTTAAAGTGTTCGTGATTTTTAACTTCCTTTGCATTTCTGCGTCGTTAACTTCGCTTTCCTTGCTCCCTCACCTTCTGGCAAGGGATCTGCGCGCTGTGGAAATTTTTATGCTAAGAAAACAATAAAATAAGTCAAAAAATTTAATTTAAAAAATCTAATTATGAAAGAGCTTCGGGAAATTCGAAATATGGTTTTCGAACTTGGTCTTGAACGGTAATCCTCACCCCCCCCCCCAATTCCGTATCAGACTCAGTGCTATTCAGATATTATGAAGAACGCCTCTGATCTTGTAAAAAAGAAAAAAAAAACTCTGAATATTTATTTAAAATTGAATTAATTAATGAAACCATTTGTAATATGTTATCAGCTCCCCATTTTTGTGAGCTGCAAAACCCACAGAAGATCAGTAGCATGTGTGGTCAAGAAGCAACCTGCTGATAAATTTTTTTGGAAGCAGAACTTCTATAAGAAAGCGACTGGAGTGGGGCTGTGGGTGGGTTAGGATAACCAATTTAAGAGATCCGCTCTCTTTTGGGCAGCACCAAACATTTGAGAAAGGCTTTTGTTGGTTCATCTTATATGAGAACGCATTCTAAGGTAGGCCAGATCTGAGATTGTTGTGGTGTTCTCAGCTGCACAGGGGAGAAACGATGTCTTCACTCGAGTCGTTATCAAAAATGAGGGAAGGTGAATAATACCATCCTGTTATCCACACTTTCTTGTGTGAATAACAGAATGGTGTTTCGGTGCCGTTGAAGTTGACAAGGTGTCCGAATCCCGGTGAAATATGGTAAGGAGATCAGTGTACGAGGCATGGATTAAGGAAGATCTTGTAGATCTTTCTATATAAGCCCTGCAAGGTTTGGCAAAGAAAAAGAGGAATGAAAAGGACTGTAATCCGAGAAAAGGATTCGAGGTGTTGGTGAGCGAAGGTGAGTTATGAATAGGAGAAAGAGCACAAGCAAAAGCACAAATCGCCCCCCCCTCAAAGTACTCTGGCATTGGTAGAAGAAAACCTGAAGAAAGGAAGACATCCACCATCCACTTAGTGAGCGAAAAAGAGAAAACTGGCAATCCAGTTGCAAACTGTGGACGGTCGATCAGAGGCGGTAATCTAATAAACAGGACTTTGCGCCAGATCCGATCAAATGCCAACAACGACCACATACGAGATATTTCCCTAACTTTTGTCTATAGACTGGCGATGTTGACAAGGAGATCCGCTGTGAATTGAGAAACAGAACCCACACTGTCATCACTGATCGGCTACTGAACGTCCAGTAAGGGTTGATGGCATTCTCCATTATTTCCGACAGAACTCAGGTGAGTGTAGTGGAACAACAGTTTGATTGCTGCCTTTTACTCTTCCTAGGGACAGGATATACAGCAGAAGTGGTGCCAGATGAATGCGAAATATACCGAAGACGACATCGGGTAGGCATTAATTCTGGAACACACAAGTTTTAAGTACAAATGTGCCATCAGAGCCAGTAGACTTGTTGTATCCAATCCGTTTACTGAGGATTCTTCTCATGGATTTCTCATGAAAGAATACATGACGCATGCGGTGATCAATTTTTCCGAAAAGTTTGTGCGTGTGCGCTTTTGCCTTGATCATTAAAGCAGAATCCGAAGTGCCGGCTTGAGGGTATGTGGCGCCCCTAGTTTTATCAACGCTTTGTAAGACAAGCCAGGCATCATAAAATTCTTTATTGTTAAAAGAAGTTCATAGTTATTGCCAAAAAAAAAAAAAAACTGCGTAGAGAACATTCGAGAGGAGGGGGGGGGGCACTACTCGTACCAACGCTTCGATTCTGTGGTCCTCTTTAATACTACCTTCTTTAATACTCTTTAATACATCCTTCTTCTGCAGGGCCGGCTCTAGGCTTAAGCACAAGAGGCACCAGGCTAGGGGCGCCAACATCGTAAGAAAGATGCAAGGGACTCAGCCATATATTTGGCTAATGTCACAATGGCTACCATGTGCACGCGTGTGAGAGAGATGATAACGAATGGGAAGAAGACGCATCCGGATTTCGTGCAGCAGTCGAGTGTTGCTGTGGGGATTTTTAGTTTCGATGATAAATGCTTTTGGTTAGGGAACGAAGGCCTCGATTTCAACAACAGTTATTTTAGCTGTCGGTTGAAGCACGCCTTTAGATCAGACGATGGGGAAACTAGTTGGCAGAAGAAAGGGCTGAATAGAAATAGCTCAAGTCATCTCGTTTGGCATGATAGTCCCAAACCAAGAGGAGAGCTGACCCGGACAGTGCATTTAATCAGGAGAAGGAGAGAAGATTATCAGGTCGGCAGTTGGACAATAATTCGTGAGAAACTGTTGCTGACAGCAGATATCTCTGCATCTCTTGCAGCTTGATCACACACACACGTACAGTGATTATATCCCCCCCCCTCCGTTAATTTTAAAGGCGCATTTTAAAATATCTCAAAACTAACGAAAACTCCCCAAAGGAAAAGTTTTCACTTCCAGTTAGCCGTTTTCAGTTATTACAGCATTCAACTTTGGCCGACAACACGCGCAAAGAGACGTCACTCGATGAATCACGATTGTAAACGACGCAAATCACATGAAGCTGCAGCAGCGCTCGGTCTAACGGGTTCGTCTTAACGAAGTGACATATTTGTTGCTTGGTCATCCCTTCTCGTTCACCGAATCGGCCGATGTGCACATCTATATGGACGTGCTCGTGCATATCGGCTTCTCCTGTTGCGGAATTCGGAGCTCTCGAACGTCATCACTGCGTTTGCGAATCCGACACAGTTTATGCATCACGAAATGGTGGTTATACGAAGAACCGTCAGAGTACCAGAAAACCGGGGAACACGTGATGCGTCTAGTGGCACGAAATCCAAGTGCCAGCAAATGGAGGATTCAAGTAGAAGAGCGCGCTTCTCAAGCACATGTAAGGAGAATCGCGTATGGTTGGGCGATGTTCACTGGAGATGGTATTTGCGATTATCACAACAGTCACATGAAGATCAGTCAAAATCCGCATGAATTGGGCGAGGCGTTTCAATTACACGACCTTCTTGGTCGCCTAACCTAAATCCTCTCGATTTTTATTTGTGCAGGCATTCGAAGTCATCGGAGATCATTTCCCAGTGGGGACTGTCGATGAACGTGCGCCAATCAGGAACTTTGGATGGCGTGACGTGGGGCTGTCGATGGTAAGCCGCCTAAATGGTTGCGTGGCTGGCAAAAGAGGTCATTTTGAACACCTGCTGTGACCCTGTTCACCCTGCAGTCTTTCTTTTGCCAATTTCCAAGGGATTTTGCCTTCGGTCAGCATTGCCTTGTGGGTTGTCGGTGTTCGTATTGCAAATACGACTGACCGGATCTCAGAAAGGCAGCACTTCCGAATCGATTTTAGTGGGAATTTTTATTACTTTTGGGGTGTCGAATAAGCCTATAAAATTTATGAGGGATGTGTAATCACCTAAGCCTAAGTTGCTTAGACCATATTAATCCCACCCCTCCAAGAAATCGGCAGTAGAACACGCACGCAAAATATTAATTCGTACAAAAGGACTGTCGCCTTTTCGAATGCTCCGGCCATGATCAGAGAGGAGAGAATGCGCACCGATTTCGAGAAGAGTTAGAAGTAAGGCGTTCTTGCTATTCCCCTTGGGAGTGATAAGACATCAGAAGTATTTTTTATTTATTTACGAAACTTATTAGTTCGTCTTTATTTAAGACGAACCTCTCTCTCTCTCTCTCTCTCACAAATTCAGCAGCCAAGTGATAGTCGAAGTAATCTTTTCCTCATCAAAGTTCAGTATGCAAATGAACTTTCCGTTCTTGCTACGTTCCTTGTCATAAAGTTCCCAGCACCCCCCCCCCTCGACGTTGATTAAGACAAACTAATTGAATTCGAAAACGATTTTTCATCCAAAACGCAAATTGAGCGAACCTCACGATCTTCATTCTCTTTAAGTTCTCGTTGGGACGGAGCAAAGATTTCCTCGTTACGACAACTTCTTCCTTTCGCTTTTCAGCCAATCAAAGAGAGAAACGTGGGAATTTCGTAATTCTCCCCTCCCCTCCCCGGATCTAATTTCGAGTGTCCGTCTCAGGGTTGGTCTGGATCGGATTTTCCCCTTCTCCGTTACCAAACATGTTCCGCTGAACTGTGGCGAATGTGGCTCGATGTTTGTGATCCGAACTGTTTCGACGGAAAAGTTGAAAAAGAAAATTCAAAATTGAGTTGGAAAGGACTTCGAAGGTCACCTCGATCGTTAACACCTCGATATTCAATATTTCAAAATTTAATTTAAAATTCAATTTAAAATGTAGTTTAACAATTTTTCATTTTGCAATTCCCATTCGAGAACATCGCCGTGACCAGATTTCAGTTAAGACGATTCAAAATAATTTTTCTTACGAAGCGTACTAATCCTCTTAATTCACGCATCGAGCTGTCCGATCCTCCTCCACAAACAATCTGCTGTTTCTCTGTGCGAGCCAAAATGACAAAAAGTGAAGATTTTCACGAATGTGAACCACTCATTAAAAAGGGTCGATTTAGTGATGTGTACGAGGGTGGTCTGAAACGTTCTCGGCCTCACAATAAAAAAACGAATTTATAATTTCAAAATTATTTTTCAACATAATCTCTCTTAAGACTAATCCATTTATTCCAGCGACGCTCCAGCACCATTATCCCTTCCCTGTAGTAGTTCTCAGTAAGATCTGCAAAATACCCCTCTACAGCCACAATCAATCCCCTCTTGATTCGAAGTAAAACGCTGACCAGCGAGGAAGAGTTTTAATTTTGGGAAGAGATAGAAGTCAGACGGAGCCAAATCTGGTGAATAGGATGGAAGTTCCAACAATTCATAGTGCAGATCCCTTAATTTTCCCATTGCCAAAACACCTTTGTGGGCAGGTGCATTGTCCTCATGAAAGATTTTTTTTTTCTTTTGAAAACCGGGTCTTTTCTCACGAATATTTTCGTCTAGTCTGGTTAAAAAATCGGAATAATATTCCCCCGTTATTGTTTTACCCTTTTCAAGATAATTAATAAACAAAATGCCTTTAGCATCTCAAAACACCGATGCTATGACCCTTCATGCTGATGGAACCGACTTTGCCCTCTTTGGCGCTGAACAACCAGCTTCTGTCCACTGTTTTGACTCCTGTGGATTCTGATGTGTTATGGTGAATCCGAGTCTCATCCATAGTAATAAACCGATGCACAAAATCAGTTTTATTCTTGTTAAAACACTCCAAGCACTGTTCAGAGATTTTCATGCGAGTGCATTTTTGATCTGCTGTGAGCAAGCCTAGCTCCCATCTTGCGCAAATCTTTTTCATTTGCAATTCTTCATGCAGAATATATCCTACACGTTCTTTTGACATGCCTATAGTATCAGCAATTTCGCGCACTTTGACTCGCCGGTCATCCAATACTATATCGTGCACTTGATCAATGACTTCTGATGTTGTTACACTTTTTGGTCGTCCTTCAGGTGGATCATCTTCAAGGCTGGTATGGCCACGTTTAAACTCGGCAGCCCATTCCTTAATTGTTGAAAACGAAGGAGAAGAGTGTCCATAAACTTTTATGAACCACTAATGAATTTCTTTTGGAGTTAAACCTTTTACAAAGAATTTTATAACCTCACGATACTCAATTTTATCCATTTCAAGGGATACAGACAACACATTTGCGTTAGACAGCTGTACAAAACAAACTACTTGATAGAATGACTTGCAATTTCACATGGATGCTTATGACAGATGTACCAACGTAGAAAAAACAAACTCTTGCTAAGAGTGTTGCAATCTATGGTCTAGGCTGAGAACGTTTCGGACCACCCTCGTATTTAGTTGCATTATAACTGAAATCCCCATTCATTTTCTCATCTCTCCAGCTTATTTAAATCCTCCTGAAGAGCTATAACATAGGCACTATTACTAATATCTCTTCTAAGCATCGCATCATCTGTAAATAACTGGCTATATCCATTGACAGTATTCTTGACAAAGGTTAAAAAGCAAAGGTCCCATTACTTCCTCCGTGGAATTCCACTAGGATCTTCCTTTACCCTGATATTGTTCCCCCCCCTCCCCCCACATGCAACTTTGATATCCATCAAGCAGCCAATTTCCAATCCAATTCACTAACCTGACATTAATCCCATACTGCATCTTTAATGTCAGCTTATCATGTGGAACTCTATCAAATGCCTCTGCAAACAAGATATGCCTTTCCGTCATCAATGGCTCTTTTCACTTTATTAAAAGGCAAGTAAATTACTGAAACAAGAGCACCCTTTAACAAATCCATGCTGACCCTCACAGCATGGATTAATGATAGAAGAGAGACCAACTGGTCTGTAGCTTGATACTTGCATTCCCACCACCCCTGTACGATGATCTTATCCTTCTCACTTTCGCTGAACAGCCAGGTGAATGGAACTGTCAGTTCATTAGATTCTCTTAAAATGTGCAGTGAAATTCGATCCAGTCCTACTGTCTTACTAACTTCCAGAGTACTTACTATTTGAAACATATCCTCCTCGTGCAGTTCTAAAGCCTTAAATTCTTTCTGATCCCTTCAGGGATAAAACCAGCTTTTTTAAGATGAATTTTTAATTTTATTTTTTATGTTGCTCACATTCCAGAAAGATTATTTACAAACCTATAGTACATTTTGTACCATGAGTGAGCTAAGGATTTTTTTCTATTTTCTTTATCCATTTTATATGTATTTTTGTATTTTTAATTTATTTTTTACAAGTCCAGAAACCCTGCTCTTGAGAACAAACATGGAACTTTTTCAAGCCATTTCAGGCCTCCATGCAATCCGTTGGCTGAGTACTTAATTGAAGCCGAAATGCTTCAATCCCTTAACAGCTCCACTATATAATTTGCATTGGTCACTTGATCTTCATGTTTTCCATCTAATAAGGTCATCTGTCCAATCATTTCTCCTCTTATTGGTCACATAATGAAAGAATTCCTGAGGGTTTGCCGATAGTGTTGCCATCTATGGCCGAGAACTTTTCAGACCCCTCCTCGTATGCAACTGACTTCTGTTTTCTGAAAATGCTCCACTCAAACTCTTGCAAGTCGTTTCCATGGCCGCGCAGATTTTCTGATGTTTCCGAATCACAAATTCCGATGGGATTCAACGAAATAATTTCACGACGTGCACGGAGTGAGCAAGCGAAGCCATTTGTCTCCATCCAATAAGAGTGACAGAAGCGGAAGATTTGAATGCAGTGGGTTCTTTGCTGAATGCTGACCAGGAAGCAATACGCTGCGAATCGGTGAAATTATTTCCGTCTGTCGGACAGTGTCTTCGTAAATGGCGTTTCTGGTTATGTTGTTAGATCAATAAGCAGCATTAATGCCGCCCACCGTCCTTCGTTTGGCGGTTTTTCGCCTCAGCGCATCCCGCGGATGACCCATCACGAGAAGATTTCGTCTATCAACGGGTGTGAGGCATGCCGACTTCTTGTCGTTGCAGGAATCACTGGGAAGTTTACCGTGGCGATGACACACGCTGTACTCCGAGGAAGGACTCGATTAATACTTTTGTCGGCGGATGAACTCCGTTTTGTTGTTGCTGATGCCAGAGAATATCGAGCAACACCCTCGGCATTTTGGGGACTTCAGCAATGCTGTCATCGTGCGAAGTGCCCCTTTCTTGATCAAAACGGAACTCGCACAAATCCGATGTTGCGAAGCCGAATTGCGTAAACTTGCTCGCCAAGCCTCGACCTTCACAGCTCGAACGATTCAAGCGTAACTGATGTGAGAGAGAAAGTGACGAGGTTGCTAACTTCAGCGAAACAAGGCTGTCATATTCGTAACGTGTTTCAAAACGACTTCTTCTTTCGTACCTGCGGGACGCCAAAACGCTGCTTCAGTGTCTCGGAAGTATTGCTCGAGTGTTTTAAGCGGTACTATACTCCCGGCAACCAAGCTGTCCGTAGAATTTCCACTCGCACATTGCCGTGGTTCGTCCCTTTAAAACTCTGAAAGCGACGGCAGTGCTTTGCGTTAGCTCCGTTAAAAGTTTAATTTTTAGTCTGCGATTCCTCGACCCTCATTTGTCGATAGAAAGCCTTTCCTTGAGGTGGACAGACCTTCGATTTCAGCCCCCCCCCCCAAAAAAAAAAAAACTACGTTGTTGTTTGTGCTGTTGCTAGGTGACACCTGCGCTTTGCTGTCAAAGAACGTCAAGCGACGATTTGGCTGTTCCGTAACTTCGTTAATCTATAACCGCTGAAAGGCTTCAAATGGAGGTCAAATACGACTCTTCCATCTCCTGGAGGGTATTAAAAGGGATCCTCCCCCCGAAGTCGTTTAATTTGAGCTTCTGCGAAACGCTTTCCTGGGGCTGCACAAATAAACGGAAGTGCAAATCTTCTCTTCTTCCGTTTCACTGGCGAAGCCCAATGCGAAAGAAAATGAAGTTACGATAATTAACGAGGCGTTCGTTCTGCACAAGAGCGAAACATTTTGAACATTTCACGGAACGACTGGAAAGAAACGTTTTTCGCTTCACGCATAAAAACCAATCTTGCGCTAATCAAAACAGAAATCAAACATTTTATCAAAATCCGGCTTTGATGGCCGATTGGCGTACTCCACCAAAAAACTGCACTCTAAAAAGTCTGGGGGTGCACTATTTCCTCGTCGTGCACACAGGTCGAGTTAAAAAGTGTCCCGTGTCGGCGTCTACGGAATTATTTCATCTACGACAATACCGTCTTGTGTCATGATTCCTCAACCTTTTGTGGAATGGGATTTGCGTCAAAAAAGTATTTAATCCACAACAGATCGCCAAGGAAGTATTTCCGCACCTCGAGGCAAACTATTTAACACATTTTTCTTGTCTGCGGCTGAATTCATATTTTCCATAAAAAAAATCTTCAGAGCGTTGTCAGGAGATACGGAGGGTGGGCTAATAAATAAAGCAAACGCAAAGCATAAAAAACATTTAGAAACAACAAAAAAGATTTAGTCTTGCACTCATCATTAACCGAATGCCCCAAGTTTTGAGGAAGCAAAGCAGCTGAGCTGCTATTTGGAACCGCGGTTGCAACTAAATGAGAACTGCAGAATCGAATACAGAAGGGTAATCGGCCTTTCATTCCGTCTCATCTGCACTCAGATCGAAGGGGGATTCGTTGGAAAATCGAGTTACAAATATTTAAATCCACGAATCTTCCATTTGATTCTCAAGGATGCGAAACTTCGATAATTTCAGCGAAAGTGGAGCCTCTGATTTCAATTTTGGAAAGGAAAATCCTGAGAAAAAATTTGGTCCAGTAAATGACGATGTTATTCGCAAAATCAGATGCCACAATGATTTATAAAGAAGCCACAATCCGTATTTAGTTTGAACAGGTTCAAGCAGCTGCAGTCAGGATTTTCCCAACTGGAAGATGCACTTTTATAAAGAATAAAAATGGGAATTTTTTGTTTAAGACTAAAAGCGAATTCACCCACTGGTGTTGTTAATGATCATCTCACGGACGGAATGCCTCCCATGACTTTGTTGCCCCAAGTGCACAATTAGCACTTTAATCAATCGCATAATTATCTCTCTCTCTCTCTCTCTCTCTCTCTCTCTCACACACACACACACACATAAATTACAGTTTCTCGTCTGCAATCTGAAGATGTCGCATCGATGACTTGTTTCTCGCTGCCATCTCATTATGATTTCCGGTGTTCTTCAGATGCGGAAGCATTTTGTGACGCGGGTAGAGAAAAGGCCAATTAAACAAGGCGCTTCTTTATGTTGATTTCACTTCTGAAGTACGGCAACAGAACTTCGTGGTATTTAACAGTGCGCTGGGATGTTCCATACGATTACTTTTCAAGTCTACCTGAACAATCGACTCCACAACTGTGGTAGATTCGAATTTCCTTCGAATCTACCCATAGAGAATTAGCGCTGCTATTCGGTAGTGGCTTTGATGAGCAGAAATTTAGAATTCGACGCAGGAAGTTTATTTCTGTTCATTTTTGGCCAAGCGAGCGATTTGAGAGCTCCTTTCGTTCGAGCGTTTCTTTTGAAGTTCGAGCGACGTCATGCGAACTCGAAAGGAACGAACGTGTTACTCTAATTATATCGAATCAACGTTGCTATGACAACGAACTTCATTGTCGAGGGTGTTTAGTATGGGAACAAATTGGTCGGTTGCATAATGAGCGAGAGATAATTAGTGCAGCACGCCAATTAGTTCTTGGTTTACTAGTCTAATTAGACAAAGCAGAGAGAGAGAGAGAGAGAGAGAGAGGGATGTGGGCTTTTGTTTTTTACTGAAGGAAGAAGTGAAAGTTACTGAAAGAACTGCAGCTTAAATTTAGGTTCAAATAAAACACAAGTGCGAATGTATAAATGCATTAATTATTTTAAATTTTGATTGTGTTCAGCGCAAGGAAGTAAGAAGTATTCAACGCACTTGTCGGTGTGCTATGAAAACGTAACCACGCCATCGCCGAGTACGCATTTCCCTGACCGGTGCAGCAACTTTTCTGGTGATTATTCGCCACCCACCCACCCACTTGTCAGGCAGCATTTCAGTCAGTCATGGCGATGTTTCAATCCCGTAAAAGTAAGCCGACAGGGTGTGTCCAGTGCAAAAGCATCTCTGCTAATATGCGGGGCACCTGAAATGGAAAAAAGGGTTCAGAACGGAGTTCTCAGTTAAGACGACTGCAACGATATGAAAGGAAGGCGTTTCGCAGGAATTAAACTCATTACGAACACAGGGAAGGATGGGAGCCCCCCCCCCGTATTTTAATTCCGTCTTCTCAGATTTTCGTTCCACCTCCGTTTTATTCACTTTTCGCTAATAAAAAATCTCTCTTCATTCACGTGCACTCAAAAATATTTTCCGTTTCGTATAAGGGGGACGGTGTCATAGGTGACCACATATTCTCGTGTGTCCGTCGTTCTCCTGCTGGTTTTTCTGATTGCCGGATGGACCGCTGCCACCACCGAAACGCTCCGTTCAAGATTCTTCGCGTCCTGGAACAGGATTCGACAGCAAACCGACTCTTCGTTTACAAACTAATTTTCTTTGTGGATCAAATCTTTCTCGATGAAGTCCGCAGTTCGTATTTTGCTTTCTTTTCGACTTTTGCATTGAAATCTCCTAATCGGATAATCCTTAGGCGGTACCTTTTGAGGATCAATGCCAGAAGATTAGTTCTATGTCTTTCGCAGAATTCATCTTTTACTTCCTCTTCTTGTGGGTGCATTAAGAAAGTCGTCTTGAACCATTTTGCTTTTAATTTGAGTTTGCTTAAATTTTTCAGCGAAGCTTCAAGGTGAATTGTTTTCTCCTAATAATGAAACAATTTTGTGCTTCTCGGAGTTGTTTCCACCACAAAGCAGTAAGGGGGGTTGTCTTTCTTCAAAATTACGTTCCTCCTATCCAATCCACTTTTGCAATTGCTTCTATTTCGTCTAATTCGTGGGTCAGTTCCTTCTCCCGTTCCACGATCCTATTCGGAATTGTTATTCCAAGGCTTGGGTCGATGTCTATTAATACATCTAATTGCTCAACCCCCAACACGAAAGACCAGGCTGGTTCTCTTAGTCTCCTCCCTGGTAGCGGTGCTACCGCTCCCAGGAATAAGCAAGTCCTCCACCCCTCCCCAACGCTAAGCAAAGGTGGAAACTCCATCTAGGATTATGGGATTTAGCATGTAATCTGAGCAATTCCCTGTAACAAGAGTCGGCGTGTTAGTTCGAAAGTAACGAAGTGCTCAGCGAGGGGCGTTTTTACTTGCACAAAACAATTCCCGCCAGTTTAATTAAAACGTTTTTCTGACTTTGGATTGTTTCGAACTAAGCCGTTCAAACACGATCTCGAGTAGGAGGTCGTCAGAAATCTTCCCGAGAGGATTTTTGGTCATTCGATACACTGCGAACCACGGTGTTGCTCAGGAGACTCGATAACTTCCGGTGAAATGGCTCCTGACAGGTACCTTAACTTTAGATTGTTTCCATGGCTACGGACATTTTTTTAATTTTTTTTTCTGAAGCGAAAGCAAATCGATAAAAAAGCAAGAATCGGCGCTGCCCTTCAGCAAGTACGATCGTTCTTTTGTGAAGTCGCAAACGTCAACTCGCCTGTCTAAGGTTTCCAACTGAAACACGAACTTACAAAATGTGCGCCACATTTAACAGCGGCCGATGGAGAATGAAATATGCGGTGAAGAGTCTGGAAAAGAAACAGTCACTGGCCTGGCCTTGGGAATTTGCGATGCGTTTAAGTGAGGGAATTTAAACGCAGTTTCGGAAAACTTGAGTGGGTGGGAGAGAGAATCATGTTGCAACAGTAGAGATCCGGAAGGGTTCGTCATAAAGAAACTAGGGAGGGGGGAGGGGAATGGATATGGAAATTCGCAATTGAATGACAAAAGAAGAAAGTGCACCGTATATTTTGGAAATAATATTTACTTCAAAGTTTAATCAGAACTATAACGGAACAGCGGGATCGTGAATAACACTAGAAATATAGAAAACATCGAATATTTCGTAACCGCTGTCGGTCTGCTTCGCTTTACTCAAACTTATTTCATAATACAAAGAAAGGTCAACGTGACTTACTACTCGTATATCCTCTCGTAACAGGGTGGTGACAGTTAATATGACACTCGCTCCTTAAATATGCAGAATGCCCCTAATCTTTATATAACTTTATATCACCCCCCCCCTCTTCCTCCAGTATGGAAAAAACTAAAACGGAAACATTAAGACTAATTAGAAAATCTGTTGAGAAGTGCAATTTATTAGCTAAGCCTAATTAGGTTATCGGGAGCAATCCCCCGTGACTCCCAACCCTCTGGATTCCGGATGGTAGTATTAAAGCCATTGGCAAGAATACTGTCAACAAAGTTACTTCGCTGAAAAACGTCGGCTGGTGTGAAATCGGGCGATTTTGCAGATTTATGGCTAGTTGCGAAGATAACTTTATGGTCTGAATATTTAAGTGCCATCGATGACTTGAGAGGTCTTCTGTCAGCATGGGATTGAGTGTTTTAAAAGAATTTGGATTCGAGCGGATTTTTAGGGAGAAGATGGCGTGCTCAGTTCATTGTTTTGCCCATTCTGAAAAACGCCCTCTGCGTTTAACGCTGTGGCTGACAAGGAATAATTGTTGAATCCACAATTCGGACCCTCCGAACAACACTGAACCCCTCAATCCCGCTTCATAAACAAGCAGAAAGACATCAGTAATAATCATAAAATATCCGCTACATAAATAAAGTTCTTTGCAAAACAATATTGAATTTGTCTCTGAAAATTCCAATCTCTGCACAAATTTGTGAATTTTATTCGTTCACAGCGCTTTAGTCGAATGTTAACATGTTGGCAACAGAAAACTCCCAGTACGAAATGTATGGGCTTTATGCTATCGCCCTCAGACGTACGACTGGTGGGGCTACCATACTAGGGAGGTGATTACGAGCAAGGCGGTTTCCCGTTGCCTGCCGCACTATATTTATGACTATAGCCGTGTTTGTTCACGGGACTGGTTTGTCTGTTTTGAGGGATTAAAAAACCCTCCACCTCCGTATGCGACCGGTTAACTCACCTTTAGTAAGATACCAGATAAAGGTTCTTCACTTACTGACGGAAATCGAACTCAGGTCTTTCCAACCAAAGAGCTTCGTCTATACCCACTGAGCTACGGAGGCTCGTATGGACTAAGGTTTTCAAATTTCCTAAATTTTTAAACACCGATTAAACGGAGCCTCTCTTCCCCCCCCCCCCCATTTCGTGTTTTGCACTTCGTTCCGTAAACCAATTCAGCTTGAAGATGGCATTTTATAAAAATCAAATTTCCTCGCAGGAAATGATTTTTGACACAAGATGCGCTCAAACGGAGTCACTAAACTCTGTCGTATTGCACGCGATTCCAAAAGAAACGCATTAATCGCGTCACCACCCCAAGTTGGTTTCGCTTCTGCTTGAAATGCTGGTCAATGAGCATCACGTGATGCCCGAATTTATGTCCCTCGGTAAACGCCGTTTTGTAATGCACGTGACTGTTTAGAATGCACGTTCAACCTACCTTTGCCTACCAGTATAACCGGTCGATAAGATGACCTTTGGCGGCCACGAAGCTTCGCTCCGAAACATCTGGTGGATGAAAAGGGCCTTGAAAACAGTTCATTTTTTACATGTTCGTCGCAGTTTTACATATTCCGCGCTGGCTTGTTAATAAACGGAGATAATAATGATTTAAGAAGCGGGAAAAGTAAGCGGGTATTTAATCGTTAATTGAATCTTTACACGAGGGAGTGTTAGGAGATCCTCTTTTAGTTTCCGGTTGATGAAAACCATTTCTATTTAAACAAGTTTTGAAATGCGAAATGTCGAATCAGTAAAAGCATGATCTGAATATAAAGCGGAAGACTTCGGCCTCGTAGTGCGCAGCTGATGTTCTTCGATTTCTGAACGCTGCACATCTAGAAGACACCGCCTTAAAAAGGACGCTTTCGAAGATCTCGATTCGGTTCAGAAGGAAAAGCAGTGCATAAAACGGATCTTCCTTCAGACAGTTCACTGCGAAATGCTAAATCAGCATCGTTCGTACACAGGGGTCACTTTAGTTTAATAAGCACAGTGCGAAATACGATTATTTAGCTCGATTTCTTCGTACGTTCATCAAGACCACCGACAAGCGAAAAATGTTTTCGCACAACAAACATAGAAGGTGGATGAATACGCTTGGTAAACAACGGTGTTCAGTCCCGTTTTCGAGGGGGGGGGGGACACAAAGAGAAAGGCGTGTAGGTTTGCTGCGTAAACGAATTTGCTCCGGTTTCATCGTACAAACGCAAGTGTTTCGTTGCTGAACTCATCCTCCTCCTCATCATCCCTCGTAGCGAAACGCTTCCGCAACTAGTACACCGGAAATCACGATGCGACGAGAACCATCTCATCCGGCAACTTCAGACTGCATGGCGAGTGCGAACGGAAATTTTGTAATTGGTGCGCGTGAATGCTCGTTTTGGAGAGTGGAAGCAGGAATCAATCCTGCGACATTTTTCGCGGGATTGATTCCTGCAAAGGAAATTAAGCAAAATGCCGTGGAGTAGGTCATGTACGCTAAGGTTTTCACTGCTGTCCCCTTATATCCCTTATTGAAGGATATAAGGGGACAGAAATGTGCCCCCAACGAGAAAGAATCCTCCCGAAATCTACTGGGTGATTCAAGTTCACGTGTACTTCAGCGATGTTGTACAAGTGGGTTTTCAAGGGCTGGCGCTCTTGGTTTTATACGTAAATGGCCGTAATTTTTTCATGTTTAAATGAATTCGAAGTTCTTATACATTCATTTCATCCAGGGTAGATATACCCCACGTGTTGATGTCTGTTTCTTAGATTTCGCTGGCACCGATGCGAAAGCCAGTCGACGCTGCAAATGAAAATTTAAGCACAAAAACTCGCGTTTCATTGAGACTCGACATTGTCCAAGTACGATTCCACAACAAAATAGAGAACCCTCCTCTTTTCTGCGATACATTCATCGAGAAAAATCGAAGGAGAATTTGGCAAACAAACTTTCAATATTAAGAAAAAGATCACTCAGTTCCGTAATTGATGTGCTGTTATATTCCTTGGGGAGGGAGTGGGAATACTCTTATTGCTCCTTCCCCACAGATACGAATCTCATAACTTAACGCATTTTTCCCTTCGTGTGTGAAACGCGCAGAAGACAAAAGGAACTTGAATCTGGGCAGAAGCAACTGAGCTTGCATATCGCAAAATAGGAAATCGGTGTGAGAGCAGAAGCCGTCGACACGCTCGTGTTCGACCAATTTGCTTGGTTGAAGGACCGGAATTTCCTCACCAAAATAGCAAAATCCTGAACAGTAGCTGGAGATCCTCTACGGAAGGCAGCGTGAGATGTCCGCTATTAGTGGTAAGTTCCGTTTGTTTAGGGTTAATTTAAGGCGATACCCCCACACGAAGGGTTGTAACGTGTATTCATTTGGATGGGTGAAGCTATTTTTTATTTATTATTTTTACTTAACCTGGAAATCCCGCACTAGAGCTACTTCAAGCCTCCAGTGAGCAGGATTTTGCTGTCACAAACTGAGAACGAAATTCATCTCCTATCATAGCGGGTTCGAGCGGCTGCCCATTGGTCGAAGATCGGATGCAATCTCCACTCGGCCAGTTCTCAATCCCAATTATTTCTCTTTTCCCAGGACGAGTCTTTTAAGATGTTGGCGTTCCTGCTCAGAAATGAATAGAAAGATATTTCAACGAACTTTTTCAAGCCACTTCAGTCCTCCAATAAGCGAGGAGGTGGGTGTCACACCGGGCGATAAAATTCATTTGCCACCTAAAGACAATCACAAATATCCCTGCCCACGATGGGATTCGAACCCACAGCCCGTTGACTGGAGAGCGGATATGCAAACCATTCTGCCAAGCAG
Organism: Typopeltis vanoorti; assembly: GCF_054136105.1. Taxonomy (NCBI): domain Eukaryota; kingdom Metazoa; phylum Arthropoda; class Arachnida; order Uropygi; family Thelyphonidae; genus Typopeltis; species Typopeltis vanoorti. The sequence goes on from NC_143561.1 coordinate 128,031,652, forward strand.
GCCCGCTTAAGTGCAAAAAATGTAATTTTTAGTTTCTTTTCACTTTACTTGAAGGACAAAGAAGTTGGTGTCGTTCAAGAAATACAAACCTTGATTGATCCCAACAAACTTAAACTATATGTTTAATATTTTCTGTGCTAAAATTCTGTTGTTGTTGTTTTTTATTATTATTACACAGCGAGATTTATAACATTTGTGTTTACAAAGTGAAATGCAGAAGTCAACTAACAAATGCAATTCGTGGGTTGTTAATCATCCAACAAATGCGTTGGGCGAAACAAATTGAATTCGACTTGTCAGAGGGTTTATCATCATCACATAAAAATGACCAATAATTCTAAGGAGATTAACTGCAGTCGAAAAGAACAGGCCTTCAGCCCGATAAACCACCCTCAGACGCAATTGTGCCGCGTGGTATTCGTCAAGTCCTTGAACTGTCCAATTTTTCTTCCACGGAAGCCGCGAATCTTCTCCTTCATTACTCTTCGTTTGCCAGCCGAAGACCTCTCTCCCAGTGGTTCATTTAATTTGAATTCATTTTAGTTTTTTTTCTAAAAATAGTCACAAGGAGTGAAAAGCTTTTCCGAACAGACTGCAAGGTGCAAGAATGCCCTCTTGAGCCAGATATTCGTCAGTTCGTTGCAACAGGGTATCAACGGATCTTCCTCCGATCAAGTAGGATGATGCCGACTGTAGAATCGATTAACAGCAGACAGGGGCATCATGCTATTTTTTTACTTCAAGAGACTGAAACGTTATACAGAACTCAGGCCGAAAAAAGATACATAATTACTTATCAGCATCAAATTACAGAACTAACTCAATTTGCCTGTATTGAATTATAATCTATTGTCATGTTAATTAGGGATAATTTCGTATCGTTTCATGCTGATATATTCGCTAGGAAGGTAAGTAATAAACATGGAATGTCCTCGAGATAATCTAAGCCTTTTTACAAATTCAAGTGGCACAAGAAATCGTGTCAATTTATAAGCGCACATTCGGCCCATAAAAGATCTCAATTTGAGTTCTCTAATGCCGTTCATTCTTCATAGATTACTTGAAGAATTGGATGTCACAAAAGGTCATAAAGCAACGACGAAGAAACACTCAAAGATTAGATGCAATTCTGAGGTACACGAACCGAAATCGTGGTCTGATTTGCTCCATCCCTTTTTAACCGCAGACACGGCGAAAGTAAGGGTAAGATACTCGAGTATCCGATGTCTTCAGATGTCAGTGGTGAGCCAGGAAGCCGCTGAACTGCTCATCGTATTGTTGGGACGTGTGCGAGGCATCGCCACTGGATGGACAGATGGATCTAGAAAAGCTATGGGGAACGAAAGTTCGAATACAATCGGCGCAGAAGAAAGATGGTTCCTCCTTCCGAATTGCAGTTGACCAAATACTTCAGTACTTATTAGCTCTCGATTTACACAGGAGATATTTTTAGTCGAACGAAACAAAAGCGTCCACAAATCACTGGTCAAAACAGATTGAACGATGAGCCCTATAAAGGTGAAGTGGGGGGGGGCACGACTTTTTGGGCCGCTTTTCTCATAATTCAAATGACGTTGTTTTTTTAATTTATCAATTAGATTTGGAAGGCTTATTGAATACATACATCAAAGAGAAATTCACTGCGGATAATATTCAACTGAGTACTGGACTTTAACTCGTTTGCTCTGTGTTTAGACAGAGCTAGCAGGTTTTTTCGAAATCTGTCTCGTCTTTTCTTCCCCTTGCAATAATAAACATACAACAACAAACATAAGGTGCTCGCTTTGATTTCCTTTGCGGACTTGGTTACTCTTAACAACTCACTTTGATTTATGTGCATTTCGTTTCTTGTCTTATTTATGGGAATCTCGTCCACGAAATATCGTGTATTAGTTCTGTGGATGGGATAAAGGTTAGATACTGCAGAAACCTGGCTCTAGAGACAAAACATTGAACTTTTTCTAGCCACTTCAGGCCTCCAATAAGGAGGATGGTGATATCCCACCTAAATACATGCGTGTATAAATTTATACTTCACTATATGCATAAACTTTAGACGTACAACATATATTCTTATACCTACGTATGCTTCAGTATTACGCTCATATGTAAGGTTCTGAATGATCAGGATTTCGACGATTTGTTCACAGAAGTGGTCCGGATGATCTTTTCTGTTTTAAGAGATGTAGTGACGCTGCAGCAGTCTCATTATTTCTTATCGAATTCTTTTTGTACATTAACCCTGTTGTGTGTGGTTGATCACACCCACACCCACACACCTCTTGCTTAATTTCTCGATACCACTGTTTTTGCAATCAGAACTGGGCAGAGGTGGAAGAGGCGCGTGCCAGTCGGTATGTTTATGGCGTCAGAGTAATCAGAACAATTCCAAATGCCCGCTGGTTTCTAAGAACGAAATTTGCCGCTTGGGTTTCTGAGTTTAGAATGTACTTCATTCGTTCAAGTTTCCGTAGCTAGATTACAAATACTGCAAATGTAACGGAAATGTCACTTTTTTGACGATTCTTCGAAGTCTCAACGTAAAGTCTGTCAATGCTTCCTACGCAATCGCTCTCGGATAGGTGGACAAGTAACAGTAATTCTGTAGCGCGAAGACCACGCGATTTGGTCACTGAGGGTGCCTCAGCCGATCTTGCGGAGGTGACGGGTTTTTATGCTTACCGGAAACTAGCTTTACTCCGCAAAAGAGAGAGAGAGAGAGAGAGAGAGAGAGAGAGAGGGAGGGAGAGAGGAGGGGAAATTTGCACACGGTTAACAGAGCCCAGTTCGCATCACACATGAATCTGCGATTTTTTGAGCGGTTCGAGTCTCTTCTCTTTAAACATTGGAGATCACCTCGAAATTAACGACCCCGACCTGTTCTACGGAGTTTTCTATTTCTTGGTAGGAAACAGCGACGAAAGGTGCTTTAACGAAATGCTTCAGATCACATATTCAGAACATCGGTGCAACATACCCAAAGCATTTTTTTTTCTATTAAACGCTGTCCGTTCCGATCTGATTTGCAAACGTGAATTCAGAGTAGTGTTTCAATGAATTTTCACAAAAGAGAATTTTAATGTTGAGTTATTGCAGAAAGAGAATTTGTGAAACACAACACAGCCAAGTTGGCGACTTTTTATCGGTTAAAAGCGAAAAGAACGAATTAAAAAAGTGCATTTTAAGTTGACAAACCAGAATGATAAACATGACAGCTCATTTCGTGCATGTGGCTTTACAGTTAATTTTTTAAACTTTTATTTGGGGGGAGGGTTTATTAACTTTGAATTAATCGAGTAAGGCCCCGCTCTTTTTTGTGTCCGAACCGAAGATAACATCATTTCGACACTTCTGTCACCACACGCCTCCTCTTCGCTACGTGAATTATGACCGAAGGTTTGCACTGCGGCACACACAACCCTCACCATCCAAAATTATGTCGTTCTACTGATTGCATTGCCATTATAGGGGGGAGGCGCACTACACGTGCATTTTTAAATCAGCAAGAAAATGCTTCTAAGATAACGTGTTGCTTAATACTGCAGGAAGGGAGAGCATGGATTGATCCTTTAAGAGGAGAGGGCGGAGTCCCGTTGAAAAATAGGATGACGTTCGGACAGGCGGAGAGATGGTGCTGATATTCAATATCAAAAAAGAAACCGGATTTGTTTTGAATAAGAAAGCATCTGCGTGTTTCATAAAATATCGGTGTGACTGTGGTGTTTTCGGCAAGACGCATCTTCGTTGATTTGGAAAGCACAGATTCCGACTCCCAAGAAAAACTTTTCCCCTCCTCTTGGCATTCGATTTTTTGCCCTTTTCAACCCTGAGAAGGACAAATTCTGTTTATTAACAAAAGTATTATGACATTTAGATTTTTCTTTATCTTTCCTGGAAAGAGAAAACCACTCGACTTCAGCAGATAAAAGACGAACTACATGTAGGAGTATTATCATCATCATTACGCGATACTTCCAGAGACTCATCGTGGAAGGACACTCCACCACATTCTTCTCCCTACTACGTATTAGACCTAGTGGCCTGTTACAGAGCCATCTTTAGCCCTTCTACGCAGTACTCGTCCCGAGGATAAGGTGGCTAGCCCTATGCCTCCCGCTATTTCTTATGGCTGCAACTGTGTGTTCACGGGCCAGTTTGCCTGCTTGCGGGAGGAAAAACTCCAGGTAAACTGGGGAGAAAAACCCTGCTGTCCACGCCCAAGACCGAGTAACTTGGCTATGGCTGAGGAAGATCCTTGAGCTCCTCACGTCGTCGACAGGAATCGAACCCAGGACACTCCTTCCCCAGGCATAGGGTTGCGAAGTGCATAGCCACTGGGCTAACCGCACGGACACTCCATCTGCATCTACGTAATCCTTGGTTTTATTTAAGTGTGTTCCCTGGATCTGTCTGTATACGAGAGAAAAAAAAACCAACACGAGAATTTTTTAAGTGTGTATTTTGGGAAAGCATCGAGTCTGAATTGTTTTGCTTTCAGGGATTTGATCATCTCTTAGATCTGTGGATTGCACGTTTGTTCTGATTGACTGGGGTTAAAGGTGCAGTCAATGTTTGTTTCATTCTGATTTCATTTTATATTGAACTGTCGGCTAGTGCCGTTAATGCAGTTGTTTTCTTCTCAATTTACATCACACGTACAACGAGGAAATAACAGCAGAGGACCCTTCCACAACATTGTGCTGAACGTGTAATTTAGCACGTTGCAGATGCACAAACACATCTTGAAATACTCGCTCGAGAAGTAGGCGTTATAATTCTAGTTGGTCGCCCTGGATGACCCAAGCAGCTGGCGGCTTCGTTTAACTCGCTATGAATCCATATCCCGCCATACTTGGCGAAAGTTTTACGCAGTGAAGGATTTAATCATCCGGTGTGAGGTCACCAGATGATTAAATCCGGTGAGTTAGATAATCCTTCGCAGTTTAAGTTAGATAATCCTCCCGGATTATCTAACTTAAACTGCCAACGACATTCATGTAGGTGTCCCACCTACATGAATGTGACTGCATTTCCGACTCATCGCACTTGGACATTACAATTTGTCTTCCGCTTCGTATTAACTGCTATTCGATCGCTTAGCAAAGGCCACTTTGTTTTAAACCAGTTTTATGCGACAGCAACTACGAGCTGAACTTGCATAAAGGTAGAATTGCTGTAACGATGTCGAATGCGATCAAAGGCGTGCGTCCAAACATGCTCGTGTATAATGCAGACCTTTCGCTCTGACATATTGCGCTGTCATTTCGCTATTTCCCTGTTCTTTACATTCAATTATTTCTACGCATTCTTAATATTGTCCTGTTAGATAATCCAAGAGTCACGCTACAAAGCTAAGAACTAGAGCGAGGTAAACACGATAAAAAAAAATTAAGCAACAAAGCAAGAATATCGTTGCTTAAAGTACAGTTACAAATCGCATCGACTGATCAGTTATTCTCACAAGATGCGTGTAAAAGTGAGCCAAGGTCTGAGAGAAGGCTGCAAAGCAGAAGCATCCGTTTGGGTGGTGCCGTGTTTCTTCAGAATGGATGCTCCCCTCTTTGAAAGTCGAGCCGTTGCCATAACACCAGTCAGTTTAGACACCACAAATTATTAAAATAATGTCGATTAAGCGATGCCATTAATGATGAAGGGTATCGCTTGTGAACTGAGTCGATTCAGTACTTGGCTCACTTTCAGATGTTTTCCGTGAGAGCTAATTTACGAGTCGTGCGTCCTCAGAGCCGATATTTACACGATGACCACACACAAATTTATTATGCCATGCGCGCAATATGAAACATTTTTACATATAAAATATGTAAAAATACTGTTTAATCATGCGAGTGCATGATTAAAGCAAGGAGGCTGGACTTATGACAAAGAACCCAACTGTTCACCGTCATAATTGCTTTCCGATTTTTTATGAAAATTTCCATTGGAATTCTATGAAAAAAAAAATACTACACACACACACACACACACACACCCTCCCAACGTATAGATCCGTTCGCCATCTACAGCAATCAACTAGTGCACTGTTTCTGAAACCTCAGATACCCGCGTACCCCTTCTTAAATTTTCATTATTACCAGGTACCCCCTTATCAAATAAATAAATAGAGAAAGTATATTTCATTGTAAATGTCTATTTTATTTGAATTTATATGTTCATGTAAACAACAAATATCATTTATTTTTAATAGAACAAAATGTGGAATCGGTTCCTCTTCATTTCCCGTCCATGAAAATCCACATTTGAAGTAATTCATTTCATACTTAGGAAGATTTTTCATCTTCTTCCTAGTTGGTTCTCTAGAGATGTCAGACGACACACCCTTATCAATTTCATTTGATGCAATATCAAAGTTTTCTTGTTGCTTACAGCTACTTGTATCTGCTATATTGCTCTCTTTTGGGGGTTTTATAAATCCAGTCTTTAACCAATGATCCACAGGTAAGAATTTGAAAGCTAAAAAAAATACCGTATTTACTCGAATATAACTCGCACTTTTTTCCCCAAAATTAAAACTAAAAAATCGTGACGCGAGCGAGATATATGCGGGGATTTTCGGAAACAAAAGTTTTCAGAAAAAAACTGAAAATATATACGTTTAAAATAATTGTTTTTTTCTTAATAATGATTCCTGCGTTAATGATGCCGAAAATTGACACGTACCCCCTGAAGACCTTTTGCCGTACCCCCGGGGGTACGAGGACCACACTTTGAGAAACACTGAACTAGTGAATAGAATTTACGAATATCATTAAAGAAAACAAACTATGACATTTTGGGGCAAATATCCATTCGAACTAAAATAGTAATCGAAAACCAAATGCTAGAACAAGAAACATTTCCAATATTTAGGATGCGACGTAACATTTAATAGAGAAAATAAGTCACACACCGTTTTCAAGCAATCTGCGGTACTGTAAGACGGACAACAAAAAGGTAAAAACAAGGAAGGAAACAATTAAAATTTTATAAGAAGTCCTGCTAGCTTACCAGAACAATATTATATGGGTCAGAAAGTTGATAGAGAGAAAAAAGAGGAAAGTAGAATACAAGCTCCTTAGAGAAGTTAAAGGATGTACAAGAAGGGAAAGAATACAAAATGATGAAAGAAGGAAGGAATTACAAATACAAGCAATAAATGATAAAATAAAAGATAGAGATGGAAGGAACAAAGAAGCAGAAGGAAAAAAGAGACGCAGGAAGACCGAGAAAGAGAAGGAAAAAGTCCTTAGGATGACGAAACAGGTTTTAGCCTAATCACAGCATTACGACATTTTGCTCATTGATTAGGCACGCGTAATTATCTCCGGATGTACATATCCTCCTTGATTCAGTCGGTTCGACGATGTCCTTTTGATGGAAAGACCTGGGTTCGAATCCCGTCTGCGATGCGAAGAAGCTTTATGAGGCCTTTAACTGAAGGTGAGTTAGCCTATCTCGTGAGGAGGTGGTAGGGTTTTACATCCCGCAAAAACAAACCAGAACACACGCAGTTAATACTCTGGCCTCGTAGTCCGAGTTGATTCGGCCGTAAATGCAGTCCACGGATGTCGTTGAAGCTGCACTTGAGCAAACATCCGCGCGCGATGCCTCCACCCATTTCACTGCGAAAGTGGTTTCGCAGTGAAAATTGAATTTCGTACATAAAGATACGAAAAGCTCATCTTTTCTTGTTATACTCTTGCGATCTTTCCTTGTAAAAATTAATATTTATAATTTTGAAGGTTTTTTTTACTTTTAATTTTTCTGAAGTCCACCACGCGATGAGGTTCCTCCTCACTTCGTCCCCCTCCCAAATCTTGCGCGTTTTCTTTCTGACTTTCCAGCATTCGCGTGGCTCATTAAACAGCTGTCGCTTCTTTCGCGAGTTGCGACAAAGGGTTCTCCAGGCAACCGTTCAGTTCGCTCTTTCTGAAAGGTGGTGTGCGCCAGGTTGTTTGGCTGCCACCTACGGCATTGGCAGCTGTTGGCCCGCTCCCGCGGAACACCTCTATCTCTGTTACATTTCGTTCTCGGTGACGCAAGCGAAAGAGGTGCCGAGCCACAGTAACAGTTCGAGTGACGTCAGAAGAGATTCTGCTCGCCGTGCTGGCCGAACCGCTACCGAAGCTTGTTACATTTCTGCAACTTCCTGGGGCGGCAACGAGGAAGCGATCGGCCACAGTTTCTGCGTCTCTCGTAGCGAACACTCCGGAAAGAGTTTTATTCGAGGAGTATTCGTCGCTGCTCCTCTCGTTTTTTTCCGATTGTTTTTTGTAGGAGTCATTGGTACGTGATGGCGGAGGTTCCCCGCTATGTGATTCGGAGGATGAGGAAAGACGAAGTCCCGCAAGCCCTCGATATATGGAAAGAGACGGGGATGCACGAAGGCACGTTCTCCCTGTATACGTGGATGGAAGTGGATCCAGATGCTTTGCATGTGGCAGTGACGGAAACAGGTAAACACTCCGCTCTTCTGTTTTGCTTCTTTCCGCGTGTCCTTTTTAGAGTCACTTCTCCCCCCCCCCTCTCTGAATGATTTTTTCTTTTCTCTTCTAAAATACTCCCTTAACGTTTCATTCTTCTTAAGCTATTTTTAGTGTGGAGGTTCCCCGTGTGTGTGTGTGCGATCTTTCTCGCGCTGTAATTATTTTATTGTTGCTAAAGACATTAACTGAGAAATCTTTAAATATCATCTCGGTGGGATTTTTATTTTATTTTGTTGTGCGCCTCAATCGCAGTGCATTTCTTATATAATAAGCAAGCTTACTTAACCATGCCGTGTATTTTGGTGCTGCAACCTTCACCCTAAAAATAGACACACACACGAGGAATGATTCCTTTTTCTCGAGTTTATAATATGAGAATATTTCTATACCCCCCCCCCCCCACACACACACACATCTTTCTCTCTCTCTCCAAATTTTGCTTCTCGAGCATTCCATCACTTCTATGTTGCTTTCTTGCATTTTTTTTTAGAACTCAGCGTCTCGTTTTAGCAAATGGAGTTCCCCGTATGGAAGAGTTCCAGATCGTGTTAAGAATTGCAAGTTCACAGAATCCCTCGTCTTACCACAGCGGCTGTGAACCGGCCTGTTGCCACTGTCTAGTTTTGTTCAATACGTGTTCCGAGAACGAGTTTTGTGAAAAAGAAAAAAAAAATCTTTAATTTTTAGCAGAAGAAGAAGCATTTTCTATTCCACCCGAGAGCGATTAAGATCTTCATGCAAAAGCTTCCGAGTTGCTTTTCAAGTACTTTTAAGCAAGAATCAGTTCGCCACAGTTTGTAACGAATTAAATGTAAGTATTGAATGAAATAAATCTAAAAATTGGATAACTTGAGTAATCCGACTCAATCAAGCTTGAAAAATGAAACAAATTTAGTCCTAAGCCCACTCATATCCTTCAACTAACGTGCGTTTGCTGTCCACTTACTTCGAAACATTTGATTCAAGTTATTTGTTTGAGATGCAGAAATTTGTTTCGGTCACGCCTTCAACAAACTTTCTCCGCTTTTATTGAAGAGCGATTTACGGAAGTAAATTAAAACAACTGCAATCCCATGCTTTCGGTACCGGGAGGGCTCCCCCAGTACTGAGTTCACTTTTAAAGGCGAATTGACCGTGTTCGAATGATGACTTTCCTGAAACTGAATCCTTCAAAATGTCATTCATAAGATCACGTGATGCACAGCCGCTTGTAGGATTGGGTTCGGTTTCTTCCGAATTACGGCACACGCAACTAAGGTAGGTTTGTTTGCGGAATGAAAAACTCTTCCTGAGATGAGATCGGCTTCGAATGAGAAGTGCTTAGAACGATTTCTTCGCGTCCTACACGGGATTTGAACCCTGGTCTTTCCAACCAAGAGGCATCGATGCGACTGAAATGCAACGGCTCCAGCCGTTTTGTTCTCCACGTGTAGTACGAATGCATAACACCTAAAACATCAAACAGATTTTGACAGAATCGACTTTGCCATTTGTGTGGCAGTCAGCTGGTCGCTGATTAGAGCCAGGCAGTGCTCACGAGCTCAACAATAACAGTTGTTGAGCTTTTATTAACTGGTAAGTCATTAAACACAATTTCAGTCATCACGAGGTGGACATGCACGTTTAGTTTCCATTTCATTTCAAACGTTATCGCTCTTCGAGGAATAGCATTAACCTGCGGTTAAAATTCAATACCCACAGTGGTGGGTTTCGCAGCAAAACTAGGAGTATTCTAATTCAGTGCAGAAGCCGAGTGGTGATCTCTCAAGTGCATTCCCTCTCGGAGAAACTACTGCAATTTTGTATTTTTTATTTGCAACTTATTGCAAATAAAAATTGCGACTTCATTCTCCTCGCAACGATCGTTCCCCATTTGGATGAAGACCGCGATAGTACGAAGGCTCGTGCAGGTAACGGTTTCTCCAAAATGCAAGCATGCCGCACGACAGTAAGGATTTTTGATATTATCTTGCTATTTCCACTCGACCTTGCATATCGTCAGCGGATCACAAAACCTATCTCGTCCGGAAACACTCCCAAACGTTTGTTCGCATCGTAGTGCGGATTTCAACCAACAGTCCATCGGAGCCAAACGGGAAGATTTGCCCATCAAGGTTGGTTAGCTCCTCTGAAACCATCCCTTCCTTGCTACACCGTGTCTAGATCGTATCGTTTAATTTGGGTAAGAACAAGAAGCGCGTATCGCAATGAAATTCGAATGTGGAGATGACTCACTTTGATAATCTAAAGTAGAAAGAAAAACAAAAAAGAAAACAACGGCTCTTTTTTTTTTCCTTTTTTTTTAAAAAAAAAACTCTTGGCTTGCTTGCTCACTCTCCTGTTTTAGGTTATGCGTTTCGTAGGTTGGATTCCCATCCAAGCAGAGAGGAACCGTGAAACAGAATGATCAATGCACGCCGAAAACGACAGTTTGATAGGTTTGCGGACTGCAATTTTCCTATGAAACATCAAGCCTGCGCAAGTCGCCCAAGCACGAGCATAAACTCACAAATCATCTTCACATTCAGCTGCGATTCGAAGATGTAAACTGGAGATGACTTGAATGGTTGAATTGTACTATTCAAAGTCACAAATTTGGTTTGGCAGCATTCCTTGAGATGAAATATCGTAAGTTTGTCCTCCTGAACACCAAATTTGTGACCTTGCATGTAATTATTTCATTAAAAAATTAAAATAAAAAGCTAATTTTTTTTTAAGTATAATAGTTAGTACAGAGCGAACACCACCTTTACCAAGGTACTTGAATACACAATAGAAAACTAATACAAGTTTTAGGATATCCGGCGTCGGAGGTCTTTTTTTTTTTTTTTTTTTGTCAAGTTAAAACCCTTTAGTTTGTTCTCGTTCTTTTATAACAGTTTCCTCTTTATTGAACAAAATAAAGAACCCGTGAGACTCATCTAATTTACCGGCCATTCGCACTCATCGCAGAAGTGTGAATTCTTTAAAACACATTTCGTTTTTTTGGAACAACTTTCATCAGTCTCCATTTGCACCTTTTAATTTGCGTTTGTATCTGCTGAAAATGTTAAAGCGTGTCCTTGTTGGTTTTCTTTATCGGAAAAAATATTTCCATTTTGAATGCACCCTCAAGCTTTGCTTAAATCTTTCATACTCCCAAATATCCGTTTAACAATATTGAAGTAGATAAACTAATTACCTTTTGCAGCCACGAAGTTTGCTTCGTAGGGAGCTCATTTAACACTCGAACGAATAAAAGTGCCTTACTCCATTTATTTATTGCTGCATCCACGTCGTGAATATATTTTCAATCTCCTCATTTTCTTTTGCCGTGTCTTCGTTGGCCACGTACAATCTTCAAACCTGGCTGAGTATCTTGCAAAATGTATATTAATACTCACATTTTCTTTTTCTTCTATTGCTCGCTCACTCACACGTAGACTCTCTCTCTCTCTCTGTCAAATAATCAATAACGCTCAACTACCGTATCAACAACGACAGTGTAAATGTAGCAAGCAACTGTTAAACGACATTCACAGCTTGACACACCCACTGTCGAAAGCGCATGCCCGACAGTAAATTTTGGTTAGTTGCAAAGCACGCTTTATTCCCTCTACATAGTTAAATTGTATCATTAGAAATTTTCATTGAAATCCTGATAGTTTTTCTATAGAATAGGTAATTAATCTGTATACTCAGAAGTTCGTGTTTCACCTAAATAAATCAGTTATGCCAAGAATATCTAGTTATTCTATAGAATAACGACTACAGTAACATATACAGTGCTTGGAAAGAAGTCAACTTACACCTTAGTGTGAGTAATAATGCGTCCACCTTAATAAGACGAAGGTCCTTCTTTCGCTGTGATGACTGCAGCACTCCTACGGGGCCTACTTTCTACAAGCGCACGATAGCGATCAATGGGAATTTTGGATCATTCTTCCTGCAAATATGCAATAACCTATCGTCTGCCACATAACCTGGACTGTTGTGGGGCAGACGTCTCTTGAACTGACTCGACGCCCCAGTTCATCCCACAGATGCACAACAGGGTTGAGATCAGAGCTCTGTGGAGGCCAGTCAAGTGTTGTGACGTTCATCTCCATAAACCACTGTTGTCTTCTGAAACAGACAATGGCGACTTCTGTAGAAACGTCACAAAGTAGGAAGCATTACACTGTCCGGAATCTTCAGATATCTCTGAGAGCTGAATGTTCGTGGCACCACAGACAGGAGGTCCAACGCCAAACAGGACCATACTATCACACTGCCACCACCAAATGTCGTAGTTGAGGTTACGCATTCTGGTAAGGGAGGTTCACCAGACATCCGCCACACCCGTCCATCTGCCTGGTGAAGCGTGATTCCTCGCTCCATAACACAACTTTCCAAGCTTACACGTCAGTACACCCTCTTTGCACCACTGAAGACGACGCGGCATGTTGGTTCTGGGGTCCTACCATGGAAGCCCATGTTGTGAGTCTTGTTCTGAATGTTTTGTGCAGATTCGTGTTCTTGTCGATGCCTTGAAATTCAGCATTCAATGTATCGGTCAACGAATGGTGGTTTTTACATATTATCCTTCGCGGATCCTTACGGTCATGTTCGGTGAGTGTGGTGGGTCGTCCACTGCAGGTAGCACTTGCAGTTGCTTTCCTGCGCTTTCATCCCAGCATGATATCATTGATTGTTGACCTGGAACGGCCCAATTTGTCAACAATTTCCGAGCCGATAGGCCTGCAACATGGCACCCTGTCACAACGCCTCTTTCAAACTCCTCCAGTTTCCTTTTCGCAGCCATTTCACCCGGACACAGTTGTACTGACTTGGGAGCAACATATTTCTCCAATTTATACCAGCTACAAGCGCGTGACTCGTTACAAGGCATGGTACATCTTGTCTTGCTCATGGCAGTATCTGTTAACTTCTTTCCATGAAGTGCTTGTGTGTGTGTGTGTGTGTGTGTGTGTGTGTGTGTGTGTGTGTGTGTGTGTGTGTGTGTGTGTGTGTGTGTGTGTGTGTGTGTGCATATTGACTACACAGATTTGTGACTGGTGGTGACGATGATGAACTGACCAAATTGCCAAGCCGTATTTCTGTTGATATGAGCTACAGAAGCCCTTTCTTGCAATTTTTCTAAGATTGTCGTATTCTCAATCTCAGCCTCGTAATGTCTTGTACTCAACAGTGGTGCCAATCTGGATGATCTCCGGGATTTCTACACCTCTTTTTCATGGTCTGATTACTGCTGGTGCTCTCAGTTTCCAAGTACGCTCTTATAACTCCTGGCCATCTACTCAGTTTACACTTCAGGTAGTAACAACCGAAAAAAAAATCAACAAATCTTAAAGCAGACTTTGCCAGGCCGAAATGCACGAAGCTTGCCTCCTGCTCCTTTGCAAAGATTGGTGGGCAAACGTCAATCCTACTACGTTTCCAAACGTTTCCAGACGTTACCGTAATTCCACCATCCTGATGGAATTACGGTAACGTCTCCGACCTCCTGGTGTCACTCTTCTCCTCCAAATGCTGTTTACACGACGAGGCGCATCTCTTTCTCTCTCGCTGTTCGACCACCACACGTCGGCAGAATGCCTCCTTTGATTTTTCGTCAGAAAGACATTAAGTCGTGTAGCCCAGATGGCAATTCCCTCCAGTTATACTAAAAACTTGTAATCCATCTGCATCCCGTATCGCCTGTTACTGATGTCCTCCTCATCCGGTATCTCCACCTAACAGCATGAAAGCGATCTTTTGTGCAGACTGTTTCTGGAAAGTGCGGTAAAATCATTCATATACTTATCGTCACACCGACCTCATGTCAATAGTCTCAAAAGTGATGGAAAAGGTCATCGGCAACCTGGTTCTTCACCACCTAGAGACCCATCGGATAATTAGTGATCGCCAATATGGATCCACCATTCTCGTTCTACAGCTGACCTCCGCGCTTATCTTACAACACCCTTGGACATCGACTATGAAAGGATATGAAGAAATTCATGTGATCACGCTTGAAATTTCGAAAACATTTGATCGAGTTTAGTAGAACGATCTTCTTTAACAAGAAAGTCTTGGTAAGAAGGCTTTCTCTCTCTCTCTCTCTCTCTCTCTCTCTCTCTCTCTCTCTCTCTCTCTCTCTCTCTCTCTCTCTCTCTCTCTCTCTCCTATTCTTTGTGAGTAAACAGCCTGGTTCCGCTTCAGTCGTTAATTGCTTGCTTTTTCCCTTTCGTCTGGGTTTTCTATCAATGCCCAAGTACCAAAGGCTTTCCCCTACACTCTTCCGCCTATGCATCAACGGCCTTCCTCACTAGCGTGCAATCCTATTTATAATTTTGCCGATGCTGATATTAGAATGTTAACAACATCTTAAACACATGTGAAGGCATTTTTGAATGCAATCCTTATGAAACCTTATTAATGTTGTTTATTACTATGTTTTTACTCAAATCACACTATTTGTTTCTTGCACGAATCGCCACATAAAACAGTTTTCAAAGTTGTGCTAAACTCTGTGATTTAAGTGAATTGTGATCCATTCATTCGAACTATTAATTCCATCAGAAATATCTGAACTTGAAATGTTTTCTCTCAATGTGTGTGTGTGTGTGTGTGTGTGTGTGTGTGTGTGTGTGTGTGTGTGTGTGTGTGTGTGTGTGTGTGTGTGTGTGTGTGTGTACTAGAAAGTATGCACTTTAAAGTTTTAAAAAATACCAAAATGCAGTTTTAGTAATGTAGATAATGTTGGAAGGTCCAAATGTTTTGTTTATGTGACAGTCAATGGGCTGATGATCTGACTCGTTAAATTTGACCTCTGATATACAGTAACACCATCCAAAGATCAGGCTTACTTCTTTGGATCGGCCTTCTCCTCCAACTCTTGTATACAAGACTACAGCAAATCCCCTCCCACCAAGAACAGGTTACTGCATGGCTCTTCTCATCTTTCTGTAGAAAGACATCATAATACTACATCATAGCCTGGATTCCAACAAGTCTCCTGATCTGAAGAGCATCCTCTAGTTACCCTCAAAATTTGCATTCTACAATTAACACCATCAGCATCCATCCCATATCGTCCGCAGAAACTGTCATGTTCTTCTGGTGAGAATAAACCTATATCCAGTCATCTGGTGCCCATCTCAAAAATCTGGCCTATTGCCCTCATCTCGATCCTCTCGAAAACGACGAAGATCATCAACAGAAAAGTTTTCGCTGCCCACCAATAATTAGTGATCATTAGTATAGATTCGACCACTCTCGCTACACGGCCGACCTCAACCTTACCAGTCTTTGGATACAAACTATAGCAAGCCTTGGAGAAACTCATTCGGACGTTCTTAGCATTTTTCTCCGCGCTTTTCCTTTCATGCATCGATAACCTTCGCTCACCGAAACCGGAATGTGCTGACATCAGCAGTGCTCAATTGAGCCGAGTTTAAGATGTTCAATAACCAATGTCTTAAACATTGACCTCCTTGCTATTCTTCAATGAGACGAAGACAACGTAGTGAACTTTTTTCCTACTAAAAAACCTCTCTTATTTCTCACAAGAAAGATCTCACTTCTCCCCTTAATTTTGATAAAATGCAGCTTATAGTCAAGATCATATTCCTGTTACTGACTTACATCTCTGGTGTTCCCTGACACAAACATATCGCATCCATAGCCTTCTCAGCCTTTAAAAACTTCGCGTTCTTTTTCTTCAAGGCCCTACTTCTTACCTGTACATCCAAACGCTATGTAAGTCCACACCTCCAATACTATTCCCACATTTAGAGTGGTGAATCGACTATTTCTAGACATGCTTTGATGTTATCCACAGGAAGTCAATCGTTTTCTTTTACTAAATGATTTTAATTTCACAAACGCACCCAAACTTCTTTTCCACATATATTCCATTCTGAGTGCGCTTTTTCTATAGGTATTTCCACGAGTGCTCCAGAAAACGGGTTGTATCAATCCTTCCCCTCCCCCTTCTCTACTAAGCATGTAAAAATATGAGCATGCACTGGTTATGTCTTTTCATACAGATAAGCTGCAACTTACTAACTTCTCGTCTTCCTCCTTCATCCCATGTGCCTCTTTTCGTCGAAATAGCCTTCCTTTTATCGCTTTTCCCGAGGAATACGTCCTCCCGATTTTCAACCGATTTTCTTATTTTTCTTCAGTTATTTATCTGCCTACGTCACTCGTGTGTACGTGTTGAGACCTGTCGTGTGTGTGTGTGAAGCTGATAGTAAAAAAAGAAAATAAAAATATGAAAATCACTCCAACCTCAAAATATTCCCCCTGTACCTTAGGAGATAATCCAGATAATCCTATAAATAATCATATTTGCAGCGCTTTGGCGTAAAAATTCACTTTTTCAGATTCTGGCTACCTTACTCTTTATTTTCAGAAACAATTCGCATGTTTCGTGATAAAAGAATTCATTCCGGCTGCTTTTGGAAAATGCAGTCTTCCATTCGGTAATTTAAATGAGGTACCTTTGCAATGCTTCATATTTGGAGCCAGAATTTCCGTATTTTTTTGTACGCGTATCATTTGAAGAACTATCATTTCAAAATTGGTTTGTAGTCGAACTCTGAAGGGCATATTATTATTATTATTATTATTATTATACATCCTATCCTTAAATATTTTGAACTATTGTGCTACTGTTTATGGTCTTCCATGAATAATGCTACAGGAAAGGAGAGATTCCAACAGACTCTAACTTTACTGTATTTTGTATGTCTGTATTTCAAGCATGTTTGTGAAAGGTCTAAATCTGCATCAGATATGTTGAAAGTCTCGTATCAGGGGAGGTGGAAAAATACCTTTATACTTGGTTTGAACCCACCCCCCAGTGTGTGTGTGTGTGTGTGTGTGTGTGTGTGTGTGTGTGTGTGTGTGTGTGTGTGTGTGTGTGTGTGTGTGTACTGATGTAAATTACGGGCTTCAGCTTTTAATCGGATGCAAATTTTCTGCTCCACCTGACACCCGATTCAACAAAAAAAGACCCGAATTTGTATTTCCTTCAGTGAAAGATTTTTTTTCTCCCACGAAATCGATGGCCGTATTATCCTTAGCATAAACTGAATGAATTGAGCTGCTGGAGTGTGATCCTTATGGTCAACTACAGGTTGTTGCTCCTGGGAGAACTAAGGGTGTGAAGGTGATCTTTAGGAGCGCAGATAGGAGATGCTAATTTCCTATGTAGCCTTAAGGTGGCAATGATTGTATTTTTAGAAGTCATCATCATAGCATTGGAGCCTCCGTAGCTCAGTCAGTATAGACGAAGCCCTTTGGTCGGAGAGACCTGGGTTCGATTCCCGTCCGTGACGTGGGGAACCTTTATCTGGACTCTTTCGACTAAAGGTGAGTTAGTCGGTCTCATTACGGTGGAGATTTATTCTCCCGCAAATCGGGTTTTTCTTCCCTCAAAACAGGCAAACCGGTCCTGAACACACGCGGCTAAATATTCAAGGAAGGCAACGGGAACCCACTTTGCTCATAATTATCTCCCTAGCATGGTAGCATACATACAGCTAACCCCACCAGGCGTATGGCTGAAGGAATAGGACAGGATCATAGCCCTAATAATGATGTAGACCTTATGATCTGTTCCGGTTGAATTTTTAATGTATTCTCCTCTTTAGTGGCCTTCTCTTCCCCATTGGCTTGTTTTATTAATTGTATAAGGGGTGTTGGCTATTCGATTTACATGGTCTATCCAATTTTGTTTGTAATAACTGTTTAGTTTTTATTCTATTAATTTCATGTTTAGTTCTTTTTTTTGTCGTGGGGGAGGTCTAATAATGTGTATTTTGCAGTTCTTCTCATGAATGTCATTTCACTTGTTTTTATTTTTTGTTTATCTTGTTTGTTTATTGCCCAAATTTCGCTGCTAATAATAATGTAGGTACTGCTAAACCTAATGCATATTTTTAAGTATGTTTCTTTTGTACAAGATTAGGATTAAGAGTTCTATCATCTGCAACTAAAACATATTTTATTATTACAGGAACGCCCTAAAGTGTTCCACTGTATATATATATATATATATATATATGCCTCCAACGATCTTGATCTTGAGCCTCTCTCTTCCATGTTATACCCATAGATTTCACTAGTGGATCTTCCCATCTTGTAGGTGGTCTTCCTTCTTTTCTCTTTATTCTTGTTGCCAGTTGAGTATTCTATATGTCCATCTGTTATCCCTGAGTCTGGCTATGTGACCCTCCCCCATCTCATCTTGCTTTCATATACTGCAGTTACCACATCTTTTATGCCTGATCTCTCTTAGTTCCGTGTTCCTAACATGTTCCGTTTTGCTGATGTTACAAATCCTGCTTTCTATTGCACGCTGAGTTATTCTGAGTTTCTTCTTCTTTTCTTGTCGTGTTCCATGTTTCTGATCCATATGTGAGTGATGGAAGAATGTCACTATTAAATAGTTTTGCCTTCGGAAAGATGCCAAGATTTGGATCAGTAAGTGTTTCTTTTAGTCTGTTGAATGATAGCCATGCAGCTTTCTTTCTTTTTGCTAGTTCTTCAGATAAATCGTTATTCATTTTTATTCTTTGTCCTAAGTAATTGTAGGAGTCAAACAGTTCTATAGAGATGCCATCAATAGGTGACAGTCACTTGTGTAAATGTTTTTGATTCATTTTGTTTTTTCTAGATTCATTTCTAAGCCTACCTTACTGCTGTTTGTGTATATTTTTTCACCCATTTCTTCTAGGTCTTTTGGGTTGTGGGATATCAGTACTAGATCATCATCGGCAAGCATAAGGATTTGTAGTTTTTCACCATCTATGCTTATTCCTCCGTTTATGTCTATTTTTTTTTTCAGAATGTATTCTAAAGTGCTGGTAAGGCACTGATGGCTGCATTGTACTCTATGGTATCAAATGCTTTTTTAAAATCAATAAAGAGGGATTCGGTATTCTCTGCATTTTTCTGTTAGTTGTGAAATGACCCGGATATGATCTATTGTGGAGAAGCCTCTTCTGAATCCTGCCTGCTCTCTGCTGGAGTTGTCTTCGAGAGTGTTTTGGATTCTGTTCAGTATTACTCTGTTCATGATTTTATATATGTGAGAGAGTAAAGAGATTGGACGATAGTTTTTTATGTCTTCCTTGTTCCCTTTTTTGAACAGAATATGGTTTTTGAGGTCTTCAATTCCTCTGGAATCTTCCTTTCTTTGAAGTACCACGTGAATCTGGCAGCCAACGCTTTGAAAATAATTGGTCCACCTTGTTGGATTTCTTCATCCTTAACATGATCAAGTCCTGAGGCCTTTCCTTGACTCATTTTCTTAAGGGCATGTTCTATTTCTTCTGGAAGTACATCTGGTATATTACTTGGTTTTGGAATGATAGGCTCTGAAACTTGGCACTTAGTTGCACAGAGATCATTATAAAAATTCAGCACAATTTCTTCTATCCTTTTTCTATTAGTATGTTTTTCCCCATTTTCATTCTGTAAAGTAGATGGAATTGACTGTTTAAAATTTAAGTCTTTCTCTATTTTTTTCAGGCTGGTTTTTGCCTGCACTGCTTCTCTTGGTTTTTGTATCCTGAAAGCTTTGTAGTCTTCTGGAATTCCTTTCCTTAGTAACTTACAAATAATTTTGTATTCTAGAAAATTTTCTTCAGTTCTTTTCTCTTTCTCAGTAGTTCCATAGTTTGAGGTGAGAGTCGTTCTCTTTTCTTTTGTTTCACAGGAATTTCTGATTTTTTCTTGCACTCGTTGAATTTATTAATAAAGTCAATGTAGTCATTATTTATGTAACAGTTTTTAATAGTCCATTCGGTCTCGTCTATGTACTTCCTGAACTTGTGGTAGTCTATTTGTTTGGGTAGTCTTTTATGGTTTGATGTTGCCCTGATATGTTGTTCTTTTTTGTGGTCTATTCTTATACTGGCTCTGAGGAGTCTGTGGTCAGAATCTATGTTGAAGTATGTTTCGCCTATTGTACCAACATTTTGTACCAGTCTTTTACAGTCTTTTAAAATGTAGTCAATTTCATTTTTGTGTTCCATTCGGTGATTGCCAAGTCCATCTTTTTCTTGGGCCGTTTGTTGAAAAATGTGTTCATGATAAAGAATTGTTGAGCTGCAGCAAATTCAGCAAATCTCTCTCCTCTTCTATTTCTTTCTCTCAGGCTATGTGATCCTATAAACTTTTCGTTTTCTTTTCCACGTCCTATTTTGGCATTAAAGTCACCACCAACGAATGTGTAGGTTGACTTATAATTTAACATGTTCATTGCCAATCACGCGATATCGCGCGATGCGAGCTCTCATCCAACGGGCGATCACGTGTTATCGCGTGGACGTCGCTAACTAAATGAAAAATAAAAAAAAAATTGGCCACCACACGAAATTCCAATTTTCAGCTTGGCAATGAAAGTGTTAATGCCTGTTCAAGATTCATATAAAATTTTTCTATTTTTTGATTATCAGCTACAGATGTTGGAGCATAGCAGGATATTAATTTTATTGTAATATTGTTTTCTCTATTCCAATTACGAGTACACCTATTCTTTCAGATATGATGTTACAAGAAAGATCGACTTGGTGAGCTTAGATTTAACAATGAAGCCCACTCCGCCTTGTTTGCCATTGTTTGGGGATGCTACGAGGAGTATCTGTGAGCCATTGTACCATCTTGCTGTCAGTTCTTTCAATCTTTTTGTTTCATTCACTAGCAGGATATCCAAGTTAATATTAGTTAGTTCTTTGATTAATAAATCTATTCTGTAGTCTCTTGCCAAAGTTCGAGTATTGAGGGTACCGATTGCCATTTTCATAGATTTAAGAGGCGGCCTGTTTTCATCTGCGAGATTCTTAGCACTCCTGGCCTCACTCGGTGCCTTACCGCCGCTGTAGAAAGGTGAATGTGGGCCGCATATAATTTAAACATTTTGGGGATAGTAGACATCTTGGTTTATACCATTTATTTTCATTTTCAGTTCATTATCTTTGTATGTATTTAATATTGTAAAAAATATTAGGTATATTTATTCTTTGTAATATATCAAACAGCATAACTTTGGCAAATGAATTTTCATAATCGACGAATATAATTTGAGTTTCTAAATTAAATTCTCTTCTTTTCTCTATAAGCAGTTCTAAAATTTTATTACTTTTTTTGTATTTTTTATAACCAATTTGGTGAAAACCTTATTTTTGCTTGCCCCAAATAGTGATCTGTATCTATTTATCGTCCTCTCCTGACTTTAACATCCGGGAAGAGGTTTGTTACTTTTTTTTTTCATTTGCTATAAAGTAGTCTATTATTGATTTTTGTCCTCTTTGCACACCACGCATATTTATGCATATTTTTGTCTGTAGAATGTGTTTCACTATTTTTAAATTCTTATAGAATCAACGAGTCGTTTTTTTTATTGTTTAGTCTCCAAATTTTTCTATATTTTTCTTAATTTTTTCTGTTGCTATTAAGATCTGTGCATTAAGATCTCCAGCTATAATTGTATTCTCTGTTTTATTTGATTTTCTTTGCCACTGTAAAAATCATCATTTTCTTCTTCTTTTCCTTTTACTGTTAGACTTTTGTTTAATTTTAATCGCACTTCTCATATTCTTTTATTTCAGTATATAGAATGGGTTATTTTTGCTTTAATTGTTTTATATTTTTGCACGTATTTGTTTATTCACTACACTACACATAATTTGATAGTTCGTTACTTCTTTTGTTCCTTTAAGTTTTTTTTTTTTTTTTTTGTTGTTTCTGTAATAATTTTCCCGGTTAACTGTTTTCTCCGTTTAAAATTTTCTCTCCTTTATGCGCTATGCTTCTAATGTTCCCTGTGCCATATTTCATCAAATCTTTATTTTTCCAAAGCTCACCCTGTTTTCCGTCCAGTTTAGATTTCTCTGAGACTTTAAAGCGATATATGCTTTAAAGCCAGTTACTTGCGTGACGAGAGGGGTGTCCTCGTGGTGGGGAAGCTGCACTTTAAGGCAACTAGGCTTGCCTATATTAGTAGGTAGGCGAAACGAAACTACAGTTTAAAAGAAAACAGTCACTGGCCTACGAATTCTTCTAATACCCGAGGAAAAGAGTTAAAAATAGTAGAGGGAAGGGGGGAAGGGGTTCGAGTATGCTATTCTTGCACTCACCACTGTGAACCCTGATTTGTTTTTACTTTTTTTTATTATTGAGATCTCATCAGCGAGATCGAGACCCATCGAGAAACTAAAACGTAACCAGTTCATTCCATATGCAAGTAAAATAGTGCATCATATTATTAAAATATCTGGATTAGAGATAGCTATCATGGGTAGATTAGCGTAATGAGTGCATGCCGAGCAACAATCGGGGGGGGGGGGGGCTTCAACTATGAGGATATAAATTGGAAGGAGGAAAGGTACATGACAAGTGTTGATTAAGGGATAACTGTGAATTCTTCATTATTCTATTAAAGTTACACGTAGACACAGTTGAAACAATTATTTACTTCAGATAGATTAACTACAAATCTTTCGATTGATGTATTGTGAATCATCATCAGTTGGAAATTTAAAAAAAATTAAACAACAATGAAGTTATATGCAGAATAGAATCTCTTTTTATACGCAGTCACCAGATAACCTGGTAAAAACACATACTATTAGGATCATATGAAGTGTGTGTGTGTGTGCGCGTGCGCCAGTGGGTGGGTGGTTTAAAAAAATCGAAGCATATGTGTTCATCTGATAAAAAAAAAATATACATTAAATCGTACAATTCTTAATAATTCCCCAGAATTTTTGGCATGGAGAGTCCATCTTTAAGGTTGAGATGTGGGCAATGCAGAAGTACTTCGGAACTTTCTTTAAAGAAAAGTTCATGTTTATGGGAACGTCGATGCAGCAATTTGGTTTCATTCTAAAGGATCCTGTGATTAGTATTAGTAATCCGATGTTCTTTTAGATCGGATTTGTTGAGTTTGTTACTGGTAATGTAAGATTGATGTTCAGAAAGGCGTACAGAAACAGATCAGCCTGTTTGTCAAAAGTCAATTAGCTCGCAGTTTCACGAGACTGAATACGATCAGCTGAGCTGATGGAATTTTATATTTTGGAGATGGGATCTAATTGAATTAACAGGCATGGAAGATGTGGAAATATTAAACTTCTTGAAGGGATGAGAAAGGCATTCTGAAATGCGTTTTACGCGATGACGATTCTGTGCGAGTCTCCTCTTTTAATAGAGAGTGAACAAAAATGGTTATTCTGTCCTGTTTAGCGATTGTAACCTTGAGAATGGCAGTTTCTTTAATTGTAGAAATTTCTTTGTGAAGCAGATCACACGAAGAATAGACAATGTGAGCTCTTGAAAGAAGGAATATAAGAAAATGCCATATTTCTGCGAGGGATGGCGAGCCGAAGTGTGATGGATATACCGACCAGAGAAGGAAAGTTTGAGAAAAGTAAATGTTGATGAGGAATTCTCTTTTATTAACGACATCTAGGAAAGAAAGAATCCTGTTGGATTGAAATTTATTCTGTTAGGAAAGGTATTGATTTTTTGTAAGAAGAATTCTAGTTGTTCGCGAATTATTCCAAATAGCAAAAGCATCATCCATACCACGAAGCCATATCGAAGATTTTGGATTAACCGCATCGGTTGTGGACTCTTACTTTTGGAAATGTAGCTGAAAATATTACACTGCATTATTACTGTGTTGCTAAATGCGTCACGACAGCAGTTACGCTTCAGAATGTAATGCTGCTTATCAGATAATGCATTTTATAGCTTCCATACAGTTTTAGCTTTTGTTTCAACTCCTCCCCCCCACCTTTCTCTCTCTCTCTCACGAGATTCTCCTGCGTTAATTGCTGCATCACGCGCTAAAGCTCATAATGCCACCATTTCATGTTGTCGTCGTAGCCGTATGGTTACAGTCGAGGTTTTAATGCAGAGCGGCTGCTGGTGGGATTGAGTGCGCGATTTCAATTCTGAATGCACTTATTTGATTTACTAAAAAAAAAATTTTTTTTTTTTTTTTTTTTTTTTTTTAGTAAATCAAATAAGGATTTGTTTTGGGCTTCTTCCTGGTTCAACTTCACTGCCGTTTCTTTGTAACTGGGATTGGTTTTTCATCATTTACATCTCGTTCAAACTGTTAAGATTTCGGCTTTTGATGAATATCTTAAACCCGTTAAAAACAACTTTTACAAAGCAAGCATCAACTAGCTTTTATTTCTGAATCGACCCTCTTCTAATTCCCTCCCCGCTGTATTAACACTACTTTCAAATTAACTTCCATGTTTCCTGCTAACTAATACCTCCAGCCTCATTTTCCTCTTTCTTCCGTTCGCTCTTCATACCCTTTTTTATTGTTGTTGTTGAAAGAGTTCCACGCGAACATGAAATGCTCTTCTTTAATTCTCTCTCTCGATATAAAAACATCCACTCTCGTTTGCTATGGTGCGCTTGAGCTCGCCCAGGCCTCCGTCTTGCTTCACCTGCACGACATCCTTCCCAGGCTGCCTCCCGTCGACTGTCGTTATCGATTTCTTGGCCAAGCCGCGAGGAACAACAGTCTCTCGAGCCCAGCTATAGGTTCCAATTACTTGAGACAGTACATTTGTCATCATCAAACGCTCCCCCTCCCCTCCGTTGCGTGCAACTAGAGGTGCACCTGCTCTGTGAGTTCGACAGCCAGCTCCATCAAATTAACCAACCGTGTCGATCCATGAATTCGAAGACACTGCGGCTCTGCGTGCAGTCACATCTGAAGCTCTGCTGTGATAAAAATGATAACAACAAAAAATTACAATTTTATTGCTAATAGACAGCTTTTGATTTGTTGTTGTTCCGAACTAAATGTGAACTAACCAACGATTAATATTAAAGAAGAAGCCAAGTGATTATTTTATCGAAATTGCAAGAAAAAAATCCATGAAAAGAGGAGAAATGGCTGCTCATTAAGCGAATGAATTGAAATTCGATCTCATAAATGAGATGTGCTGAATGAGGTGGAATGACGCAGCTAAAAGGTTTCTGGAGACCCCGATTTGAAATAAGAAAATACTACAAACTTTTAAAGTGTTCGTATTTTATCGCATATTTTTATATAAAATTTTATTTTTGAAACATTTTCATCTAATATTCCTTTCTTTCAGATTATTTTGATTATGAAATAATCTTGAATGAATAACTTGAATAGCTTCAATGACAAGTGCGAGCTTTCTCCGACTTTTCGGTAATTAACCATAGCAATCAATTGGCATTTTGCACAACTACCTCACCACGGCTTTCGTAAAGTGTATGTGAGGGGGGGGGGGGTACCAAAACAAGAGCATTGTATGGCCTATGCCTCAACTCAGTTTTCCAGAACATCTCCAAATGCATTAGGACCATGAGTCAACTCTTCTCATTGGTGTATCTCCTTCATATTTCATTCTCAGGATAATATGCTAGGATAAAATTTCCCTCCATTCTTCCCACTCCAGTTTCCCGTATATTTTATGCTTGAAAACTTCCTGGGAAATGAGTGGCAGATTTAATAATTTCTCTTGCTGGGGATCCGTATAACACTACTCGTACATCTCGCTTGTCCCTTTTGAAACCTCTGCAGTTTTAACACGAACAGCAGTCAAATTAAAATGACAACTAATTCCCAAGGCGTGAAAGGCCTTGATCATGTTAACTTAAAATACTGCCTGAGAGAGCTCTCAATGCCGTGACTAATGATCTGAACCTAAACTACGTGAAACTACCGTATATATACCATAACAACTCCCCCTGAATGCCACTGTGGAAAATACTTTTCCCATGCGAATCCAATCACAAAACATAGCACATCAACACCTCGGGTGAAGCAAGGATTGGATAATCGTTATCCAGCTCTAGAGACCAAACGCAGAAAATTTTCAAGACATATTTGGTCTCACATTTGGCGATACAATTCATTTATACAACTTCTCAATGCATCTTCGGAATTGAATTTAACAACGAATTTCTACAATGCCGCATGATCCCCATGAACGTATACAGCTAATCCTACTGGCACATTTGGAATTGTTAGCAGAAACGAAAAGTTATCCATTTGAAGGATTCATCGGTTCCTATTCTAAATTTCTCGGAGCTACCGTACTGTTTCTTGGCTTGTCGATTTTCCAAATTGTTCTCCAATCATTGCTTTAAAATGATTGCGTAACTTCTGGTTTCGGAACCCATTCACCTAATAAAACACATCCGATCTGCATTTATTCGAATTATGAGCAGATAATCGCACTTTTCGGGGAGTCCTCTGCGCCTTAATCCACTTAGACACGTGTTTCCCTTACATGTGTCTCGCTTACTTTGCCTATGACATGCATCTACCACTCTGATGGAAGAAGATGACTCCGAGTTTTGCATATATGCAAAAATCGGCGTCATTCCTGGGAATTGTGTAGTTAGATAGCATGCGACCTTCGTGTTCTCACTGCGTGTCGGGCGTAAGCTACAGTAGACGTTGAGTGCAACTTCTGTGAATATTTTCAGAGAGAGAGAGAGAGATGATAGGTATTTAGGCTCAATGAATCTTTGATTCTCAGTTGGGACCTGCAGCACCATCCAAAGGGTCTTACAACGACTTTTATTCCATTATTAGGAGTAGGCGAGGCTGTTTTTTGAGACTGAGCGGGCAATTTATCATTATAATAATGCTCAGTGTGATGTTGACCAAAACGATCGGAATTTCAAATAATATCTGGAAACTGAGTGGAGAGAAAATTCATCGTTTTGGTTGTTTCGATTTCTTGTTATGGCGTAAGAAATAAAGCTTTACACTTGTGCAAAACCATTTTAGTCTATTTTGGAAGTCAGTTTTGATAAAAGCAAAAGGAAAGCTCAGTAAATCATTTCCATCGAAGTGTTTCTTTTTAACGAATAAACGCTGCAATTTATGTTGCGGTTACTCCTTTAAAAAAAAGAAATTGTGGCGGGGGGAGGAAGAGATAACGCAGCAAAGAGTCTACGATTTGAAGGATCCGTGTAAGGGGAGCATCTAGGTTTTTGCTGTGCCCTCTCCCTCACCATGAGAACATATTTTAAGAGCGGGAGGATTTGAAAATTATAAAGGAATTGCGAAAAAGAGAAAAAGAATGCAAGTATGGCTAGCAAAGCTCATAGAATGCAGCTACTGTTAAAATTTGCAAAAAAAAAAATAAAATGCAGCTAATTTCCGTAATTGAAATTTCAACTGCCTGATAAAAAGAACAAATTTCTATTGACCTTACGGGGCATCAGTTACCTTAGTCGTAATTCTTCATCCTGAATCTATTCCCGGTTAAAAATCAGAATTCTTCATTATTTGGAACGCAGATCTCCACGAGAAATTATTTTACGAATTATACTATTAAACGATTGTAAAAAACTACCATTTTTTAAAAAAAGTACTTTGAGTATTTATTAGCACGTGTATTTTAACTTGTTTGGTATTGCGACTCACTTGAAAGCTACACGTTTCTATTCTACTTAAGGTGAGAGGAAGATAAATATGCCCCCCCCAAGCGATACAAAAGAAAGTATATTTTGATTTATTCCTCTCAAAATAGTCACTCGATTTTAATTTTCCGTGTGCTTTTGTATTCAATTACGTATTGTATTCTGATTTCATTAAAATAAACCACAAGAAATTTCAATTATAAAATAAAAAACACAAAACATTGCATTAGTGGAGCAACAGTGAATTTAAAAAAAAGCGATTAAACAGCGCAAAACCCCTTAGTGAGGGAAAGACAAAACAGAGATCATAAAGAGGTCTAGATGATACGATTTACGGTGCAGAAAAAAGCTTATTGGAACTAAGAGAAAGGACGAACCTTATACAGCCGACAGTGCTTCAGCTCCGAGTTCAAGCCTGGAAATCAAGAGAAATGAGTACGTTTCCTTTACAGACCCTTTTATGGAGGTGATCGCAGCCATTTCCCAAACTAGTTAAATCGTGGCTTTTAACGGTATTTATCTCCAACTTTCAGATATCGTCATCCCGACTGAAATTGTTTGGATCTTTGAATGATTTTAAGACGCAGACGCTGAATTGAGTTAATGTGTCTAAAATAAGCACCATAAATTACAATCAGTGATAATCTTACTACCTTTTATTTATTTTGTGTTTACCATTTCTAACGTAAAAATGAGTTGGGAAGTATTTGCGATCTCTTAATGATGGTTTCCGTTCTGTTAATCAATAATTTTTGGGCTGGTTGGTTTATGAAAAATCCAAATAAATCGCTTAAAATTAAGGAAATCATGTGCGAATGGCAATGCACTCAATAAATGTCTTTCTTCGCAGACATAATATTTGCATTTTGATAGATTTGAACGTGTATTAGACGATGATGACAGCAAAGAATGACGGGAAAGTGCGATCGATTTTTGAAGTCTCACATCTTATTTTACTGTTTACTGAACTGCACTGAAATATCAGCGCGTTGTGAAATAAACAACAAAAAAAGTTAAAGATGAGTGTAAGAGAAAGATAAAGGAACGTTCAATAAAATGAATGAAGGAATTGGACAGAGAGAGAGAGAGAGAGAGAGATGTGTTTTAGTAATGTATAAAACGACTTTCTCAATGAATATCCTCTAATTAGGGAACAGAAATGAGGTAATTACTTTCCAAATATTTAGTCCACTCTGGGGCTTGTGTAGCCTCAGAAAATAACGTTTTCGTCCATAGTGCTAGGTTTCCCGAAGAAAGACCGGTCTAAGTTAGATTCTTGTCACCGAATAGAGGAACTTTTTCTAAGCCTTTCTTTGACTGTTCCCAAATTAGCTGATCTTTTTACAAACTAGCAAGCTGTTTTTTTTATCGCGGAAACTCGGGTTTTTCATCCCGTAAACTCAAGAGAAACGACCGTAGAACCCACACTATTTCAGACATTTCTCCAGAGTTAAGGACTACGAGATGGTGACAGGTGTCTTCTCTACTCTCTCTTCACGGGATGCCGTTTAATATCATTGATACTTTGAACCAGCTATCTCTGATTAGCTAAGGGTGGAGGTTGAATATTCCTCAGTCAATCTCCAGAAAGGTTAGAGAGGGCTATAAGGGCCTCGCCTACCTCTTTTCGGGAATAAAAGGCGTAAGGAGATTTTTTTGTTCTCTTTTCTTTTTCAATTCTGTCACAACCTACCACATATTATGAATCATCATCCTCCCCCCCCCCCAAAAAAAAGAAATACATAGAAATGTATCTTCCTTTATTTCTGGATCGCGAATTTCAAAAACTGAATCCTTTGAAAATTTTGGTTTCAAGTGCTTCCGAACAGCAACTCGAAGAGCGACAGGACATTGCGCCCTTCAGTTGTAGAAGGTTCTAATCGTCTTAAGGCGAGGAATCATTAGCGTTATTCTTATTATTTTTTTTATGAAGGTGAGTTAGCTAATCTCATAGTGGAGTTACAGGTCTTTTCTCACAAAATCTCGGGTTTTTCATTCTGCATAAGGCAAATCGCCTGGAGAATTTATAACAATTTATAGACCAAAAATACTACTGTGGACTGTTGATAGTATTTAGTGCCGTTATGTATCATAAACTGAAGAAATGTGGACACGGTGGGGTTGTGAGGAGTGCAGTGCCCTCTCGCGACGAGTCTAAGGACTGATCGCGAGATAACTTACATGCTTAGAGAAAAGCTTAGTAATAACGGTATAATCATGCAATAGTATTAATATCAATAATAATATTAAATAAAATATATTCTTTAATTTCATAATAAAAGTGCTAGTAGTACTTATTAAAATAATATATAAATAATAAACAGTTTATTAAATTTAAGAATTTAAATTACAAAAAAAGTCGCAAAAATTTTACAGGAAGTAAAAATAATTCTTTAGTTGAACACATACTGAAGATATTCCAGCTGCTAATATCGCAACCTCGCTTTCATAACCTTGTAAAAGTGAAGTCACAAAATCTATAATTATCATAACCGTGCTGCGTATAAGAAAGTGGCTTAAAAAATGAAGGGGAGGAGAATCTGTGGACAAGTTTCTTTAATTTCTAAGTATTTCTATTGTATTCATTGAGAAAAACGGTATGAGGAAGGCTGCTCCAAAGAACAGAGTAGATTAAATGAAAGAAGTTGATTCGATATGTTTGGAGTTGAACCGTATACGGGTGTTAACCAGTGGCTGCTTGCGTTCTCTCACATGCTTAGAGAAAAGCTTAGGAAGAGTTCTGGCCAGTTCAGTGGCCCATGAAGATGCTGTAAACATACACAGAAACATACCGGTTACTAGAAAGTGATTTTCTGGACAGATGTCACCTATTAGGTGCATAAAATGTTAGGAGGTGATGAGTATTTAGGAGTTCTAAGCGTAAAGCAGGAGGAAAGTAGTGTTTTTATGGAAAACGTTTTTTGAAGGCTGAGGGGGATGTAGATGCGATGTTTGTGCAGGATAAGGTAGATCCGAAAGCAGTCCAAGAAGAGAACTGATCTTCACTAGAAGTTGGAATCTTGATAAGAGAGTGAAGATCTTTGTTATAAAACAGGACTTTGTTTTTATAGCATTGAAATTCACGAGATTGTCTTCACCATATTTGAGAATGGCGAGTATGTTGGTGTTTAAGATATTTTTTATGGAAGATCTTGAAGCTGGTATCATCTAAGTACTTCAAGGTTTCTTGAACGGGAAGAAGACAAATTGAGGGTGGTGCCATCAGCAAAACTATGGCAAGGATTTAGATTTGGAGAGAGAGAGAGAGAGAGAGTCACTGGCATATAAAAAGAAAAAGTGTGGGCCAGAATTGATAAAGAAATCTGATGAGGAGACATCTACCACGACACACAAGGAACGATAAGAGAGGAGTCCGACAATGCAATCCATTCACCACAAAATATAGGAGAAAGACAATAGGATGGTAATTTGTTGAAAAGGTCTCGATGCCAGACACAATCAAAGCGCCTTCGTAGGCATTTGGAAGAACAGCGGGACATGGCACCCTTCGATTGGAAACGGCCTGAGTTCGATTCTCGTCGCGACGGAGGAATCTTTATACGGATTTTTTTTCAATTGTTGAGGAATGTGATCGTATGATCAGCAAATCAAGGCAACAAAATGAGGTCATGAAATCTTAAGTCGGAGAGATCGTATAAAAGAGATTACAGGTCTTCTAAAGTAAGACATCACGCATGATCCAATGTAGCAAGTCGAGGTGCGTTGTAGATGTAGAGAAAGCCAGTTCAAGTTCAGTGATGAAGAATCACTTAGACCCCAGATTTTTGTAAAGCCAATGTGGATTTTTTTACGTGGAATTTTGTTATTTTATCGGATTATAGGACATATTTCTATTATTTTTTTTAACTTTTTTTTGTTGTGTTTTGATATTTTATGAAACTTTTTGTGGATTCGTGAGAAAAACTGCTTACAACCGCAATAAGAATATAAAATTTATGTGTCCAGTATGGCCACTGCAGTTATGAAGAAGAAAAGGAGAGAACAGAAGATGGTGACCTATCCTCTAGAGACAAAACTCATTTCACGCATCTAATTAGCAAGGTGGGAGTGTTTCGCTGAGCGATGAAAGTCATTCCCAACTAGGCCTACATGTCTAGTTGGGATTTCCTCAAACTAGGGAAGGCATGCTTTTACTCATTAAATTAGTTTATTTTTAAGAAAATATGCCGGTCAATTTTTTTTATATATGAAATTGTGCTGAAAACTGTATTAATACTGAATACTTTTTTCCCCCCAAGAATTAAAATCGATGTAAAATGAAAATAATGTACTGTATTTATAGCTTACATCGATAAATAATTACATCAAAAAATGCTAAAAGACGTTTATCGATGTAATTATTTAATTAATAATTATAAAAATTGATTAATGTATTTATTTGTCTCCAAGCTTTGCCCCCCCCCCCCCTGGAAAATATTCTGCGGACGCACGCCCATGCATACGGTCAAATTGACGTTAAATTTGTAGCTCGTGTTGCATAACCCACATGACAGCACACTCAACCGAAACGGGCACGCCACGCCACTGATTGATACATAAGCATCCATGTGAAATTGCAAATCATTCCATCAAGCAGTTTGTTTTATACAGCTGTCTGAAGAAAGAGTGTTGTCTGTATCCCTTGAAATGGATAAAATTGAGTATCGTGCGGTTATAAAATTTTTTGTAAAAGAAGGTTTAACGCCAAAATAAATTCATTCGAAGTTCATAAGAGTTTATGGGCACTCTTCTCCTTCGTTTTCGACAATTAAAAAATGGGCTGCCGAGTTTAAACGTGACCGTACCAGCCTTGAAGATGATCCACGTGAAGGACGACCAAAAAGTGGATTCACCATTACACATCACAATCGAAACAGCAGTCAAAACAGTGGACAGAAGCCGCTTGTTCAGTGCCAAAGAAGACAAAGTCGGTTTCATCAGCAGGGAAGGTCATGGCATCGATGTTTTGGGATGCTAAAGGCATTTTGTTCATTATCTTAAAAAGGGTGAAAAAATAACTGGGGAATATTATCCTGATCTTTTCACCAGACTAGACGAAAAAATTCGTGAGAAAAGACCCAGTTTCCAGAAGAAAAAAATCATCTTTCATCAGGACAATGCACCTGTCCACAAAGGTATTTTGGCAATGGAAAAATTAAGGCATCTGCGCTATGAATTGTTGGAACATCCACCCTATCCCCCAGATTTGGCTCCCTCTGACTTCTATCTCATCCCAAAACTAAAACTCATCCTCGTTGGTCAGCGTTTTTCTTCGAATCATGAGGAGATTGCAGCTGTAGAGGGGTATTTTGCAGATCTTATTGAGAACCACTACAGGGAAGGGATAATGGAGTTGGAGCATCGGTGGAATAAATGTATTAGTCTTAAGGGAGATTATGATTAAAAAATAAATATAAATTTGAAATTATAAATTCGTTTTTTCATTGTTAGGCCGAGAACTTTTCAGACCATCTCTTGTATATCAGTGAAATTGCTATTCCATGTTTGGGCACTGCGCACCTAGCACGTCCTGAATATACGCCCCTCTAATATATTGAATAGAATTGGAGATAAGCTAACACCTTGATTAATTTCAATCTTATCTGTCAATTACCTAACTGTAACTGTCACTTTTCTATCTTTATATAAACTTTGCATAGCTTGTACTAATTGTAATGGATATTCTTGTTTTTTCATGATATTCTAATATCTGATTTTCTGATATATTCTGATTTTGTGCGTCTATTTATTACTATGCATGACACTTAGATTCACCATTACGCACCAGAATCCAAACAGCAGGCAAAACAGTGGACAGAAGCCGCTTGTTCAGCGCCAAAGAAGACATAGTCGGCTCCATCAGCAGGAAAGGTCATGGAATCGGTGTTTTGGGATGCTAAAGGCATTTTTATTAATTGTCTTGAAAAGGGTAAAACAATAACCGGGGACAATGCACCTGCCCACAAAGGTGTTTTGGCAATGGGAAAATTAAAAGATCTGCATTATGAATTGTTAGCACATCCACCCTATTCCCCAGATTTGGCTTCCTCTGACTTTTATTTCTTCCCAAAACTAAAACTCTTCCTTGCTGGTCAGCATTTTTCTTCGAATCAAGAGGTGATTGATTCTGGCTGTAGAGGGGTATTTTGCAGATCTTACTGAGAACCACTACAGAGGCGGGATAATGTGCTGTAATAAATGTATTGGTCTTAAGGGAGATTATGTTGAAAAATAAAAATAATTTTGAAATTATAAATTCATTTATATTTATATATGTATATATACCGGGTGATCCAAAAGTCACAGAAAAAATAAAAATTCAATAATTCGAAAAGTATAGACAGTAGCACGATGCGGATTTCACAGAAATGCACAGAAAGACATAGGATTTTTTTAATAACGAAAAAATTTATTGCCAGAATAGTTACATTTGTCACCGACAGGTGGCGCTGTAGCGGTCTCAGAGCTGCTACCTGTCACTATTTAAAACGTGAGGTACGTAAATTTCAGATGTAGTGAATACTGAAGTTAAACTTTCAGCATTTAACGTTTATTACTGAAGTTAAACGTTCTGCCAAGGTGAGTGAGGCATGTTATCGTTACGAGATAAAGCACTTTTAGTTAAGCTGTGTTATCAGAACTCCGAATGTGCAAGAGAGGCAAGCGCTCCATAGTGTAACATTCATGCAGGATGGAGCACCACAGCACATCACAGGTCCTGTCCAGCACCTGCTGCGATCGACATTTGGCGATGACCATGTCCTCAGTCGCTCTTTCCCGCACGAATGGCCACCAAGATCTCCAGACCTTACACCCTGTGACTTGTGGTTATGGGGATACTTGAAGTCACAGGTGTACAGAGGTCGGCTGACGTCATTGGCCATGTTGAAAGAAGCTATTCGCCATCGTGTGACAGGAATTACAGCTGAAACCCTCTTCGATGCTGTGCAGGGTGTCGTGCCACGTCACTTTCGTGCCACATCATTCATTCTCATGAATGACGGCCGTCACATTGAACATTTGTAATCCTAGTTGCGTTGCGAACTGTGCTGCGCCACTGCACAAACTACTGACACAAGTTAAGCGCCACCTGTCGGTGGCAAATGTAACTATTCTGGTAATAAAATTTTTCGTTATTAAAAAAAAACCCCGTCTTTCTGTGCATTTCTGTGAAAACCGCATCGTTCTACTGTCTATACTTTTCGAATTATTGAATTTTTACTTTTTCCGTTACTTTTGTGGATCACCCAGTATGTATATACTGTATATATGTGTGTATTCATGAGCATTGACTCGGTTACTGTGATACATTTAAAAAAGATATTTAATGACTAACAAACCGAGAATAAGTTAGAAAACTTTAATGATACAACTAGTTTCGGCTTATTATGGCCTTCATCAGGTATCTTTGTAGGTAGAAGAAACAACAATAAAAAACGGAAGATATTAAGAAAACTGAGAAGCACAGGTTAATTGTATTAGATAATTAAAAATAAAAAACGTTGTGTGGAATTTTTTCTTGCCTATTATTTATAAGACTATTACACTTTTTTTATATAATGTTTGTCAAGTAGCTTTATTTTATCGTCCTACATGTTTCGCCAATTTTTTTCTATCGGCATCTTCAGGAAATACAAACTAATAAGCTATATGAAGGTAACAGACTAGGTTATAACTGATGGTTCAAATTCATACAAAAAATTAAAAAAATTAGTATTGAACGAGGCAATGTGCGTGTCTCAGGAACGTGATTTATTCGTTATGGCTCATGATGTAATTGTCATGAAAGTTCATTTCTTTGATGTTTAATGATCTGATTAAAGCTTTCCAAATTTCTGGTAAGGTTAGACCTTGATTCTTGTTTAGGTTTTCAGTTTTACGGGCGACTGTAGCTTGAAGGTTCTTCAATGGTAGTTATCTTCTGTATGGGGCATAAGGCTCTTATCCCACTCAATGTGATGGTTAGTAGAGGCAAAGTGGCAAGAAAGGCCTGAAATGTCTTGTCTGTTGTTTCTGACATATCCTATGTGTTCTTTCCTTCTCGTTTCAAAGCTTCTAGAGGTCTGACATACATAACTAATACCACATGAGCAAGGTATATTATATACTCCAGAGTACTTGTAGAATGGATGAGGATCTTTCGGTTATCTTAAAAATTTCCGAATAGTGTCGATTGGCTTGAATGCTCTCTGATATTATGTAGTTTTAGAAGGTCAGCTAATTTTTTGGAAATGCTGCTGACAAATGGAATAGTAATAGTACTGATGTATTGGACGTCATCACGTTGTCTATGTGGTATATCAGTCAAGAGAATCTTGTATTGGCTGGCGCAGTTATAATATAAATTTGTCAATGCTTATCAGGCGGACTGTCTCAGATGATGTGTTAATGGTCACGTCCCATACTAGGACAAAACCCTAGATACTAAGTAACCTGGTTAAACTATAGAGAGGCCAATAGGACTGCATATTTAAAAAGGGGAAATTTAAATAAAGAACGGAATAAGTATAGGATGTTTTAGAAGGGAAGGATATACTAGAATAAGAGAAAAGATTAAATAAGTATAAAATAAAGAATAAATAAGAATAGAATAAACGAAAGTATATAACAGCAGCAAAGAGACTGACCCTGGTGAAGAGAGAACCAGTAAAATCTGCAGAA
This sequence comes from Typopeltis vanoorti, assembly GCF_054136105.1. Taxonomy (NCBI): domain Eukaryota; kingdom Metazoa; phylum Arthropoda; class Arachnida; order Uropygi; family Thelyphonidae; genus Typopeltis; species Typopeltis vanoorti. Next base: position 128,068,212 of record NC_143561.1, read on the forward strand.
GAGGCAACAGGGCCATGCCTTCAGTTGTGTGAAAAAAAGAAACAGAATACCCGCCAAACTACGTTAGCTCAATTCTTTGTTAAGAGGAGCAGAATAATAAATTTATATTCTGAATATGTTTTATCGTCTTTCAGCTTCATGGTTTTCCTTTAACTAGGCCCTGAGGCATACCCTAATTCTTTTATAAAAAAAATTAAGGGGCAGAAAAGAAATCTAAGGAACGAATTATACATTTTCCATAATTAGGTTATTATATTCGATTAGTGTGTTTTCGATCAATGCGCCTGTTTTAAAGAACGCATTAGGTGCATTAATCGAGAGATTGGTGTATATATTATAAATTTGAAACTGTCTTAGCAAAAAAAAAAAATAATAATAATAATAATAATTTTGAAATTATAAATTCGTTTTTTTCCCTAACCCAATATTTATTTGATTTGCATTTAATTTAACGCATGCATTCTCGCTGTATTCTACTTCTTTCTGTTTCCTTAGGTGAGGTGATCGCTGTCTGTTCAGTAGCGCTTCAGAATGACGACTTGGCATTTGTCGGCCTCTACGCCGTGCGCGAAATCTATCGATGTTGTGGTGTTGGTGTCAAGGTGTGGAATGCGGCCATGCAACATATCGGAGACAGAAATGCAGGCGTAAATGCAGTTCCCGACCGACTGACCACATACCGTGACAAGGCCGGGTTTCCAGTAGTAGTCAGCGACTGGCAGTCGATGGAATGCGTTGCCGACGAGGTGAATGCAGACAGTCTTCTTAAAGGCTTACCGGGCCTAGAGATTCGCAAAATTAGCGACGAACTTCTCGATGCCATTGTGGACTATGATGAAATTGTTCACCATTATCGTCGTGACAAGATCGTTCGCCTAACAGTAAAAGAAGGCGACAGTGTGGCGATGGTTGCACTTCAGAATGGCAACAAAGTGTGCGGGTACGGATGTATCAAGCTGAGTATCCAAGGGCACGGACAGATAGGCCCTTTATATGCCGACAGTCAAGACTTAGCCGAAGTACTACTCTGGAATCTCATTCAAAGCTTCCCTAAGGCACGTGGATTGGTGATGATGTCAATTAACGGAAATCAGGAGGCGGTCGATATTTTAAATAAGGTCGGACTCAAGTTCCACGAATTGTCGCCCAGATGTTATCGAAAGCACGAAATACCAGTGAATCTGAACAAAGTTTTCGCGCATCACGACCTGAACTTCTCGCCATTCTAGCTGGAGATGATTAATTCAAAGGCCTCGTTAGGTGTGGCTTTCTTTCTTTCGATATGCATCACATCAGTGGAAGCAACACACAAAGTCCTGCCGGAATCCTCTGAATAATTCCAGATTTATAGTGATAGGAAGTATCATATTTCTTTTTTCAAGTGCACTCAGCAGATAAATGCACATTGAAGTTGGTCATCGTAAGCAGAAATAGGGCGATAATGAGTGTGCTTGTCCCAAAAAAAAAAAATAAATAAATAAATAAAATATTCATAACGGGAACGAGAACTATAAAAGAATATGTATTGTACAAGCATACGCAATTTCCTAAATGCCTCATATGATATGATTTTACTAAGGAAGAGTCTAAATGTTCTTAAACTGACTCTTCCTACTTATTTACCAATACTCCCTCACTTGCGACATAAATTCAATTCACTGACAATATTCGCTAGCGATAAATGAATTTTGAATTGGTATTAATACCCCATATAGCGTATGTCATTGATGTATACTCTTCTAAGTCACTTTTCCCTCTTCTGTAGAACTACGAGAAATATAATATTTATTGTCATTGCAATATATATATACATGTGACGTTTGTGAATTTAAGTAACTGTTAGGAAATAAATATTAAAAGGATTTTATTTCACTCAACTTACGTGTGTGTGAGTGGAGGGGTTTGCTTAGAAATTCTTCTCATGGAGGAATAATTTAAGAAATTAAATTTTAAGAAATGGCATTGCGCTCATTATCTGATCCTTTTTTAAGGATAAAAAATTTATATATTGCATTTTTTAGCGTTTTACACTGATATTACAAATAAATACAAAAATAAAAAAACGTCATGACATTACGTTACACTTTAAATGCTTACAGACTTAAATAACAGACTTAAATACAAACTTAAATACAGACAAATCGGCCCTTCAGAACACACGCAATTTACAAACAAAAAATACTAGTTGTGGTAGTAGTGGAGGTGGGCGGTAGATGGCGTTGATGGAGATGATTCGTAGTAGAGGTTCGGTGCAGTGGTTGAAACAGTTGTAGGTGTCCTCCCGCGATGAGTCTTCGGACTCCTTGGAGGTGTCACGAATAATAATAATAATAACAGAAGACATCATACGTATAACCCAAGCGCATAAATTTATTGGAGTTACAAAATGTATGATGATTACAAAAATCAACACCAGAGCATGATATCGCAGTGCCGCACAAAAACGTCGACAATCAAGAAAATACACCATAGGTGATAATATATATTATCCCCTGTATAGCAGTAATCAACTTAAGATCAGTTCTGTTCCGACGATTCAGTCGTAAGTTGGAAATCACCATATGAATTACAAGTACCAGCTAACATGCCTGAAGGCTAAAATGTGTAGGTCGGTCTTTCGTTAGATTTCTAAGTATAACAAAGAGACCTACAGTTTGTTTGTAGTGAGGTGATACAACGTACAAATGATAACATCAAATTTCTGCACACAGCGCTGTACTGGAATTCATAACGAAGCACGAGCGCGCACAGTTCTTCTGTGCAATTATCAGTAAATGAATCAGATAAAAACACATGGAGCAAGAGTACACGCTTCTTTATTAATTGAACAATTCACCAGAAAGACAGAAGAGCCTAAATAGCTAGGTAAAAAAAAAAAAAAAAAAAAAAAAAAATGCAACAAAGAAGCATTCTGAGAACGATTCACTTGATGCACAGCTTGTTACATTCATCTTTGGTGATGGGGAGGGAGGTGACAGCAAGGATGGTTTTTTTTTTTACTATTTTATTTTGTACATTACGTCCAACTTAGTCTGAACAGGTTTCATCCTCTTTTCAGCGTCAAATTCTGTAGCAGTTGCTACTTATATTTCTGTTTAACTTTGCTAAATCTCTCCATGTTGGGTTGGGATTCATTTCCTTAAGCAACCGAAAATTGCCTAATTAACAGAGTCAAATGCCTCCGCCAGTTTTTTTAGACTATATAGGATTTGGGGACTCAGCTTCCTCTGTCTGTGCTTCTAGCTCTGTAAGCTCTTTGTTTGAGAACTCTTCTTCCACAGCCTCCAACAAATGCTCGTACACCTTCATTATCAACCCCTAAATATATCATATCCCCTAAATCAGATTCTTCAAAACACCATTCATACATTTTGCTATCACCTCACGGTGATAGCAGTCCTGCGAATATATTGGCTGGCCTGGTTGGCCGAGTAATTAGCGTACTCGCTTTCCAACCACCAGGTCGTGGATCCGAATCCGCTGTGCGCATCGATGTTATTCGATTGTCTTTAGGTGGGAGATGAATTTCATTGCTCAATCAGAACCACTGCCCCGTTGGAGGCCTGAAGTGGCTTGAAAAAGTTTCATGTTTGGTCTCTAGAGCAGGGTTTCTTCACTTTGTAAAAATAAATAAAAAAATATGAAAAATATATAAAATTAATTAAAAAATTCACGTTATGCTGTATCTGCAATTATATTATATTCCTTCCAAAAGTCTCTGAGGATTTCTCACCCTCAGTAGCAGCAATGGCCTGAGAAAAAGTATTTCTCCAATGGTATGCCTCGACGACAGCAATAAAACTCTGATCAATGGGTTTTAGGAGACTCAGAAGAGAACTGTAGCTCTGAAACTAACATTGACATTTAAGAGTCAAAAATCATTTCGCTTGGTTATCAGGCGTTGATACGACCAACCTCTACTGCTGTGCGCATATCTATTCCTGGTTTCCAGGTAATGTAAATACAGTGCATAAAGTGCAAAGCACCATGTTAAAGATGCCACAAATTTTTGAAATGTCATATATGATATCAGCAAGTGGAATTTTTAATTTTATGAAGAGTAGGGAAAGGACGAGAGTATATGAATGAAATTTGAGAATGAATCCAATCAAGAAAGGGATGGGATTGGGTTATTTCTCTCATAGATAGGTACGTGATTGCAATGGCTTGCCTTTGGAAGTGACGGATGCAGGCAGTGTAAATGAATGAATTCAGAAAACAGTATGACTGCTGGATAGGCTTATATGCAGTCTTCCCAAGTGAGACCCTGTCTCCCTGGAAGTTTCTAATAATAATAATAATCGAAGCAACTCGGCTTCTTACAAATATGGTTAGATAATTCTCTGACCATTCATTCTATATTGTAGGTTTAAACACGCTAGTATCCACTAGGACTAGCCTGCCACCATCTGAATGAAACCATCTAACTCCTTTTTAATTCATTCATTTCGTATGGTGATTCAAAGGCCGTGAGCCTCTTTTACGGGGAGGTACGGCACACCACCTCACTTCGCACCTATTTTTATCTGGGCTCGGGACAGGCGCAGCTGATAATTCAGACCTGTGGCTGGAGGAATTGTCTAAGTATTCCTGACTGTATCGGTATGTGTGTTCACGGGGCCGGTTTGCCTTCCCCGTGAACACACGCTAGGGTTTTTCATTCTAGTGTGGGATGAAAAACCCCAGATTAAACCGGGAAAAACCCTGCTGTCCACGCCCAAGATCGGCTAACCCGGCTACGGCTGAAGAAAATCCTTAAGCTCCTCACGTCGTCGACGGGAATCGAACCTAGGACACTCCTTCCGCAGGCATATGGTTGCAAAACGCATAGCCACCAGGCTAACCGCACGGACCCTTTTTAATTGAAAATCTTTTATAAAGATAAAGTAATGCTTTCTTTCGCCGAAGGTATTAATTTAATTCTTAACAACTATAACTTCATACAAATCACAAAAACACAGTCATTAAATACGGTTGATGGCTGAGTATTTTAGGGATATCCCCAAAATATTCAGCACAGAAGCGAGAAATTTTATGAGTGATCAATTTCTTCCCAATTCAAAAAGTCAAAACGACTTATAGGGAAATAAATTAAAACATTATGTTTATTTTTGAAGAAAAACTTAAATTCCAACATTCTAAAATGTTATTTTTCTTGTTTTTCTGTTAGCAAAATCGTCGATGACATTGGCGAAGTCTATTTCATGGTAATAAGTAATTCTTAATCAATTTTAATTTAGAAAAACTCCTCACAACGAGCAACACTTACAGCAATTATGAGGAAAATTGGCAGTACTATTACAATATTGGAACTGAGTTCTCGAGATTGCGTTTTAGAATAAACTGCAAAAGTTCAAAAATGTACAAAGTGCCGCCCGGAGCGGATCGTCCCCTCCGCCCTTCCCTAGATACGCTAATGGGTGTGACACAAGCAAGAATATCCCACCTCTTGATCGGCAATAGTAAAATTTATACCGGAGATAACTTATTAGTCAAGAGGCTTCCAGTTAGCGTAAAGTTGACTTTTGTTGATTGTTTCCTCTTAGAAAGAACTTTGTGGTAGAAAACATTTGCCGTCCTTCTGAGGATTGGGAATGTGGGCTAATATCCATGATGCTGCCTGAATAGTGAAACTGACATTCGGGACAACAAACCTTGAATAGTGAAACAAAATTCTGGCCGACTGGCAGAACAATCTGAAAAATGGCATTAGTACCAGGAAAGTTTCTGGTATCCACTGCGAAAGGTATTTCTGACCTCTTTCTAGAGAAAATTCAAAAGGGACATTGCAAATTGCGTGCTTGAAACAGTAGGTTGGTATTAAGAAAAAAATCATGATGCAAGAAGTAGAGGAAAGAAGACTGCGCGTTTTCATTGGTAATAGTATAATAGCACCTTATCAATCTGAGAGTGACAAAAGTTGCCCTTAGATTTCGCAAGAGAGCAAGCAGGGCTGATTGCCCTTTGAGCACGATTCAAGTTTCGTGCTTTTATTTCAAAATCAGTTCTGGCTATGCTGATTATTTCTTTGCAACTATTTCGAGCTTTAGTATAAAGAGAAAACGAAGACAGATTTCAGTGGGAGCTCAATTCAGTTTGCTTGGTTATTCGCTGGTATAGTCTTGGCACATTTCCTAATAATGAAGGCATCTTCCTCAGTAAATTTAATGTCAATTGTTTAAATTAACCATTTTTATTCATTTCAAAAATCAGTTTTAATATTTAACATGACTGGTTATTCTCTCATACAACCTTGGTACTTTATTTTTATTTCTTTCCTTTTCTTTTTGATAATTAAGGCTTGAATGAGGGTCGAGAATTTAATGTGGAATGAATATGCTAACTTTAGCACTTAGAGACGGGTGGCTTTATACTCAAATTGATGGAACTATACTGGAGGAAGTGAAGGAGATAGAATGTCGATCTCCTTGTTTAAGAACGTCAAATTTCTACCCACCATCATCCTAGATGTTTTATCGAAGGTGGCAAAGACAAACTCAGTGGACTGTTGCAATATTGAGAAGGGTATTGATCATCAGAGATACGACAGTAGCAGTAGTAGTGGTTCTGCAATATGAAGCCCTGATCACCACACACTTTTACTACTGTACTCAGATGTGGTCTCTAGGATTGGAGGGAATGAAGGTATTTTAGGAGTACAAAGACCAGCGATAACGTTATTCAGTCCTTGCGGAATGTTGGATCTAAGGATAGATTGAGGTCATGTAATCTGTTGAGTTTTGTGAAGGAAAAGGAAGAAATCATGGGAATGGTACACTTAATCTGTTGAAAGGTATTTTTACTTACGGATATAAGCGATTTTTCAAATGATAGAATAAGGAAATAGAGTTCATCCCTGGACGTCGAGCGAGGTGATTAAGGGAGTGAGAAGTAGTTTTATGAATGTAAAGTAGAAGGTGCATGGAATGAATTATTCGAGATGTCAATGCAAACAATGAATTTAATGAGCTGTATGATAAACTTTGTGTTGTCGAAAGTGAATTTCCTGCGATGAATAGTGTTATGTTCTACGTATGTTGAGGCTTAAGTGCTGTGAAGAATTCACGTTAGAGGTTTAATGGAATATTAACAACACTGAGAAAGGATTAAAACTAAATTTAATACTTCCAATATTTCGTCTCCGTCACAGACATCTTCGGGGATTACAAAAACTTTTTGTGACAACACACACAAATACAATACAAAGTGAAACTAAAATCCTATCTAGGTGATGCGCCCTCTATGGGCATTTGCAGGTGGCCTGGGATGTAAAGAGGGATCTCTAATAATTAAAGTTTCCCAAATTTTGGGAAGTTTAATGCAACCGTATTTGTTTAAATTAGGTTGATTCCTGAGTGCAGATGCAGATTCAAAGAATAGTCTTTCTTTTTTGAATTTACTATGGTGGAGCATGATAGTTTTTTCCAGGAGATCCTGTGGGATGTATCCAAAACATTGTGTTCTCTATTTGGCCTCATGGCCCAGACACATTAGATTCCTTCCTCAGTCACCTCAATAGTCTACATCCAAGAATCCAGTTTACGATGGAAAAGGAAAATAACAATAGTTTACCCTTCCTAGACACCTTAGTAACACGCCTTCCTAATGGTAACCTTTCTTTCTCTGTATATAGAAAACCTACTCATACAGGCAGATACATTCACAAATTCTCCCACCACCCCTCCCAGCAATATGGCATTATTAAAACTCTGACCAATAAGGCCCACAATCTTTGTTCCAGTAAAACTGCCCTTTCAACCGAACTCAAACACATACACAACACTTTCCTTTCCAATGGTATAATGACTACAGAATTAAAAAAATAATCAAGTCCTTCCCCATTCCCCGACCATCTCTTCAGAAATGCCATCACCATTCCTTACATCTGTGGTACTTCAGAAAAAATAGCCAGATCATTAACAAAGTACAACCTCCATACAGCTTTTAAGCCCCACCGTAAACTTGCTACCCTTATCCGCTCCACTAAAGACCAGCTCCCTCCTCTTTCAGCGCGTGGTGTATATAGAGTGCCTTGTTCTCGTAAACTTGCCTACTTCGGACAAACAGGCAGGTCAGCATCCATCCGGTTAGAAGAACACAGTTCTTACATCTGCAAACACGATTATGGTCAATCTGGCATTGCAGACCATGTTTTGGATACATCCCACAGGATCGCCTGAAAAAAAACTACCATGCTCCACCATAGTAAATTCAAAAAAGAAAGACTATTCTTTGAATCTGCACTCAGGAATCATCCTAATTTAAACAAATACGGTTGCCATAAACTTCCCAAAATTTGGAAAACTTTAATTATCAGAGATCCCTCTTTACATCCCAAGCCACCTGCAAGTTTTTAGAAAGTGGGATTCCCTAAGAAAGAGAGAGAACCTCTCACTATACGTGGAATTCTCTTCTTCACCTATCCATTATTACCATTTCAAGAACTTATATACAAAAACATTGAAATCTTAGAAGACTGGAAAATTGGGCCACTTTCCTTTTCCTCTAAAGCTATGGTACTTAAATCCATAATTTTCTCTTTTCCACTGTACATAATAAATATTACGGAAGCTGAAGAAAAACAGTTATATAGTAATAATCTCATGCAATTGTTTTTGTTCAGGCCAATACCAAAAAGTTAAAAAGGAATTTCTTCAACTATCAAAGAAGCATGAAGGCTTTTGGCTTCCAGTGCTAAAATTCTGCTGTTTAAGCAATACAGTTTCAAAAATCTGTAAAATATTGCAGACTAATCACACATGTGCAATACTTTCAGTACTACCTGGGTTTTCAACTCATGCTATTTAGAATAAATGGTTATAATGATTCAAAAGAATCATTATAATGATTCTGTTCTTGAGATTGTTCCTGAATATTACAACATTTGTGCTTAACTCTAAGAATGCTACAGCATTCTAGCATGGACATTCTTTTCATTAATAACAGTAAAACTTGGTATAAGGAAATATTTAACCTCTTCTGCCACAAACTTCTAGAGTTGGGTACTAACAATAACAATTTGTTAATTTATTGAAGTTCCAAGTATACCCTAACAGGAGGGATCTTGCTTGGAGAACTGCATCTGGTTGCCTTTCAGTAATGTCATCAAATGGATATACTTTAACATTGGAGATTCAGTCTGTGACATCTGACACAGACTGGAGACAGTAAAACATGTAATCTATAGCCGCCCTCTTGTCCTGCACATTTAGAACAGATTATGTAATGTGTTAAGTATTCCATTATAACAGAACAGGTTCTTTTTTTTGCAATACTCCCCCCAACCTGTCAACAACTGGAAGAGAATTTTGATTTTTATAATTAATGAGTTAAAATATCATTTATGGAAAGTTAGGAAAAAACATGGATTTGAAAACCAGCAATATGACATACAAATGTTCAAATGCTTTACACAATGTTGTATTACGGAAATTTTATTCATTAGTCTGATGATTTTTGTATTTAGAAAGAAGCATTGTACGAGATATCAAATATCTGGTTAGGTAGTATAGACCACTCGCATTATGCAATATTCACCAGGGGGAAATAAAATTCTGTCTATTTTCATTATGAAAGAATATGTAAATGGTTCCATCCTCTTAGGTCACCGTGGTCTTATGGATGACAATAGAGCAATCCCAGGTGGAGAAGTCGAACTCAATCTAGTTAATTTAGATAAGGCTAACCACCTGAGCACCAGTCATCTCCAGATTTTAGTTTCAGTTGGTATTATGGTTATTTAGTGGCATGAGACTGGTGAAAGAGGATAGCCTTTGGCTACATGATATAAAAGAGCTTGGGTCTTTTTTCCCCTTATCTCTCATACTATCCATCTGTCTTTTCTTTCTCCTAATAATATTAAGCTCTCTTTCATCCTATACTAATCATTCTGGGCCTATGATGAGCACCCCTTTATTATTTTGCCTCAATGAAGGTTGAAACCACTCTGATAGTCCTTTCCCATAATGCATAGCATTGTGGGAAAGGACTACCCTAATATGATACTAAGGCAATTAATATGAAGTCACTTGTCTCTATATACAATTAGCTTGGTTCTGAAGACACTTCATATGCAATTACACTTAGATTAAACAAGAGCACAATTTCTTGGCAAGTTTAATTTAACTTATAACCAAGTGAAAAAGCTTTCTCATTGTAGGAAGTTCACTCAACCAACATATTTATCATATTGAACCTTAAAATCCTTAACACTTGCAACATTCACAACATTCACCAACACACATTTTTGGTAATGTGTTTTACTCACTTGCAATTCTCCATATGAAAAACCTACTCTTCATATCCTCTTCTTCACCATACCTTCAAACAGTTTCCAGGGATAACCTCTCATCTTCCATTCTTTATATGACCCCTTCTATATTAATCTGATAAAATTCCCTTGCTAACTTAAACATCTCTATCAATCACCTTTTTCCACCTATCCAACAATCTGCGCAATTTACATCTCAGCTTCCTGATACTATCTTGGTCACTTGCCTATGGACCTCCCCATGTTTCCACATCTCACTGAAAACTAAGTGACTAAATCTAAGCACAGCAGTCCATGAGTGGGCGTATCAATACAGCGGCACAATCACATCTTCATCCCTCTTACAGGTGACAAATTCACTTGATAAAAGAGTGCATATACCAGGGTATACTTGGATTTTTCAAAAGCATTTGATAGAATGCCACATGACAAGCTAGTAACTGAACTGAAACGGATGGGATTAGAATAACAAACTAATAAGTTGGATAGTTGATTAGCTGTCATACAGGTATCATCAGGTTGTATATGAAGAAGTGGTATCCCAAAAGAAGAAGGTTACTAGTGGAGTGCCACAGGGATCTGTTTTGGGACCATTATTGTTTAACTTGTATGTTAATGACATTGGTACTGGCTTAACTGGAGATGTTCAGCTGTTCAATAATGATGCAAAGTTGGAAAGGGCTATGAGAAGTAGGGCAAATGTTGTGGCGTTGCAAGAGGATCTGAATAGACCATGTGGATCGGCAAATGATTGGAGCTATCAGTTTAATGTTGCAAAGCAAAGTCTTGAAATTTGGTAGGCAAGGTTGGGATGCAGAGTATACATTTAATGGAGAAATTTTGAAGGAGGTGGAGGAGATGAGAGATCTGGGAGTGATGGTGGACAGACTTGACGTTTAGGGGTCACATTGCTAAAATTGCAAGAACAGATTATAGCAGTAATGAGGACATTGACATGGAGAAGAAAAGATGTTATGGTTGTTGTGTATAAGACTTTGATCAGGTCACATGTGCACAGATTTGATCACCTGGTTTTCAGGAGGATCAGGTGTATTAGAGAAGGTTCACTAAGTTAGTGTCAGGTCTATGAGAGATGGAGGGAATGCAACATACAGAGTTTTGTGAATAGAAGAAGGAGGGATATGATTAAGGCATATAAGTTGGTTGCTACCAGATTAATATAGAAGAGATATTTTATAGAGTAGGAAGCAAGGATAGAACTAGAGGCTATCCATGGAAGCTATATAAGGAGGATGTGAGCAGGGGAATGAGAAATAGGTTCTCAGAAATAGGCGAGAGTTATTGGTGATTGGAATGCATTGCCTGAAAGTGTGATAAGCGCAATATATATATATATCAGGGGTATCACATGGCCATTTAGGTTGGGTGTGCTGTCATGTGGCTTATGCAACTCACACCACAAAATTCACATCAATTTGACCGTATATTGCATTTTTATTGATGTATGAAAGTTAAGAGTACATAGTGCATCAGCACTTATCCCAATTGGTCCAATGCAATTAATTGTAGGATAACTTTGAATACTTTAATTTATCAATTAATCATCATCATCATCATCATCAAATTCCTGACATGTACCCTCAAGGGGTGTACAGGATATGATAGTACTACATGAAAAATTTACATCATCACTAACTTCCTATCTACAATTTTCCTCCAAATCAGTCTGTTAAACGTCAAGACTCCAACATTATCAGACCTTATATTTCTATAGTCTAAGGCACATTGTACCGTATCAATCCACCTATATCTTGGTCTTCCTCTGGGTCGTTTTCCTGCCAACCTGGCAGAGAACACTTGTTTTGCTAATCTTTCCTCGCCCATTCTGTTTAAGTGACCATACCACCTGAGATTAGCTCTGCTAACGCATTACTGGATGCTGACAATGTCAAGTTCTTAACTAATATCCTCGTTTTTAATATGATATTGCCATTGATGCCATCTGTTCATGCCTCTAATCTTTCTCAGGACTCTCATATCTGCGGTCTCTAATCTTTGGTCAAATGTTTTACTTCTGACCCAGCTCTCAGATCCATAAGTTAAAACTGGTTTGAACACTGTCTTGTATACAGCTAATTTAGTGTTCCGACTAATTTCTCTCTTATTCCATATGAATTTATTCAGCTGACGTCCTACCATACCAGCTTTGTTGATTCTGTTGTCTATTTCCATATTTAATTTACCATCTTCTCTAAAATTCATGCCGTAACTGAAATGTTCTACTTGTTCCACAGGTTCTCCGTTCACAATGCGGTTGAAATTTTAGCAATTTTGCCTATTTTCATTGTCTTTGTCTTTTTATTGTTGACCTTCATACCATATTTATTACAACAGTTATTCAATTTAGTCAGGGAATCTTGCAAACTTGTAGCAGATTTATTCAGAAGTCTAACATCGTCTGCATAAAGCAAAGAGCCGACATTAACATCTCCAATTCTAATATCATGTTTAATACCACTTTCCTTCATAATGTGATCCATATAGATAATGAATAACAGAGGGGATAATGTACATCCTTGTCTCACACGAGATTTAACATTAAACCATCTTCCTGTACATCCTTCAATTCTAACTGCCGACTTACAACTCAAATACAGACTAAGTATTGCTTGATATAATGCCTCTTTGACACCATATAATTGTAGCATATTGAATAGCTTCTCTCTTGGCACCTTGTCATATGCCTTTTCCAGATCGACAAAACTTAAATACAGATCTTTGTTATATTCCCATGCTTTCTCGAATATTTGTCGTAAAGTGAAGATCTGATCCTGACAGCCTCTATTTGTCCTGAATTCAGCTTGTTCTTCACCAAGCTTTTCTTCTACAATTCTTCTCAACTGTTTCTCAAGTATACTTGCATAGATCTTGCCAGGAACACTCAGTAGGGAAATACCTCTGTAATTCTCACTTTCAATTTTATTTCCCTTTTTATATATGGGCACTATTAGAGCTCTACTCCAATCATCGGGAATTCGTCCCTCTGTCCAGGCTTTCTGAACTATGCAGTGCAGCCACTGTAAGACTCTTATACCACCATACTTCAGCATTTCTGGTTGAATATCATCTACTCCTGCAGCCTTTCCACATTTCAAGCCTTTGATGGCTTTTTCTACTTCAAGTATGGATATGTATTCCTGACATATGTACATATGCCTGTTGTATGGATATGTATGCCTGTTGAGCGTTTTTTACCACTGTGCTATCACTGCTTGTTTCACTTAGCAATTTTTCGAAGTAATTACTCCATGCTTCAAGGATATCTTTTTCTCCTGTTTTCATGTCGCCTTTATCATCTCTAACTCCTTTTACAGCACTCTTTCCTCAATATCTAAGCTTCTTCAATTTATTACTTAATATAATTTTAAACATGGAAAGCATAAAGGTCCAATGAAGAATAGCTATGCTTTATGCATACCATTTATGTTAGAAACAGAAAGGGTTTACACTTCGTGGTGAGATTAGGTTATCATTGGTAAATACTAGAGTGAGACATGGATAACTTGAATTTTGGTATGAATTTTAAATACAGCTATATGATATGCACAGAATTGGAAAAAGTAATCATTTGGCAAATTATTATTTTTCCGGATTGAACCAAAGAAAGGCTGAAACGACTCGTTTTATTTACTTATTTATACACAAGATCTGACCACATTTGCCTATAATCATACAATTTGTGAAAGCTCTGCCAAAAAACAGGACATTCAGTACATCGTCAACACTGTTTCCCATTGTAAATATGGGCAAAAAAAAAGTTATAAATTATTTAAAGAAAGTTATAAATACATATTAAAAACTTGTCTATATCAATAACCACGTGGAAAGGCTTATGTGTTCGTCGCACATGTTGATTAGATATTAACGGTATAGATGCGAACACAGACTGATAAGAAAATAACTATTTATTAACTTAAATGCTAATATTTTGCTAAGTTTGTAACAGTAGCGAGACAACCATAATCCGGTGGGACTAGTATGAGTAATTGTGGCATGCAACAGAAAGACTAAAGTCTAATTAGGCACCATTAAAGTTTAAAAAATAAAAATAAAAAATAAAAATTAGTTTGGTCTTAGGATTTATACAGCCATACTTGTTGAGGTTTGGAGTACGTTTCAAGGCTTCTGTTGATTCCGGGAACAACTTCTCTGACTTGTAAAAGCTTTTGTGCAGGGCATTATTGGTGAGTATAGAAGGCAATTAAGGTAGAATAAAAGAGGTGGAAAAATTTGGTACATACCTTTTTTTGAATCTACGATGTCTTCCACTTCCGTGATCTCACTGAAGGTTGTTTATAATAAACGGGGGGGGGGTGTCTTTCTCTCCCCCCCACTTATAAACAACCTTCAGCGAGATCATGGAAGTGGAAGCCATCGTAGATTCAAAAAAAGGTATGTACCAAATTTTTCCACCTCTTTTATTCTACCTTAATTGCTTTCTATACTCACCAATAATGCCCTAAATATATATACCCCTCTTGAGTATTGATAGCCATTGTAGTTAAATAAGGGTCACTCCTAAACAAAAACAGGCTATAATAGCCGTAATTATAATAATAGTGTTTAAGAGGAGTAACATGGGTTTTTTCCCAGAGACTATACTTAGCTTTTGTGCAGTACTGTTGCTTTGGATATCCCTGCACACAGGATCAATTGGAAAAAAACAAAAGTACTGCACAGAAGCTTTAACAAGTCAGAGAGGTTGTTCCTGGAATTAACAGAAGCCTTGAAACATACTCGAAACCTCAACAAGTATGACTGTATAAATCTACCAAAGATTTGGGAGACAGTCATCCTAAGACCAAATTAATGTTTTTTTGGTTTTTTTTTCAAAACTTTGGACTACTATTTTCCAAAACTTTGGACCACTGTTTTTTTTTTTTTTCTTCTTTTTTTTTTAAACTTAGATGGCGCTTAATTAGGACTTTAGTCTTTGTGTTGAACGCTACCGTTACTCATACTAGTCCCACTGTTACACCGGATTGTGGTTGTGCTGTAACAAACTTTGTTTGTGTGCTCTGAAGATGCTGGATATAATAATTATTATTATTATTATTTGACACTTCTAAGGAGTTCAAAGACTCATCGAGGGAGAGTGTGCCAACAGCATCGAATGATTGATCCCCTTCCAACTACTAACCGTGCTCAAATACCAGCGAAATATTAACATTAAGTTAATAAATAGTTATTTTCTTATCAATCTGTGTTTGCATCTATACCAATCAACATGTCTATATCAATGTCATAAACACGTCACTTCAAACTATACACAAGCAAAACAGGTGAAACTCAGAAAACAAAAACAGCAACTCATGACAAATGACAATGTTCAATTAGATTACTTCACATAATAACCAGTCACAGCCACTAACAACTTCTGGATGCTATTGTGTCAGTGCACACCCTGCCTCGCCTTCTGGAACATTTGAACCACTGGAAAGATAAGAATTTGACACGATGCACCATCTGCATGTCTGTTTAAAGGACTAAAAGGTGTCCATATTTGTGACCACACACACCCAGGGCTGTTAACATGAATGTGATACAATGTTTACACATTGAAATGTCTCCTCTTCATGAGCATTAGTATGTTGTGTTTAATTTTAGGAATTACGCGAAGCCAGCAAACAATTAGGGGAGTCATTAACAGGAATAAATGCAACAATACGAGGGTGGTCTGAAATGTTCTCAGCCTTGACCATAGATGGCAACACTATTGGAAAGATTTCTTTTTTCTAAGTTGGTACATCTGCCATGCGAAATTCGAAATCATTCTATCAAGTAGTTTGTTTTATACAGCTGTCAGAAACAAGTATTGTCTGTATCCCTTGAAATGGATAAAATTGGGAATCGTGCAGTTATAGAATTCTTTGTAAAAGAAGGTTTAACTCCAAAAGAAATTCATTCAAAGTTCATAAAGTTATGGGCACTCTTCTCCTTCGTTTTCGACAATTAAGCAATGGGCTGCCGGGGTTGAAACATGGCCGTACCAGCCTTGAAGATGATCCATGTGAAGGATGCCCAAAAAGTGTAACAACACTAGAAATCATTGATCAAGTGCATGATATGGTATAGGATGACTGGCAAGTCAAAGTGCGTGAAATTGCTGAGACTATAGGCATTTCAAAAGAATGTGTAGGATATATTTTGCATGAAGAATTGCAAATGAAAAAGCTTTGTGCAAGATGGGTGCCGCACTTGCTCACAGCAGATCAAAAATGCACTCACGTGAAAATCTCTGAACAGTGCTTGAAGCATTTTAACAATAAAACTGATTTTGTGCGTCTATTTATTACTATGCATAAGACTTGGATTCAGCATTACACACACCAGAATCCATACAGCAGTCTAAACAGTGGACAGATGCCGGTTGTTTAGTGCCAAACAAGATAAAGTTGGTTCCATCACCAGGAAAGGTCATGCATTGGTATTTTGGGATGCTAAAGGCATTTTGTTTAGTAATTAATCTTGAAAAGGGTAAAACAATAACCAAGGAATATTATTCCAATCTTTTAACCAGACTAGACGAAAAAATTCATGAGAAAAGACCTGGTTTGCAGAAGAAAAAAATCATCTTTCATCAGGACAATGCACCTGCCCACAAAGGTGTTTTAGTAATGAAAAAATTAAGGGATCTGCACTATGAATTGTTGGAACATCCACGATGTTCCCCACATTTGGCTCCCTCTGACTTTTATCTCTTCCCAAAATTTAAACTCTTCCTCGCTGGTCAGCATTTTTCTTCGAATCAAGAGTGGATTGCAGTTGTAGAGGAGTATTTTGCAGATCTTACTGAGAACCACTACAGGGACGGGATAATGGAGCTGGAGCATCAGTGGAATAAATGTATTACTCTTAAGGGAGATTATGTTGAAAAATAAAAATAATTTTGAAATTATAAATTTGTTTTTTCATTGTTAGGCCGAGAACTTTTCAGACCATCTCTTGTATATCAGTGAAATTGCTATTCCATGTTTGTGCACTGCACACCTAGCATGTCCTGAATATATGCCTCTAATATATTGAATAGAAGTGGAGATAAGCTAACACCTTGATCAATTTCAATCTTATCTGTTAATTACCTAACTATAACTGTCACTTTTCTATCTTTGTATAAACTTTGCATAGCTTGTACTAATTGTAATTGATATCTTTGTTTTTTCATTATATTCTAATATCTGATTTTCTGATATATTCTGATTTTGTGCATCTATTTATTACTATGCATGAGACTTGGATTCACCATTACACACCAGAATCCAAACAGCAGTTAAAACAGTGGACAGAAGCCAGTTGTTCAGTGCATTCTAATTTTTCTCTGTGTATTTTGTCAAAAGCTTTCTTATAATCTATAAAAAGTATTAATTTTTTTTTCAATAATTTGTTTTAACACATAAATATTGTCAATACATGATCTTCCATGTCTAAAATCATTTTGTTCTTCTGAGAGTAATTGTTTGCAATATTTCCATGTCTTTTACTCAAAATTTTACTGTAAATTTTGTACCTGTATTTAATGGACTGATTCCTCTGTAATTTTCACAGTTATCTCTTTCTCCTTTCTTAAATATGGATATAACTTTTGACCAATCTGATGATGCCTCACATTTCCTTCAACAATTATTCATTAATTTAAAGAATCTGTGATGTAAATATTCTCCACCATATTTTCAAAACTCTGTATTTTATGCCATTTAATCTAATTAAATTAAATTAAATTTGATTTGATTTTCTATTTTTTGATACCTTTATTGCTTTTAGTTCTTCTAATCTAATTGGTTCTATAGTATTGCAGGGGCGAATTCTCCATGCTTAATTCGTTCTCATTAATTGAGAACGAAGTAATATTTATTTGTTAATAAATGCATGCATTTATAAGCATTCCATTTAGGCTTTTATTTTGTAGACAGACGATGTCTTAAGCTTGAGAGGCAATAATTGAGCTCTGTGTTGTGTATCGAAGGCCGATGCTTGCTCGTCTTGTCAAAGCTACCTGGGCTTGCTCAGTTGTAGGAGCTTCCATGTCCTCGCTGCAGCACTGTGATTTCATGTGCATGCATAGCCATTTTCTCTCCCTTCACGTCATCTTAAACACAGGCCATATGCAGCCAAAGTAGCTCTAGCCAGTGAGCTTCAGTCAGCCTTTACAAGTGTGCATGTTGCTTGGGAAAATTAAGTTACAACCAACTTTTTATGACGATGTTATTGACCAGTTCATAAAGAAGAACCGGAGGGTAGAATTTGTATTCAAGTAGCTAAATTGAAAAAGATAGAATATCATTTGTTTATGTTGTATTTGTATGATTAAATGTACATAAATTTCTAAATATAATGGTCAGTAATTCATTATTCCACTAATCAGACTTCAATCGCACCTCTCACTCCCTGAATGATAACAAGAGCAAGCATGAATTTCAAGACCAGCATTCGCCCCTGCAGTATTGATTTCTTCATTATGGTTTTCTGTTATTAAATTTGGGTCATACCATCAATTCTTATAATGAGCTTTCTGTACTATGGTTTTAGCTATTTTTCCTCTGTTTTTGTACGTTTCTTCTGCTTCCTTTGTATGCTTTTGAAGAAATTATTTGTATGCCAATTGTTTTTCTTTTATTGCATTTTCTCTATCTTTACTCCAAATTTTTAATATTTTTCTTTCTACGCACTTCAGAGGTTGCTTTATAAATTATCTTTATCAAAGTTTTCCATTCGTCTTCTATCATTGATTTTAGCTTCTTTTAGGTAGTCTGTTAATATGATTGATATGGCATGCATTCTTAAGCTTTCTTCTTGTAATAGATGAACTGTGTATACTTGTTCTATTTCTCACTTTTTATTTACTTCCTTTCTCCATTTTGTTAGTATTTCTATTTTAGAAATACTAAGTAATGATCTGAAAAAAAAAAAAAAAATTCATTTTCTTGTAAATATGTGCATCTCTTACATGTAGAGCTAGTTTGATAGTAATGATATAATCAATTATAGATCTTGTTCCTCAGCCATTCCAAGTATATTTATTTATATTTTTTGAAAAAAAGTATTAGTTATTTTAAATTATTGAAAATACAGAAGTCTAATAGTTCTTAACAATTGTTATTCAATCAAAGTTCTCCATATTTGTAAATATTTGCATCTCTTACATGTGGAGCTAGTTTCTGTTTAGTAATGATATAATCAATTATAGATATTGTTCCTCTGCCATTCCAAGCATATTTATATTTTTTTGAAAAAAAGTATTAGTTATTTTAAAATTATTGAAAATACAGAAGTCTAACAGTTATTGCTATTTAGGCCTCCAAGGAGTCAAAAGACTCATTGCAGCATGTCCTTCCTAGGAAACACAAAGTCTATCAAGACTCATCGTGGGAGGTCCCTCTTAGGAAACACAAAGTCTATCATACCACTCCTTAAACTAATTGACCGTTCTCGCTCTCACCACTCTATCAGGCAATGCATTCCACGGTTTAACCCCCCCCTCCATGAAAAGAAACCACTCCTCACCCTCTTGCTCACAGCTTCCTTTTGTAACTTCCAGGGATGAACCCTTGTCATCACTCTTGTCACAACCAAGCAAAAGAACTCCCCACTGTCAACCCTGTAACTACCTCTTAACAGTTTAAAAGCCTCAATCATATCACCTCTCCTTCTTCTATCCACCAAACTCTGCAGTCCACATTCCCTCAGCCAATCCTGAAACTGTCTTTGTTATCCACCTTTATACCCTTTTCACAGTTAATTTATCCCATTCAAATCCTGGGGACCAAACCTGAGAACAATAGTCTAAGTGTGGTCTCATCAGGGTCTTATACAACGGAATGATAACTCTTTTATCTCTGCAGGTTAGCATCATTCTCATTATTGCAGCAATCCTCTGTGTTACCTTCACCACCTTTGCAATATGTCCCTTGAATTTCAGGTTTCTATCAATCATCAATCCCAGATCTCTTGTCTTCTCTACTTCCTCCAGTATATCTCCTCCAATAGAGTATGCAGAGTCCCATCGATATGTCCCAAACCTCAAGACCTTACATTTTGCTGCATTAAACCGACACCCCCATTCATTTGCCCATCTGTCTAGCTTATTCAAATCCTCTTGCTTGACTACCATATCTGCACTATTACTAATAACCCTTCCCAGCTTTACATCACCTGCAAATAACTAAACATCCCACTGCAATCCACTGACGTCATTGATATAAAGGTTAAACAATATAGGTCCCAGTACTGAGCCCTGTGGGACCCCAATTGTAACCCTCTGTCCTTGAAACTGCCCCACCATACACAACTCTCTGATTCCTATCGGACAGCCAATCCTGAATCCAGTTGACCAACCTGACATCCAAACCCATGTGCTGCAACTAAAATATCAGCTTATCATTTGCACCCTGTCAAATGCCTTCGCTAAATCCAAGAAAATGGCAGTATATGCCTTACACTAATCTACTGCTCTTGTAACTTTATTATAAAAGGCTATCATATTACTAAAACAAGAGTTTTTCCCCCCTCACAAATCCATGTTGACTCTCACAGAGAGCATTACCCTCATCTGCCCAATGTTGTATACAGTCCCTAATTTCTCCAAGATCTTAACAACTACTGATGACACACAAACTGGCCTATAATTAGACACTTCCAGTCTGCTACTGCCCTTATGCAATGGCCTGGGCACCTTTCCTGTAGAGAGACTTTCATTGAAAAGCCAGGTCAAAGGAACTGTCAATTCCTTAGCACATTCTCTCAAAACTCGTGGTGAAATTCCATCCAGTCCCACAGCTTTACTGACATCCAGAGTACTCAGTATTTGGAGCACGTTCTCCTCCTGCACCTCTAAACTGCTCTATCCCTCTAGTATTAAAATTTACTCCTCCAGGATAGAAATACATCAATAAAGTGTTCATTGAACAATTCCACTATGTCCTCTGCATCAGTCACTCTATTCCCATTTTTAACCCACAATGTCATTCTTCCACAATCATTTCTCCTCTTACTGGCCACATAGCTAAAAAATTCCCTAGGATTTTCTTTGGATCTTAGGGCCAATCTCTTCTCATATTCCAGTTTTGCCTTCCTTACCATACTAGTCATTCTCCTAGCCTGTGTCTTATATTCTTCATGCATCTGCTCTTCACCTCTCTCCTTATATCTCTTCCATAGCCTCTTTTTCACATGCAGCTCCTGTTTAATATTGTTTGTCATCCACTTTATACCAAATTGTGTCCTTTTCTTCACTTATGGAATACAGCTTACTATTGCTGCTAACAAATGTTCCTTCACAATTTCCCAAGCACTAATGATATCCTGGCCTTCCAATTCCTCCCTCCATGAAACTTCCCCAAGTTGATGTCTAAGACTATTATAATCATCTGCCTTATAATTCCACATATGTTCCCATCTCTTTGATACTCCTTCATGTCTATTCATCTTCCAAGTCAAAACCACATGGTCAATCTCTCCAACTGGTGGGAGAGATGTCATCTCAATTATCATCAACTCTTCTGATGCTATGACCAAATCCAAAACTCTTTAATCTCTTGTTCCCTCTATTACATGTTGCCTAAGACATTTTTCCCTCAACCATTCCCTTATTGTTACATGGATCTTCCTCTCCCCAGTTTATACTGCTGTAGTTAAAATCTCCCATAACAATCATTCTTCTTGTACTTGCCAAGCTCAACTGTCTAAACATCGCCTGGTTCCCACAATCTGTGCTGCTTGGTTTGTAGCAACATCCTGCTAAATATCCTGTCTTGCCTACCTCTACCTTACACCAAATGCTTTCAAAATCATTAGTGTCACTGCCTTCCAAAGCCTCCACTCTTAGAGGACATAAGTCGTCACTTATCATAAGCAGTACTCCACCACCATGCTTTCCCTTCCTATCCTGCCGAAAAATGCTGTACCCTGCTACTTCTATTCCTGTTATTATAATCTCTTCTGTCAACCAAGTCTCAGTGATCACAATAATCTTTGGCTAGGCTGATGCTATCAGCGCCATCGATTCCTCTCCTTTATTCCGGATACTGCTGGCATTGGTGTAAAGCATAAAAATGCCACTGTTTCTATACCCAACATTATCCTCCTCTAGACTCAACTGGGCTCAGCGTTACCTGATGTCATCCCCCTTCTCCCAAGTTCATGATCCATCATTATTCAAAGTTCTCCATATTTTTCTAAGACATTTGGGATTGGATTATTTTCAACTCTAGCATTTAAGATCTCTGCTATTAATATAGAGTCATTTTTATTACATTTATTTAACTGTTTTTGTAGTTCTTAAAATTGTTCAGACTCCTCTTTTTCATTTTCTTCAAGGCCATTTACTCCTATGATATTTAAGTAGCTTCTGTTTGTTTTTAATTTAACTGTTGTAATTCGATCATTTATAAAACTGTACTTTCGTATTCTATTTTTCCATTTATTATCAATTAAAATGGTCACTCCACTAGAAGCTGCGATATGTTGATCCACTCTCCACTATATAGCACAGTAAAACCATTTATATCTTTTGTTTCCTTTAATTTCTTTTTTGTTTCTGTTATCACAGCTATATTAATATTTTTAGTTGTTTTGTTAATTCTAATTCCTTTATTGTTATGCTTTGTGCATTCCACATGGCTGCTTTTAAAATGTTCAAGATTTCTAATTGTCTACCTTTATTCTTTTCTGGTCATTTTCCATTGTTTCTATCTGATGAATTTTCCAGTAAAAGCATCTGAGTTGTAGAAATGTTTTACTTGGTAAGGTAACCAGCCTTATGCAAAATCCCCTACCTGTAGGACCTGGGTATCTCTCTCTTAGTCTGGCACCTACCTCTCAACCTATCCAGCTAGGGAGGCCCTGCCATTAGCTTAGCTGCCACCGGCATATTACTCTTGAAGTCATTGGTGCATGCAAGCCTTGTCATTGCATCAAGGTGGAGATGCCATCTTGATGCAATGAAGAGGCTTAATGGTATCTATGGCGACTTAAGGAGGATTGCCATCCTCATTTACCAAATTGTATATTTTTTTATTTCTATGAAAATTAAGATGAGTGCATGGAAAATTTGAATAATCAAGTATGTTGAGAATGGATTTGTGGATTAATAGGTTGAAGAGTTTTTGTCACTAGCACTTTGCTAAATAGAGAGGTAATATCCAAAGTGAAAGTGAATAGATGTTTTAATGAATGAGGAAAAAGGGAGGGAGAAAGAGGAATTATTTTGTTAAATGTTTGGAAAAGTTTGTATGTGAACATGCTATAGGATGCAGGTGAGGTATAGGATTTGTGAAGTTTTGGGTTTCCTATATCCCACATGTGGGATAGGAAATCAAAATTTTATTCTCCAAAGAATGTGTGGCATTTAACCTTGCATCAGGAAATTGCTAGATGGCCAGTACCCTATGTCATCTGTTTGCATATGTTAGAACTAAAGGATCGTAGCCTAACGAGGAATTAAACAATATTTCTTATCATATATTGCATAGTAGTCTGGCAGAAATTAGCTACCATTTCTTCTTCCTCCTAATCCTGACTGACATTATTTGTGTATATCTATGGTAAATTTTTCTGAGTTGCAAAAGGATATCTTTCTAGTTGGAGGAAATGCCAACTAGATCTGCTAGGTAGCAGATTGTCCTTTAAGTTACTTGTGTATTGCTATAATCTTTGATATGGTGCAGTGTGACCTTTGCTGTCCATGCACCATTAAAACCATTAAACATCATCAGAAACTCACAATCTCATTGGGATTACAGTAGTACCAATTGGAGGGGGGGGGGGGTGATCTCTGGAAATTTATTTCTTGTTTTCCATGATCAGATCAAACATTTGCTTTGAATGATTTATAGAACTTACTTTTATTGGGATAAAGGCCTCCATTCCTAGTTCCCTCACACTATGCAACTTGATTTTCTACGTGTTACAAAGACATGTAGGAAAAAATGGAATACTATATATGATTTGATACAAAAGCTCCAGCTTTGATAGAACTGCAAAAAGCAACCATTACAAATCTGATATTGAAAGTCCCAGTGCAGAAAACTTGTCTGTTGAAGAAATCATAGTTGTAGTGTGTAGTCCATGGGTGAGGCCTTTAGGCATTGGAAGGCCACATATCACTTTACGGATTCCTCATAAGGCTGCAAACTTCAGGTAAATGAATTTTGCTAAAGTTATTATTTAGCAACGTCCATGGAGTCAACAGACACATCGTGAGAGGCCCACTCAACCAGCAACAAGTCTATCATAATGAGCTCTGAAGTCATTTACATTACCTGCATTCACAACACACTCAGGCAATGCATTCCACTCACTAACAACTCTCCATGTAAAAAGTTTACTTCTCACAACCTGCTTTACCACATCTTTATACAACTTCCAGGGATGGCCTCTCATTCTTTCCATCTTAACATCCACTCTTTGTATAATTTCTGTTGTATTAATCTGATAAAGTCCCTTAACTAACTTGAGGGTCTCTATCATATCTCATCCTTTCCTCCTATCCACCAATATCTGTAAATCACATATTCTCAAATGCTCTTCATAACCAACACTGTAGAATCCTGATATTACTTTGTTTATTCGTCTTTGGACCCTCTCTAGTGTTTCCACATCACAATGAAAACTAGGTTACCAAATCTGAGCAGAATAGTCCAAATGTGGTCAGACCAATGCCTTATACAGAGGCACTACCACCACCACCTCCTTATCCCTACATGTCAATGTACTTGTTATCATAGCAGTTATATCACATGCAGTCTTTGCAACACTTGCAATGTGTCCCCAGAACTTCAGTCCACTGTCTACCATCACTCCAAGATCCCAAATCTCATCCACTTCCTAAAGTATAGCTCCACCAATACAATATGTAGCCATATATCTCCATATCCCACAATGTAACGCCTTGCATTTATTAACATTAAAATTGCAACCCCATTCACATGTCCAAGATAAAAGTCTATTCATATCTTCCTGTAGAGAATTAACATCAGCACTACTCCTGATAAGTCTACGTAACTTTGCATTATTGGCAAACATTTGATAATCCCCAATCAATCCACATGAAATATCATTAACAAACAAGTTAAACAGTAGGAGTCCAAGCACATCACTAGTCACCTTCCTTTTCTGAGACACAGCTCTATCATACACATCTTGCTGGTATCGTTCAGAAAGCCAATCTCCAATCCATCTAACCAGTATACTATCTGTTCCTATCCTCTGCAGCTTGTACACCAACTTATCATGTAGTAATCTATCAAATACTTTTGGCAAGTCCAAGAATATCACTGTATATGAATTTCCCTTATCCAATGCATTCATCACCTTATCATAAAACATAAGCAGATTGCTAAAACAAGACCTGTCCTTCACAAATGCATGCTGACCATCAGAGAGAATCTTATGTTCATCAACTCAGTCCTGTATTCTATTTCTAACCAATTTTTCCAATGCTTTGGTCACAATTGCAGATATACAGACTGGTCTCTAATTGGAAAGTTCTGTTTTCGAACCATTCTCGTGGAGAGGTATTATTTTGCTTTCTTTCCACTCCTTAGGAACCTTCAACACTGCAAGACTTTCATTAAATAATCAGGACAAGGGCATGGCTAACTGTTTTGCACATTCTTTAAAAATACGTGGTGATATATCATCTGTTCCCAGAGCCTTATTAACGTCTTTCACACACCTCTGATTCTTTCAACTTTAATTCTCCTAATTCTTGCCTCCCTTTTACACATTCACAGCATCATTCACATCACTATGATATACACTGATGAAGTCTTTGTTAAATAATTCCACTATATCATTTACTGTGGTTACTCTGCTACCATAACTGTCCACCAGCATCAACCTGCCATATTTATTTTTCCTCTTGCTTGCAACACAGCAGAAAAATTCCCTTGGATTAGCTTTGACCTGACTGGCCAATATCCTCTCATATCCTACTTTTTTTTTTTTTTTTTTTTTTTTTTTTTAAACCATGCTGGTCACTTTTCTGGCTTACATTTTATATTCTTCATGCATATGTTCACTGTAAAACCGTCTTGTACTTCCTCCATAATTTCTTTTGTAACGCTACTTGCTTGATTTCACTGTTCATTCATATCATTCCTATTCTGTTTATTCACGTAACTCTTGGTTTGCAGTTATGCATTGTTGTGTTAGATACTGCCTTATATTTTCTCATGCACTATCAATGTCTTTTCTACACAATTCATCAACCCAATGTATTGATGCTAGTTGACTGCGGAGCTTCTGATAATCACCCACTTTATAGTTCCACATATAGACCTTCTTGATAACTTTTTTCTGTTTAACCACCTTGCAAACCAATACCTGAACAAATTCACTCTCTTTGTTACTAATCCACATTCCTATAATTAAAATCTTCCATTACAATCATCTTCCTTTTACATGCCCAACAAATTTGTCTAAACATTTCATAATCAATACTCTAATGGAAGATTTTAATTAGAAGCATCCTATTAGATATGCTATTTTAGTGATCTCTGCTTCACACCAAACAGCTTGAAAATCTTCATGTACTACTATTTTCCACTCTTGAAGGACACAATTCCTCTGCTACCACTAACAATACTCCTTCCCTCTTCTCTTCATCTTCCTATCCTTTCGACTCTATATCCTCCATTTCAAGTCCTGACAGTATATCATCCTCAGTTAACCAAGTTTCACTTAAGGCAATTATCTTTGGGCATACTGATTCAATCAATGCTACAAACTCAACCCTTTTATTTCTGATACTCTGCACATTAGTATACAAGCATAACAATTCTCCACTCTTTGAGGCCATCCTTTCAACCCAATCACTTTTTACTCTCTCTCTCTCTGCTACAGTGCACTTCTCACTTAGTTCTGACCATCCCTGTTTCCCAGATCTGATTTTCATTATATTCTTATCATCCCCACAAGTTTGCACTGAATCATTTTGCTCTGCTATAATCACTTCCTCACCTTTGTATCCATCCTCTTCCCATCCTTCCACAATCTGCTTCTCAAGCTCTCTCTGACTCTTAGTGGTACTAATTTTGTATGAACTCTGTGAACTCTTAATAAACAACAATCACTCCAAATGACCAAACCCATTCAGATGCATTCCATCAGTTTTGAATCATTCTAACTTCCCTTCAAATTCATTCCATACACTCACAAAATGAACACTCTCTGTGTGACATAATTCAGTCATCTTGTCATTCGGTATGGCTCTCCTTCTCAGTTCACTACTGTCATATCTGGTCAACAAACTAACTACTTTCCCAATAACACTATTATCCTTCACTTCCTAAACAACTTCTTTAAATTCCTTCCCACCTTCAGTCTCACTATTTAAGTGAGACTGAATGTGGAAAGGGATTTAAATCACTCAATGCAAATTATAAAGAGGTCATATGTGTACAGTATGAATATCAATATCATAACATTAAAAAAAAAAGTTTAAAAACTCTCAAAAGTGTTTTATTTATTTACAAAAAAATTAAAGTTCAAGAAAGAAGTTCTAGAAATTAAAACAATTCATCAGCTAATAAGACACTTTATTTTATTACATTCTATGAATACAAACTTCACGTTAATTTACTTATTTAAGTAAATTAATACATAATTTAATGACTTATTTAAGATTGCTTATTGTTGGATAAGCATCATATATTTGGTTTTATCATTGTTGTCTTTAGCTTCAGTTGTCTTTCAGTTGAGTGTTCGTCATTTGTGATCTCAAGCATGTTTTAATATAAACCATGTATAAAAACGTTGCTTCACAACAGTAGATTGTGCTGAATGAACGAGTCGAAGCATTTTTGGATACTCGACCATATTTCAGTGAGATCTTTCTTATTGTCCAATAGAGATTTCAGAATATTGTCTTTGAGAGCTCAATCAGCTCGATTTGTAGATTTTCAGATGCAGCAGAGACATCAACTAAATGTAGTTGGAAAGCCACTTCTAGTCTGAGATCATGTTTATCAAAATCTTTAAACCTGTCATTGTATTCTTCGATCAATGAGTCTATGACACTGCTGTATTCATTTATATCACAGTTTCTAAAGGTTTTATTAGTGCACCATTTTTCAACTACCTTTGCCAGTTCAGGAAAATGTTCAGTTTAAATTACATGTTTGGAAAGAAGAGAGGAAAAAAAAATCAACTCTTTCATAAATGCTTGAATGAATATTCAAGCATTCATTCATTCAGACAAACATTTAGCTTATTTTATTATGACATTAAGTCACATAAAAATGCAGCATATTTGCAAAAATCCTCTTTAGAAAATTCACAAAATTTATTTTCTTCTATGTAAAAATATGTAATTTGTTATAGTGGTGTTAAAACATTATCTAGAAGTTTTTCCTGTGTATTTCAGAATGATAAGGAAGATCCACACTTGATGTTTCTTCATCAATTTGAAGCACATTGCAAAACTGGCAATGCCTTGAAGAACTCTCTCAAATATAGTTAACAGTATCAATAATTTTCCTTAATGTGTCTTTTAAAAGAGTAAATTTGATGCAAAGATTCTGTTGATGTAATATACAATGAAATGAAATCAAGTTATTGGAATTTTCTCTTTCATTTTGTAGCAATGCAACAAATTCTTCATGTTTTTCTCTCATAGAAGAAGCATCATCTGTACATACACTTATCAAATTAAACTTTGCTCCCTGACATTCATCTTTAAAAATATTAAGAAAGTCAATTCCATCTGTTCTCCCCATGAGAGTAGCCAAAATTAACAGCTTCTCATAACACTGAAAATCTGCAGTTATGTGAATATAAAATAAACTTGTGCTACATCAGCAATATCAATGGACTCATCTAGGGCAGTGGTTTTTAACCTATGAGGTAGTGGCCGCCCCAGGGCGCTGTGAACACTGAGGGGGCGGTAAGCGGTGCTGAGGGGGACGGTAAGCATTATAATAGTACTAATATAATAATAAACTTGAAAAAAAATATAAAAAACTTGACACTTCATTTGTTGAACATTGAACCTAATATCGAGAAATTAGCAGGATCTCATCAGACTCGGGGTAACCATTAATGATTGGTTTATTAAATACGGTATTCTTTTTTGAGTAAAAATTAATTTGTATCAAAGTTCACTAATTTTTAATTAACTATCAATTCAAATATGTTGATGGTAATTTAGGTTTGCCTAATAATATATTATAATTATCTTATTGAGCCATTAACCTAGTCCAAAAATGAGCATGGGGCACCAGGCGATACAAATAGTTGAAAGGGGGAACCAGGCAAAAAAATTTTAAGAACCACTAATCTAAGGCAATTGAAAAATAAGTATCTTTATTTTTGCAAATTTTTTGAAGATGTATAATAACATTGAAACCTAATTCATGTTGTCGTTTGGCTACATTTCTTCATGAAAGAGGAACCTGTATATATATACTAACTTTATCTGTATCCACATATAACTTTAGCAATGCACTATTTTATGATTTCCACATCACTATATGACTTTCCCATTGGGGGAGCCTGTCACATCTGAAGGGTATATTCCCAGGTGATGAATAGGGGAAAGCTTCCCAGATATGGGTGGTAGGAGGGAAATGAAATACCTCCCGTGGACCGACAAGCCTGGTAGTGGATATTTAGTTCTTACCAGTACTAGCACGAAGCTGAAGATGTAAGTACATTTATATAGGGTTCATCTCCATACAGTTACTTGGCATGGCTGGATCAGTTTAATGGCAGTAACAATGTGGTAGAGAAAGCAAGAGGGAAATCACTCTACTATTTTCCCATGACAACCTTGACAGCAATGATGGACAGCATTAAGAGAGGGGCAGCTGCCAGCCTGGCAAACCAAGGCAGTACCTCCAGGCATACACTGATTTAAACTATCTAGAAAATACTTTAATTTCTGCCATTGATCACTAACTCTCTTTCAGGATTCATCCAGATGGCATTTGATATTCTGAAAACGAACTAACCACTACTTACCTGTAAGGCCCTCTGGTACCTTTTCAACCAGTTTATATAGTAATATTCCTACTTTCAAGGATACTACAATAGAATGTAGCGTTCTGAGCTCATATTTCTGGTATTTTCCAACCTACAATAGACAGAATTTTGAAAAGGTTTTACCTGATACCCACATGTTTATAAATTAACAAAATTTCTAATCTCTTAACCACCACAAAAGATAAACTTTCATCTGAGTCCTTGTGAATGTAATCTAACATACTTTGGACAGACAAGCTGTTCTGTTGGAGAAAAATGGAGAAAAAAAGAGGATTAGTGCATATCTCTGAATACTTACACCTCAAAAGTTGGGTTTTGTCCAATACGATATTGAGACCAAACAGTATCCTTTGGAACAAAGCTTGTCTTCACCATTAAGCAGTTTTAAACATGAACATCATTCCAAAGAAAGTTCAGTCTTCTTACACTGCCCTAATTTAAATTGGAATGACTGTCTCTCTCTCTCTCCTAAACGTCTGGGAGATTCTCATTCTGTTTAAATATCAGCAATGATTTCTATTTGATTTGCTCCTTCTTATCATATAGTTGTTAAATGGCCACTAGTTGTTATCGATTAACCAACTATTGTATTACACTTGTATTCTAGGTTCTTTAAATTGCTTGGTTGTTCCATTCTGATGATGTACTTAGTTTTGGTACAAAATATCTGTGCTACTTTCATTAAGGCTATTTAGTATAACATGTTTCACTTCCAATTACTATGTCACAGGTTCCATTAAAATTAATAATGATCTCTCACTATAGCAAATGCCATTATAGTGATCGCAACAGTAACAAATTGCCAAGAAAGTTCACAAGAAATCCCATAGGCATTAATGCTATTCTGATGAGGAAATTTATTTTAGTAAACATCTAACCTTTTCCTTTGTCTCACTGCAAATTTCTCATAAGAAGAGTTCACATTTTCTTTTTTTTTACAGAAGAATAAATATTTATCCTCTTTCAAAGAAATTACAAGTGCACACAAGTAGATAAACAAAATAACACTATGATACAAAAGTTTCATTAATAATAACAATAACAGTTTTATAAAAAACAATGACTTATTCAATCTTCATAATTCATATGCTATTTACAATATACACAATGCACATATGTGCATACAAATACTTGTTATATGCATAATACTATAGAAAATGGGTGCTTAAGGGTCAAAGCTGTATAACTGAGAGGAGACCTCCACACAGCCTTTAAAGGAATGCAGAGAACCGACCAAGGCTTCTGAACTAATGTCCAATCCTCACCTTCTCGTGGTGCACCTTGTTGGATATCTACTTGGATACTTAACAAAGGAGGATGGGCTGGCAATTTGGGATTTTGCCAAACATTTTGTATTCTTATTGGCTTAAATGAAAATACAAAATGATGGTACAACATGACAAAATTTCATGCTAGCTGGGGAGTCAGCCAGTTAAACAAGGCCCCCATTGTTTTCGCCAGGGAACCAGGGCAAACAGCGAAAAGTCAGCTACTGGAACAAATCTGAAAACACAAGCCAACTCAGCATCACCACAGTTAAAGATCGGTACTATCAACATAAGAAGCCTGAATGGCAAAGAAATGGAGCTAGCTGAGGAATTAGATAAGTACCAGATTGACATAATAGGGGTGACTGAAACAAAAAAGACAAAAACTGGTGAGATCTTTCTGAGCAATAAATACAAAATGTTATATTCAGGCAATGACAATCAAGGAAAAGAAGGAGCTCAATCACAGTATTCAACACTAAATAGGAGGCTAAGCTTCTTGAATGGCAGGCAGTCTCAAGTAGAGTGATGTGGGCAAATATCAGAATGGGGAATTGGACAATGAGACTTATTTGTGCCTATGGTCCCACAGAAGGTTCTACTAAGGTAGAAGTGGAGGAATTTTTTGATGCTTTAGAGAAAGCCACTGACACAATGAAAAATGAAAAGTAGGTCCTTGTTGGGGATCTAAATAGTAGAGTAGGAAATGATTGTCAGACATACAAAAATATTTTGGGAAAATTTGGAGAAAAGAGCAAAGCTAATAATAATGGCAAATACCTGGATTTCTGCTCAGGACATGGACTGGTTATTACTAACACCATGTTCCAACATAAAAATGTGCACAAATTCACATGGAGAGAAGAGTCTCACTGACTATGTTATTGTTGATGCTCAGTCATTGGTCGTATGCGATAAGTAGTGTGTATTCTCAAATCTTCTATTCAACCCCCCCCCCTCAAGATTAAATCCAGAGTGTGCCACTGCATAATACTATAGAAAAATGCCGGCCTGGTTGGCCGAGTGGTTAGCATATCCACTCTCCAGTCATAAAATGTTGCGAGTTCGAATCCCTCTGTGGGCATGGATGTTTGTGATTGTCTGTGGAAATACTAGTGGTGGTCGGTAGATGGCGTTAGTGTAGTTACGGTTAGTTGTAGTTGGTGGATTGAGTGGTGGAGACAAAGAGTTGTCGAGTAGGTGCCCTCCCTCAATGATTGGAGAGCGGATATGCTTTTTATCCGCTCATCATGCATACTTATTATTATTAATAATAATAATAAGTATGCATGATGTTGACAAAACTGATTTCTCTCAGTTGTGACCAAAAAACACTCATTAAGAAAAATAACTCGGATAGGTACATGGAATGTACAAGGCTTTGTACAGAGCAGAAAACTAGACATTGTCCAAAAAGAAATAAAAGAAAGGAACATTGATTTACTGGGTACTGCAGAAACCCATTGGAGAGGCAAAGGTCACTTTAACTCACAGACAAGTAATCATATCTGCGAAGCAGATATGATTACTTGTTATGTAATCAGCAAGATATGAAAATCTTGCTGATTCAGTCAGCAAGAATGGAGTTACAATAATTACTAGCAAGGCATTATACATATCTATAACTGGATACAATCCCATTAGTGACAGAATGATCTCAATAAGAACTGACTGTAAACCATTAGTTATCACATTTTTTCAAATTTATGCACCAACTGCTGAATGCAAGCATTGAAACAATACCTAAAAAAGACATATTAATCATAATGGGCGATTTCAATAAAAAGTTGGCAAGAGGATAGACAATCATAACGGGAAAGTACTTGGAGCTTTTGGCTTAAGCAACCAAAATACCAGGGGAGGAAGGCTGATTAATTTCTGTTTAGAAAGAGAGATGAATATAACAAACACATGCTTCAAATACCATAATTGTAGACTATATACATGGAGATCACCTGGTGATAGAACCAGAAACCAAACTGACTTTATCCTAATCAATGAGCAATGGAAACCCATGATGAAAAATGTAAAAACACTTCCCGGTGCAGACTGTGGCTCAGATCATCAACTTCTCATTGCAGACATAAAAATACATTTAAAGGTGAATAAAGTAGCCTATCCTTCAAGAGCAGAGGTCTCAAGAGTTAACCACCTTACCGACCATTATGGATCAAATATGTCATCCTCATATGCTTCATATCCATCATATATTTCAATGTATTATTAATAGTATTATAATTTTAATATGCACTTTGCATCCATGATAACCTTGACTTCTATAGATATCTTGGCTGGTAGCGTGGTTAATAGTAATTACAATATTGCAGTGGAAAACAGACTTTTAAAATTAAGAAACTGTATAGGGAAACAACACCAGAAGAACTTTGGTGTAAAACAAAAGCAATAATTCTTGAGACAGCAAAGAATACAATTCCCAAATGAACAAAAATAAACAGTCCATGGATCTCAAATGAAACACTAGTTCAAATTGAAAAAAAGAAGAAAAATCAAGGCAACTGGAGTTTCTAAAGAAAAGATAGACAAAAGTATTCTAAATTATTAAAATGCATCAAAAAACTCTGCAAGAAAGACAAAGACAAGTTTTTACAACAACAGTGTGAAGAAATTGAAGAAAATCCTAATAAAAATCAAATCAAAGATCTATTAAAGAAAATCAAACTCATAACTAGAAACTTTAAACCAAATATCTCTAGCTTATCTGATTCAAACAACTGAATTTTAACGAATACAAATGATGTACTCAAGAGATGGAAAAGCTACTGTGAAAATCTTTATAAAGATACTAATATTGAAACAAGCTATTTGATTTTTAAGACTATGGATTTAATAAACATTTATACAAATCGTCTGCTAGTTTCGCTAGCTGTAACTGTCTAGCTTTGTCAAGACTAGGAAGGTAATGCTAGTATTAAATGCAAAAAAACAAAGAATGAAGAAACTTCTACTAGGTTTGCTAGCTGTAACTGTCTAGCTTTGTCAAGACTAGGAAGGTAATGCTAGTATTAAATGCAAAAAAACAAAAGAATGAAGTAACGGTTTAAAAACACTTAAACAAATTGCAGTGCACGTGTGACATCACATGCATTAGGCATGAAGACTTAGTTATTGTTATTAAGTCACGTTTTATAATTTTTCGCGTAATTTAGTTCCGTTAAACTTAATGAATTTAACAGATTTTTCCACGTCTTTTAATATTATTCCCTGGTTTCTATTGAGATTATTTCCTGTTCGTAGGACTACTGCAGCTTCTTTAAAGGTTCTACATCTAACATCCTCTTCAATATATGGCATGGAACTGTTATCCCAATCTATTGAATGGTTTGAAGTTGAGAAATGATGTGCTAACCCTGAGGTGTCTGTTCTGTTATGATTGACATCTCCGACATGTTCCTTCTTTCGAATTTATAGGCTTTTTGAAGTTTGGCCTATGTAGGTAAGTCCACACGTACATGGTATGTTATAAACACCTGCGTATTTGTAGAAAGCAACGCTATCCTTAGTGGATCTTAATAACTGTCTTGTAGTTGTGGTAGGTTTATAAACAATTCTGATGTTGAAAGGTCTCATGATTCTTGCTATTTTGGTGGAGACTGATCCAGCATAGGGTATGACGATGGAAGATATGTACTGGGTCATCTGAGGTTGTTGCTGGAGGTTGTTTCTATAGAGAATTTTGTTCTCTCTATGCAGATGTTTATAGCATACCATGTATGTGTGGACTTACCTACATAGGCCAAACTTCAAGAAGCCTACAAATTGGAAAGAAGGAACATCTCAGAGATGTCAATCATAACAGAACAGACATCTCAGGGCTAGTACATCATTTCTCAACTTCAAACCATTCAATAGATTGGAATAACAGTTCCATGCCATATATCGAAGAGGATTTTAGATGTAGAACCTTTAAAGAAGCTGCAGTAGTCCTACGAACAGGAAATAATCTCAATAGAAACCAGGGAATAATATTAAAAGACATGGAAAAATCTGTTAAATTCATTAAGTTTAAAGGAACTAAATTATGCAAAAAATTATAAAACGTGACTTAATAACAATAACTACGTCTTCATGCCTAATGCGTGTGATGTCATGCATGCACTGCAATTTGTTTAACTGTTTTTAAACCGTTACTTCATTCTTTTGTTTTTTTGCATTTAATACTAGCATTACCTTCCTAGTCTTGACAAAGCTAGACAGTTACATCTAGCAAACCTAGTAGAAGTTTCTTCATTCTTTTGTTTTTTTGCATTTAATACTAGCATTACCTTCCTAGTCTTGACAAAGCTAGACTGTTACAGCTAGCAAACCTAGTAGAAGTGTCTTCATTCTTTTGTTTTTTTGCATTTAATACTAGCATTACCTTCCTGGTCTTGACAAAGCTAGACAGTTACAGATAGCGAAAATAGTAGACGATTTGTATAAATGTTTATTAAATCCATGGTCTTAAAAATCAAATAGTTTGTTTCAATTTTAATGAAAAGACCAAATAACAACTTTCAGTATGAACAGTCAAAGATACTAATATTTCATTTGAAGAAAGGCAAGAAGAACCATACTAAAAGAACCAAATATTTTAAAGGGCAAAATTGAATGGGCTTTGAAAAAACTCAAGAAAGGTAAAACACCAGGGTTTGGTCAAATACTGAGTGAACTACTCACAACCCTGGAGCCTAATGTAACTGAAATTATCTTTAAACTATGCAGCAAAATTTGGGAAACAGGTATCTGGCCAGAAGATTGGGTAAGATCTATATTCATACCATTACACAAGCAAGGAAATATTAATGATTGCAACAACTAAAGGACTGTTGCACTGATTTCACACACAAGCAAAATTCTGCTCTATGAGTAGAAAATACTGAAAAACTACATTGAACTACAAATCCCAAATGAACAGGCTGGTTTTTCAGGTCTGGTAGAGGCACCAGAGACCAAATTGCAAACATACGGTAGCTAATAGAAAAATCCATGAGTTCAATATTCCTTTGTTTTGTGCACTATACCAAGGCATTTGACTGTGTCATTTGGGAGATACTCTGGAAATGTCTGAACAAAATGGGAATTTCAAAATACCTAATCAACCTAATAAAACAACTATATGACAGGAACTCAGCAACAGTGGAGATAGGTCAAAATATCTCAGAATAGTTTAAAATAGAAAAAGGGATTAGGCAGGGATGTATCCTATCTCCTGACCTGTTCAACTTCTGTAGTGAATTCATAATAAGAAAAGCTCTTGATGGATGGAAAGATGGTATCTCAATTGCAGGTAAAAAGATAAACAACCTCAGGAATATGCAGATGATACAGTGCTTATAGCCAGTAATGAAAGAGAACTGATGTCACTTATTGGGAGAGCATTAACAGAAATAAGACCAAGTATATGATGATAAGAAAAGAAGAAATATCTACTCATCAACATAGTAAAAGTTGAACAGTTCATATATCTTGAAGCCCTGATAGATAATAAAGGTGGGTTTCATATGGAAATAAAAAGAAGAATTGTAATGGGAAGGAATGCCATGACACAACTAAAAAAGATATGGAAAGATAAAAATATTTCTAATGCTACCAAATATAAACTAGTGAATACCCTTGTTTTCT
Organism: Typopeltis vanoorti; assembly: GCF_054136105.1. Classification (NCBI taxonomy): domain Eukaryota; kingdom Metazoa; phylum Arthropoda; class Arachnida; order Uropygi; family Thelyphonidae; genus Typopeltis; species Typopeltis vanoorti. The sequence continues at coordinate 128,105,370 of NC_143561.1, forward strand.
CAATCATTCTCTATGGTGCAGAATCATGGACACTTGGTAAGAGAGATAAAGAAACACTTGATAGCTTTGAAATATGATGCTGGAGAAGGATGTTGAATGTCTCATGGATGGATAAAGAACCAATGTCAGTATTCTCAATCAGTTAAACATCAAAAAGAGATTGAGTAAAATAGTCAACAAGAAGATACTTCAGTATTTTGGTCATATATCATGGCAAGATGGTGATAACATTGATAAGGAAATAATGCAAGGAAAAGTAGGAGGAAAACACAGGAAAGCAGGACCAAGAGGAAGATGGATAGATCAAATCCAAGGATCTCAAGACTTTCCTTGGAAAAAACAACTGCCATATCAAGAGACAGAAGTAGATAGACAAACATTGTTGCCAAGGTCACGAGTCCTGAGGCATGAGGAGATCGGTGAAGAAGATATGCCTTATATTTTATCTCAAGTATATGTGCTACTTTGTAAGTTTCTTTAGTAATTTCATTTCATAATCACATAGTCCTGTCATCACTTAAAATAATTGTTGTTAGTAGTTTTTTTTTTTTGAACGTTCATATTTATAAGTATAGATTTTCTTTGTTCTCCTTCCAATTTTGCATATTTGTGGTCCTTATGTGTACCATAAATATGAGCATTGTATCTTTTCACTATTGAAATCACATCGTCGTCGTCTGGTAGCATCCTCTAGCATGAGGATTGCAGCAGATGAGTAGCTCTTCTCCATTTCTCTCTGTCTGTTGCCTGCATCATTCTTAAGCCAGTCCATTCCATGATGTCACTGAACCACTCTCTAGTTGGTCTTCCACGTCTTCTCTTCCCCTCAACATCCCGAAGAACTTCTCAGAAGATGTCCTGCAAATCTCGTCTTTCTTTGCATAATATTCTTGAGCAGTGTTCTTTCCATCCCAACTCTTCTTAAAACTTCTTGAATTTTGAAATTGAATTATTCTTGAATTGAAATCACAGTATCACAAAATAAACACACCATTTTATCTTTGACTGAAAAGAACGATTAAGGAGTTATTTAAACTCTTTTCTCCTCCTTAATTATTCTTTTCTTTGTATTTAGGATATCAAATATTTTTTTTTAAAAAATTAATAAACAAATTAAACAAAAACTTCTACTCATTCAGCTTGTTATGAAATGACAATACATACAACAGCACCGCAATATAGCAACACGTGCAAAACCAAAACATTTTTACATATGATACTTTACTAAATACTGAACATTGGATAAGAATGAAATGCTAACCATGTTGTTGCTGTCTTGTCTTTTGAAGAGTCTTAGATGTTTCCATGTGCTTCTTAAACTGCTTTGGCTATGTCGATGATTTTGTTTGTATAGAGCTGTTGTTCATGATTAGGATCTATTTCTTGCAAGGCTGCTGTAATTGCTGGACAGGTAAAGATGTGAGTGGGTGTCAGTTCAGTATTGGAACAGTTGCTGCAGTTTCTATGTTCTTGTATCATCTGCATTGATCTTTATTCCTCTATAATGTCCTGTTCATAGTCTTGCTATCATGGGGAGGTCTTTCTGTCAGCATTGATTTCGGGAATTTCATGTATCACTGATTTTAGTGAAATTAGTTTAGCTTTTGCTAGTGCATTAGCATCAGCAAGAGTTATCATGTGAGTTTCTTGGTTGAGTTCTCTGGCCTCTTTTGCTAATTTATCAGCTGCTTTATTGTAATCAATGCCTACATATGCAGGAATCTATTGTAAAATGAAACTTTTTCCTAAACACTTTAGTTGATTCTAGAGTTTATGGGTGTCTTGTGTGAGCTTGGTATTGCCATTTTTGATTGCCTCCATAGCTGATCTTGAGTCACTGTAAATTATAATTCCCTCAGATTGTTGAGATGATGATAATTTTAAGTAGGCTTCGAGTGCTTTATTTATTGCGTAAAGTTCGCTGGTAAAATTGGAAGCAATTCTCCCAGATCCAACTTTTATTGAAAGTTTTTCACCTTTCGGGAGTAGAAGGAGAATAGCGCCTCCATTAATCATATTGGTGTCTGACGATCCATCAGTATAATAAATAACCTGTTTGGAGGATGAAAGAAGGTTGATAGTATTTAGGCATTTTTCTTTGAGCATTTCTTTTTTTGTACAGAGTTTGGTAAGGTTTAGATTTATGGAGGTATTTGGAGGTAAAGGACTGGAAAATAGAGGTTCTTTGTTTATGTGGGCATTTAGCTGATCAAGACCAATTTCCTTCCTGATAGTGTTATCATATTGTAAAGTTGATGATCTGTGAAGTCTACATTTTTGATTCTAATGTTCATAAGTTTTTAGGGAGATATGATCACTTTAGTAGCTTCTGATATTATTTTGAATTTTATGGTGGCAAATTTTCGTCTGCCCTCCAGCAGGTTGAGCCCACATTCCGGTTGGGCTCTGATGTTGTTAGTGGATGAGACTGCACCAATGATAATCTTGGATGCTTTTGCTTGTATTTTGTCTAATTTTTCCAATACCGATGAGGCCGAAAGTGACCAGATAAGTGTTGCACGTTCCATTATTGGACTTATTAGTGTAGTGTAAGTAGTTTTGAGGATTTGAGCCCCAATTTGTTCCACAAAGCGTTTCAGTATATTTAATTTTTTTAGAGCTCTGCTGGAAATGTTAGAGATGTGTTCTGCAAAACGTAATTCCTGATCAAGCGTAATACCAAGGTACTTTGGATTTGTGACTTTTTCAATTAGCTTGATGTTGATCATGACTTTGGAATTGCAGGAATGTCTATTTTTCCTGTCTGTACTAAAGGTGCTTAGTTTTGTTTTGTCTGGGTTGATTTTGAGTTTAAGTTCATCCGACCATTTTTCTAATCCTCTCATGAATTTGTTTAGAATCTCCTCTGATTCTTTGATTTTAGCAATAGTGTGCCAGATGGCTATATCATCTGCATAGCAAGCTACTTTTGTGTCTTCTGTAAGGTAGGGATGAACTCCGCCATTGCCGGTCCCAAGCCCGGATGAGAAAGGAGGAGGGTTGTACTTATGGCTCTCTCTATGTTCACTGGGCATCTACAGATGCCATATGGTCACTCCGATGCTCGGTGATGTTCCACACTAGGCCTCGCCATGTAGTCCTGTTGTTTGCCTTTCTGGCAGCCTCAACTCTCTGAAGATCAGTCATTCCACACACGCCATCCATACATGTCATTGATGGTCTACCCCTACTTCTTTTTCCAGGAACTTTACCTTCTATTACTGTTCTGAGAAGTCCTCCTTCCATCCTTTCTATGTGTCCAAAATATTTTAATTTTCTTCTGTCAATAATCCTTAAGGAGCCTTAAAGTTCTACTAATCTTTTCTAACACCCATTCATTTGTACGCCTTCCTTTCAGTGTATGATATCCTCAACAGCCTTCTGTAACACCACATCTCAAAAGCAGATATCCGTTTCTTATCCGACTTCTTTAGGTTCCAAGTCTCGCATCCATAAGTCGCTGTTGGAAAAACAACTGCATCTAAAATCCTCAACTTTGTTCCCATGGAGATAGATCCATCCTTCCAGATTTTAGACAGGTCTCTGACTGCTGTTTTAGCCATTCCTAACCTTTTTCTGACATCTTCTGAACAGCAATTCTTCACATTAATAATGGATCCCAGGTACTCAAACTTGCTGACTTCCTCAATTCTTTCTCCATTAAGATACACTTGTTTTTCAAGAGCTTCTCTGTTTGTTTTTCCTTTGAGAACCATGATCTTTGTCTTGCTAGAATTGAGTTGAAGTCCTCTTATTTATGGCTAGGAACCATAATATGGAAAAAACATATTGCTACAGAAACCGCAACCATTGTTGGAAAACCGACACAAAATCAAGGGGGGGGGGGGGAAGTACTGGGGAAAATGAAGCAAGCCAGAAGCCCCATTCGGGAAGCTGACAGATGGAAAACTCCAAGAAAAAACCTCTTTAGCCCAAAACTTTTAACCAAAATTGGATGCTGGAATATTAAGACTTTGTACAAAAGTGGAAAAGCTAACTTACTAACCGGAGAAATGGACAGATACAAAATAGAAATACTAGGTCTAAATGAGACAAGATGGAATGGTAGCAGAGAAATTCAACTAACAACAAACAAATATATTTTATATTCTGGAAACCAGAATGAAGATGACACACATAGCAAAGGTGTAGCTTTCATGCTAACAACAGATGCTAGAAAAGCACTAATTGAATGGAAACCAGTTTCTGAAAGAATCATCAAAGCTAGATTTAAAACTAAATACAGAAATGTGACTATAATAAACATATATGGACCAACAAACAATGCAAAAACAGAAGAGAAAGTAGACTTTTATGACATTCTGCAAAAAGAAGTACATAAAGTAAAAATAAAGATATGCTTATTTTAAACTAAGTTATACCAACTAGTTTCGCCAACTGTGGCTGTTGGCTTCATCAGGGTTAAAATTACATAAATGTAAGAACACACTTAAACGCTAAAAAACTGTTTTCACTGAAACCATAAATGGAAAAATACAACTGCATTTTATAAAAGCAGAAGAACGCGTACATCACACGTATAGCACGTGTATGATCTACTAGTTGTTATGTAGGAACATTCTGTAGTTCGCAGCAAAATTTAATTCTGGCATGTTGAAAGATCTAATGAGGGTCTTCCAGATCTCGGGCAGAATTAATCCTTGGTTTCTATTTAGGTTTTCTTCTGAACGGAGAACTGTTGTGGCTTCTTTTATCATTTGAGAGCAGAAATCCTCCTCTAAGTAGGGCATGGAGCTTTTATCCCATTCTATAACATGGTTAGTCCTAGCAAAATGAAAGGCTAACCCCGATTTGTCTTCTTTATTATTATTGACATCTCCTATGTGTTCCTTTTTTCTGATTTCAAAACTTCTTGAAGTCTGGCCAATATAGTTTAAGTCACACGAGCAGGGGATGTTGTAAACTCTGGCATATTTGAAAAAAGGATGACTATCTTTTGGAGATTTTAAGAATTGGCGAATGGTCTGTGAAGGTTTAAAAGCTACTCGTATTCCATGTGGCTTGAGGAGTTTAGCAATCTTATTAGAAACAGTCCCTGTAAACAGAATCACAATAGTAGAATTGTAATGTATATCTTCCGGTCATCTTTGTGGGGGGTCACAGAAAAGAATCTTGTGGATCAAGTTTCTAAGATAACCATTCTTTGTAAGATTATTTAATATCAGGGATAGTTCATCTTGGAGGTCTTTATCATCAGTTGTAATGAGAGAGGCTGTATTTTTTAGCATGTGTACAATGCTAAGTTTCTGAGAAATATGGTGTGAAGAAGTGAAGTGTAAGTATCTACCTGTATTGGTAGGTTTGCGATAAACTGTAAGGCTGATGCGTCCATTTATTTGTTTCTTAATTAAAATGTCCAGAAATGGTAATTGGTTATCTTTCTCCAGTTCTAGAGTGAATTTAATTTTGTGATGTAAAGAGTTGATCTTACCATTTCTGGACATTTTAATTGCATTCATTTTAAAAGTAATGTGAGCAATTATAAATTATAATGAATACTGAGGATTTAATTATAAACATCAATTTAATTTTTTCCTGAAAAAACTTTAGTTTCCAAAAATCCCCACATATATCTTGCACCACGATTTTTTAATTTTAATTTTGAGGAAAAAAGAGCGAGTTATATTCGTATAAATACGTCAGTGGCGTATTTAGGTATAGGCCATATAGGCCCAGGCCTAGAGCGGTGGAAATTTCCAGGCTCTCATTTTTTAGTTATAACATGTTCCTTATATGCCTCATCTACTCACAAGTAGAGAAATATTTTCTTTTCCTCATTGTAAGTTTAGTCTGCAAGCATATTGACATGTAATCAGATTCTGCATAACTATACAGACTGAGACACATGTATGGAAAGCTACTGCATTGTTGTCGGTAACTTGACACAAAGGCACGGGATTAGTGAATTTGATCCCTTTCTTTCATCTCCCACCCAGGTTTCCTGATGGGTCTATCCAATTCATTCACCCAACAATCAGGATCGTTTTTAACCAGTTCTCCTACCAGGTAAACTGTCAAGGTGACTGCTCCTCTTGGTAATTAAGATCACAATCTCATCCAGCTTTAGTCTCTAGTGAATGTCCTTCTCTTAGCCATTCACAATCTCGTGTACTTTAGCACTAAAAGAGTGCCAAGTGGGAGGATCTCAGACTTTTTCCTCTTCCTTTCCATTCTCTAGATCCAAATAATTGTTGTGATCATGTTATGAATGTTATTCATGTTAGAATGAAGGCCTTCATTCCTCACTCTGTTCAAAATTCCCATCCTATATTTAGGCTATAGTTTTCCCATAAAGTATGCCTGGGTAAAAAAACAAACACAGCTTATCTTGAGCGACTTGAGACAAACTGCTGCTTTATTCACAGTCTACACTGACGCTTGCAACATTTGCAAGTCTATCATTAGCAGGACTAAATCTGATATTGAAAGCGATAAATGCCAAACCTGCCACCTGCACTAATGGTAGTTATACCTTCTAGTTCCTTCCAGAAACTGATGGATGCAAGTTTTGTCCGTCTCTGCTCTGCCTCTTTTGTTCATCTCCTGGCATCATTCTTCTCATTCAACTTTAGCACATATACAAAGTGATTCAGAACTCTCAGACCAAACTTTAAGGTGTGATAAAACACACCTAAGCAAGCATTTTCGTCATACAATGCATGGTCCGAACTCAAGCAGTGAAGCGCTGGGGGTAAGCAACTACTGTGTCAGGAAATGAAGAAACACAAGAATGACAGAGGAGATTTGAAACAATTCCAGAAATTACAGAACATAAATTAAAGAATTTTATTGAACAAATTACAGAAACTGCTCAAAAGAGAGAGACCGCCAACATTAATGCAGGCTTCTTCACACCTTCGATGTAGTGATTGGCATACATTGGCAAAACACCAAGCATTTCTTGTACAGCGGCAAAGGCAATAGAAATCCTGGCAATAAGGTCCTCACTGGAATTGATGGGCTATCGTAGATCAGGCTTTTCATATGGCCCCATAGGAAAAAGTGCAGACATGAGAGATCGGGCTATCGTGGCGACCAAGCGATGGAACCGCCCCAACCAATTCATCGTCCTAGAAATGTTGCACCCAAGGCTTTTCGCAAATCTACGGTGAAATGGGGTTGCTCTGTTGTGTTTGAATGTTTGCTGGAACAGGGTTCAGCAAATTCTGGGAAGACCTCTTGTAAAAATACGAGGTACGTTCTTCCATTCAGTCATGTTGGCAGAAGGTATGGGCCAATCAAATGGCCATGTAGGATTCCAGCCAAACATTTATGGAGAAACGCCACTGTTACGAATGTGGACATGTGGCATGCAGATTTCTGCTCGCTCACACATGATAATTGTGGGTATTAAAAATGCCCTCACGTGTAAAGGTGCATTCATCAGTGAATAAGACATGTGCATCAAAGTTCAGTTGTATTGCAGTCTGCTGCAGGAACCACTGTGCAAAATTCACACGAGGCCGGTAATCTGCAGGTGTCAAGGCGTGCACCCTCTGTGCATGGTAGGAGTGTAATCGTTCGTCTTGTAGAACTCGCCACAGTGTCGATTGGGACACACGTACGGCATGGGAAATTGCTCGCGTGCTACATTCGGGACGATCTGCAACCCTACGTAGAATTTCCTCTGTAACACGTGGCATCTAACACTCCTTGTACGCACTGTATCCTGCATGCCGCTGACAAAGGAGCCCAATTTCGAACAGATACCGGTGCAATCGCTGAAAGGTTTTACAATCAGGCACGCGTCTGGTGGGAAAGCGCTCTTGGTACAGTCTTTGGGCTTCCCTCGCATTCCCGTCCGCAGCTCCGTAAATGAAATGTATGTCAGCCTTCTCCCAATATGTGAAAGAATCCATCCTTTTTGCACTCCACGTAGAAATAACGACTGCAAAAACCAGCGCTTATAAGTGTTCACTGGAAATTGCCTTCCTTCTAGAGTTTCACTACTTGAGTTCGGACAATGCATTGTATGACGAAAAGTGCTTGTTTAGGTGTATTCTATCACTCCTTAAAGTTTGGCCCAAGAGTTCTGAATCACCCTGTATATAGCCTCCTTTATCTGGATCATTGCATCACATGTCTCCTATGATTTTCCACCAGAAAGGCATTAGAAGAATCTTGAAAAACCTGGATATAAGAAAAGCTACTGATCCATATGAATTATATGAACTGTGCTCATGAGATGTACTCTTGAACCTATCCCATGCTCTTTATCATCTGTGCACCATGCTATACTTAGCCAGCATCCATCCTACAGCATGGAAGCAAGCCCATATGCAAGCCAGTTAAAAAAAAAAAAAAAAAAGTGATAAATATACACTTTCAAACTATTAACCTATGGTTCTCACCTCATTACTGTCTAAAGTATTGGAGCAGTTCTTAAACAGTCAACTTCAACCTGGACAATTATCAACTAATCATTGACCAGATAAGGATTTTGCTAATCATGCTTGACATCAGATCTCATCTCCTAACCTATATCACATTCCTCTGGACATGTGCAATGAAAAGGATTTGAAGAACTTTTGCTGTTTGCACTAGGTATTTCCAAGTCATTTGAAAGGGCTTGGCAATAAGAGTTTCTCAGAAAATTGCCATGTTATTGTCTGTCTTCCTCACATTGCTGTTGGATTCAGTTTTCTTGCAAGTTATTTTAGCAAGCATGTTTTAGCAATATGCTAGCCTTTTATAATAAAGTTACAAGAGCATTAGATGAAGGAAAGGCATATACTGCCATTTTCTTAGACTTAACGAAAGCATTTGACAGGGTGCTACATGATAAGCTGATATTTAAGTTGCAGCACATGGGTCTGGATGTCAGATTAGTCAACTGGATTCAGGATTGCCTGTCCGATAGGTATCAGAGAGTTGTGTATGGTGGGGCAGTTTCAAGGAGGCAGAGGGTTACAAGTGGGGGTCCCACAAGGCTCAGTACTGGGACCTGTATTGTTTAACCTTTATATCAATGACATTGTCAGTGGATTGCAAGGGGATATTCAGTTGTTTGCAGATGATGCGAAGCTGGGAAGGATTATTAGTAATAATGCAGATGTGGTAGCCCTGCAAGAGGATTTGAATAAGCTAGATAGATGGGCAAATGAATGGGGATGTCAGTTTAATGCAGCAAATTGTAAGGTCTTGAGGTTTGGGGCACATCGATGGGATGCCGGATACTCTATTGGAGGAGCTATACTGGAGGAAGTAGGGGGAGACAAGAGATCTGGGGTTGATGAGTGATAGAAACCTGAAATTTAGGGGACTATTGCAAAGCTGGTGAAGGTAACACAGAGGATTGCTGCAATAATGAGAAGGACACTGACCTGCAGAGATAATAGGGTTATCATTCCATTGTATAAGTCTCTAATCAGACCACACTTAGACTATTGTTCTCAGATTTGGTCCCCAGGATTTGAAGGGGATAAATTAACTGTGGAAAGGGTACAAAGGCAGATAACAAAGATGGTTTCAGGACTGTACCATGTTAGTTATGAGGGAGTTTGGTGGATAGAAGAAGGAGAGGTGATATGATTGAGACTTTTAAACTGTTGAGAGGTGGGTACAGGATTGACACTGGGGAGTTCTTTCACTTGGTTGAACAGCAGGAAGGAGTGATGACAAGAGGCCATCGATGGAAGTTACGAAAGGAAACTGTTTGCAAGAGGGTGAGGACTGGTAGAACCATGGAATGCATTGCCTGATGAAGTGGTGAGAGCAAGAACGGTCAATGAGTTTAAGGAGTGGTATGATAGACTTTATGTTTCTTGGGGGGGGGGGGGGGGCTCCCCCTCAATGAATCTTGGTAGACTTTGTGTTTTTTAGGAAGGATCTCCCACGATGAGTCTTTTGACTCCATGGAGGCCTGAATAATTATAATAATTATTCACTACATTGTAATGCTATTGATTATCTCTCTCTCTCTCTCGTCAGATTTTCCTATTAATGCAGGTATTCATCATTGTTCTGTTATTTCACCCACCCTCTTCTTCATATATATACAAAAATGACTTGCTCCCTGATATCATACATTGTTCACAGTTTTGCTGATGAAAGAACTCTCTACCTATACTATTCATATGACAAACTTTATAGTGGTTGAACATTTCAAGATAATCTACAATAAGTGCCCTAAACAATATTCTCCACACCATCTCACAATGGGACAATAATGAATAAGCCACCTTCATTCCTTCTAAAACACAACTTTGTCTTTTTTTTTTTTTTCCTTTCAAAAAAGACTTGATTCTTTTCCCCTTACTTAAGAACGTGCTCAGTGTAATAGTCAAGATCAGAACTCTCTTCTTGGATTGATTCATACTCCTACTTTCCTGGCATAATCATATTGTTTTTATAGCATTCTCAGCTTCAAGAAAACTTGATATCCTCATTTGCTCTAAACATTACTTTTTCATATGTCCAGTTACAAATCACAATACTCTGTACAAATCACAAATCAATCCAACTGTGGTATTCTGCTCTCAACCATCTGGAGTGGACACAAAACCTCTATAAAAATTCTTGATGCTATTCAGGAGAGAGCAGTTCGGTTAGCTAATGACTCCTTTCTTACAAGCTTTCTTGAGTTGCTGGTCAGTTTCAGTCAGTCAGATAATCAGTTTCAACATCATGTCTCATCCACAGATATTTCCATATTAGTTGTTCAGCAGAGCTAGTGTCCATTATGCCCCCCCATTTCTGCTAAAGCCTACAGCAACATGCACATTAGCTACCCATCATCCTTTTATAGTTGAACTGCTAACTCACTGAACCATCTAATCCTTAGCCTTTGCTCTTGATCCCAGCCGATACATGGCATTTATCTTCTGATAGGCCTTGTAGTTTCTTGTGTGTGAGTGATATAAAAAAAAAAAAAAATCTCAATCTCAATATCATTCATGTTTATCTGTCCAACGAAACTCTGCAAGTTTTATGCCCTTGGTTATGAGGATAGATTGTAACCTTTCCAAGGTTACATCATCCCTTCAAATTCCAATGACCAGATTTCAACAAAATTATTCTGATGTCCATTCTGATGATGATTCCAAGGTTACATCATCCCTTCAAATTCCAATGACCAGATTTCAACAAAATTATTCTGATGTCATATGATCAGTGGAATCACCACTCTCTTATCTCTTTTTGTCAGCATCGTCCTCAATATTTCAGCAGTTCTCTGGGTTAGTTTTACTCTATGTCCCCTGAACTTCAAATGTCCATCAGTTCTCACTCTAAGTTTCTCTTATTCTACCTTTGTCTAGCATAGTTCCACCAATAGTGTATGCAGCCTCCCACTGGTAGATCCCAAATTTCAAGACCCCACATTTAGTTGCATTAAATTGATATTTCCATTCATTTGGCCCACTTGTTGAAAATGGATTCTCCTGAAGGACCACAACATTAGCATTGTTACTAATAGCTCTTTTAAGCTTCATGTCATATCCATTGAATTACAGTGACACTGTCACTGTAATTCAGTGACAGTGTCATTGATATAAAGATTAAACAGTGAAAATCCCAGTACTGAACCCTGCAGAATTTTGCTTGTCACTTTCCTTTTCTTTGATACTACTTCCCTGTACATAACTCAGTGATATCAATCAGACAGCCAGTCTTCAATCCAGTTTACTAACCTGATATCTAATACCATGTGTTGCAACTTAAATATTAATTTGTTATGCATTTGAGAAAAGAAAAAAAAAGTAGACTCCTTTCCCTCTTCAACTACTTGTTGCTTTTTATAAAATGAGAGGAGATTACTGAAACAAGAGTGCTTCCTTAACAAATCCATGCTGACCCTCTTAGATAATATTGTGCCATCTGTCCAGTTTTGAATGTAATCTCTCAAACTTCTCCAAATCTTAACTAAGAAGAAATATAAACTAATGTATAGTTTGATATCTCTATTCTGCCACCATCTTTAAGCAGTGGCACTACCTTCACCCTCTTTCCACACCATGTGCACTTTCCCAGTAACCAGCTTTCAGTGAACAGCTAGATCAATGGAGCTGTCAGTTCCTTAATGCATTATTTTAAAACATCTGACCAAATTCCATCCACTTCCACTGCCCTATTGACTGATGGAATACTTTATATTTGAGATACATTCTCCTCATGCATTTCTAACCATTAATTTTCCCATCCTTTCAAGAATAAAAACTGCTTTTTAAGGATTCCAATGAAGTGATCATCATACAGTCCCACTATATCATCTGTATTTGTCACTCAACTCCCATTCCATCTAATACAGCCATTCCTCCATAATCATTTTTCCATAATAATCTCTCTTTCTACTGGCTACAACTGACTGTCAGTTCTGGCAAGGTTCTAAGGGAGTGGAAATGGATCAAGATAGTTACATTCTATAAATGGAGGTACAAAACAGGTGTAAAGTAAATTGCATACCAATTAGTATCTCTGAAATAGCGGTTAAGGTACTGGAAAAGTTGGGTTAAAGGTAGAATTCAGATAGGTGAATAGGAATATGATATATTCTATAGCGGGCAGTACGCCATTGTAATAGGTAGGTCCTGTCTTTGTAATTTATTCACAGTTTATAATAGTGGCAGCTGAATTAGACAGGAAAAATGGTAACTCCCATGATACTGCATGGAAAACTATTACATAATTTGATAAGATGGACATGGATATGAAGCAGGTGGCATGGAGGGTTGACAGAAAACACCATATGGCAGTGGAATCTAAGAGAATGAGTGTGACTAACAGAGTGCATCAAGGCCCTGTACTAGGGTCGTTGTTGTTTAATTTATATATTAATGATATAGGGAATGATTTTAGAGAGGAGAGTATTCAGCGGTTTACTGATGATTCAAAACTAGCAAGAGCAACAGCTAATAATGATGATGTAGATCATCAATAAATGTGACTAACAAAGAAGAAACTTTGCCGACACCACCAATTTAAATGAATTGATGGTCTGAGCAAAATTTGTTATTTTAATATGGCAAAGTGTAAGGCTACACACTTCAGGATGAAAAAATTACATACTGTGTATTACAGTGATAGTACTGGATGGCAGAAAATGGTTGAGGCTAGGGATTTAGAAATGATGGTAAAGAGGGTTGAAGTTAGAGGACATATCGCAAAAGTTGGCAAAATAGCTTCAATGTTTGAATTTTCAATGTTTTCACAGTTCTTCACTTGGGTGAAGAACCTTCACATGAGTTTTCCCAACCCACTACCCATATACAGTACTAATGTATAACTTGGATGTTTGAAGAATACATTGAACATTGAAGATAGAGGTTAATATTCCTCTTTGCAAGGCTATGATTCAACTGCATTTTGATGTGCACAGATTTGGTCACCTCTGTTTCTTGGAGATAAGGAGCTAGTGAAGAGGAAATAGATTAGTGATTGGTCTGTGGAATGCTCCCATAAGGATAGATTAAAGGTTTGTGGGTTGCAAAGTTCAACTAACAAGCAGAAAATAGGAAATATGCTGGAAACTTATGCATTGCTAAAGGGATTCTATCAGACTGATACAAAAGAAATTTTTAATACACGATGTGTAGAGAGGGAGAATTAGAGTCATCTCTGGAAGTTGTGTTTACCTAGAATTTTTGCTTGGTGAGTGGTAAATGAGTTTAATGAGAGATATGATTGGTATTGTGTGAATAATCAGGTAGATGGATATCACCATGTTATGTATGGGGGTCCAGTACTCTGTAAGAGGAATGTCACTAGTGGAGTGATACAGGGGTCTGTTTTGGAACCATTGTTATTTAACTTGTATATTAATGATACTGGGATGAGTTTAACTAATGATATAGAAATGTTTGAAGATGATGCAAAACTGGGGAGAGTGATGAGGAATCAAGCAGATGTTGTAGCTTTACAGAAGGACTTGAATATGAGTGGGCAGCTGTAGGGAAACTGTCAGTTCAGAGTTACAAAGTGGAAGTTTTTGAACTTTGGTAGGCAACAATGGAATGCAAAGCATATAGTTGGTGGAAAAATTTTGGAGGAAGTTACAGTGTGGTGAAAAAAAAAAAAAAAAAAAAAAAAAAAAAAAAAAAAAAAAAGTAATGAATAACTACAATCCACACGGTTAGCCTAGTGGCTATGCGCTTCGCAACCATATGCCTGGGGAAGGAGTGTTCTAGGTTTGATTCCAGTCGGTGACGTGAGGAGCTGAAGGATCTTCCTCAGCCATAGCCAAGTTAGCCAGTCTTGGGCATGGACAGCAGGGTTTTTTCCCAAGTTTATTCTGGGGTTTTTCATCCCGCAAAGCAGGCAAACTGGCCTTGAGAACTCAACACTACAGGCCATAGGATACACCGGGGCATAAGGCTGACCACCTTATCCTGTAAACGGAGTGAGGTCCGATGATCAATGGACCCTCGACACCGCAAGGTAAAAGAAGGTATAAGGAAGATGAGATGAGATAACTACAACAATACATGTTATATGTCAAAGTTCAGTACTGGTTCTTTTTTTTTTTTTTTTTTTTTTTTTTTTTTTGCACCATACTGTATAAGGTCTTGACCAGGCTTCATATGGATTATTATGCACAAATTCATCATTTCCATCTGTTCATTGGACATCCACAGATGTCGTATGGTCACTCCGATGTCTGGCGATGTGCCACACCAGTCCTAGCCATGTAGTCCTGTTTTCTGCTTTTCTGGAGGCTTCAAAGTCTCTGAAGATCACTCACTCCACACACGTCATCCATCCATCTCATTGATGGTCTACCCATTCCTCTTTTTACAGGAACTTTATTTTCCATTACTGTTCTGAGAAGTCCTACTTCCATCCTTTCAATGTGTCCAAAATATTTTAACTTTCTTCTGTCAATATCCTTAAGGAGCCTTAAAGTTCTACTGATCTTTTCTAATACCCATTCATTTGTATGTTTTTCAGTATGTGATATAGAATATATTGGAAAGGATTCAGAGAAGACCTACTAAGGTGGTAATTGGTCTTTTGGGTGTGGGAAATGAAGATGGATTGAGAGAATGCAATTTGCAAAGCCTTGTAAATAGGAGTAAAGGAGATATGATGAAAAGTTTAAGTTGGTAAAGGATTGCTAATGGGTTAATGTGGAAGAAATTTTTAATGAATGGGGGAAGGGGGATAGAGCAAGGAGACATTCCTGGAAATTGCATAAGAAAAATGTGAGCAAGTGCAGAAGGAGCAGGTTCTTTGCATTTAGTGTGGCTGGTAAGTGGAATGCATTGCCTGACAGTGTGGTGACAGTCTGGCAAGTATACTGAATGAGTTTAAAGCACAGTTTGATGGGCTTTGTGTGTAACATTGTCTGTCTCCCACAATGAGGCTTTTGACTCCATGGAGGTCTATCATTAATAATAATAGTATCAATATATCTATTTAATCATATCTCCTTTACTCCTATTCACAAGGCTTTGCAAATTGAATTCCCTCAATCTGTCTTCATTTTCCAACCCCAAAGACCAATTACCACCTTAGTCGGTCTTCTCTGGACCCTTTCCAATATATCCTTGCCCTGCATCATCATCATCTCCAGATTATCAGTATGGGTCTCCCATGATGAGTCTTTCAACTCTATGGAGATACCCATAATAATAATAATATACAATACAGACATAGAAGGACATTTGAAGATGAAAGGTGGATAACAGAGTGCATGGGTTAAATAGTAATTAGCCATGGTAGAGATAGAGAGTTTCTGAACAGTACTAAACCTTCAATTTGTTTATAGATCTTATTTTTCTAGTTGAATTCCATTGTATAACAAATTCAAATGCCTTCATCACATCAGGTGGAAAGTCTGTATATAGTAGCCAAATGATTTCAGCCCATTGGATTTTTGGAAAGAGAGAGATGACGTCAAAACTAACCAACCAAAATATTGAAAGGCTAAGGAATATTTTGTTCTTTTTAGAAGAATTGTGTAAAATCTTTGATGAATGATGTAATCTGATAAATGTTTGATGTGCATACCTACTAAACATTGATAAAAAGTTAATCACTATATGTAGGTAAGTCAAGTACAATTTGCAATGGTTCTCACAGGGAATCCTTTATGTATTTTTTTGGAGTACCCAACATGGAGTTCACCCAAAATTAGTGTGTAATGTCTTTATCACACTACTGTTCCAACTTACAACTTCATCAAGAAACTTATTTGAGTTTTAGTAGATTTGTAATTGATCTCTTGATATGTAGATTTGTCTTGTAGAAGGAAGATTACCTTTCTCATCTGTTCATTTTGAAAATAAATCAACTCTGTTCATTTTGAAATAGATATATGCATGTTCTGTATATAGTAGCCAAAGGAATTTTTTTTTGGACAATCATGTCCATATCGTGTGTTTAGTGAGAATTAGTCTCTGCATCAGTCAGTGGGCATACTTCTTCAGTCTTCTCATGTCTGAGGACTCATGACCTTGTTAACAATGTTCATCCATCATCTTCTTTCTGTTGTGGCAGCTGAAGCTTTCTCCAGCGAAATATCCAATATTTCTGGGATTTGATCTAGTTATCTTGACCATTCACATCCTCTTTTACTGTTTCTACCTTGCCCTGCATCATCATCATCTCCAGATTATCATTCTTCCTTAGAGATATGTGACGAAAGTATTGAAATATTCTCTTATTGATGATATCCCTTAGCCGTTTTTTTGATGTTCAGTTGTAAAATGATGCCAGCATTAGTTCTTTTTTCCATCCATGAAATCTTTAACATCCTTCTTCAACAGCACATCTCAAAGGAGTTGAGTCTTTCTTTATCTGTTTTAGTGTCTGTGACTCTGAACCATATAGGACAACTGGAAATACAAGACTGTTGACCAGAATAGTTTTTGTGGTCAGCGAGATCTTTTTGTCCATCCAGATCTTCTATAGTTGTGTCATTGCCTCTCTCTCCATAGCAATTCTTCCTTTAATTTCAGATCTGCAGCCTTCTTTATTTTTTATTAGTGTTCCAAGATATACAAGCTCCGTCCAATTTTTTCTAGATAAATTTTGCACTGAGAGTTCTCTTCTTTTTCCTATCACCATATATTTGGTCTCAGCACTGTTGATTTTTAGCCCACATTTATGCTCTCCCATTGAACTCTCATTATGAGTGATTTTAGTTCTTCCATGCTAGTGGCTATTAGTACTGTGTCATCGGCATATCTAAGATTGTTTATTTTTCTTCCTCCAATTGAAATTCTACCCTTCCAACCATCTAGAGCTTTCCTCATTATATGCTCTCCATGGATGTTAAATAGATCAGGGGAAAGGTTGCAGCCTTGTCTCACTCCTTTTTCTACTTGGAACCATTCTGACGTATTTTTGTCGATATTCACTGCTGCTGTGTTCTTCTTGTAAAGTTGTTTTATTAAGTGCTCCAAGTATTCTGCCATTTTTCTTAAGATTTTCCATAGAATATGCCAATTAACACAATCAAAAGCTTTTGTATAATCTACAA
This sequence comes from Typopeltis vanoorti, assembly GCF_054136105.1. Taxonomy (NCBI): domain Eukaryota; kingdom Metazoa; phylum Arthropoda; class Arachnida; order Uropygi; family Thelyphonidae; genus Typopeltis; species Typopeltis vanoorti. Next base: position 128,122,810 of record NC_143561.1, read on the forward strand.
AGCACAGATACATAGGGATGTTGAACTTGTGTGTTTTTTTTTTCTATTAGATGTCTCAAATTTGCAATTTGGTCTCTGGTTCCTCTACCAGCTCTGAAACCTGCCTGTTCATTTGGAAATTGATGTTCAATAAAATTTTTTATCTTTCCTTAATTACATATAGCAAAATTTTACTTGTGTGTGAGATTAAGGAAATAATTCTATAGTTGTTGCAATCACTGGTGCTCCCTTTTTTGTGTAGTGGCATAAATATAGATATGACCTTCTGGCCATTTAGCTGTTTCACAAATTTTGTTTCAAAGCTTATGCAACATGTCAATTCCATTATATTCTAGATTCTTAAGAAGTTCACTTGGCATTTCATCATAACCCAGAGCTTTTCCATTCTTGAGTTTTTTCAGTACCAACTCAATTTCTGCTTTTAAAATGTATGGTTCTTTTGTACATGCTTTCCATTCGGTTCTTCAAATGAGAGAGAATTATCTTTATATAGATCAATAGATCAACACAATAATTTTTCCATCTATTGAGGATATCATTAGTTTCTGTTAGGATTTGGTTATTGGCATCACTATATTTAAAGTTTTTTGTTTGAAGTTTCTATTTATGAGCTTAATCTTACTAAAGAGGTCTTTTGCTTCATTTTTGTTAGCATGTTCTTCTGTTTCTTCACACATTTTACTTAAAAAGTTTTCTTTGTATTTTATGCAGAGTTTCTTGATAAGCTTAGACTTGTTTGAGTAGTTCTGTCTTTTGATAATCCTTTTGGCTTGAGTGCCCTTCTGTTTTCAATTTCTGTTAATGTTCCATAAGATATCTATGGGCTATTTGTTCTTTTTCTTTTGGGTAGAGTTTCCTTTGCTGTTTCCAAGATTATCTCTTTTGTTTTATTCCACAGTTCTGCAGGAATTCTTTATTAGAAGAGTTTTTTAATTCAGAAAATATATTTTCTACTTTGATGATATAATTACTGTTGATTCTGGCCACATCAAATCTGAGTGGATGCATTACTTTATTTGTTCTTAGATGGATTTTCAGGTGTGCAATGAGGAGTAATTGATCCCAGCCACAATCTTCTCCTGGAGGTGTTTCTGCACTTTTTATCATGGATTTCCAATGTTGGTTGATTAAAATATAGTCAGTTTGATTTCATATTCTATCTCCAGGTGATTTTCATGTATACAATCTGCATTTGTGATATTTATAGAAGGTATTGGTTATGACCAGTCTTCTCTCTATGCAGAAGTCTATCGTATTTCTCCTCTATGATTTTGACGACCAAGGCCAAGAACATTTTTATTGCTACTATCTACTGATTTTCCAACTTATGCATTGAAGTCACCTTTTATAATTAAAATATCTTTTTTGGATACTGCTTCAATGCTAGCATTAAATTGTTCATAGAAAGTTTCAATTGTTTCTGTATCTGCATCACATGTTGGTGCATATATCTGAAGGAGAGTGCCAGGAATAGGCTTACAGTTGATTCTTATTGAGATCATCCTATCATTGATAGGATTGTATCCAAGTACTGATTTGTTCAAAGATCTGCTGATTATTAGTGCAATCCCATTTCTACTTAATTAATCAGATCCAGCAAAATAAATGCAATTTCCCCATTTGGGATGAGAAACATCCTTTGTTTTTCCAGTGAATTTCTGCAATTCCTAATATGTTCATTTTTGGATGTATGATTTCTCTTTGTATGATGTCAAGTTTCCCAATGTGTAGGAGACCTTATACATTCCATGTACCAATAGAGTGATTTTTCTTAATGAGTGTTTATTGTTTAATCTTAAATTTTGATTGAGGGAATCATCAGTTTTTTCAACATCAGAGTCCCTCAGCTGATCTTCTATTGTAGGTTGCATGTTCCTTTTCCCTCCATGCCAAGAGGTACAATAAGCATACAGAGATGTTCATTTCTGGAGCACGTTCCAAAAGTAGATTTCTGTTGAATCAAATGCGTGCTAAGTTTGCATGTATGCTTATCCAGAGAGCAAGACTGTTTTTGAGATCCATAAAATTAGATTCAGTGAGATCAGCATTCAGAGTAGTAGAGAAATGACTTGTTTTAGATAAGAAATTGATTATGCACTGTTATCTAAATCTATTTTAGTAGTTTGTTAGTATTTGGTTTTGTTACTAATATGGCTGGCACAAGTATAAACCTGATGAGCTCCTGATTAAAAAAGGAAATCTGAGAATAAAGCTTACCTTGTAGATTGATAATTTACCCAATTTGTCTATTAGCTTTGTAAATTCTCTTCCATAAAGGATAAAGTTGTAGCTTTAATGAAACCCTATAACATATTAATCGAATATCAAAAACATGTTTAAGACACTAATGATTTATTGAAAATTAGTAGCAAACACTCTGTACTGAAAACAGTACATCACAGTGTAGAATAAACAAACAAAAAAATTTTAAAGGGGGTAAGAATGCAAGATAAATACAATTGGCAAATCAGAAACAGCAGGTACTATGGTAAATATTAATTAAACGATTCATCATTTCTTTACATTTGCTAAGCATAAGAATCTCCCAAACTTTTGGGATTGAGATGCAGTCATTTAAAATGTATTAAATGGTCCAATTTAAATTCTGACACTATAATAAAGCTTCTGAATTTTCCTTAAACAGAAATTCATGTTTAAACTGTTTCTTTGAGTTAGATAGGTATCATTCCAACAAACATGGCTTTCAGTTTCAACACCTTTTGAGATTGAACATGGAGTCCATTTATGTGAGATATGACTTAATGAGACTTAAAGTACTTATTTTTCACTAATTCTTTCCCCCTCTCCCCCCAGATGAATAGTCACTCTATTGCAGAGGAAAGTTCAGAAGTTTTATTACACTGTCTCAATTTAATTCAGAATGATTGTTTCTTGATCTCATTGTAACATAAGGGCCTCCGTAGCACAATTGGAAGAACAGCGGAATGTTGCATCCTATGACTGGAAAAGACCTGTGTTTGATTCTCATCATGATGAGAGGAATCTTTATATGGACTTTTTCAATTGAAGGTGAGTTAGTCGACCTCATATGGAGCTACTTTCCTCTTATGGAGGTAGTATTTTTTTTCTTCTCTTCTGAAAATTCTGGTTTTTCATCCTGTCTACAGGCAAATCAGCCGCAAAAACACGCAATTTACAGACAAAAAATACTGTTGTGGTTGGCAGTGATGGGCAATAGATAGTGTTGTTGATAGTAGTTCTGTCATTATGTGTGTGTTGGAGAATTAAGGTAGTAGGGGAGATAATGAGATGTGTGTAGTTAGTTGAGTAGCATGCCCTCTTGAGATGAGTCTGTGGAGGTGTCATGAAACACAATAATAATAATTTGCAATGAGTCCTCTTAATTGTACACCAGTGTTGATCATCACCCCTTAGGTCCAGAATCTCATCTACCTCCTGAAGCCAGGAAACTTGTTTTTTATTCTGCAAATCAAACTAGCTACAAGAACACATGCAACTAACAGGCATGGTACACATTGGCTTCATAACCTTAATATTTGTTGACTAATTTTGATGGTAATATATCAGAACACAGAAAGATAAGTAAATAATTATTTATTGACTTATTGCTGATATTTCGCTGGTGTTATAACCAGCATCTTCAGAGCACAAAACACAGTTTGTCAGAGTACATGAGACTACAACAACATGGTGTAATAATGAGACTAGTTTGAAAAACTGTAGCAACAACATAAAGATGAAAGTCTTAATTAGGTGTCCTCTATGTTTAAAAAAAAAAAAAAAAAAAAGAGAGAAAGCAGGTACTAGTTATGTCTTAATATGACTGTCTCCCAAATCTTAGTCAAATTTATACAGCTATATTTGTTAAGATTCAGAGTATGTTTTAAGCCTTCTGTTACTTCTAACATACTCCGAATCTTAACAAATATGGCTGCATAAATTTGCCTAAGATTTGGGAGACAGTCATCTAAGACATAACTAGCATCTGCTTTCTTTCTGGTTTTTTTTTTTTTTTTTAACATAGAGGGTACCTAATTAGGACTCTGAAGATGCCGGTTATAACACCAGTGAAATATCAACAATAAGTCAATAAATAATTACACAGGCCTACAAAATTCAAGTCATGAAATGTTGTCTGGAAACTATTAACTGTTTCTGATTTATTTTTGACCACTGATTTCAAATATCTCTTCCATTTATCTCTATCATGTAAGGATTTTTCACAAAATGGCTTAAAACGCATTATATTAAGTAAAATACTAGTATTTAAAATTTTCTGTAAACATATTTGGAATGAAAGTATTGGAAAAAAAATGTTTAATTAAAGTAATTAAAGATTAATCTTTAGTACATACTTTATATTTCGTTGTGGTGTCTTTTTCCTTCAAAGCTTCTTTTTGAACTTTTTCTGTGAAATTCTTTTCTGGGGGTTGTCTCTGTGCAACATCCAGCAATAGTCCGCCATCATGTTGACATTCCACCTGCCCTGATACTTTCTTTCCATCTTTCCTTGATGTCTTGGTGGAATTGCTCTCCTTGCTCTTTGCTGACAGTTCCCAGATTCTCAGGAAAGTGGTCTAAATGAGAGTTGCGAAAGTGCACTTTTAAACTCATGGAGCATCCCAAATCCTTGAATTTCTGTAGCATGTCTTCCATAATCATTTTATAGTTGGGGTCCTTGTGATTTCCTAACAATTTGGTCACCACCTCTTTCAAAGCTTTCCATGCTTCTTTTTCAACAGTTGCCATTTTTTTTTTTCAAACAGTTTATCCTTCATAAGTTTCCTGATGTCTGGACTGATAAAAATACCTTCTTTCAATTTTGCTATAGATAATCCAGGAAATTTTGCACACATGCATTTAAAACACACTCCTTCTTTCGACAAAGCCTTGACAAATTGCTTCATCAATCTCAGCTTTATGTGAAGTGGGGGTAAAAGGATTTTTTCCCGAGCAATCAAAGTTTCGTGTAACACATTTTTATTTCCAGGTTCTAATGTGACTCTTTCTGGCCATTCCTTCTTGATCCTAATGTTGCTCTTGATCTTGGCTGTCCCACTTGCACAAAAAGCATGGGTATTTGGTGTACCATAGGTATGACTTTAAGATCAATCATATCTATGATTGACCTTAATCATAATTAAGGTCAATCATAGATATTACTTTAAGATCACTACAAACTGTCCATTCATGATCATTGTACTTAGGTTTGCTGAGAATGAAGGCTAAATTTTTGTATTGTTCTTTCAAATGCACGGAATGTGCTACTGGTTACCAGTAGCACATTAAATCTTCACACTAACTTAGAAAATATGCCAACTTTAGAAATATGATAACCTTAGTAGTCAACGACTAAAGTTCAACTAAAGAATCACAAAAGAAAATGTGTCTGTGACAACAGGGAAGTCATCTGTTATCTCAGTGAATCAGATTCAAAGTAGCCGCCTGCACTTTTATCTGCATTCCTCCCTCTCCTATCTTAAGAATGAGAAGTTTCATGGAAATTTCTTTATTTAACATAAAAAGGCACTTCAAAAAAGCACTTATACAAATAAAGGAGAATGAAAATAAATACTAAGGTTCTTCAAATGTGTAGAAAGACTTATGTGTTCATCATACATGTTGACTAATTTTGACGGTAACATATCAGAACACAGAAAGATAAGTAAATAACACAGACCTGTGATGGAAAAGTTCTCTGAGAAGTAATAATTGATTTTTATAGAATTTTAGGTGCTGAGTTCAGAAAAATTAGTAAACAAAATTGGTGAGTGATGGAATTTTGTTTACTAATTTTTCTGATTTGTTATTTTTTTAATGTGACTATATTAAATTTAGTTTAATCCTTTATCCAAGTGTGTGCAAACAAAGTTTGTGCCTGAAAGTATCTTCACAACTGGGGTAAAGTGGTACGACACCAGGCGACTCCTTGCAAAGGTGGAGCAAGCTACCAACACTCCTATCTCAGTATCTCCCATAATGCAAAACACATCTCCTTGCGGATATGTATAATGTTATGAATTAAGGGGGAGGGCACTACCCAGACTAGTTTCAACCTTTATTAAGGTCTCTTCAGTGGGAGCCAGGCCCAAGTGGAGACACCAAGGCAGAAGCATCAGCAAGGTCATCTCCTCCTATAGGAGCTGCCAAACGGTATGCCACCTTTTTATTAAATTACTCTGGATTTAGAGAAAGATGTTGAAAGTTTATTTTTCACTTGGTCAGACTATATTAAATTTAGTTTAATCCTTGATCCAAGTGTGTGCAAACAAAGTTTGCACCTGAAAGTATCTTCAGGACTGGGGTAAAGTGGTACAACACCGGGCGACTCTTTGCAAAGGTGGAGCAAGCTAACAATACTCCTATCTCAGTATCTCCCATAATGCAAAACACATCTCCTTGCGGATATGTATAACGTTATGCATTAAGGGGGGGGGACACTACCCAGACTAGTTTCAACCTTTATTGAGGTCTCTTCAGTGGGAGCCAGCCCAAGTGGAGATACCAAGGCAGAAGCAAGGTCATCTCCTCCTACAGGAGCTGCCAAACGGTGTGCCACCTTTTTATTAAATTACTCTGGATTTAGAGAAAGATGTTGAAAGTTTATTTTTCAACTTACAACTTTAATGTGACTAATTCACAAAAGGTATCTCATAGATTGAAATGACAATATTTTTGTAAAAATTTACAAAAAAACCCACCAAATCTGTGTAAAATTAATATATAAGCTGAGGAAGATGGAGTTAGATAACAAATTAGGTGAATTGGAGAGTTACTATACTTACTATATATAAAAGTAAGATAATTTTTGGTGTGTTGCAGGGATCTGTGTATTTTGCACATTTCCTAAAAATATGTGGTGATATACATTAAAGATGCCAAGAAATGATATTTTTGGCAAGAATATAATTTCTTGGCATCTTGAATGTATAGTATAACCAAGTGAAAAACTTTTCAAAATGCGGTGATAGGTTATTCATTTCCACATCCTTATTAATATTTAGCTAACTCAGCACTTAATGCATCTCTAATTCTTTGACTTCTAATCTCTCTAGCATTTGCCTCCCTTGTATGTTGCACTGTCTCCTTTACACTAGTATGATATACATTTGCAAAATGTATACCATACTAGTGTAAAGGTCTCAGTACTTACCCTGTGGAATTCTACTAGTGGAATTCCAAAGGGCAAGTACTGGGACCTTTGCTTTTTAACCTTTATGTCAATAATATTGTCACTGGATTGCAGGAAGATATTCAATTATATACAGATGATGTGAAGCTTGGAAGAGGTATTGAAATTTGGGATTCACTGATGGGAGGCTGCATACTCTGTTGGTGTAATCATACTAGAGGAAGTGTATAAGGCAAGGGATCTTGAAGTAATAGTAAATAAAAATTTGAAGTTGTTTAAGGCACATATTGTAAAGGTAACCCAAAGAATTGGTGCAATACTAAGGAGGACTTTGACCAGTAGTGAGATAAGAGTGGTGATTCCATTGTACAACGGTCTGGCCACATTGGAATTATTGTGCCCAGATCTGGTCGCCAGGATTCAAAGAGGATAAGTTAACCTTGGATAGGATACAGAGGTGTATAATCAAAACAATATCAGGACTCCACAATGTTGGTTATGAAGATAGACTGAGAGCATGCAAACTACAGAGTTTGATGTATAGAAGACGAGGGGATGACATGATTGAGACATTTAAACTGTTGAGAGATATTTACAGGATTGAGAGAGGAGAGAATTTTCATACAGTAGCAATCAATAAGTTAATGTGCTCACTGTCTGCACATTAACTTATTGATTGCTCAATAAGTTAATGTGCAGACAGTGAGCAGGTTTAAGGAGTGGTATGATAGACTTTGTGTTGTTATAAGATAGACCTTTCATAATGAGTCTTATGAATCTGTGGATGTCGGGAATAAAAACAATAATTAGTTGTACATGGCTTTGAGTGGTGCTATGATTAGTGAACATACATACACCAAGTAGCTATTCACATGCTCATTCCGAGAAAAGAAAAGCTATCAGGATACTGAGAGTTGTGTCTATGTATAAACCAATATGTAACAAGAGTCTTCCTTTTCTAAATACTTTAATAATTATTTCTGCAGGTAGTATTCAATTTTCTGTTTAAAGAAAACCTTACTTCACTGGCCTATATCTATCTATCTATCTTCACACCATCATCCATCACAAAAGATAGGCATTATCAAAACTTTTAAACACAGAGCTCACACAATCTGCTCTTCTGTTTCCCTTCTGTTGGAAGAACTAAATAAAATAAAAATCAACTTGACATAATGTATATAATGAAATCACCATCCAGAAAAGTATTAATGAATATCATTCCTCAATAACTCTACAATCTAACGTAAAAGAGTTTCTATAGCCTTATTTTAATCCTCGCTACAAGCGTTGACATGATTTTATGTTTACCAAAACATAAATGTGAAGCATACAACAGAATTCAAGATGCACGAAATGAAGTGCTAATTATCAATTATCAGCATTAAACTTTTGCACTCGATGCCCATGTGTAACAGATTAGTTCTACTGGTCTAATGTCATCTGTAAGATGAGAGATTGGTACTGAATGCTAGCTCAGTTGTTTCATGTCTACGGCCTACAGATCAAATGGCATCTCCCAGATTATGCATGCAAATTGCTCTGTAACACATAAGCCATCTGAGAGATGATGTTTCTTTTATAGTGGAACTAACAAAGAGTTAGGCAATTTTTAAATGAAATATTTCTATTTCTGGTTTATTGGTGAACTATTCAAGAGAGAATGATTTATACATCTGATACAAAAGAAAACATTAAAAAAAGTATACAAATTCATTTTTCTTTCTCTGATGGTGAAACAGTGGCCGAGCTGATGGAAATGCACAGTGCAGTAGCAACCTGGGCTAAGCTGCCATTCTCCATTATGACAGTGGAGATAACAATCTATAGGGCATGCAATTGGTCATAGACATGCAATCTTAGAGAATGTTTCAGGAAATCATCCCTACAATGCCAAATGAGTGCAAAAGGTTGAGAGATATGATAATCCTTCACCCTCAGGAGATCCCTTAACCAGATCAGCCGATGCCTGTAGCGTTGTCTCAGAGCCCGCATCACTAAGCAACAAGAAATGCAGTTTCTTAGTATGTGCGATGTAGCTATAATTTTAAATAACTGTAGACTAAACATATAGCAATATATGTTTGTCTTTCTAGTACTTTTATCATATTATTATTTGCTGTTAATGGAACAAAGTGGGAGAAACTTCCATACTGAAATGTTTTTTATCTGAATGAAAAAAAACAGCATTGATATATACAGAAAATCATTGCTGCAGTTATTGCCCATAAATCTTGTATCAACCTAATAAAATAAATGGCAGCATCATTTTTTGTGGCTGTTTTTAATATTACCTGATTACAGTTGATGAACATTCAATTTTTTCTTCTCAAAAGTCTTTATTGAAGATGTATACTTTCATGAAACAGTTATTTCCTATTATTTTATGAAAATTAAAAAAAGTTTCCTGTTTCTATTAAGTTATGTCTTGTTTATTTTTGATTATAGTTATAGCATAATTCCAAAAGAATAACATCTTTCCTCAAAGGTTTTTTATGATAATTATTTTGTGTAGTAGTTGTTGACATTTATCTATGCTATCCAATCTTATTTAATAAATATAAAAAGAAGAAAGGAAATAAACAAAGAAAAAGGGGAAAAAATAAGCATACTTAGTAAATCCTCAACTACTAAATCCTCTTGGTACAAATAAAATGTCAATCTTTGAGTAAGGATAGTCCAAAAAAATGCTCAGCAGCTTTCAGACATTGAGGAATGTACAAAGAAGGTTCCTAAAATGGATTCTAAATTATTGTCGATGTTTCTATGGCTTATAATTTTCAAACCAGAAACAACAAAATAAAACTGCTTACAGAAAACTGATATGTCCAATCATACATGAAATAAATATGAAAGTGTGACTCAAAATATTTTATTTCCTATAGAATCAATACTGCAGAATGCTAAACAACTTCAACAAGCATCCAAGATGTCCAAGCAATAATCAATTTCCCTCCAAGTGCTCTCCATTTCTATCACAGCAACAATTCTGGTCTTCAGTTTCATCAAGGGAGTTCACAGGGGTCTGTTAAACAGTGTTAAACAGTCCTTCATGTATCCCTGCAGGAAGAAATCAAGTGGCATAATTTCAGGTGAGTGAAGAGGCCATGGAATTAGTCCACCATGCCTGACCCAGTGCCCAGGAAAATGCAAGTCAAGAAATTATCAGACAATAAAAGCTCAATGTAGCAGTGCTCCATCTTGCTTGTACACCATATTTGGCTGATGATCTCCCAACTGAGGTCACAGATACAGCTGTAGCATGTCCAGATAGTTTGCCCCTGCCACTGTTGTTTATGCAAAGAGGAAAAGGGCCCCAAAACTTACAAACATGACAAAGCACACCAGACATTCATCTTTAAACTATCTCTTTCGAATACTCAAACGACGTGAGGATTTTCTTATCCCCATATTTTGCAGTTATGATGATTTATCCTCCCCAATATAGGCAATGTTACTTCATCACTAGATATCCATATCCGAAGATAAATTTCATCAGCTTCGACTTTTGACGTGTCTTGGGCAAATTGGAAACAGTATTCGTCCAAGCCAAAAGTCTATTCAAATCTTCCTGAAGGGAATTAACATCAGCAGCACTCCTTATAATTTTCCCCAACTTTGCATCAGCAAACAACTGATGATCCCCAGTCAATCCACATGACATATTATACAAACAAGTTAAGTAGCACAGACCAAAGAACAGAACCCTGGGGCACTCCACTGGTTGCCCTCTTTTTTTGAGACACTGCTCCATCATACACAACTTGCTGGTATCGTTCAGAGAACCGATCTCTTATTCATCTAACAATATACTATCCATTACCATTCTCTGCAGCTTGTACACCAACTTACGTGGTAATCAATCAAATGCCTTTGAAAAGTCCAAGAATATCACTGTATATGATTCTCCATTATATAACATATTTGTTACCTTATCATAAAATGCAAGTACATTGCTGAAATCAGACCTACCCTTTACAAATCCATGTTGACCTCATAAAGAATCCTATATCCATCAACTTAATCTTGTATTCTATTCCTAACCAAGGTTGGTCTTACTTTATCAGTCTGCTCACATTCTACAACAAAGTGAGAGCAGAATCAAAAAGAGGAATGGATACAAGTTATGGAAATTAAATCTCCCCCTCCCAGACCTTGTATATTCCATATATGGTGAATCAGAAATAATCATATAACTATGTATGGTTGAACATATCAGTGTTATTGCGTTGAGTCGTATCAAAATTGTCAAGCCAGTAGTGGACAAGAATTTGTGTGATAGAATTTGCACATACATTACTCATTTTTCCAGCAAAAGTTGGTAAAATGAGTAATGGATTTTAGGACAGTGCATTAATATCATGTTTGCAAAGTTAGGCAGAAGCATACATGAAACTCCAGACATGTTAAGAGTGGTTTGTGGTGATGACACCATGAAAACATTTAGTGTATTTCAGTGACATGAGAGCTTTAAAGAGGGATAAAAAGACATGATGAAAGAACAGGGTGAAGGCAAACTTGTTGAACATGTGAAAATGTGAAAAGACTGTGGCAATTAGTTCAGTATGACAGATGATTAATTGTACAGTTAATGGCAGAAGAATTAAATTTAGACAGAAAAACAGTGAAAAAGATTTTGCCAGACAATTTGGGAATGAAAAAAAAAAAATGTCTACAAAGAAGATTCTTTGAATTTTGAAATGAAGATTATGGCAGTAGCTTTATGTTTGATAGAGCTTTCTGATAGTTATCCAAAGCTGAAAAATAACTCACTCTGAGTTTATTAAACAAGGACAAACAGTGAACCAACACTGTTTACTGGAACTGCTGCAAGGTTATGCCTGTTTGGCTGTAGTAGGATAGATTAGAACTGCATGGTACATGGTAGATACCTGTCTCTAGGGATTGTAGCTAGTCTTTGGGGGAATGGATAAGGGATACCAATTTTTTAATAGATAAGAGATGTTCTCAACACTGAACTTGAACACATTCACACATCTTCTTAGCTAATGGCTACAGTCCATACAAAATCCAAAGAATATTAAAACCCTAAACTACACTTTTCCTCCCCCCAACTGCTCCAGAATAGAGACTGCACTTAATCTATTACCATTCCACATATCTGAGCCACATCTGAAAAACTGAAAAAAACCACTCAGACTATACAAAAAATTGCCATCCCTTATCTGCTCCCCCAAAACCCAGCCACAGTCCCTAGACCTGCTAGATGTCTACCAGGTTCTGTTCTGTTATGACCAAACACAAGGACTATATTTTGTTCCACCACTACAGCCACTTAGAACTTTCTAACCATGTCTTGGACACCCATCACAAAATATAATGGGAAAAAAAATCACTTTATAGCACAGTAGCAAATTTAAATATGAAAGAGTTTCCCTGGAATCTTCCTCAGCCTTAAGGAATTACCCAAACCTCAACATATTTGGTTGTATGAAATTGCCTCAAATATGAGAAGCAGTAATCCTTAGTATTTCAGCCACAGCCAAAAACACCCTTCCCAGACAACAACGGAACACTATTTAGGGATTTAGACTTGTCTTTGTTGTTCAGATTCAACAGTACTTACTGTATGTAGCACTTGTGTGTACATGTGAGTTTGTTCATTGTTCCCTGATGATGCCAATTTGAGTTTCCCAAAATACTGGAAATATTAATTAAAAGTTTTTCAAATTAATTTACGTTGGAAATAAGCAAGTAGATCAATTTAAACATGAGTGTCTCGGCATTAAAAAACGAAAAATACACACCATTCTCCTGCAAAAAAATAACAGGTTCTTTATCATCACTCATCAAAACCACTGCTGATTCTGGAACAAAAATTACAGCTTCTCTTGCCATGGCAACAGGGCTCCTGACAAAGAAAGTATCATTTATTCATGCTCCATATGTATAAACGTAATTCCTAGAAGAAACGTAACCAAAATTAACAAACCTTTCAAAATAAACTTAAAAATGTTTCATTCTGAGAACAATATTGTAGAAAGATTTAATGTATTTCTTCTTATTATTATAATTATGATTTTATTATTTTTTATATGGCTCTCTTACAACCATTTTGCAGAAGATGTGGCTTATTATCTTCCACCTCTGGACAAAGGTTGGAAAAATCTGGGAAGTCAATATTAATTTTTGCTGGCACATGTGAACAAGTTTCCAGTCTCATACTCAATGTGTGTGGTGGCCTGTGCATGTTGTTCTTTGATGAGAGCATTGCCGTTTCAATATGTTTATCGAATTTAAACAAATTTCCAGTTCTTTTTTACTTAAATTTGACAGTGACATATTGAGGATTTAACATACTATAATAATGGAAAAAAAAATCACAAAAAAACTGCTAATGTAAAAAAAGAGCAACATTAATGTTGCTCTTTTTTCGTATTGCTGTAACTTGTAAAATTGCGAGCACTACATTAATTTGCTTTTATCTGCATAGCTTCAAAAATCCATCATGGTTTGCATGAGTTTAAATGACTGTATTTTCTACTGCAACTTGCTGATGTTAGCATCAGATCATCCACACGTAACAAGGTAAAAGTAACTAATTAGAGTGTATTAAGTTCTGGAATGGGATAGAGTGATATTGAAGTGGAGACACTGGAGAAAATACTAAATAAAATAAATTACATGTATGATTTATCATATAATTTGTTTTGTAGTATATTCGGAAATTATTGACTGTAAATTAGGTATGTGTACTCCTGTTTTAGTGTGCATACTCACACATGTACAAGCTTAGAGGGAACATTGCAAGCAGCTACTCGAGATATCTTCAGAGCATCTGATCATGTTGGACAAAAAGGCTATTATCTTTCTCTTAATTTTGCAACTGGGTATCCATTTTCCTTCCTGATCTCATTATATAAGAGATCAGAACTACTTTTCATTCTTTGATTTCTCTACCAGCAGATATCACTGCTATATAGCATTACTTCCAAGCCATCATGGAGTACAAAAACTCATCGTGGGAGGTCTAATACTCACAGAGCATAATAACTATTATATCTTGCCTTGAATATGTTTAGTTTTGGAGCACTCAATCCGGCAATGCGTTTCACTTATTCATCACCTGCCAAGCAAAACATATCCTTAAATCAGCCAGCCTGGTTGGTCAAGTGATTAACATACCCATTCTCCAACCATTAGGCTATGGATTCTTACAGGAGTCCCCAGATGGCTTGAAAAAGTCCCATGTTTATTTACTGAAATAAAGAGCCAAAAGGCTTCAGTTAGGCAATGCAAAATTATATAAATGAAGTGGATCCAGCATTATTTCAAATCTGAATGTGGAAACTATGAAAGTTTTGTACAAAATTTGACCACAGAGTTCCATGTTTAGTTTCTAGAGCAAGGTTTTTCAAACTATGCAAAAATAAATTTAAAAAATACAAAAGAATAAATTTCTCTTCCTTCCCTATTCCCCAAATTTCAAGGATGGGATAAAAAAATAAAAATAAATAAATAAAAATAAAAATTTAAAAAAAAATTGTCCCCTCTCTTATCAGTGGCTGCAAACAATTTAATGCTTTTCACGAAGAAGATCACAGGAATATCTGTGCAAAAGATGAGCGAAGATAAGAATACCTACTGTACATATACAGACAAGGATGACAACATGAACATGACCACACATTATCTTAAATGCCTATCTCCATATTTAATGGGAGAAAATAACCTAGTTAAATTCAGTCTCATAGAAAAAAAAGTAAACACAGGCTGTATAAAGAAAAAATTCTTCAGAATGTATTCTTACTTTCACTACCATCCTGGTTATCAAGTCAAAAATAAAGTCCCTTTCTTGGAACAGAATACTTTCTAGGCACTTCGCGTTTAAATATGACAATTTAATTAATATATACAGGATGAGAGTGAGAACGAACATATTAACTCACAGTCATGCAATGTTTGTTAGTAAGAGCTAAAGAGTTAGTGAGAATAAATGTAGTAAGATAGCAGTGTTAGAGAATGAACTGGAAGGAATAGCAGAGGAATAAATGAGTGGTAATAATGACATTATTATGACCAATCATTTACTAAGATGAATTTGCTTAAATGAGATAGAATGAACAAAATCAAAAAATGTTAGGGGGAAGACAATTTTTTTTTCTCTTATGATTATCTTATAACTTTTTCTTACGACATGGAATATTAGCATTAGTACTGTGGATGAACAGAAAATTGAGAAGAAAGAAGAAACTTGTCAAGATTTGTAAAACTGCAAAGGGATGTTGAATAGCTGCTGCATATTTTAATAGATTTGCTAGTGAGTAGGGAAATGAATAATTATATTTGGCCTGAATTCAGCTTGTTCTTCACCAAGCTTCCCTTTCACAATCCTTCTCAAGTACAATTGCATAAATCTTACCAAGAACACTCAGTTTTCATGTCATCTTTATCATCTCTAATTCCTTTTACAGCATTCTTTCCTCTATTTCTGAGCTTCTTCAACAACCTCTAGAATATCTTGCCACCTTCTTGATATTTGATTTCTATGTTCTTATCAAAGTCTTCCCATGACTTTTGTTTAGCTTTCTTATATTTGTCTCTGTATTTCCAAAGAGCACAAGCTGACTTATTTGCCAGGAACTTTTGACATGCTTTCTTCTTTTCCTTCACTGCCTCTTTAACTTCCTGTGTCTACTATGGAGTTCTGATTTTTCTATCCATGCAGACAAACTCACCACATGCTTCTGGCTGATTCAATCAATGTGTTTCTTCAGGGCTTGCTACTGAATCTCCAAGGTTTGGTTCCTTTTCTCAAACTCTTTCATTTTTTCTTCAATAATGTTTGCATATTTTAGTCTGCAGTTCACATATTAGAGCTGCTTAACTTTTATTTGCTTTAAGACTTTCTTACATGTTATTCTTTTCAATATGAAATTCAATTTTATCCTGCTCAGGACTAAATGGTGATCACTTCCAATTTCAAATCCTCTGTACATTCTAGTGTCCTGCACCAGGGAGAAAGCATCACTATCAACAATAACATAGTCAATGAGACTTTTCTTATTCCTTGCTTCTTCTCTCCATGCGAATTTCTGCACATTTTTATGTTCAAACATTGTGTTAGTAATAACTAGTCCATGTCCTGAGAGGAACTCCAACAGGTATTTGCCATTATTATTAGCTTTGCTCTCGTCTTCAATTTTTCCCAAAATATTTTTGTATGTCTGACAATCATTTCCCATGGTGCTATTTAGATCCCCAACAAGGACCATCTTTTCTTTTATCATTGTGTCAGTAGCTTTCTCTAAAGCCTCAAAACATTCCTCTGCTTCTACCTTAGTAGAACCTTCTGTGGGACCATAGGCACAAATAAGTCTCATTGTCCAGTTCTCCATTCTGATATTTGCTCACATCACTCTATTTGATATTGCCTGCCATTCAAGAAGCTTAGCCTCCTATTTAGTGTTGAATACTGTGACTGAGCTCCTTCTTTTCCTTGATTGTCATTGCTTGAATATAACATTTTGTATTTATTGCTCAGAAAGATCTCACCAGTTTTTGTCTTTTTTGTTTCAGTCACCCCTATTATGTCAATCTGGTACTTATCTAATTCCTCAGCTAGCTCCATTTCTTTGCCATTCAGGCTTCTTATGTTGATAGTACCAATCTTGAACTCTGGCGATGTTGAGTTGGGGTGTATTTTAGGATTTGTTCCAGTAGCTGACTTTTCACCCTGGTTCTCTGGAAAAAACAACGGGTGGGCCTTGTTTAACTGGGCGATGCCTCAACTGGCATGAAATTTTGTCATGTTGCACCATCATTCTATATTCTGGTTTGAGCCAATAAGAATACAATTTGGTCAGCTAAATCCCAAATTGCCAGCTCATCCTCATTAGTTCAGTATCTGGGTAGATACTAAACAGGGTGCACCATAAGAAGGTGAGGATTGGACATTAGGTCAGAAGCCCTGGTTGGTTCTCCGCATTCCTTTAAAGGCTATGTGGAGGTCTCCTCTCAGTTATACAGCTTTGACCCTTAAGCACCCCAAGGATGTGGATATGATTTAGAAATTTAATGTTGAATGGCTATTATCAAATTAGACTGGGGGAGATTTTTCATATGGTAGAACGAGGGGACAGAACAAGAATAAGGTGCCATGTGTGAAAGTTGCAAAAGGAAGTAGTGAGTAAAAGGGTTAGAAGCATGTTTTTTTTTTTTTTTTTTTTTGCATGGAGAGAGAAGGGAGCATGAAATTAATTGCCTGAGAGGATGGCGTAAGTGTAACTGCTGATGAAATGATGGAGTGGTATGAGAGACTTTGTACTGACTTGAGTTGACCTTCCACAGTAAGTATTGTGACTCCATAGGGATCAAGAAAATAATCATAATAATAAACATTTATTCAAAAAAAATAGTAATGAATTTCATTGCAAAGATAGAAAAATTTGATTGATAGGAAACAACTAGAACAAAGTTATCATGTTATTATAATAGTATCCAATATACTCCTCCCTGAGGTTATCAGGAATTTGATAATGAGAAATTGTGGAAGGCTCTAAGCAATAAATGCTCGTAGAATTTTACCTGGAAGTTTTGACTCTGCAAACTTTGTGTTACTTCTGTTTAAAAGTTATTATTATTATTATCATTATTATTACAGAGGCATCTGAATGGAGTGGGAAGATAACATAGAAGGCCAACACTATTACTCACATGATACTTATATTTATTATTATTATTCTTAGACATCTCCATGGAGTCAAAAAGTTATTGTGGGAGATCAGCTCTAACTACTATTCACACAATACCTGTCATTTGGGTTGGCTATTGGTTTAATGTTAAACCTTTTGCCACCATTATGCAATGCTGCTGAAATTGCAGTATGTCACAAGCATAAATCAAAGTTACAATTCATTTTAACAACAATTTTACAAAATGAATTACATAACTTTTATTCTCTTTGTGGAGACAAATACAAGTGAATTTAATTACCATATTTGCCAGTGTATAAGATGGCACCCCCTTTTTTGTATACATTTTTAGGAAAAAAACTTTATCACTGAATATTATAATGAATTTACAGTATTTCAAATATAAAGTAATAAGTAGGTCTACTTTCAACAAATACCTAATCTAACCAGGAAAGAGTACTCACCTTTTAATCTTCTTCATCAAAACCCAAAAATTCATCTCCAGAGCTAAGAAGAGACACTTGAAACCTCTTCTAAATCAGAATCTGAGTCCTCATACAACAAATTGTCCACTGTACCATCCAGTGCATTTAACCACTGTCTCAGTTTTCACAGCATCCCATGAAGTTTTGACCCACTCACAAACTTTGAAATGCTAGGCCTCTTCCTTCTTCCTGGTGAAGGAGGAAGAGGCCTAGAAAATTTGAAGACTGCATCCAGCTGTTCCACTTGTCCTTCATAAATCCCTTAAATTTATTAATACAGACATCTAAAGGTTGAAGCTGACTAGTTAGACCTCCTGGAATTACAGCTAACTGAGTTTTCAATTCCTTGAGTTGATTTTTAACATCTTCTGTTCTGTGAGTATCTGAGTATCGGTGTATAAGATGCACCCTGTTTTTCAGACCTATTTCCAAAGAAAAAAAGTGAGTCTTATACGCTGGCAAATACGGTACATCAATAAATTAAATTCCATAATGGTATTACAGGAATTATTACATAATGCTAAACAGAGAGGGTGGAAAGAAATAATTCATTCAATTAAATGCATTATTTCTTATTTTTTTATCTTGAAAAATTAAAATAATAATAAACCTAATAAAATTAATAATAATAATAATATTTGAATAAAACTCATCAGAAATGGTCCTCTCTGAAAAACAAATTCATCTCCCAAAATAATAACTTCCTTTCTTGATTTTAAAAAATGTCTTTTTCTTTTGGTAGATGGTCTTAAATTATAAACACCATCCTAGGATTTTCTGCATTTTCTTTTTATATATCACCTTGACAGACTGCCATTGAGTTCTTAACTCCTGAGATATAACTAACCTTAATATTAAATTCTTCTATCTTCAAAGCCCATCTGATTATTCTTTGATTTTTATCCTTCATGTTGCTTAACAAGGGATAATGGCTTATGATCACTTCTGACCTCAGTGTCTTGACCTTATAAAACATATTTAAGCTGTCAAAGGACTTAGATATGCAGAGCATTTTGGGAAAACTCTCTCAATCCTACTTGCTATCTCATTGTGGTGAGAGAGTGAATAATGTATGCCTGACAGTGCAAAATTTGTACAGAAAAATGCTATATTAAATATAATAAGTTTTGGATTTTCTAAGGTGACAGGTTACTTTTCAGCCTACCTTTGTAAGTGCACCCTAGGTATGAAGTCCACATCAACATGCCTGGCTAAAGCATACTTATTGATTCATCATATTCTATCCTTCACCTTTCTCCTAAAAATATTCTATCTTTCACCTTCTTCCAGAAGAATTTACATTCCATCCTTGGAAACTTGGGTTTTAAATTCATGTGCCTTTGTTTTATCTGCAATTCTAGCTCCCACATTTCTCCACATTTCAGACTCTCCCCCTTCCTTTCTGTCAGCAGTGGTATATAAATGTTATGTTTATCGTCATATGCCTGATGCTGCTCCAAAAGAAGACAACCAAGAACACCCTACAAAGGTATATCCAAAATTATTTCTTCCTTATATTTTTCATGTATCTATGTCTCTAAAATACCAGTGCCTTAAAAAATTGAGTAAAAAAATCAAAGACATTATAAAAGGGGTACTCCTAAAGAAAAATAGGCAAAATAGTCATAAAAAATAATATTAATTTAGAAGCATGGAAAATTTTCCAGAAATAATATGTATAACAAGGAAATAAATTTAAGGTTGAATTATTAAAAGAAGACAGTATAAAAATACATTATCAAAATAGACTAAAAGAACAATTTCAAAAAAAAATATTTATTAGTAATGAAGAAGATAACAGATTTTCTCTGGGAAAAATTCAAAATGAACATTAAACAAGCAGCATATAAAGCACTGGGACAGAAACAAACTAGAAAATACAAAACAAGATGGACTCCCTGGTATACTGAAGAAATAAAATTACTATCAGAAACAAAAAAAAAAAAAAAAAAACTGCATTTAATAAACATTTACAAGATAAAACTAATATAGCCAATATGAACAATATTAAAAGGATAATACCTGTCCATGTCTTCCTGTTGATCAGGTTTCATATGGATTATTGTGAGAGATTTGGTCGCTGGGTTTTTATGGTGACGAGGATATGTTGGAAAGGGTCCAGAGAAGATTCACAAAGGTGGTCAGAGGTCTTTGAAATATGGAGTACAAGGACAGATTGAGAGAATGTAAGTTGCAAAGCCTCGTCAATAGAAGGGGGTGGGTTATGATTGAGATAATATGAGGTTCCAAAAAAAAAATATCCAGCCTGACATACAAAATTCACACTAATTTTAAAACACCATGCATGACGAATAGCACCATCTATGGGGAGCCCAATGTACCAGTTTCAACTCTCTACCTACATCATTCAGTCGGAGGCACTCGTTTGACTAACATGTGGAATGCTAAGTGACTGTAATGTTAAAAATTGAGCACTGTGATAAAGTTTTTCCCCAGAAAAGAGCTTTCTCCAAGTGCTATCAAACAGCGATTAGATGGTATTTATGGGAAGCTTTTCCTTCATATTTCACCATGAAGGTATGTGCTAAACAGTTTTGCCTAGGAAGAGAGAGCATCGAAGATGATCCTTGTGATGGTTGACCCGTGGAAGTGATGACTGAGGAAAATATCTCTATCATTGAGGAGAAACTGCTCAATGACAGAAGGCTGAAGTTCAAAGAAATCTCAGCAAGGTTGAGGCTTTCTATAACAACCATCTTTCGCATCATTCATGAGAAGCTTCACATGACGAAGGTCAGTGCAAGGTGGATGCCCTGACATATAAATTCAGGAGCATCTCAGCATTCAAGAGCAAATTCAGATTCCTCTTCAATTCAGGAGCATCATGTAACCTGTTCCTGCAAGTTTTTAGAGTTATGCCAAGGGAATCAGAGAGAAGCGCTAGAATCCATTGTCACTGGGGATGAAACCATGGTCCTTTATTATGATCCTCTTTCGAAAAGAGAATCCATGGAATGGCACAAACCAGGCAAAGCACCACAGAGAAAAGCCAAGGTCACTCGGTCCACCAAGAAGATCATGGCAACAATCTTTTGGGATTGCCAAGGAATTTTCTTGATTGACTTCAAGGAAAGGAACACCACTGTGAATGCAGAATATTATGCTTCACTCCTGCAAAAACTGTGTGATGCCATCAAGGAGAAGAGATAAAGAATCCTGAGTCATGGTGTTCGCATGCCTCATGACAATGCTCCAGTCCATATGGCTATTGCTGTGAAGGACTGTGGCTTCCAGAGATTGAACACCCACCCTACAGCCCAGATCTAGTACCCAGTGACTACTAGTACTTCTCAAAACTGAAAAAAGACCTTCGAGAAAGAAAATTTGCTGATGACAATAAGATGAAAGATGCAGTTTTAGGCCATTTTGCAGACAAAAGTACAAACTATATTATTCAAAGGCATAGAAATGTAAATTCAAAGATGTGAAAGATGTCGAAGTAAAGGGAGATTATGTTGAAAAGTGACACACACAGTTGTTTTTTTCTATCACCTCTAAAAGTTAGTCAGGCTCAAAACCTATGCAACCACTTTCATATAAGCTAGTCAGGGGTTGTTATCATGGAAGAGATTTCTCATAGAATGGGAGAGGTGGGGGTAGAACAAGAGGCCATTGCTAGATACTGTATAAGGAAGGTGTGAGCAGAGGAGTGAGGAAGGGGTTCTTTGCATGGAGAGTGGTTGGTGAGTGGAATGCATTTCCTGCGTGTGTCGTGAATGTAAACATACTGAATCAGTTTAAGGGATGGTTGGATGAGCATTGTGTGTAATAGTGTGTATGCCTCTAAGCAAATAACAATGAGTCTGACTCCAGTGAGGTCAGAAGTTAATAATAATAAGAAGAAGAAATGAAATAATAACAAAATATGACTCATAAAGCAAAAATATTAGGATGGTTATTCTAAACAACTGGAATATGACTTTTATGGAGCACAGAAATTAGTAGGGAGAATGATCCAAAATCAAAGAAAAAAAATTTGTGAATACATAAATTAACCAATCATAGAAAGAGAAAAATGGGAAACTATTTTATCAAATTATATGAAGGCAAAGAAGAAATAAAAATGTCTGAAATGGCAAAGCCAGAAAACACAGATGAAATTGAAATAAATAATAATTTAATAGAATCAGTCATCTCAAAATTGAGAAATAGGAAATCATCTGAAACTGATAATGCCAAAATATGAAGGTAAAGAAATGACTGAAAACATGAGCAATTTAATTAAACATATCTTTGAGAAAAGACAGATTCCCATGAATGGAGAATGAATATTGCGCTACCAATATTTAAAAAGGGAACAAAATCTGCACCCAAAAACTGTTGAGGGATAAAGTTACTGTGCACCACCTTAAATATGTACAAGAATTATCAAAGATGAATTAGAATCAAGACTTAATTATAATGCTGAACAATAAAGATTCCATAAGGGAAGATCATGTACTATTACTATATTTGTTATAAAGCAAATAACAGAAAAAGAAATAGAATTAAAAATATATATATTTATGTTTCATTGACTTAGAGAAGGCTTTCATAAGAATCAGATTACAGGTTACAGGATGTCCTGAAAGTACTAGCATTAAGAAAGAAATCACTGCAAACCATACAAATGATCAAAGATATATACACAAAAATTTAATGCATAATAAAATATCAGAATAAAAATGCACAAAAAAATCCCTATAAAGAAAGGAATCAGACAAGGTGATTCTTTAAGTCTATATTTAACGTAACGATGGACAAAATAATAACAGAATTTAAGAAACAAATTAAATGGAATAAAAATTAAAAAGAAAATTTAAATTTGGTATATGCAGACTATGTAGCATTACTTGCAGAAAATGAAGATGATCTCCAAAGTTTTAACATGCAATCAATGGAGAAATCGAAAGCAATGGTAATTGCAAAAGAACCAATCAGATGTAAATTAGAACCAAATGGTAAGATAATGGAACAAGTAATGAAATTTAAATATCTAGGAATAACTGTGAATTGTGAAAATATAACAAAGGATGAAGTAAAAGAACAATCCCTGAAGGGTAATAAAATATCAAAATCTCTAAATTCGATTATATGGAAAAATAAACATTTAACAAAAGTAAGAATATCTAATAAAGATGTAATAAATATTCTTATTATTATGTGACACCTCCAAGGAGTCCAAAGACTCATTGAGGGATGGCACTACTCTACAACACTCCGTCTCCACCACTAAGTCTACCAACTACAGCGAACCACATCATCTACACCAATGCCATCTACTGCCCATCACCACCACTAGTATTTCCACACACACAATCACAAACATCCATGCCCACGGCAAGATTCAAACCTACAGCCTTTTGGCCAGCATATCAGCCAAAATATCACTTATTCGTGTGATCATGCAAAATCTGAGCTGAATTTTTATTGAGCTGACTCATATTTAGCAACATTGGTGAAGTAAAAGTAAAATCAATGCCTGTCCTCTTTCTCCAAAGGTATCTGATAGTATCCACTATTCAAATCTAATTTTGAGAAAACAGAGACCCTTCAAGAACTTCTCTATGTTAAAGAGAGGAAAGTTTATACGCTTTGTAACTTTGTTTACAGGTCACAAATCTGAAACAATTCTGAGCTCTCCACATTTTTTTCTCTAACAAAAGATATGGACTATTCCATAAACTTTTTGAAGACTGAAAAATTCCTGCCTGCAAATACTCCTATATGAGTTGTTTAAATTTTTCAGCATACTTAAGTGGTGTCTGATACTATCTCACAAAAATTGGTTTATCTGTATTAACCTCAACAGCATGATCCACCACATGTGTTTCTAACAAATTTGATACTCCACCAGTAAAGAATGTATCAAATTTCTTACATAACCTCCTTAGAAACTTTGAGACAATAGCCTTATCTTCCTTAGAAGAAATACTGCTTAGTGCTCTCTCAACAAGCACTTCACAAGGATCTAGATCAATGATTCTTAACTGGTGTTCCCCGGAACACTCGTGTTCCGCGAACTGGTGACAAGTATTCCGCGGTGAAAGATGTTACATGACATCTTTCAAAAACATTACCGGCAATATTAAAACCTGTACTACATGAAGTTGTAAATATGGTAAATTACATCAAGTCAAGATCTTTAAAAGTATGCCTTTTAAAAAAAGTTTGCATATCTATGGAAGCCAAGCGCAAATCTTTGCTTTTGCACGCTGAAATATAAGCTGGTTATCCAGGGGTAAAGTGCTATTCCGAATTTTAGAACTTAAGAATGAATTATTGGCCTTTTTTCAAAATGAAGTTACAGAAGCTTGGTAAAATGTCTTCAAAATGATATTTGGTGTGCTAAAATGGAATATTTTAGCACACCAAATATCACTAACGCTATTTAATTAGTTAAATAGCGTTAACACGAGTATCCAAAGGAAAAATGAAAATATTTTGACATCCACAGACAAATTTTCAGCTTTTCAGAAAAAAGTATCTCTTTGGAAAAACTGCATATCAGAAAAAAAAAAAAATAAAATACAGTAGATATGTTTCCTATGCTTCATAATAAAAATATTGAGGGAATTATTTTCATTATAACAGAACATTTAACAATATAAGAAACGATTTCAAGTTATTTTCCTTCCTTAAATACACACAATTATGACTGGATATGACATCCATTTAGCACAGTTAATACATCGAGTTGTGAATTTTCACTACAAGAGGAAGAACAATTAGTTACCTTGTCAACAGGATAGTACACTTTTAAAATGAAATCTCTCTTGAGGAATTTTAGATTTTTATCCAAGCCGAATACCCAGCTCTCTCCACAAAGATGCTGAAAATTTTGTTACAGTTTTCAAAATCATATTTGTGTGAGCTCAGTTTCTCAATATTAACCAATATAAAAACTAAAAAGCGTGAAAGACTTACTAATATAGACAAAGAGATGGGGATAGCTGTATCACGTATTAGACCTGGTATTGCTGAAATCTTCAAAAGCCGACAAGCTCAAGCATTGCATTAAACTAAGTTCCATTTTTATAAAAGGCAAGTCCATGCATATTTTATTGTTAGTTTTATGACCCTAATACTATTGGTGTTCCCAAATTTTTCTTATAATCAAAAATGTTCTGTGACTTTGGAAAGGTTAAGAACCACTGATATAGATTCTTAGATGTATCAGATGAATTATCATCTTTTTCAAGAGTACAAAGCTCTTGAAAAACTGAAGACTTAAAAGGAGGAGTAAAGGAATCATTTGATTTTAAAACTGAAAAATTACAAACAGCGTTTTTGTATTCAACACTTTGCAATCTTATAATTCCTGTTTCATAACAAACAGAATATCTGTTCAGGGTAAAAAATTCCTCCCCACAAATACAATAAGATCCTGATTAACACTGATTTACTAAAACGTGATTTTTTTCAAACCCTAAAACAGCACTAAATATTCCATGATTCAATATAATGCGGTTCTACTCGAATCCTAAAAAAGTGCTAAATTTACCCTGATTCAATTTATTGCTGTATTTCCCTTGATTCATATATGATACAATTATTCCCAAACCAATCAGCGAAAGGTTAAAACAAAAAAAATTGATACGAAAAAGCATTCTGCTCAACATTAAAATGCACGTGCTGAGGCGATTAGAAAAAGGTGAACGTCAAAGTGACATTGGAGCCACTTTAAATTTGTCTACTTCTATTATACGAACGATTTTAAAAAACAAGGACAAAATTAAGTGTTCGGCAACCACAACATCTTCTGCAACAAAGGTAACCCGATCGAGAAGCAACGTTTTAGAGGAAATGGAGAAATATCTTTCCATTTGGGTTGATGATGAAACTGAATGCAACATGTCATTAAGTCAGGCAATAATCATGTAAAAGGCCAGAAGTATTTTTAATCATATTCAAAAAAAAGAGAGGATATGAGCGAAAACTTTGCAGCTAGC
This sequence comes from Typopeltis vanoorti, assembly GCF_054136105.1. Lineage (NCBI taxonomy): Eukaryota > Metazoa > Arthropoda > Arachnida > Uropygi > Thelyphonidae > Typopeltis > Typopeltis vanoorti. Next base: position 128,149,016 of record NC_143561.1, read on the forward strand.
AGACGTTGGCTCGATAGATTTAAAAAAAAGAAGCAACTTCTACAACATTCAAATCACCAGAGAAGCAGCAAGTGCAGATACTGAAGCTGCTTCAACCTTTCCATCAACTTTAAGAGCCATAATTGAAAGAGGAACTCCCGAACTATTTCTTTAATGTTGATGAAATGGGACCTTTTTTGGAAGAGAATGCCAAAGCACACATTTATATCGTGCGAACAAAAGCAAGCACCAGGATTCAAAGCTGCAAAAGACTGTTTAACCCTGCTTCTGGGCGATAATGCCATTGGTGATTTCGAATTAAAACTGTTGCTTGTGTATCATTCCAAAACATCAAGAGCCATGAAAGGAAAGTTAATATAAGAATAACTTAAAGTAAAACTTGTTTATTCTTGGTCACATGTTCCCCTATCCCTATTTACTATGTGTTAAAACGACCCCCATTTAATGCTTTCGTTTAGTGCTTTGTCTTCTAGGAGCGCATCTTGAGCATTAATCGAGGTATTACTGTAGTATCAAAAGTATTATTGACAATTGCAGGAGAAATCAGAGTCACAAATCCTTTTCAGAGTCGCAAACGAATCAAAATTTTCCACTTCACCTTGTAAGTTATTCTTCGTCATCTGAAAAAAATCCCATGATATAACAGAAGCATGGGGTACAGTATCCTCATGGAATTCCTTAAATAATTACATTGACAGTATTCAGAGGTCCTGAGTCAACATACTTTCAGTTCATACTGGATGTATGAACTGAAAAGCTACTCTTGTCATTCTCTGAATGTGTTGCAAACTCATAAGCCTTGGAAAGGCTTACGAGTTTGCAACACATTTAAATTAGGATTCTTTAACCTAAAATTATTAAAGATTAACTCTTTCAACAGGGAAGAACCTCCTTGCCACGTGAATGGTTAACATTCCTCATCAGATTCATTCAGCTAATGCTACGTCCAAAGCTTGCTATATTGTATCAACACCCTCCTTATACCACTTCTTTTCAATTCAGGTTTCAAATCATTTCTAAATTGAAAGAAGAGTGTTCTTTCTAAGAAGTCCTTATCACAAGCTTTTGCATCAAATCCATAAATGGTGTCACTGAGCCCATCATAAAAATGAGATAGTTTCCTTTGCTCCTTGAACATACTGATGAATTTTCCAGAGGTTAGGACAATATGCAATTTCAAAAAAAAATTCCTGAAGCATTACAGATTTAAAGGTTGCGTAAAACAAGAGATTAAAAGAGACCATAATAATAGAGGTTTAATTAATCAAAGAGATAAGATATTTAAAAATAAAAGAGATGAGAGATTTAAAGGTTACATAAGGGAGGGTGCTGGTAGCATGCGAAGACGGAGGTAGCATGTTTCGCAAGCTGTTAAAAAAAAGATGAGTATTAGTAGTAAGGAAAGATATTACTGGATTAATTTTGTTGCCAATACTAGTTTTTAAGTTTTCGCTATTCAAATTGATGATTTTTTTTGTATATATCATGAAAATTATGGAAACAACTACCGCATTAAATTAAAACTTTAGTTTAATATAAACCAAAATAAACACCCAAGTTTCAACCTTCACATGAAGGTCATCATCTGGAGTATACACATATATACAAAAGAAACAAAGTTACTGATCAACTGTTAAAACTATTGGCCTGACCTCTGGTGAAAAAAAAAAAACCCTACTACATTAAAGCTAGAGTCCTGCTATTATTATTATTATTATTATTATCTATTAGGTTACAAAATTAAATTAAGCTGGAGAGCAACATGTTCACACACAAAAAAAAATTAGCATACATATAAATTACAACAAACCAGTATGGATGGTGGCCAATAAAAACTGAAAAATTGCTCAGAGTCCTAAAGTAACATTTTGCTGGAAAACTAATTTTTCAGCTTTTATTAGTCACCATCCATACTGGTTTGTTGTAATTTATATTATTATTATTATCCAGGCCACCATGGAGGCAAAAGACTCATCGTGGTATGTCGAAATACAAAGTCTATCATACCACTCCTTGAACCCATCAACTGTCCCCACTCCAACCACTCTCTCAGGCAATGCATTCCAAGGTTCAACCACCCTCCATGCAAAGAAACCACTCCTCACCCTCTTGCGCACAGCCTCCTTTCATAACTTCCAGGGATGGCCAGTTGTCATTGCTCCTTCCCGCCGTTCCACCAAGTGAAAGAACTCTCCAATGTCTACCCTGTAACTACCTCTCAACAGTTTAAGTCTCTATCATATCACCTCTCCTTCTATCCACCAAACTCTGCAGTCCACATTCCCTCAGTCAATCCTCATAACTCATATTGTACAGTCCAGAAACCATCTTTGTTATCTGCCTCTGTACCCTCTCCACAGTCAATTTATCCCCTTCAAATCCTGGGGACCAAATCTGAGAACAATAGTCTAAGTGTGGTCTGATCAGTACCTTATACAAAGGAATGATAACTCTTTTATCTCTGCAGGTCAGCGTCCTCCTTCTCAGTATTGCAGCAATCCTCTGAGTTACCCTCACCACCTTTGCAATATGCTCTCTGAATTTCTGTTTTCTATCAATCATCATTACCCAGATCTTGTCTCCCATACCTGCTCCAGTACAGCTCCTCCAATTGAGTACGCATCCTCCCATCGATGGATCCCAAACCTCAAGACTTAATATTTTGCTGCATTGAACCGACAACCCCATTTATTTGCCCATCTGTCTAGTTTATTCAAATCCTCTTCCAGGGCTGCCATATCTGCACTATTACTGATAACACTTCCCAACTTCACATCATCCGCAAACAACTGAATGTCCCCTTGCAATCCATTGACAATATCGTTGATATAAAGATTGAACAATACAGGTCCCAGTACTGAGCCCTGTGGAACCCCACTTGTAACCTTCTGCTTCCTTGATATTGCCCCATCATACACAACTCTCTGATACCTGTCAATCAGCCAATCCTGAATCCATTTGACTAATCCGACATTTAAACCCATGTGCTGCAACTTAAATATCAGCTTATCATGTAGCACCCTGTCAAACACCTTTGCAAAATCCAAAAAAATGGCAGTATATGCCTTCCCCTCATCAACTGTTCTTGTCACTTTATTATAAAAGACAATCATATTACTAAAGCAAGAGCGTCCCTTAACAAATCCATGTCGATTCTCACAGATAACATTACCCTCATCTACCCAACGCTGTATATAGTCCCTCACTAATTTCTCCAAGACCTTAGCAACTACTGATGACACACACAAACAGGCCTATAATTAGACACTTCCAGTCTCTACCGCCCTTATGCAGTGGTACTATCTTACCTTTCTTCCCTGGGTACCTTTCCTTCAGTCAGACTTTTATTAAAAAGCCAGGTCAACGGAGCTGTCGGTTCTTTAGCACATTCTCTCAAAACCATTGGTGAAATAACATCCAGTCCAACAGCTTTATTGGTATCCAGAGTACTCAGTATTTGGAACACACTCTCCTCTTGCACCTCTAAAGCCTGATCCTGCCCTATCCCTCTAGTATTAAAACCTCCTCCAGGATGAAATACTCCAATAAAGTGCCCATTGAACAACTCCACTATGTCTTCTGCATGAGTCACTCTATTCCCATTTTTATCCTGCAATGTCAGTCTTCGACAATCGTTTCTCCACCTACTGGTCACAAACCTAAAAAAACTCCCTAGGATTTTCTTTGGATCTTAGTGCCAATCTCTTCTCATATTCCAGTTTTACCTTCCTCACCATTCTGGTCACTCTCCTGGCCTGCGTCTTATATTCTTCGTGTATCTGTCCTCCACCCCTCTCCTTGTATATCTGCCATAATTCAAATGCAGTTCCTGTTTGATATCGTTTGTCATCCACTTTACACCAAATTGTGTCTGCTTCTTCACCTGTGGAATACAGCTTACTATTGCTGCTAAATTAAGCTGGAGAGCAACAGGTTCACACACAAAAAAAAATTACTTATATAAGCATACATATAAATATGCTAACAAATATTCTTTCACAATTTTCCAAGCACTAATGATATCCTGGCCTTCCAATTCTGCCCTCCATGGAACTGCCCCTAGTTGATACCTAAGACTACTATAATCACCCACCTTATAATTCCACATACGTTCCCTTTTCTTTGATACACCTGCATGTCAATTCATCTTCCAAGTCAAAACCACATGGTCACTTTCTTCAACTGGTGGGAGAGATGTCATCTCACTTATTATCAGCTCTTCTGATGCTATGACCAAATCCAAAACTCTTGAACCTCTTGTTCCCTCCATCACATGCTGCCGAAGACATTTGTACCTCAAGAATTAAAGAAATTCTATCCCCTTCTTACTACTTGCATTTTCCTCTTCCCAGCTTATACTGCTGTAGTTAAAATCTCCCATAACAATCATTCTTCTTGCAATTGCCAAGCTCAACTGCCTAAACATCTCCTGGTCCCCACCCTCTGTGCTCCCTGGTTTATAGCAACACCCCAATAAATCTGTCTTGGACACTTCTACCTCACACCATATGCTTTCAAACCATTTGTGTCACTGCCTTTCAAAGCCTCTACTCTAAGAGGACATAAGTCATGACTTATCATAAGCAGTACTCCACCACCATATTTTCCTTTCCTATCCTGCCACTTCAATTCTGGTTATTATATCATCCACATCTAAGAGATCCCAATAATCTTTGGCCAGGTTGATGCTATCAGCGCCACCAATTCATTTCCTTTATTTCGGATAATACTGGTATTAATATAGAGCATAAAAATGTCACTTCTATACCTATCATTTTCCCCTCTCGACCCTCCCCCCGGGCTCAATGTTTCCTGACAACGTCTCCCCTTCCCCCAAGAGGCCATCCCCGTTACCATTCACCCTGGGAATTCTAGTTTCCCTGCATTGACACACTGACTCATTCAGAACACAATCTTTCCAGATGCCTTCGTCCTTCCTCATTCAAATGCAAGCAGTCTCTAGCATACAGTTCCCTTCTGTCTTCAAACGCCCTCCAAGCATCCACGTATTCCAACCCTCTCTTCTCACACATTCTGGCTATTATATGATTCAGTATTGCTGCTCTTCTGCTCAGCTCGTCACTATCATACCTGGGCAACACAAACACAATCTTCCCTCTCTGCGTTTTCTTTTGCACAACTTCAAGCAAGAATCTCAGATCTCTTGCTACCTGATTTACACTGCCTCTCAAGTCATTCGTGCCCACCATCACAATCATCTCATCCATCCTTTCACCCCTCTTAATTGCCATAGCCACATTCACTATTGTTTCTCCAGGCAAACACTTCTCACGCATCCTATCTTGCACACCACGGATCAGTGAGTCACCATACACCTCTCACCATTCCCTCTCTCCTCCTCCATCACTCCCATAACTCTCTCTCATTCCCTCTCTTCCACTTATGCTATTCTCTCCTCTTATGTTATTCCCATAACTCTCTCTCATTCTCTCCTCTTCTATCATTCCCATACATCTCTTTTATTCCATCTCCTCTACTGCTCCTATTCTCTCCTCTTCTAGCATTCCCATACCTCTCTTGCATTCCCTCTCTCCTACTGTTTCTATTCCCCCTTCTAGCATTTCAATACCTCTCTCTCTCCTACCGTTTCCATTATCTCCTCTTCTAACATTCCCAGACCTCTCTCTCATATGTGTCCTTATATAAGTAATTTTTTTTTGTGTGAACATGTTGCTCTCCAGCTTAATTTAATTTTTAACCTAATAGATAAATAATACGAGGACTCTAGCTTCGATGTAGTAAGGTGTTTTTTTTTTACCAGAGGTCAGGCCAAATGTTTTAACGGTTGATCAGTAACTTTAGCATACTATGTATATTGTAGTGCAGCTTGCTTCTTTGTATATATGTATACACTCCAGATGATGACCTTAATGTGATGGTCGAAACGGCGAGTGTTTATTTTGGTTTGTATTAAAGTTTACTTTAATGCAGTAGTTGTTTCCATAATTTTCATAACATATTCTGATCACCGTGTAAGCATGAAGGAAAGGATTTTATTGTCTCAGTATTGTATCCAGCCGTATTAATTGTATTCAACATGGCAGCTGCCAGTTTTAGGAATTCACTCAGTCCACAATTTAAAGACTACGTTATTTGTAGCATAGATAATGATTTTGTTGCTTGTTATGCATGCAGTACGTACACATTCATTTGTTTAAAAATGTGGCAGGTGCAGGATGGGGATGTGTATGTGTGCATGAAATGAAGACAGTGAGAAGCACTAGGAGACATAAGGATCTCGATCTAGGGATTTAGCAGCAGCAGAGATAGTGCTTTGGAAACAGGTGAAATTCAATTTATGGATACCAGTAGTGTGTTCAAAGTTAGGAGAATATTAAAGACATACACATGGATTTAACCTTGGACAATGCAGCAGAAGGAGATGGTTTGTCTGACAGCCATGATTGTGTTCGTGTGTATGAATGTAAACTGAAAGGAGAATGTGTGGAGAGAGAAATAGAACTGCTGAGAAAGGTGGAAGGAATGAAGACTGAATTGAGAAGGGTGAATGAAGATATTAGGAGGATGGAGTTGGCTAGTGAGAGTAAGAGAACGGCATCAGAGAGCAAGGGAGAGAGAGAGAATGGAAGAGACAGGGGAAGAGTGAAAACTGCAGAAAAAGTCAAAAGACTGTAGAAGCAAGTTATACACAACAGAAGAGAGGAAATTGCAGAATGTTGAGAGAGAGAGAGTGTGTGGAAACAAGCATTTAGAGATGAGAGGGACAGTGAGAGAGAAAGGAAAGAGAGATTGGAAGCTGTAAGAGTCAAGGATGCTAGTGAGAGAAGGATGAATGAATTCTGTTCAGAGTGTCAAGTATGGAGATTCGATGATGCGGAGGAGAGTGCCAGAGGAGTGCTTGCTTGCTTGGTGGAATGATAGAAAGTGTGGCACTGGCATTGAAGAGGGATGAAAATGTGGAGGAGATGGCAGGTAATATTTAGGACAAATGATCTGAGAGGTAGTGTGAATTGTGTAGCGCAAGATTTGGGGTTGATGTTAGAGACAGAGTAGCAATGATGAATGAGATGATAGCGAGAATGTGTAGGAAAAGAGGTCTGGAATATGTGGATGCATGGAGTACATTTGAGGACAGAAGAGAGTTATGTGCAAGAGATGGATTACATTTGAATGCAAAGGATGCAAGCATTTGATGAAACTTGTTTTCTGGGCAAGTGATGAGTGTATTGGGGCAGAGAAACTAGAATTGTACAGGTGGAATGTAGCAGAGATGGCCTCATGTAGTCATAATGGCTTGAGACATGACAGGATATACACTACAGTGTCCACATTGGACCTCCTTAGTTTCAAAGAACAGTGAAAAATTGAAATGCAGAAATATGTTAGGAATGGATTGTTCAAACGTTCCAGAGACTCTACAAGTTTCATGCAGAATTGTTTTTTTACAAAAACTTGGTGAGTGTTCCTTCTCATTTGTACAATTTCGATGCCATGGTCCATACACTTAAGTAGTAGTAATGTGGACAGGGTATCCACAGTGGACCTCCAATATCCTGTATATTACAGAGCCAGGTGAAGTATTAGGGGTTGTATTAATGGCTATAAGGATACTGGCAATGCACTGGTTTTTTTTTCTGTATATCTGTATACAAATGCTAAGAGCATTAGAAATAAAGGGAATGAGTTTGTGGTACTGATTAACTCACCCTCTCCCAAGGTTGTTAAAATCAGTGAAATTTGGTTAACTGAGGAGGAGGATGTTCTAACAGGGCTAGAAATCAACGGATATAGTGTATTTCGGCAAGATGGGGAAGGGAAACATAGTGATGGAGTGTGACTCATGATAAGAAATGAATTGATCTCTCTCTTAGAGTGGAGAATCTCAGTAGAGATAACACTAATGACTTTGAGAGTATATGGTGTGAGATCGATGTTTATATGATAAGGTATTTAGTTGCTACAGATCAGGGAATGTAACTGGTGATGAGCAGGAAATATTTAGGCAAATTAGTTTGGCAAGTGATCATTATGGGGGACTTCAACTACAGTGATATAAACTGGGGAAAGGAGACAGCATGCATCAAAAGGGAACTGAATTTTTGGATTTCTTGTCTTAGGTAGCATGTTTTGAAGGAAACATGAGGATCAAGAGTTTTGGATTTGCTCATAGCATCAGAAGATTTGATAGTGACTGAGATGTCATACTTGCCCTCCATTGGTGTGAGTGACCATGTAGTCCTGACTTGGAGGACGAATAGGCATGTGGAGGTATCAAAACAGAAAGAATTTATGTGGAATTATAAGACAAGCAACTATCATAGACTAAGAAACCAGCTTGCAGCAGTACAATGGATGAAAGAATTTGAAGGAAGAGGGACTATTAGTGCATGGAGGATACCTAAGAAAAAATTGTTGACAGCATTGACAGATTGCATACCTTAAGTGAAGAAGATAAAGCAGCTTGGAGTCAAATGGATGACAAAAGGAATAAAAGAGGAATTGCAGAAGAAAAAGAGATTATGGAAGGCATATAAAGAGCTGGGTGGAGAGCAGTTGCATGAGGAATATAGGGCTCAGGCTAGGAAATGGACTAGTATTGTAAGGAGAGCAAAATCAGAATATAAGAGGAGACTGGCACTGAAATCCAAGGCAAATGCCAAGGAGTTTTTTCACTGTGTGGTGAGTAGGAGGAAAAATGATACTGAACGCATTATCTTGCTGGATCGAGATGGGAATCAGGAGATGGGAATCAGATGACATACAAGGGCTATCTGGAAAGTGCTGATAAACACCTAGAACACAAATGATATTACAGCAACAGATATAACCACAAGAAAGAACATACGAGGATATAAGAACATAAAAGTTATCTTTATAACCAGAGCGGACCCCCCTGGGTCTGCCCCAGGCAGCACTTTGCATTTAAGAAATCTTGCCATACTGTCTATAGAACAGCAACTGAATGATGAAATAGACTTCGACAATGTCATCGATGATTTTGCTAATGGAAAAGCAAGAAAAAATAACATTTTAAATGTTGGAATTAAAGTTTCAATTCAAAAATAAACAAAGTGTTTTAATTTATTTCTCTATATGTTGTTTTGACTTTTTGTGTTTTTTGGTGCATATCGAGAGAGTGGAAACTCAGGGACTGCTTACCAGATGGCAAAAACTCTAGCTACACCACTAGTCTTCAGTATTATGTAATACACATATTATCACAAGGAACATTGTTTAGAAAAAACAACACAACTTTTCACTGGAGATAAAATGTTCTGTCTTAATTCTGCCCATCGAGAGGAACAAATGCAGGATTATAATAAACAAAGAGTGGACATACATTGCGTTGAAATTTTCTTTTCAAACTTGAGCTACTCTTATTCCCTACAACAGAAACTATATTTTGAGGTATTCTTCTAGATTATCTTTTGGTGTTAGTATACCATTAGGAAAAAAAAAAAAAAAGAATACTTTCAGGTGATTCTACAAGTCTCTGAATGCATTCCCATAACGTCTTCTGTTACAGTGGTTACCTTGTAACCACCATGTTACATTGTCATGACTCTCTTTTCCTCCCTCTACTCCCATCTCTCTTTTCTGTACACGTGCACATCAGCTTTAAATTCACTGGTATTGACTGAAATACAGCAAAGTACTTGAACTATGTATACCCAAGTGCACCTGTTTCTCTTTCTCTTTTCACCTTTATGTGATGTATGGCAGATTTCAGCAGCATGTAATACTGCTGAAATCTGCCATACATCACATAAAGGAATTACTACATTACAGTAAATTGGGAAGGAGGATCATGTTTTTGATTAAACCTTATTTCTTTCCAATTCTTTTGATGTTTAAGACTAATTAATAGAAAAGTCACCTAATAAAATAATGTGTGGTGTATCTGAACGAAACCCATCAAATACTCCACAAAATGCTCTTTAAAATGTCAAGGACAAAGTACAAGTTTCTTCAAACTTTTCTAGGTCACATTTCCAGTGGTAGGTAATGCAGACTAAGAGAGAAAGTGAGGAAGTTGAATGATGATGATTATTATTATTATTTTCCTGACCCCCCATGGAGTCACAAGACCATCACAGGAGATCAATATTAGTGAACACAATGTCGATCATACCACTCCTTAAAAATCAACAGTAGTCTGCACGTTAATAATGGGAGAGAGAGGAGTAGAACTCCTCCCTCTCCCATTAATAACATGCATTCTATGGAAAATCTCTTCCATGTCAACCTCTCAGGCAACGCATTCCATGCTCCTACCACTACCCATGCAAAAAACTTACTTCTTATCCTTTTACTAACCATCCCTTAGTCAGAGAGAGGGATGTGGTGAAGCTGTCTGCAAGGATAAAAAAAATCAGAACTCCAGAGTGGATTCAAAATGTTAAAATGGCATTCCCAGAAAATATAAAGCATACTGCAAGATCTTAGCAAATTAATCAGAATATAAGAAAGCAAACAATGTGCTCAAGTAACTAAAGAAAAGTCATTGCAAGATTTTAATAAGAATGTAGAAGATAAAAATCAGGAAGGTTGGCAAAATGTTCTGAATTCTATTGAAAAATGGTAGAAAGAATACTATAAAAAAATCAAAGATGATAGAGATTATATGACTGCAGTTGAAGATATTCTAGAATGTTTGGAGTAATTACTTTGCAAGACTGCTCAATAAAACAATCAATGGCAGCATAGGTATAGAAAACGTTCAAGAGAGATCCAATCAGGAGTGCATATCAATGGTTGAGATGCAAAAAGTCTTCAGAAACCTGAAATGTGCAAAGGGTAGCTGTAGTAGATGACATTCAACCAGAAATGTTTAAATATAGAGCTTATGCAATGCAACAGTGGCTGTACTGTATACATCAAAAGTCCTGGTTAGAAAATCAGATTCCAGATGATTTGCTTAGAGCTCTCTTAGTGCCAATCTACAAAAATGGTAAATAAAACTGAAGTTGAGAATTACAAGAAATTTTTCTGTTGATTGTTACAAGTAAGATTTATGCAAGTAAGATTGAGAAAATGATAAAAAATTGTGGAAGAGAAACTTTGAAATAAACAAGCTGGGTTAAGGCCAAATAGTGAAGAAATCATGAGAATAAGACAAGGATCTGTATTTAAGTTTAGTAGACCCTGAAAAGGCCTATGATATGGTAGAAGAGAAAAGCAAAACATAACAATTATTATTGGAAGTTTATTTTTTGCTTGGTTAGACTATAATAAATTTAGTTTAATCCTTTATCCAAGTGTAAACAAACAAAGTTTGCACCTGAAAATATCTTCAGGACTGAGGTAAGGTAGTGCAACACCAGGCAACTCTGAGCAAAGGTGGACCAAGCTCTCATCACTCCTTGTCTCAGTATCTCCCATAATGCAAAGCTCATCTCCTTGCAGACATGTATCTACACTCAGACACTGCATTCCACTCTCTCCATGTAAAGAACCTTCTCCTCACCTTTCTGCTCACACCCTGCTTAAAGTGTTTCAAGGGATGGACTCTTGTTCTACTCCTCCCTCTCCCATTCTATGAAAAATCTCTTCCATATCAACCTGATAACCCCTAATTAGCTAACATTTCTCAATCATATCCCCCCTCCTCCTCCTGTTCATGAGGCTTTGCAATTTACATTTTCTCAATCTGTCCTCGTATTCCACATTCCAAAGCCTACTGACCACCTTCGTGAATCATCTCTGGAGACCCCCTTTCTAAACATATCCTTGTCATCATGAAAACCCAGTGATCAAATTTGTACACAATAATTCATATGAGGCTTGATCAAGGACTTATACAATGTAACCAGAACCTCTTTATTTCTACAAGTTAAGGTCCTCCGCATCATTATCATAATCCGATGTGATGTCTTCGCAACTTGTGTAGTGTCAATAAATTAAAGATGCCAAGAAATTATATTCTTGGTTTAATTCTTTATCCAAGTGCAAGAAAAGAAAGTTTGCACATTAAGTAACTTCTTCACCACTGGGCAACTTGCATATAAGAGGCGTGTCTAATGTCACCTCTGAACTTCAGATCCTTATCCACCACCACTCCAAGGTTGCTTATTTCCTTTAAAATTTCCATGCTAAGTGTATACTTTGCATTCCGTTGTTGGCTACCAAATTTCAGAACCTTACACCTGGTAACATTGAAATGACAGTTCCATACTGTTGCAAGGCTCTTGTTAAGCAGGTAGACCAAGGCTGATGCTAACTCCTTGGAACATTGCCTTAAGACATGTGGTTATATTCATAAAGTCCTGTTGCCTTATTGTCATCTGGCTTACTTATTTCCTCATATATCTCTTGCTCGCTCACTATTAAGTCTTCTCTCAGTTTGTCCCCTGCACTTCAGTTTTAATTTCACACTGAGGACAAAACACCTGATGAAATGTTCACCAAACACCTCGACTATGTCCTCTGCAGCAGTCACCAATATCCCACTTTCATCCATTAAAGCATCTTACTATAATCATTCCTTTTTCTACTTGCCACATATCGAAAAAACTCATGAGATTTTTTTTTTGGCCTGATTTGCTAATTTCTGCTTGTACTGCACTGTTATCCTTACCAACTGGGTCACTTTTCAGGCCTGCTCTTTATACTTTTCATGCAACTGATCATTACCATTATTCATTTTGCTGTCTCCAAAGTGCCACCTTCTTCCAGATTTCATGCTTAATTCCCTTGTTCACCCATTTTATATCTACTTTGTTCAGCCTTTTGACCTTGAATCCATTCACACATTGATTATGTTATGTATTTCTTTGTCAGTTCCCAAGCAGCATTTATTTTTCCTTACTGCTCAACTCTGCATGCAATTCTAACCAAACTCTTACAAAACTTTCAAGGGTGACCCCTTGTTTGGTCATCCCACTCATCATATATTGAAAAATTTGCTATCAATCTTATAGAATTCCTTTAGTAACTTTTATATGTTTATCATTTTCCCTGTCTTCCAACTTGTCAACTAGACATTCCAACTCACATATCCTCAATCACATCATATAGGGATCATTCCATAGACCTATCACCAGCTTGGTCACACTGGATCCTCTCCACCACTTCATCCACAAGGAATTCAGGTGACCAAATCACTGTGAACAGTAGTCAAGATGCCACTAAATCAAAGCCTTGTAAAGAGGAATAACCTCTGTATCTTTATTTATTAATGTGTCCTTCAACATCCAAATGAGCTATTTTGCCAACTTTTGCAGTATCCTATGAGCATCAACCCTTTGTTCACCATCACCCCAAAATCCCTAGTCATGTCAATTTCCTGCAATCCAATACCATCAACATAACACAAATTATGTAATCTTTTCATCCTGAAGTACATAACCTTACATTTTACATCATTACATTGATTGAGACCCATTATTCTTTGCCCACACTGCCAATTTATGTAAATCATCCTGCAGGATATCTACATCACTTTCATCAACTACTCTCCTCTGCAGGTGTGTATTACCAGCAAACAGTGGAATATCCCCCCCCCCCCCTACACACTCCATGAAAATCATTCCCTATATCATTAATATACAAATTAAAGTCTTGACTCTACACAGCCTTGAGGTGTTCTGCTAGTCATATGGTGGGGCAGAATCTTTGTCCAGATTCTGCCCCACCATATACCACTCTAGTGTAGTATTTCTCATCTCCCCCGCATCTTTGTCCAGATTCTGCCCCACCATATACCACTCTAGTGTAGTATTTCTCATCTCCCCCGCATGAAGTTGGCATGACTTTCCACCTGGAAATTACGGTTTTTCATTCTTAAAAAAAAAAAAAAAAAAAAAAAAAAAAAAAAAAAAAAAACAGTCATAAGAATACACGTAATTAATAGACGATACACTTGCTTCATAATCTAAGATGCTTTGGCCATAAATCCAAAACAACTCCACACCTAGTCCATTAGTTTCGTATCAGTTTCCGCTGCTCCAACTTATGTAATAGTTTTCTGCGTGTTATTCTGTCATCAGATGCCTGTGCAAAACCCAGCAGTATCACGGTGTTGCTATTCCCTTTATACAATTCTACTGTCTATGTTAAATTACTAAGGCAGGACCCACCTTTTACAAAATTGTGCTGCCCAAAATAGAGTATCATATTTCCTATCCACTCATTCCTGAATTTTACCTTTAACCAACTTTTTCAATATATTAACCATCACTCCTGAGATACTACTTTGTCTGTAGCTTGATACTTCTAATCTCTGAGCCATGTTTATATAATTGAACCATATTTCCTTCTTTCCACTCTTTTGGAACCTTGCCAGAACTGAGACTTACATGAAACAACTTGGTCACAATCACTTGTCTCCTTGCACATTCTTGTAGCACAAAGACTGACATGCCATCCAATTCCACTAGTGAATTCATATTGATATTTTTAAATGTGCTGAGCATCTCCATTTCGTCTACCTAAATTCTCACATCAGCAGCTGCAGAGTCTCCACCTGGATGACATATCCCTGCAAAGTGATCACTTACTAGCTGTTTCTTCTGCTCACTTTCCTGCCATCATCTTCCTCTTACTTGCTACATAGCAAAAAAACTCATTTGAATTTATTTTGTTCAACAGAGTTAATTTTCTCTCATAATCTGATATAGCCTTCCTTACCATATTTACTCACCCTTCTTGCCCGTGCTTTGTATTGCTATGAGCATGCTGATCACCTTTTTCTTTATATTCTCTTCACAATGTGATTGCAACTCCAGCTTGATAATAATGCTACTCATCCATTTATTCCCCATTTGGCTTCCCTCCTGATACTGTTTATAAAGTTTAATATTGCTTCTCTCAAACAATCTCTGACCACTTTCTGAACTATTGGCATTCTTTCTTTCTTTATAGATTTGTATGCCACAGTACTACTACAAGCTGCCTCCTAAGTTTGTAATAATCCCCAGCTTTGTAACTCCTGTATAAGTTCTATATATATAAGTTCTATATTTCTTGACCGAGAATTCCATATGGTTACCAATCTCTCAATACAAGACTGTGCTGTTACTTTCCCTGTAGAATTGCTATTGTGGTTATAGATACATCTTCTGATGCTATTTCTAGATCCATTACTCTCAAACCGTTATTCCCCTACATCATATGCTGTTTTTTTTTCAGAATAATTAATCCTTTGTACCTTGGGAGAATGTAGCTTTACTATAAAGAATGAGATGATGTCAAACTTATAGACAAAAGCATGCCAAACAAAGTTAAGTATCAGCTTTTTTATTATCTTTTTATATGCCTCCCACCCATGAAAGGCTTCTTATAAATGTAGGTTTCCATTAGATACTCCTGTTGCCTATTTTCGTGCCATGGTGAAGGACAGCAGACTTGGTCCCTTCCCTCCACTGGCTTATCCCATGCCTCCGTTATAATAGAATTAAGAAATTAGAAATATCCACTAAATTAAAGATACCAAGAAATTATATACTTTGTTTAATCCATTATCCAAGTGTAAACAAACAAAGTTTGTGCCTGAAGTATCTTTCAGGACTGGGGAAACTCATGGCAATGGCGGTATGAGTTCACATCACTTGCCATAATGCCAGTCCTGAAAGATATTTCAGGCACAAACTTTGTTTGCTTACTCTTGGATAATGGATTAAACAAAGTATATATTTTCTTGGTATCTTTAATTTATAGTATAACCAAGTGAAAAATTTTCAACAAAAATATCCACTTTTCAAATTTGCAGAGATGCATTTCGTTGTCCTGTTATCCAGGAAGACCTAGGGAGGAGCAGAGGGGGCGGTCTGTCCCGGGCAGCACTTTGAACCTTTTTGAACTTTTGCAGTTAATTCTAAAATACAACTTGAGAACTCATTTCCAAAGATTGTAATAATACTGCAAATTTTCCTCACAATTGTTGTAAGTGTTGCTAGTTGTGAGAGGAGTTTTTCTAAATAAAATTGATTAAGAATTACCTACATTATTATGAAAGACTTCACCAATGTCATCGATGATTTTGCTAACAGAAAGCAAGAAAAATAACATTTTAGAATGTTAAAATTAAAGTTTTACTTCAAAAATAAACATAGTGTTTTAATTTATTTCCCTATAGTCATTTTGACTTTTTGTAGTATTTTTGGTGTGTATTGAGAGGGGTGGCAAAAGCTCTAGCTACACCACTGGGTGGACCAAGTATCAAGGTGAACTGATAGAGACTGCATCGGCAGAGCATAAGAAATGGGCTATATCAGCTATATAGCTCTGTTGATGGTGCTTCACTTTATGGATCTAATCTAGTGCCTCCTGAGCATCAGTGGGTATGGGAAGGTATTAGACTCCTACCAGATTATGAATTTATTGACTTAATCAGGGCAAGGATCAATGCCCTGCCCATGAGGGCCTGCACAACCTGCTGCAGAGGTGACATAAGTTGTAGGGCAGGTTGCTGGTAGAGCGAAACCTTTCTCATATTGCTCAATGTTGTTTTCGAACTCATGGTATTCGGGTGAAGCGGTATGATGCCGTGGCCTCCATATTAAATAATCGGTTGAAAAACAAAGGTTGGGAGACTGCGATTGACCTGCATTATAGGACTACAACTGGTATCAGAAAGCCTGATTTAATTGCAAAGAAGGATGAAAGAGTTTGGGTTATTGGTGCAAGGATAAGTGGATACTGGGTACCAACTTGTTGTCAACCTTAGGAACAAGGTCTCATATTATGGGCAGAATATAGATCTTGCTCAAAAGATTGAAGTGCTACCATCTCCCTTTGTGCTGTATGGTGTAATGAGAGTTACAGACTTGATTTCTATAGGCATTACTTCAGCAGACATTAAAATCTTGTTGCTTAGAACTTTGCAGGGCACAGTGGTAGATAGTATTTTTCAGAATTGTATAATACCACAAGCACTGTTGAAAACACTATTATATTGAAGCCAGAAGAACAGGAAGAACAAAAATGTTTCCCAGAAATACAGAAGTTCAAAACAGAACAAGCAATGAAAGATGAAAAATAATGAAATGTAACTATTATTTCTGGAAATTTTTCATGTTACTCCTCTAAATTGATATTAATATTTATGACCATTTTCTTAAGGAGTACCCATTGTATTACATCATTGGCTTTTTTACTCCAATTTACTTAAACCATTAATGATATTTTCAAGACAGAAATTAAAAGAAAAATATAGAAGGAATAATTTTAAAGACATTGTCTTTAAAATATCATTAATTGTTTAAGTAAACTGGAGTAAAAAAAGCCAATGATGTAATACAAGAAGTACTCCTTAAGAAAATAGGCAAAATAGCCATAAATGTTAATAATGAAATGTAAGGAGATGGAATTACAACAGAAAGGGTGAAAAAAACAGGAGAAATATGAACAGAACTAAATTATTATCATTATTATTAACATCAGCTCTCCATGGAGTCAAAAGACTCACTGAGGGGGGGGGGGGGCACACTGTCATGCATAAAGATCATCTTTAAACAGTCCATATTTCTAAACCATACAATAGAATGGCCATTAATTTATAAAACTTAAGTTTGGTCTTATATTGTTTTTTGTTCATAATTCCTTTTAATTATTTCACAGATTTTATGAAATTTATTTATTTTTCATCTACATATTTATCTTTTAATATTATGCAACTAAAATAATTAAAATGTGTCAAATGTTCTATTATTTTACCTTCTATGACTATATTTAGAGCCTCTGTAGCTCAGTCAGTATAGACGAAGCCCTTTGGTTGGAAAGACCTGGGTTCGATTCCCATCAGCGACGTGAGGAACTTTTACCTGGTCTCTTTCGATGAAAGATGAGTTAGCAGGTCTCATATGGAGGTAGGGGTTCTTTTCACCCAGAAATTTGGGTGAAAAGAACAGGCAAATTGGCCCCATAAACACACGCATCTACAGACATAGGACACACCAGGAGGCATAGGGTTAACCACGTTATCCTCAAGTTATGATTGCAGTTGCCAAGTTCAAGAACAGTTGAAAGGTTGTGGGCACTTAAGTGCCTGTTAGGACCACTGATGATGATGACTACATTTTGTATATATTTTACCTAATATGAACTTGACCTTAAAATGCTATCATTTTTGTTTTCTTTTGTGAAATCTTTGTGTTGTTGGCTTATTTTATTTAATTCATAAACTGATTTTTGAAGGTCGTCTTTGTTATCTTGTAACATAATCTGATTATCTACAAACAGCACTGTACTGATAACGGTTCTGATTAACTGGATCCCTTGTTGTTTTATATATGTATATAATGTTCTTTTTTTATATAATGATCATATTTTTGATCAATATGCAGTGAGTATTACACACACAGATATAGTAGGTACAGGCAAATCAAACAAGAGAACATGTGCAAATTTAGAGACAAAAAAAAAATTATTTTTTGACAACAAAATATAAACATAAATGGATGGAACACGTTCAAAGAATGAAAACAGAAAGATTACCAAAAAAAGCCTTAAAGTACAAGCCATTAGGAAAAAGAAAATCAGGACGTCCTCTTAAACGATGACTTCTAAGGCCGGAACAGGTCATGCCAGGCCTAAATCCTTGATAAGCATGATGAAAAAAATATTATTGGTGGTGGTGGTAGGTAGTCGATGATGTTGTACTGATGGTAGTAATGTCGATGATGTTGTATTGATGGTGTAATATCGTTGTGTAGTGGATTAAGTAAGAGAGAGATGGAATGGATTAGTGCAGGGGTTCCCAACCCTATGCCCGCGGGCACCATGGTGCCTTTTGACCAATTTGTGTGTGCCCGCCACTGTTCAACCGTGTGCTGTATAGTTTGAAATAATCACGCAACAATTCATGGCATACTATATGACGCATGCGTTAATGACACATGACGAGTATTAAACGCATACAATGTAAAGTAGACATGCATTCAAAGTTGTTCATTCCAGTTTAAGAACTGGAATATCATCATATTCTCCTAATTATGAAGCACTGGCCAATGAAATGCAATGCCAGAAATCACACTAACTTACATATATATATTTAAATTTTTATATAATGTAAACTTTTAAGTAATAAAACATTTGATTATAATGTAAACTTTGTATGTATTCATTTAACAAAAGAATTCAAAAAATTTGCTTGAAAATATAGATGGTGCCCGTCGCCCTATCGGTATTTTAGAATGTGCTCTAAGAAGCAAAAAGGTTGGGAACCTCTGGATTAGTGTATCCTCCTAAGATGAGTCATGGGAGTCCTTGGATGTGTCACATGATAATAGTAATATTAATAATATTATTATTATTATTATTAATAATAATACTGAATCAAACTGAGGACAGACTGCATCTGTCTTAATTTCAATCTCTTCTGTTGTTTATTATTTAATTTTCACTTTTTTTTTTGTCTTTATATGAACTTTGTATAGCTTATGCTAATTATAATGGATAGCATTTTTTTTTTATTATACTACATAATTCTTCTCTATATATTTTATCAAAAGCTTTCTCATAATTAATAAAGACTAAATATATCTTCAGATTAAAATCTCATCTTTTTTTTTTTTTTTTCCAATAATTTGTTCTAAGACACAAATGTTATATATACACAATCTTCCATGATTAAAAAACAATTATTTCAGAAGAACAGTATGGTAAAGCCATACTGTTCTTCTGAAATAATTGTCTTTTGAAAGTAGACTGTTTGCAGTATTTCTTGTAAAGTCATATCGGTATTAGTCTTTTATTCAAAATTTTACTGCATATTTTGCAACGTGCATTTAATAAGTTTATTTCTTTGCACTTTCCACACTCTTCTCTATTTCCTTTCTTAAACAGATATAACCCTAGCTTTTGATCAATTTGATAAAACGTGATATTTTCTCACAAGAGAAAAGATAATCCAGTTGATTCTGTTTTTTGATACCTCTATTGCTTCTTTTAGTTCTTTCATTGTAATTGATCCTACATCGGTACTGATTTCTTCATTATTTTCTATTAATAAATTTGGGTTATACCATGAATTAGTGTAATTATATTATATTAATTTGTGCTGATCTCTTCTTTCATTATTAGATATTAATTTTCTTAATATATTACATTATATATGATTGGAATGCATTGCCTGAGATTGCGGTGTGCAGAGAATGGTGAATGTATTTAAGGCACAGTATGATAGGCTAAGTGTACGACAAGGGGACCTCACCCGATGAGTCTTTGACTCCATGGAGATCTGAGGATAATAATCAGTGTTGTCATCCATGAATATCTTATAATAATTGCTGCACTGGCATTGATGTGTTTATAAGTCAATAATTACATGGGTGCAAAGTGCCTGTGAAGTGATATAACATTTGGATAGTATTGAAATAACATCTATATAAAGCTTATATTTTTTGTGTTTTATCTGTGTGGCCATCTTGGTAGTTAATAAGTCTATTCTGAGAATCTTGGTGGGCAGTCTTTACTATGTTGTTTTGCTTTTGTATATTTCTTTCCTTTGTTTTTGAAGAAACGATATGTATATTAAATGTTTTTCTTTTTCTTTTTTTTTTTTTTGCATTTTCTATGTGTTCCAAATTTTTAATAGTTTTCTTTTTATTATTATTATTACGTGACACCTCCAAGGATTCCAAAGACTCATTGAGAGAGAGCACCTACTCTACAACTCTCTGTCTCCACCTCTTAATCCACCAACTACAGCGAACTGCCACTACCGTCATCTACCATCACCACCACAAAAATATTTTTGTCTGTAAATTGTGCATGTTCACCACCACCACCACAAATATTTTTGTCTGTAAATTGTGCATGTTCTCAAAGCTGCTGCTTTGAGAACATGCACAAAAAGCTGAGTTTCCAGGAGAAAAAACCTTGCTAACTCCATATGAGATCAGCTAACTCACCATCAATTGAAAAAAACCCATATAAAGATTCCTCTCATCACAATGAGAATTGAACTTAAGCCTTTCCCAATCAAAGGACACAACATACCATCGTTCTTCCAATTGTGCAATGGAAGCACAATATTTATAATTTTTAAGATTTTTCTTTCTTTCTTTTCAAGTATTTCAGAGGATGCCTTGTGAGTTATCTTTATTAAAGCTTTCAATTTTCTTCTATATCTTCATAATTTGGGTTCTTTTAAGTAATGTTAATTGTAATCGATATAATATTCTAATGATTTCTTCTTGTAATATGTAAACTTCACTTGTTTTATTTTTTGTGTTTTTTCTCTTATGTACTTCTGTCTGTTCTGTTAAGATTCCTATTTTATTAATTACTAAATAATGATCTGACAAGATTTCATTTCTTCTGTAAATATATACTTTTACACATATGAGTTAGTTTATTATTAGTAATGATAACAGTCAATTAAAGATCATGTTACTCTACCATTCCATATATATTTATTTTTATTCTTTAAAACATTTTGAAAATTATTGAAAATGCAAAACTCCAAAGTTTGTGACCATTATTATTTCTCCAAATGTCCCCATATTTACCTAAAACATTTTGGATTGGATTATTTCCAACTCTAGCATTGTGGTCTTTTTGTTCCAACTGTTCAGAATCTTCTTTTCTATCTATTTCTTTGAGATCACACAGGCTCCTATAACATTTAAGTGCTTTTTACTTGTTTTAAATTTAATTTGTTCATTTATAAGAGTGTTTATAGTATTTGTATTCTATTTTTCCAGTTAATTAAAATGGCCACTCCACTCCACTGGAAGCTCTGATATGTTGCTCGACTCCACTACATAACATAATATAACCATGTATATATTTAGTTCCCTTTAATTTCTTTTTTGTTTCTCTTATTACACCTATATTAATATTTCTGGTTTTCAGTTGTTTTACTAATTTCGGTATCTTTTTTTTTATACTTGATACATTCTAAATTAAAAATGTTCAGATTTCTAATCTTTTACCTCTGTCCTTTCCTGGTCATAATCCATTATTTCTGTATGATGAATTATCCAGCAGAAGCTTAATAAGTTGTAGAGATTTTTATGTGGTAAGGTAACTTACTACATAACACCTAACGTGGAGAACCAGAGTATCTTAATGCAGCAGCTAACTTTTGACCTGTCTGGCTAAGGAGGTCCTACCAATAATCAAGATGCCACTGGCACAGCTCCTGAGGTCCTTGGCACAGACAAGCATACCTATCACATATAAAGTGGAGAGAAAATGCTAAAACTTCTAAAAACAAAAGAATGATACATAAGTGGTAAATTACTATGAATCAAAAGAAATACTAAAACAATGACAAACACAAGCATCAGAGAAAATTATAAAATAACAAACACTAGAATCAGAAAATGATAAAACTATCATAAATGCCAAAATGACATATATATATATATATATATATATATATATATATATATATATATATATATATATATATACAGTATATGGGTCTAGTTACTTGGAATCATTCCCCTTTAAATGGGAAACGTAGCATTTCAGGCAATTTCTTACCTTTCAATGATAATAGCGCAACTCATAAAAATTAGACCCAAAAATCACCATAAATATATATATATATATATATATTTTTTTTTTTTTATTTTTTTTTTTTAATATAACAATTTTCTGAAACTAGGTTTCACATTTTCTGCTTGGAGAGGTGAATGATTGGAATGGTTTGCTGGAGGGAGTTCAGTGCCCAGACAGTGAATAAGTTTTGCAGATATCGGTTAGCCTGGATCTCCAAGGCTGAATTTTCTGAGTCGATTTCCCAGCTAAAATAAACGGTTTTTATTAAAAAATCAACAGCGGACTTTTCATGACTCACCAGTATTGTTTTTATTTCACTTTGAGTTCAAAATAGTCATGAAATCAATGATTTTTAAAATACGTATCTTGTCGATCGATCGCAAAAACTCCATATTTATTTTTCCATCCCTGTCCAGCACACGGTGGCGCTAGCGACAACGCCGAATGTGCCCATGACAAGCGATGGATTCAGTAATTTCCGCTGCCAATTTTTTAAGGGGTCACGTGATTATTTCTAACGAGATTTTTTAATATTTCAAGAGCAGGGGCATAGGTCGTGCATAGGCACAATGGCGCTAGCGACAACGCCGAATGTGCCCATGACAAGCGATGAATTCAGTAATTTCCGTTGCCAATTTTTAAACGAGTCACGTGATTATTTCTAATGAGATTTTTTAATATTTCAGGAGCAGGGGTGGCTCGTGCATAAGCACTTGGAACTTCAGCACACCCAATTTTTCTATATATATAAATATATATATTAATTTATTTATATTTGCTTGTAATATTTAATTTTATCATCAACAATCCTATACAATTCTCTTATTTTGCATAAAAAATAATAAAAATCCATCTTGTAGCACTTAGGAAGGCGAAGGATGCTAGCAGCACTGTGTTTACCACAGTGTCATATTGCTAGTATTTGCTACGCATATGCACGTCATAGTGAGATGCGAGCTATTAGCGTAATGCAGCAGTGTCCGTCGCGCAGTTCCATTGTTGTTTATATGCAGTTTGCGCCAGTAGTCGAGTGTTCGTAGTGCTTATCGTGTTTATTATTATTATTATTATTATTATTATTATTATTATTCCTGATACCTCCAAGGAGTCCGAAGACTCATCGCGGGAGGACATCTTCAACTCTCTCTACACCTTACCTCTACTACGAATCAACGCCATCTACCGCCCACCTCCAACACCACCACAACTAGTAATTTTTGTCTGTAAATTGCGTGTGTTCTGAAGGGCCGATTTGTATGTATGCGGGATGAAAAACCCGAGTTTCCGTGAGAAAAAACCCTGCTACCTCCGTATGAGATCGGCTAACTCACCATCGATTGAAATCGACCAGATAAAGATTCCTCCCGTCGCGACGAGAATCGAACTTAGGCCTATTCCAATCGAAGGGCGCAATGTACCGTCGTTCTTCCAATTGCGCTACGGAGGCGCTTAAAAAAAATTTACATCCATTACCCTCCAAGGGTATTGGATTGAATGAATCATCTCCTCCAACCTCCACTTTCATAATTTACTTTCATAGTTTACTCCGTCTCTTTAAATATTTGGACATTATAATTAAAGGATTTAATTGTAATGTCCAAAAATTGTAAATATATTCCTTTAATTACAATTAAAGGAATATATTTTATTTTTAAGTAATTTTGAATTACAGTATACTAAACTGTATAATTTTATCGATAATAAACGATATTTTTTCATGAAACAAAACCAGAAGAATATATTTTATTTTTAAGTAATTTCGAATTATACTAAACTGTATAATTTTATCCATAATACACAATATTTTTCATGTTTATTACTATTTTTTAAATTTTTACCATAATTTTGATATTTTATCCAAACACCTATACACTGTACTTACAGCTGTATGTATATTTCGAAAGGTGCAGCAGCCCCACGATTTCAAGCCACGAGCCGCCACTGTTCATGAGTGCAAAATATATGCACTCTCTTGCCGTTACGGAAAGAGAGCGCATACATTTTGCAAAAACTTCTTTTTTAAAAAAAATATGCCTGACCATCATCCAAGTGATCACTTGGATGGGTGCCAGCCATATCAGGAACTTGGAACTTGGAGCTTCTTTGGGAGATAGACGAGTCCTTGACTCGGTCCAGTATGCTTTGGTTTCTTTTTTATGTATTTATTTCTGCTATACAAACGTCCCTAGTTGATGAACAACTCTCAAAGTCAAAACATTTAAAAAAATAAAATAAATCAGGTAACACTTTTTATTCATGGTAGGGAGTAAGCAAGGCAGTTTTAGCCCTATCTAACTTTTGGAGGGGGGAAGTTCAATCTCCACCAGTAGCCCATCAGAGATAGCTAGCCCAAGACCCAATTATACACGACATCTTTATTTAACAATAAAGATAGTGTTAGGATTCCTAATCCTAACACTATCTTTATTGTTGGAAAATAATGTGGGTTCTGGTTGTTTTCCTGAGTTTACGGGATGATAAACCCGAGTTTTTCAGGAGAAAAAACCCGCTTGCCCGTGCCAGAGATCGACTAATTCTGGAACTAGTTGATAAACGACTTAGTAAAAGTTCCTCTAGTCAGCGATTAGGATTGAACTTACGAACTTCTTTCTTCGGGCAGCCTAGCGCCATGGGCGGAACACGCCACTTCGACTGAGCCACACAGGAGCTGGGTTGGCAAAGGGAGAATCGACGAAATTGAATGTAAATTCAGAAATGTCAGAATGACTTCGGAAGAAAAGTACAAGGCCAGTGGTGCTATTAGATATCCATGGAGTCAATGACTGACTCATCGTGGGATGTCCTCCCCATTATACACACAGTTCACCGTGACTTGAATTCACTGTTTCCAGACTTTGCATTCAACCACCCACATCTCTCTACAAAAAAATGTACTCTCACTCCCCCCCCCCTCCTTATATAACTTCCAGAGATTGCCTTTTCTTCTCCTCCTGTCTCCATCCATTCTATTCAGAGGGGAACAGGATACCAAAGATAAAGAGACGTTATTGGGGATCATCAAGGACTGGCCGGTTACTTCAAATTCTTCAGATTGTTGTCGATCATGCGACTGCTCAGATGACAAGAGATACTGCAGTCTCAAAGTCAACCGCCCTCTCTACTTTTTTAACCCTAAGTAGTCTTCATTTCCTCTGCATAAAACAAGAAAGTTGCATTACGCAAGTTATATAGCAGAACACAATTTCAAAAGTCTGACTATTCAGAAATCGGGTACATAGTTTTTTTGTATTTCTAATCTTTCTTAGTGTTTTCTGTTTGTTGCGATGTTATTTCTAAGTTTTCATCTTTTAAATAACGTTTTTTTTTTTCCCTGGGGTTCATCTTCATGCAGTTTAGTGAAAGTGTCCTTGCCAACTTTTCTGTTCAATTAAGGGTATGCTTATGTGCTCATATATATATATATATATATATATATATATATATATATATATATATATATATATATATATATATATATATATATATATATATATATATATATATATATATATATATATATATATATATATGTGGCGATTAGTTTTTACTCGGTTGTTATACATTTCAAAAAATAGATTTAATGACTCCAAGACCGAGATAACATATAAAGATTTTAATGATAAATACTACTAGTTTCGGCATATAGCAGCCTTCTTCAGGTATTTATAAAGGAAAGGAATACTAATAAACATTGAATTATTTAAATAAACAAACTGGAAATTACAGGTACAAATTGCCTCACATAATCGATACATAAAAACGTTGTATTTTTCAAGTTGTTCCAACTGGCGTGCCATTGTTTGTTGCAATTGTGCGTGCAAGTTCACGTGAACGCCAATATTGAATAACTGCAGCATGGCTATCTGGGATGTTATAACTTAAATTATTATTTAAGTGGACCGGGTTCAGTAGGATTTCCCGTGATTCTACGATTTTTCTTTCAAACTCATCTTCACAGCGAAAAATATTTTCTGATCTATTCCAGCATACAGAGTGGCTTTGTTGGTCATCATTAGGATTATTTGAAAAAAGAACATGACTGGATAAAGCAGTTGCATGAGATCTTTTGTATGAGATGTCTCTCTTATGCTCTTCTATGCGTTGTTCAATAGATTTGTTAGTTTGACCAAAGTATGGGATATTGCAATCACACCACAATTTATATACTCCAGGGTACTTAAGGTTGTGATGAGTAGGTTTTGGATGGCTGATTAGAGAGCGGATTTTTGGAAGTGTGGTGAAGAAGGTCCTGATATTATATTACGCTCTCTCATTACGCTCTCTACATCCTCTTATCCCACGCATCTATGGAGTTCCAAAAATTCATAAAGAAAACATCCCTCTTCGCCCAATTGTGGAAGGAATTGATTCACCTACATATAAACTTTCAAAATATTTAGCAAAGTACCTCAAGTGTTTCTCCAATAAATCTTCATCTTTCATCAAAAACACCACAGATTTTGTTTCTCATATTAAAGATATTCCCATCGATGATAATGATATTCTAGCTAGTTTGGACATTATATCTTTATTTACTAACGTTCCTACGGACGAGGTACTTACATTACTACAGGATAAATTATCCAAAAAAATGTTCACTTTATTAAAGCATTGCATTCATTCTGGTTACTTCAGATATGAGGACTCCATTTACCAACAAAAACAAGGCCTGGCAATGGGCAACCCTTTGTCCCCTGTGCTAGCTAACATCTTCCTTGAAGACTTTGAAAAGAAAGCCATATCTTCGTTCTCATTTAAACCAAAAGTTTGGAAAAGATATGTTGATGATATATTCATTATTTGGAATCACGGGCACACAGCTCTCACAGATTTTCTTCGTCATCTAAACATCCAACATCCGAATATAAAATTTACTGCTGATATAGAAAATAATAACTCTTTACCTTTTTTGGATGTTATGCTTACACGATACTCTGAAAGATTAAAAATCTCTATGTACAGAAAATCTACGCATACCAATAGATATCTGCATAATCTTTCTCATCATTTTCCACCATAAAAACTTGGAATTATATCTACCTTAGGACACAGAGCACGTTCTCTCTTAAATGAACAAGATGAACTACAAAAAGAAATGAATCACCTCAGTCTTATTTTTAAACAAAATGGATACTCTGAAAAAACAATTAAGAAACTTCTTCTGAACCCTCCTAAACAGTGCACAACAGAGACTATTAATTTTAAAGGTAGCATCTCTATTCCATACATTAGCACAGTCTCTAAGAAAATAGCTAAAGTCCTTAAAAAATATAATATCAGGGCCTTCTTCACCACACTTCCAAAAATCCGCTCTCTAATCAGCCATCCAAAACCTACTCATCACAACCTTAAGTACCCTGGAGTATATAAATTGTGGTGTGATTGCAATATCCCATACTTTGGTCAAACTAACAAATCTATTGAACAACACATAGAAGAGCATAAGAGAGACATCTCATACAAAAGATCTCATGCAACTGCTTTATCCAGTCATGTTCTTTTTTCAAATAATCCTAATGATGACCAACAAAGCCACTCTGTATGCTGGAATAGATCAGAAAATATTTTTCGCTGTGAAGATGAGTTTGAAAGAAAAATCGTAGAATCACGGGAAATCCTACTGAACCCGGTCCACTTAAATAATAATTTAAGTTATAACATCCCAGATAGCCATGCTGCAGTTATTCAATATTGGCGTTCACGTGAACTTGCACGCACAATTGCAACAAACAATGGCACGCCAGTTGGAACAACTTGAAAAATACAACGTTTTTATGTATCGATTATGTGAGGCAATTTGTACCTGTAATTTCCAGTTTGTTTATTTAAATAATTCAATGTTTATTAGTATTCCTTTCCTTTATAAATACCTGAAGAAGGCTGCTATATGCCGAAACTAGTAGTATTTATCATTAAAATCTTTATATGTTATCTCGGTCTTGGAGTCATTAAATCTATTTTTTGAAATATATATATATATATATATATATATATATATATATAATATGTAGAAAGTTTTTTACCTTGGGTATAATATATGTTAAAGATACCAAGCTATTTTAAACCTGGTTTTTACTCCATTTCCCAAGTAAGCAAACAGACAAATAAGTCAAGTTTGCGCCTGCACGTAATGCAAGTCTAAGTGACAGGTAAAGTAGTACAAGTCTAGGAAACTCGTGGTAAAGTTGGAATAATCTCTGATCACTATTCTTAATATTTACCCTTAATGCAAAACCCATCTCCTTGAGGAGATGATGTTGATGCTATGCAGTGGCCCGTTGCCTTTAATGCATAGCATCATAACCACAGCACCAAAGGATGTTGTGGTTAGTTTCTATCGCATCCAGATTTTACGGGTTTGTTGTGATAGAAACTAACCACGACATCCTTTGGTCAAAAACTCGCCTCTTACATAGGTCCCGCTATAAATTTAAACGTTTATTCAAAGAAAGCGTAGAGACCTTACTCCATCGTGCTAACCTGAATCGGAATGACTGTATATCTGTATCAAAAATCTGGGAGTCTAATCAGGATAACTCATTAATTCATATTAATTTCATGTTATTTAAATTATTAATTAATATCTTTAATTCAATCATGTCTCTGCTTAAAAATATTCCCTTTAATACTTAGTGATATAACATCACGCGGCTTGTTCTATTTATAAATGATCTATTGTTAGTATTCCACCTTGTATTTTTTGAAACTGTTCATGTAGTGCCACTGAAGATGGTCTGCAATTTGTAATACTAACAATAGATAAATGATCTATTGTTAGTATTCCACCTTGTATTTTTTGAAACTGTTCGTGTAGTGCCACTGAAGATGGTCTGCAATTTGCACACCAAAATATTTGGCTAATTAAATATCTTTCTTGTGAATACGTGCTTATATTATGCAATAGAATTTCCTGTCTGTCCATAGTAGGCCATATTATAGTCACAGGACACTTTATACACCTCTAGATGGGAGAGAGGATGGCACTTTTCCTTTGGTGAGCGGATCAGTGTTGCTGGCTTCAAGTGTAGTTTGAACATAATGTGAAGATGATATTTCTTTAGTACTTCAGCTATCCTGTCAGATATACCACTGATTTATAAAGTGCATTTAGAGAATAAATAACTAAGTCGCAAATCTTTAGTGATTACACTATATATATGATATGTTTTCGATTTGGCCACATGGGCAAGATTATCTAAGAAGCCCACTTCTGAAATGCGCTTTGCACAGAACTACACTGCTTGGAAAGAAATTAAAGGACATCTCCATGGGCAAGGTGCATCGTGCCATGTAACGAGTCACGTATTTGTAGCCGTTATAAATTGGATGATTATGAAGTTTCCAAATCAGTGCAAACTATGTTCGGGTGAAATGGCTGCGAGAAGGGAACTGATGCAGTTTGAAAGAGGTGTTACGATAGGATATCAAGTTGTAGACCCATCGGTTCGGCAAATTGTTGACAATTTGGGCCTTCCCAGGTCAACAATGAATGATACCATACTGAGATGGAAGCGCAAGGAGTCACCTGCAAGTGCTACCCGCAGTGGACGACTCATCATACTCACCGAACGTGATCAAATGATGCTATGAATGATAGTATATAAATACCGTCATTTTTCGGCCGACACGCTGAAAACAGAGTTTCGGGCATCGACTGGAACACGAATCTGCACAAAAACATTCAGAACCAAGGCTCAAGATATGGGTTTCCATGTAGGACTGCAATAAGCAAGCCTCACGTTATCCGAAACAACATGCAGCATAATTTTCAGTGGTGCAAATATACAGTGGGAAGTAGAACCTTGGAAAGCTGTGTTATGGATCACGTTACACTCTCTATCGGGCAGATAGACGCGAGTTGCGGATATCCGCTAAACATTTCTTACCACAGTGCGTAAACCCCAAGTATGAAATTCGGAGGTAGCAGGGTGGTGGGGGTATGGTTCTGTTTTTCCTAGTTTGGCCTCGGAACTCAGTTTGTGGTGTACAAACAGCAAACTCCAAGAAGTATCTGAACATTCTGTGCCGTTTCTATGGAACTAACCATTGTCTCTTTAAGCAAGACCATGAACCGTGTCATAAGACTATTGCTGCTGCAACTGCATGGCTTCTGGTTATGATCGTAACAACACTTAACTGACCTCCTCAGAGCCCTGATCTCAGCTGTATTGAATATCTCTGGAATGAAATGGAGGGTCGGGTGAGTTCAAAGGACGTCTTCCTCACAACAATCCAGAAACTTATTACATGTCTGCAGGAAGAATGGTCCAAAATTCCCATTGATCGCTATCGAACGTTTGTGGAATGCATGTCCCGTGGGATTGCCGCGGGCACCGCTGCAAAAGGTCCAAAATTTTATTAAGTTTAGTGCCATGACCCTCACACTATGGCATCTGTTGATTTCTTTCCAAGAAGTGTAGGCAGAGTCTTCCATTTGATTCAATATCTTTTCTTCTGATAAAAAGCCAACACTCAGCCTGGAAGATACTTGCATGAACAGTCACACTATGTAGGTACATCTGAAATGATGGTATAAATATAATAAAGAAAAGTATAAAAATAAAAATAAATAAATAAATCAGCTAACGCCTTTTTGTTCCCTTATAGGGAGTAGGCGAGGCCTTTATACCCTATCTAGCTTTCGGAGACTGAGTGGGCAGTTCAATCTACACCGGTAGCAATAGCTGGCCCATGTCTATCACTAATTATAGCAGCCACCGATGAAGAGGATGGCAAACAAGTCTACCATCTCTTGGTACCTAAAGGAAAAACCCGCTTGCCATTGCCAGAGATCGACTAACTCGGGAACCGGTCGAAGAAAGGCTTAGAAAAAATTCCTCTAGATTTGACGACTAGACTTGAACTTAAGTCTATCTTCGAGCGACCAAGCGCCATTTCAACTGAGCTACACAAAAAAATGTAAAGTAGATAAATTAAAGATAATAAAGAAATAACCTTCAAACTAGCAATTATAATCTGCTCACCAATGGACAAACTCCTGGTGTCCTGTGACTGTAGCGTCTGTTGACATTCGCCTAGGAGAAATGAAATCGCCGCTATTATCATTATCGCAAGCCAAGTTTGCAAGCTCATGCTTTGGACATTCTGCACACAGATTTCGATAGGAAAAAAAAAGTACTATATAGAAGTCATCACAAGTGTGAGAAGAGACGTTTTAGAGTTGGCAATGGCTATGGAGACACTTGTCTAATCTCAACAAGTATGGCTGCATTAATCCGACAAAAACTGGGGAAATATTCATTTTAATATCGACTTAAATCCAACAACTATTAAAAAAAAAAAAACTGCTGTTTATACATCAGACAGCACCAAATTGGGACTAGGTGTTTTGTCGATTGCAAGTTTGCATTGTTTGCTATATACTTATAATTTCTCGGCTATTGTTACAATAGCCGAGAAATTAAGCTTCAGAACATAAGTAGTTATGCTCTGAAGATGATGGCTTTACAAAACAGCAAAATTTATGCTAGTTAATTAACACCTTTCTCTATTTTTTCGTGTTATTATTAATCTCTTTTCCATGATATTGCAATCATGGAATTATATCATAAATAAATTCTCCAGCAGGGGAAGCTAGTGCATAGGCATTGCGGAACTGCGCACCTCCAATTTTTTTTCGATATATAAATATATTTATTAATTTATTTATATTTGCTTGTGATATTTAATTTTATCATCAACAATCCTATACAATTCTCTTATTTTGTATAAAAATAAATAAAAATCCATCTTGTAGTACTTAGGAGGGCGAAGGATGCTAGCAGCACTGTGTTTACCACAATGTTATATTGCTACGCGCACAAGCATATACACGTCATAGTGAGATGTGAGCTATTAGCGTAACGCGGCACTGTCCGTCGCACAGTTCCACTGTTGTTTATATGCAGTTTGCGCCAGTAGTAGAGTGTTCGTAGTGCTTATCGTGTTTACTCCGTCTCTTTAAATATTTGGACATTACAATTAAATCATGATATTTGTTATAGTTTTTTATTTTAGAACATTATTGGGGTTATGATAATAAATTTTACTTTTAAGTAATTTTGAATTACAGTATAGTAAACTGTATAATTTTATCGATAATAAACAATATTTTTTCATGAAACAAAACAAGAAGAATATATTTTATTTTTAAGTAATTTGGAATTATATCAAACTGTATAATTGTATCGATAATAAACAATATTTTTTCATGAAACAAAACAAGAAGAATATATTTTATTTTTAAGTAATTTGGAATTATATCAAACTGTATAATTGTATCGATAATAAACAATATTTTTTCATGAAACAAAACAAGAAGAATATATTTTATTTTTAAGTAATTTGGAATTATATCAAACTGTATAATTGTATCGATAATAAACAATATTTTTTCATGTTTATTTTTTTTTTAAATTTTTACCATAATTGTGATATTTTATCCAAATAAGTATACACTGTAAGTACATTGTATAGAAATATGCATTGTATGTATATTTATATTTCGAAAGTTGCAGCACCCCCACGATTTCAAGTCACGAGCCGCCAGTGTTCTCCAGTCCATTTTATTCTCCCATCGAGGCTATTTTAGCCCTATCTAGCATTTTTGGAGACTGAGGGGAGTTCAGTGTCCACAGGTAGCCAATCAGAGATAGTTCTGATTCAGACTGTCACTTATAAACGGCTAAGTGAAATACGCCTGACAAGTGCCGCCATCTCGTGGTTCCAAATTCTAACAAATGTATTATCTGAATGTTGTGGGTTATATACTCGATTTTCTTAATTATTTTTTTTTCTATAAAATATTGTTTGGTAATGTGTATGCACTCTTCACAGCTAGATTGTAACTACGGCCGTCAGTATTCAAAATGTTTCAAATATATTGATAATCATTGTTGGGAGTTGTGCAAACTAGATGTTAATAAGGCTGTGGGACTTGGTAATATATCGGCGCGTATTCAGAAGGAATGTGCCAGGGAGTTGAACAGGTCTTGACAGTAGCGCACTCACGATTTCGAGTGGGAGGGGGCCCGAGTTAAGTAGACGATTTGCGAATACACACTACGCATCGCATACGACCTAAGACTGAGCAGCTTCAATGATCGCTAATTCATAAGTAGTATAGAAATAGAAGACACGACACAACATAAATTTAAAAAAAAATGAATTTTAATTAGGAAAAGATTTTGGGAAAATTTTCTAGTGTTTTTTCCTTTTCTTTAGGGGATGCCCGGGCCCCTAGGCCCCCCTCTGGGTGCGCCACTGCGTCTTGACATATCTTTATTTTTAATACGAGTCTTGCACTGGGTCAAGTTCCTAAGGAGTGGAAGGAGGGCAACATTTTGCCACTTCATAAAGGAGGTGGTCTAACTCAAGCATCGAAGTATAGGCCTATCTGTGTGTGTCAGGTGTTGTGGTTAAGTTGTTGGAGAAGCTTGTGAAAACTAGGTTCCAGAATTGGGTTCACAACAATGGTATTATCTTTCATGGACAGCATGGATTTACTAAAGGGAGGTCATGTTTTAGTAATCAACTTACCTATTACAATAAGGTGACTGCTTTCTTGGACAGAGGAGAAGGATACACAGTTAATACTCGTTAGGAAGTATTTGGGAGGAGAGACAATCGACCGTGAGATGTGGTGATTAATATCCTTGTTTTTGGTGCCTCCGTAGCGCAATTGGAAGAACGATGGTACATTGCACCCTTCGATTGGAATAGGCCTAAGTTCGATTATCGTCACGACGGGAGGAATCGTTATCTGGACGATTTTCAATCGAAGGTGAATTAGCCGATCTCATACGGAGGTAGCAGGATTTTTTCTCCCGGAAACTTTGGGTTTTTCATCCCGCATACAGACAAATCGACCCTTCAGAACACACGCAATTTACAGACATAGAATACGAGTTGTGGAGGTGGGCGGTAGATGGCGTTGATTCGTAGTAGAGGTTCGGTGTAGTGGTTGAGATAGTTGTAGGTGTCCTCCCGCGATGAGTCTTCGGACTCCATGGAGGTGTCAGGAATAATAATAATAATAATATACTTGGATTTTTCAAAGGCTTTTGATAGATTACCTCATGATAAGTTGATAGTCAAACTACAGCAGATGGGTTTTGATATCAGATTAGACTTGCTATCTGATAGGTATCAACAAGTTGTGTATGGGGGAGCGATATCCAGGAAAAGGAAAGTCACTAGTGGTGTGCTTCAGGGGTCTGTTTTAGGGCCATTACTGTTTAACTTGTATATTAATGATATTGGTGAAGATTTGGATGGAGATATTCAGTTATTTGCAGATGATGCAAAGTTGGGACGAACCATGTAGAATAGAGAAGATGTAGCTTTACAAGAAGACTTGAATAAATTGGGTGATTGGGTACGGGGATGGGGATGTGAGTTCAATGTTGCAAAATGTAAGGTTTTAAAGTTTGGAAAACAAAAATGGGAAGTAGAATTTATGCTTGGTGAGGATATATTGTCAGAGATGGGAGATCAGGGGAGAACCAGAGGTCATCCCTGGAAACTGTATAAAGAGGGTATGAGAAGCAGGTTTTTTTCTTGCAGAGTTGTGAGTGATTGGAATGCCTTGCCTGAGAGTGTGGTGTTTGCAGAAAATTTGAGTGTGTTTAAAGCATGGTACTGATCTGTGTGTATAATAAAAGGACCTCCCAGATGAATCTTTGACTCCATGGGGATCTTGGGCAATAATAATAATAATAAATTGTTTTCATGAAAGAACATGACAAGTACAGATGTAAAAGATTTGCATTTTTTTTTTAATCTCCTCCATATGAAAAGTCACAAAACTTATAACACAACAGTACTGTACATAGACAAGTGATTAAGAAGAGTAGGAAGTGTTGAATGAATTTCTTGAACAGCTGGAGGTTGTATTCATTGGAATAAATTGTATAAAAGGCTGTTTTAAATAACATGCTCATTGAAGAAAAGAAATAGCTTCTCTTTTTCTTTCATTTCATCTATCCTGTTCTTCATGCAGTTCATGCTCTTATATGATTAGAGGAAAGTAGGAATGGTAGTAACCATGAACAGTGGCGCACCCAGAGTGGGGGTGGGCAATGGGGCCCTGTTCCCCCAAAGAAAAAGGAAAAAAAACACTGGAAAAATCCCAAAATCTTTTCCTAATTAGTAAAATTCATTTATTTTATTTATGTTGTGTTGTGTTTTCTATTTCTATACTACTTATGAATTAGCCATCATTTCAAATGCTCAGTCATTGGTCGTATACGATTCTTAGTGTGTATTCTCAAATCATCTACTCACCTCAGCCCCCCCCCCCCCCAGATTAAATCCTGAGTTTGCTACTGCCCATGAAAGTACATGTACAAAAGCCATAATGCAGAAAAACAGTGCCTGTGCTCTTTCCTTCAAAAGAGAAAGTGGTTTGAAAGTGGGTGGGGAAATTGTGAGGGGGAGATAATGTTTTTAGCACATTACTATTCAGGAGCTTACCTAGGCTTCAAACTTCCTTAGGGAAGATTTCAGTTCACTGCACTAAATGTGAAAACAATATTCTCATATTTGACAAAGTTAGGATTTATAGTGTTTATGAGTTACACTGATATGAAGCAGTGCCATCAACACATGGAATAACAGTGAGTAGATCAGCGTTAAAGGCATTTGTTATGGAAGGTCTTGAGGCTTCCAATGATTGAGACAACAAGGTATGTCAAATGAGATGGAAAATTGCAATGCACTGTCAGCATAAGTGTGGAAAGGATTTGAAGTCAGCAAGAGCAGATCATTTACGTACAAGAGGAAGAGAAGGTGAAAGTGCACAACAGCCCTGGGTATGCCTGCATTGTTGGAAATCCGAGGAGAGGAAACATCTACAATGATGCGTAGTGAGCCACCAAAGAGGAAGCTGGTGATTTAGTTGCAAAAGGTTGAAGGTAGATGGATAGTAATTTGCTGAGCAGACCTCTATACCATATTTAATCAATTGAAATCATTATTATTATTACTCAGGGCCTTTGTGGAGTCACAAGACTCATCATGGGAGGCCTATCTTACACAACACAAAGCCTATCATACATACAAGAGGAACTCCTTAAACTCGTTCACTATTCATGATCTCACCACTCTATCAGGCAAGATATTCCATTGTTCAGTCACCTTCCATGCAAAAAAACTACTTCTTAGACTCTAGCACACCACTTCCATTTGCAACTTCCTGGGATGACTTCTTGTCTTTGCTCCATCTCCCTTGTTCTACTATCTGAAAGATCTTCCCATTGTCATCCCTGTAACTACATCTCAACATTTTAAATATCTCAATCATATTTTTGCCTTCTTTCCACCAAACACTGTATTCTACATGCTCTCAGTCTTTAACTAATACTGTACAGTCCTAATATCATTTGTTATCAGTCTCTGAACCAAGGTTAATTTATCCTCTTCAAATCTCACTGACCACATCTGAATACAGTAATCCAGATATATTCTGATCAACGGTTTATACAACGAAATCACTACTCTTCTATTTGTGATGGTCAACATTCTTCCCAGTATTAGTGCAATCCTCTTGGGTTTTCTTCACCACCTTTGTTACAGGTTTCCTAAACTTCAAATATTTGTCACTTATAACCTCAAGATCTCTTGTCTCTTCTGATTCCACTAGTATAGTTCCACCAACAGTGTATACAAACATTCAAGATTGTATATTTAATTGCATTAAACTAATATTCCCATTCATTTGTCCATATGTTCAACTTATTCAAATCCTCCTGAAGAGCCATCACATCAGCTATTACTAATAACCCCTTCCAGTTTCACATGATCTGCAAACAATTGAATACCTTCCCTGCCCATACCTTGCAATCCACATGTTAAGCGTGACCACATGAGTTTCTCCAACCTTTCCCATAGCTCGAGTTCAGAAGGGGAGTGACGCATGCTAGAAGATCAGCAGTGGATTGAGTCCATATCAAGTCCAGTGGCAGAATCCATATTGTTGGTTACTATTAGCTGGAGGGATTCTTGATGGTGCAGAAGTTAGCTGTTGATAACTTACCCATAGTTTTTGAGAGAACAGAAGTGAGCAACTGAACAGTAGTTTGTTAGTTGACTTTTATCCCCTTTCTTTGAAATGGGCTGAATGTCAGGCTATTTCATGCTGTGGAGTAGGTGCTTGTGGAATAGATTAGATTGAAAAGGTGATATAAGAAGAGTGTTAATTCTGGTGAACAAGTTTTTAACAGAATAGATATACCATAAAATTTGCATCCTGAATAGAAAATCTATAGAACAAGTAAAATTTAGCTGTATATAGTCACAATTTTGTGTAAAGATAGAAACAGACAACAAAATAAGAAAAGATAGTATGGTGAGTTGTCAATTGTTATTATTATTATTACCACCCCAAGACCTCATGGAGTCAAAGACTCATTTGGGAGGTCCTTTTATCACACACACAGCTCATCATACCATGTTTTAAACACATTCAAACTCTTTGCAGACACCACATTCTCAGGCAAGGCATTCCAATCATTCACAACTCTGCACGAAAAAAACCTGCCTCTCACTCCCCTACTCACACCCTCTTTATACAGTTTCCAGGGATGACCTCTGGTTCTCCCCTGATCTCCCACTAGTCTCTGTAGAACATCTCCAGCATGGATCCTATAACAACCCCTTACCAACTTGTAGGTCTGAATCATATCTCCCCTCTTCCTCCTGTCCACCAGACTCTGCAAATTACATCATCTTAATCTTTCCTCATACTCGACATGCCAGAGGTCAGAAACTATCTTAGTCAGTCTCCTTTGGACCCTTTCCAACATCTGTTCAACCTTCTGAAAACCCGGTGACCAAATCTGGGCACAATAGTCCATGTGTGGCCTAATCAAAGCTTATACAACAGAACAAGAATCTCCCTACTTCTACACGTCAGTGTCCTCCGCATCATTCCCAAAAGATTTTGTGTTGTCTTCACAGTTTTGGCGATGTGTCCCCTAAATTTTAGATCCTTATCCACTATCACCCCCAGATGTCTTATTTCCTCTACCTCCAACAATATATTCTCACCAAGCATAAATTCTGCATCCCATCTTTGTTTTCCAAATTTTAAAACCTTACATTTTGCAACATTGAACTCATATCCCCATTTCCATGCCCAATCACTCAATCTATTCAAGTCTTCCTGTAAGCCACAACATCTTCACTACTCTTCATGGTTCGTCCCAACTTTGCATCATCTGCAAACAACTGAATATCTCCATCCAAATCTTCACCTATATCATTAATATACAAGTTAAACAGCAATGGACCTAAAACAGACCCCTGAGGCACTCCATTAGTGACTTTCCTTTTTCTGGATATCACTCCCCCATACACAACTTGTTGATACCTATCAGATAGCCATTCTCCAATCCAATGCACCAATCTAATATCCAACCCCATCTGCTCTAGTTTGACTGTCAACCTATCATGAGGTACTCCATCAAAAGCCTATGCGAAATCCAGGTATATTACTGTGTATCCTTTTCCTCTGTCCAAGGAAGCAGCCACTTTATTGTAATAAGTAAGTAGATTACTAAAACATTCTTTCGCTTGGTTGAACAGCGGGAAGGAGTGATGACAAGAGGCCATCCCTGGAAGTTACGAAAGGAAACTGTGAGCAAGAGGGTAAGGAGTGGTTTCTTTGTGTGGAGGGTGGTTGAGCCGTGGAATGCATTGCCTGATGGAGTGGTGGGAGCGAGAACGGTCAGTGAGTTTAAGGAGTGGTATGATAGACTTTGTGTTTCTCAGGGGGGGGACCTCCCCTCGATGAGTCTTGACAGACTTTATGTCTTAGGAAGGACCTCCCTCGATGAGTCTTTTGACTCCTTGGAGGCCTGAATAATAATAATTACCTCTCTTTAGCTAATCCATGCTGTCGATCAAAGATAATACCATTGTTGTCAACCCAACTCTGGATCCTAGTTCTCACAAGCTTCTCCAACAACTTAACCACAACACCTGACACACACAGATAGGCCTATAGTTTGATGCTTCAGTTCGATCACCTCCTTTATGAAGTGGCATGATCTTGCCCTCCTTCTACTCCTTAGGAACTTGACCGAGTGCAAGACTCATATTAAAAAAATATGTCAAGGCAGATGTCAACTCCCTGGCACATTCCTTCAGAATATGCAGTGATATACTATCAAGTCCCACAGCCTTATTTACATCTAGTTTACTCAACTCCCCAAACACCTCTTTCTCACTTATAGTCAGTCTCTCCTCCCCATCATCAACTGCTCTCAATCCCTCCATATGGCCAGATTCACAAGATTGAAAAATCTTTATGAACTGCTCATTAAGTATCTCCACCACACATTCTGCGTTAGCTGTCTTTATACCATTTTCTCCAATCAATGTCATCCTTCCATAATTATTCTTTCTTTTGCTGGCTACATATCGAAAGAACTCCTTAGGATGCTCTTTGGCTTCATTAGCCAACTGCTGTTCATACCTCTCTTTAGCTACCCTCACCAACCAAGTCACCCTCCTTGCTTGGTCTTTGTAGACCTCATGGAATTGGTTATTTCCACTTCTCTTATGCCGCCTCTACAATGCCCTTTTTCTCTGTATCGCATGCTTAATCTCTTTATTCATCCATCTCATACCCACCTTATTTAACTTTCTCACCCTTGGAATACATTTAGACATTGCATCTACTAAACAGTTTTTGAAAATCCCCCAAGCTGCATTGATTTCTTTTCCAGTTAACTCCTCATTCCACGCTACACCCGCAAGCTGTCTCCTGAGCTCTTCATAATCATTCCCGTCAAATGAATAAAATTTTGTGGAATAAAAGAGAAATTGTTAGACTGCTAAACTAACTGTATACAGGACTGTGCCAAAACTGGATTAGAAATAGAATAATTGATAAAAACTACAGATTACAGATATGAGAGTTCCAAGAAAAATTACAGTAAACATATGGCATTACTTACAAAATCATATAAAAAAAAATATATTAGGAAGGAACTGATATTACTACATTCAGGAATGTGTGTGCACAGAGTAAATGTAAGATAGTAAGTTAGATTAAACAGAATGTGGAAGGTTAACAAAACAGGTGTTTGATTGCAGGACAAAAGACCTAGAGGGTGACCAAAATCCATGTGGATTGATGTAGTTAGAAACACGTTAGAAGACTGAAATATGAGATCTGATACTATTGGAGTTCTGAATAGCCAACTTGGCAATAGTTAATAATAATGTAAACTTATCATGTAGTACTGTCATAGTACCCTGTTCACTCCCTTGAAGGTACATCCAGGAATTTAATGATGATGAGAGAAAATGTGCCATTCCTTAGACCTCTGTATTTTTCATATCTATTAAATGTATACTGTATATATATACATTTAATAGATATAATATATATATATATATATATATATATATATTTTTATGAAGAATTAAATGACTAGAACCGAGATTTAAGTAAAAAGGTTTTAATATAACCACACTACTAGTTTTGGCCTGTAACAGCCTTCTTCAGGTGACATTATAAAAGAAAAAACACTAAACATTGAGGGTTAAAACACTATGAACAACACAGACAGTCTTTATACATAATTAGCATGAAAACGTTGTAGTTGTATTTGAAGCTGTTCTTTCGTTTGTTGCATTGTTGGGAGAGTGCGTGCTTGCTTCATCACGTGAACGCCAGTACATGATTACAGCTGAATGACTATCTGGGAGGTTGTAGCTTAAGTTGTTATTTAGATGAACAGGATTGAAGATGATTTCTCTAGATTCCACAATTTTTCTCTCTATTTCGTCACTGCAACGGAAGATGTTAGTAGATTTTTCCCAGCAGACTTTGTGACTTTGGTTATCATCATTAGGATTAGCCGAGAAAAGGATATGACTTGATAATGCACTTGCTCGCTGTCTCTTGTAAGTAATGTCTCTCATGTGTTCTTCCATACGCATTTCGACAGATTTGTCTGTCTGCCCGAAATAAGGAATATCGCAGTCACATAATATTTTATATACACCAGGGTATTTGAGTTGATGATGATAAGGTTTTGGGTGGCTAATTAAGGAACAGATCTTTGGAAGTGGAGTGAACAAGGTTCTGATATTGTATTTTCTTAGAACTTTTGCTAATTTGTGTGAAACAGTACTTATGTAAGGAATAGATATATTGCCTTTGAATCTATTTGTTTCTTCTGAGTGATGTCTAGGAGGATTAAGAAGGAATTTGTCAATGATTTTCTTGGAATATCCATTAACTTCGAAAGAAGTTTTCAGATGGTTTATTTCTGTAAGCAGTTCATTTGGGTCATCAAGAAGAGAACGAGCTCTATGTCCCAAGGTGGAAATTATTCCAAGCTTATGAGGAGGGAAATGATGAGACCGACTGTGCAGATATCTGTTGGTATGTGTGGGCTTTCTATATATCGATATTTTTAGTTTACCAGAAGAGCGAGTCAGTTTGACATCAAGAAAAGGCAAGGAATTATCCGTTTCAAGCTCAGCAGTAAACTTAATACTTTGATGTCGGCTATTGAGATGTTCGAGGAAAGCCATAAGGGATTCATGTCCATGGCTCCAAACAATGAAGACATCATCCACATAACGTTTTCAAACTTTAGGTGTTAAAATAAAGGAAGAGATAGCCTTGGTTTCAAAATCCTCTAAGTAAATATTTGCGAGTACAGGGGATAAAGGATTACCCATAGCCAGTCCATGATTTTGTTTGTATATATTATCTTGAAATTTGAAGTAACTGGACCTGATGCAATGTGTAAGCAAGGCTAACATTTTTTTGGATAACTTGTCCTTGAGTAATTATTATTATTATTATTATTATTATTCCTGATACCTCCAAGGAGTCCGAAGACTCATCGCGGGAGGACACCTTACCTCTACTACGAATCAACACCATCTACCGCCCACCTCCAACACCACCACAACTAGTAATTTTTGTCTGTAAATTGCGTGTGTTCTGAAGGGCTGATTTGTATGTATGCGGGATGAAAAACCCGAGTTTCCGGGAGAAAAAACCCTGCTACCTCCGTATGAGATCGGCTAACTCACCATCGATTGAAATCAACCAGATAAAGATTCCTCCCGTCGCGACGAGAATCGAACTTAGGCCTATTCCAATAGAAGGGCGCAATGTACCGTCGTTCTTACAATTGCGCTACGGAGGCGCTTAATGTTAGGACTTCATATGTAGGGACATTAGTTAACAAAGAAGTTATGTCCAAGCTAGCCATGATGTCATTTTCATCAACTGTAATATCTTTGATGTATGTAACAAATTCTGTAGTGTTCTTGATAAAGGATGGTGACTTTCCTGAAAAACTTTTGAGGTATTTGGCAAGGTATTTTGAAAGATTGTATGTAGGAGAATCGATACCTTCTACAATTGGGCGTAATGGGGTGTTCTCTTTATGGATTTTAGGAACACCATATATGCGAGGAATTAACGGATGGAGAGAGCGTAGAGATAAACGAATGTTTCGGGATAATTCAGTTGTTGTTTTTAATAAGTTGTTTGTACGATTTTTAAGTTCACGAGTTGGATCTCTCTCAAGTATTGAGTAGGTATCATTATGCAGTAATTCAATCATTTTATTCTGGTAATCTTCAGCATTCAGGATGACTGTTGCATTTCCTTTATCTTTTATAATGTCACCTGGAGAAGGCTGTTACAGGCCGAACTAGTAGTGTGTTTATATTAAAACCTTTTTACTTAAATCTAGGTTCTAGTCATTTAATTCTTCATACAGCTATGTATGTTAACCGAGTCAATGATCATTCTGTCATATATATATATATATATATATATATATATTTTTTTTTTAAACTATAATATTCATTAGAGCCTCCATAGCTCAGTCAGTTTAGATGAAGCCCTTTGGTCAGAAAGACCTGGGTTCGATTCCCATCTATGATGTGAGAAACCTTTCTTTAAAGGTGAGTTAGCGAGTCTCATATGGAGGTAGAGGGTTTTTTTCACCCAGAAACTCGGTTTTTTCGTCCCTCTCTCTCTCCCTCTTGCTCTCTCTCTGTTCACTGGGCATCTACAGATGCCGTATGGTCACTCCAATGCTCGGTGATG
The DNA here is from genome assembly GCF_054136105.1 of Typopeltis vanoorti. NCBI lineage: Eukaryota > Metazoa > Arthropoda > Arachnida > Uropygi > Thelyphonidae > Typopeltis > Typopeltis vanoorti. The sequence continues at coordinate 128,192,541 of NC_143561.1, forward strand.
TGCCACATCAGGCCTCGCCATGTAGTCCTGTTGTTTGCTTTTCTGGCAGCCTCAACTCTCTGAAGATCAGTCACTCTACACACACGCCATCCATCCATTTCATTGATGGTCTACCCCTGCCTCTTTTTCCAGGAACTTTACCTTCTATTACTGTTCTGAGAAGTCCTCCTTCCATCCTTTCTATGTGTCCAAAATATTTTAATTTTCTTCTGTCAGTATCCTTAAGGAGCCTTAAAGTTCTACTAATCTTTTCTAACACCCATTCATTTGTACGCCTTTCAGTATATGATATCCTCAACAGCCTTCTGTAATGCCACATCTCAAAAGCAGATATCCGTTTCTTATCTGACTTCTTTAGGTTCCAAGTCTCGCATCCATAAGTCGCTGTTGGAAAAACAACTACATCTAAAATCCTCAACTTTGTTCCCATGGAGATAGATCCATCCTTCCAGATTTTAGACAGGTTTCTGACTGTTGTTTTAGACATTCCTAACCTTTTCTGACATCTTCTGAACAGCAATTCTTCACATTAATAATGGATCCCAGGTACTCAAACTTGCTGACTTCCTCAATTCTTTCTCCATTCATATACACTTGTTTCTCAAGAGTTTCTCTGTTTGTTTTTCAAGAGCTTCTCTGTTTGTTTTTCAAGAGCTTCTCTGTTTGTTTTTCCTTTGAGAACCATGATCTTTGTCTTGCTAGAATTGAGTTGAAGTCCTCTGTTATTACTAATCTTGTTAACTTTGTCAAGAATTAGTCCTAGTTCTTCCATGTCATTACAAAGGAGTACTGTATCATCAGCATACCTCAGATTACTGATCAATCTACCTCCTATCCTAATTCCTGTCCTGAGCTCATCCAATGCATCACGCATGATGTCCTCTGCATATATACTAAACAAGTGAGGAGAAAGTAAACATCCTTGTCTAACTCCTTTTCCAACTTGAAGCTAGTCAATCAATCCAACACCTGTTCTTACTGTGGCTTCTTGCTCCTTATACAAGTTGGCTATCAACTTGATAGTGCGTTCAGGAAAACTCATTCTTTTCATTACTTCCCACAGTTTCTCATGCTCAACACAGTCAAAAGCTTTAGAGTAGTCTAAGAAACACATTACCAGAGGAAGTCTGAATTCTTTATATTTTTCTATGATCTGTCTAAGGCAAAGGATCTGATCTCTGGTGCCCCTACCTTTCCTAAAACCTGCTTGTTCCTCAGGCATCTCTGCCTCAACTTTGGCCTCAATCCTGTTTAGCATGATCTCTAATAAAATTTTGCTTGCATGAGATTTACTGCCATATAACTTTCGTCCCTCAGAACAGGCAAATCGGCTCCGTGAACACACACGGATTACAGTCATGAATACATATAACAATATGTGGAAGAGATAGGGTACCTAACCTCACCACGTGTTGTTACACCTGTAGTTAACCATGAGTCACAGCATGGTAGTCAACCTCGTAGGTTGACTACCATGATGTGACAACACATGAATGGGATAATATTCATTATAAGGATACTAGACTACATTTGATTGAACTTGAGTTCTTATTGCACACTTAGAATTATTTTTTAATGCTTCTTTGAACTTTATAATGTATCTCTTCTATGAAATGCAAGGCTTTTTACTGCCATATAACTTTATGTGGAAGGCAGGCTAAACCCCATTTAACCCTGAATAACAAATTCCACAAACATGACTTCATAACTTAATTCATAACGTACATCATAACTAAGAAAATCCTTTTTAAAATATTCTTATCCCCAAGAAAACCAAGTGACTAAATATGTGCATAATAATCCATATGAGGCCTGATGAAGCCCTGTACAACAGAACCATAACCTCTTTATTTTAGCATGTCGTGGTCCTCTACATCATTGCCATAATCTAATGTGAGGACTTAACAACTTTTGGAGTATTACCTCTAAACTTCAAGTTCCCGTCTACCGCTCCCACCATTCCCAGAATTCTAATCCCCACTCCCTTCAAAATTTTTCCACTGAGTGCATACTTTGCATCGCTTCTCTGCCAACCCAATTTCAGAACTGTACACTTTGCAACATCAAACTCATAGTTCCAATCACTTACCCACTCATACAATCCATTCATATCTTCCTGTAAGGCCACAGTGCTTAAATCCTCATTCTTTTTTCCAGTTTTGCATCATTTGCAACAGTTTTGCATCTTCATTTAAACTGATCTCAGTATCATTAATATACAAGTTAAACAATAATGGCTCTATTCATGTTAGAGGTTTAATGGAATATTAACAGCACTGAGAAAGGATTAAAACTAATTTTAATACTTCCAATATTTCGTCTCCATCACAGAGACATCTTCAGGGATTACAAAAACTTTTTGTAACAACACACACACAAATACAATACAAAGTGAAACTAAAGTCCTATCTAGGTGGTGTGCCCTCTATGGGCATTTGCGGGTGGCCTGGAATGTAAAGAGGGATCTCTGATAATTAAAGTTTCCCAAATTTTGGGAATTTTAATGCCACCGTATTTATTTAAATTAGGTTGATTCCTGAGTGCAGATGAAGATTCAAAGAATAGTCTTTCTTTTTTGAATTTACTATGGTGGAGCATGGCAGTTTTTTTCCCAGGAGATCCTGTGGGATGTATCCAAAACATGGTCTGCAAGGCCAGATTGACCATAATCGTGTTTGCAGATTAGAAGAACTGTGTTCTTCTAACCAGATGAATGCTGACCTGTCTGTTTGTCCAAAGTAGGCAAGTTTACAGAAACAAGGTACTCTATATACACCATGCACTGAAAGAAGAGGGAGCTGGTCTTTAGTGGAGCGGATAAGGCTGTTAATATTCCATTAAACCTCTAACATGAATTCTTCACAGCACTTAAGCCTCAACACACGTAATAATGGCTCCAAAACAGACTACTATTGGTATGCTACTAGTAACAATCCTCTTCACTATATTGTGCACCCACACACAACTTGCTGATACCTTTCTGACAGCCAGTCACATATTCAACTCATTAATAATTTATTAATGAGTTGGATATGTGATAAAGGCATTGTTATGTTAGATGTATCTATCTTCTTTACTAATATTTGTGTTGAAGCTGTTGGAATAATTAATCATCTAGAACCAAAAAAAATGGAGATCAGATATTTTTTTTTCCTGATCCCCATGGAGTCACAGTCACAGTACTCATCATGACAAGTCAACACTAGTGAACACAAAGTTTATCACACTACTCCTTAAAATCATCCACATTTTGCATGTTTTCCACCCTTTCAGGCAATATCATGCTCCTACTATCATCCATGCAAAAGGACTTACTTCTTATCCTTTTACTCACCACCTCCTGCAACTTCCAGGGTTGCCTCTGGTCCTGGTTCCTTTCCCCTCATTCTACCATATGAAAAATCTACTCAGTGTTAATACAATAATAACCCTTAAACAGCTGAGAGATTTATTCATCCTCTCACTGGCATCCTTGATCTTATGGCTTCCAATCTCTCCCTCTAATCTCTATCCCTTGCTTCCACACTCTCTCATCTTTCTGCAATTTCCTCTGTTCTACTCTCTCTAGCCAACCTCTCTCTCCTTCCAAGATCATCGTTCACCCTTCTCAACTCAATCTTCATTCCTTCCATTTCCTTTCTCAGCAGTTCTATTTCTCTCTTCACATGTTCTGCTCCATACACACAATCATGGCCATTAGACAACAATCTCTGTCCACAAAACTACTCAAAGTTAAATCTATATGTTGTCTTTAACATTCCCTTCATCCTTCAACACACTACTGGCTAGAATGTAAGGAAGAATTTCATGAATTTACTTCCTGCTGGCCTGATTGGCTGAGCTGTTATATCTGCTGACCAACCAACAAGCTGTCATCTAAATATATTGTATATATTTAGATATATTATTATTATTATTCGTGCCTCCAAGGAGTCCGAAGACTCATCACGGGAGAACACCTACAACTGTCTCAATCACTACACCGAACCTCTACTATGAATCATCCCCACCAACGCTATCCACCGCCCACCTCCACCACTACGACAAGTAGTATTTTTTGTCTGTAAATTGCGTGTATTCTGAAGGGCCGATTTGTCTGTATGCGGGATGAAAAACCCGAGTTTCCGGGAGAAAAAACCCTGCTACCTCCGTATGAGATCGGCTAACTCACCTTCGATTGAAATCGTCCAAATAAAGATTCCTCCCGTCGCGACGAGAATCGAACTTAGGCCTATTATATGTTGCTGGCTTAGTTGGCTGAGCAGTTAGCATATCTGCTCTCCAACCAACAGGCTGCAGGTTCGAATATGGCCAGGGGTATGGATAGTTGTGATTGTCTTTAGATGTTAGATGAAGTAAGCAGGGAGGTGGTCTCACTTTGTGTGAGACCACCTCCATGCTTACTGGAGGAGGCCAGAAGTAGCTTTAAGAAATTCCATATTTGGTTTCTAGAGTGGAGGCAGTTTACACCATTATGTAAAATATTTTCACACTATTTTACATAATTTTCACACTATTGTGTAAGAAATAAATAAATAAAAATAAAAAAAATATGAAAATTTACTAAATATAGAAAAAAAAATCCCTAGCCTGAACACCCTCTTGATGGTACATATCAGGAAATTGATGGCGATGAAATCCCTTGCTCACCCTTGGTACAGTGTACTAATAGTTTACAATCTTTCATAGGTGGGAATCACATAAAAAAAAAAATGGGTAGCTTCTCTACAATCCATCCACATGGCTATGGATTTAAATCCCATTTTGGTAAGAAAGTTTATGAGTATCCTTTAGTAGATTATTTTTTAATGTGAATCTCATTGAGAAGGCTATAAACCTAAATACATTAGTACACTGAGTGAGCCAATGGTCAGATAATTTTGAAACCATGTTCTAGAGATGGTACTTTTTTTCTGACCAGCTTATGACCTTTAATAATAACAGGATTCTCACGCTGGGTGATAAAAAACATTACTTTGTGAAGCCTTCTCAAAGTATCCATGTTACTATGGGATTGATTCAAACCACCCACAGCATATTGATTGGAGAGTGAGTACACTATCCACTTGGCTACTTAGACCAATCAGGTGATTTCCATTGCCTGGTGTGAGACCACCACCCTGCTTATCTAATAAGGTTTCTAGATTAGTTGACACTAAAACACTTGACAACTTGTCAACCTACTTTTGAGTGGGAATTATCATTAAAAAAAAAAGGAAGAGTTGGGGGAGGAGCATGTAACACCACACCAAGTTGAGCATAATTTTATTTATATATGCTCTGTTTTTTGCATTGTATCTTGTCTACAGGTATTTTCATGGCTGCTGCTCCACTGAACTGGTCACCACCACCAGTCGTCCACTTTCCTCTAATAAAAACACAGTCAGCTGCTCATCAACATCCGTAAACAGTTTCAGCCTCCAACTCATTGAACTATCTTTTTAATATTCCCTTTGATTCATCATCCTCTGTTCAAGAAAGACATCAACACATTCCTTCTTTCTTCTGAATAATTTTCCCCTACAGCATTGTTGCATTATTGGTTTGTAACACTTGTGTGTAGAGGTGTTAAAAATTACTAGTTATTTATAAAGCATGACATGTTTTAGGTCCATTACTGTTTAACTTGTATATTAATGATATAGGTGAAGATTTGGATGGAGATATTCAGTTGCTTGCAGATGATGCAAAGTTGGGACGAACCATGAAGAGCAGTGAAGATGTTGTGGCTTACAGGAAGACTTGAATAGATTGAGTGATTGGGCATGGAAATGGGGATGTGAGTTCAATGTTGCAAAATGTAAGGTTTTAAAATTTGGAAAACAAAGATGGGATGCAGAATTTATGCTTGGTGAGAATATATTGTTGGAGGTAGAGGAAATAAGAGATCTGGGGGTGATAGTGGATAGGGATCTAAAATTTAGGGGGACACATCGCCAAAATTGTGAAGACAACACAAAGGCTTCTAGGAATGATGTGGAGGTCACTGACGTGTAGAAGTAGGGAGATTCTTGTTCCATTGTATAAGGCTTTGATTAGGCCACACATGGACTATTGTGCCCAGATTTGGTCACCGAGTTTTCAGAAGGATGAAGAGATGTTGGAAAGGGTCCAAAGGAGACTGACCAAGGTAGTTTCTGACCTCTGGAATGTCGAGTATGAGGAAAGATTGAGATGATGTAATTTGCAGAGTCTGGTGGACAGGAGGAAGAGGGGGAGATATGATAGAAACCTACAAGTTGGTAAAGGGTTGTTATAGGATCAATGCTGGAGAAGTTTTACAGAGACTAGTGGGAGATCAGTGGAGAACCAGAGGTCATCCCTGGAAACTGTATAAAGAGGGTGTGAGTAGGGGAGTGAGAGGCAGGTTTTTTCGTGCAGAGTTGTGAATGATTGGAATGCCTTGCCTGAGAATGTGGTGTCTGCAAAGAGTTTGAATGTGTTTAAAACATGGTATGATGAGCTGTGTGTGTGTGATAATAATAATAATAATGACATAATGATATTTTTATTAATGATCAGGGCTGGAGTCAGGGATTCATTGTAGAAGGCCTGCACTAATCATTATTCACACAACACCTATTATATTCAGGTGATTTCCATTCCCTAGTGTGAGACTACCACCCTGCTTATCTAGAATATGGTTTCTAGATTAGTTAACACTAATACCTATAATGCATGTCAACTTTAAAACCTACTTTTGATGGGAATTATTTTAAAAAAAAGAGGGGGAGGATAGGAATATATATATTGGTTAGATGGATCGGAGATTGGTGCTCTGAACGATGCCAGCAAGTTGTCTATGATGAAGCAGTGTCTCAGAAAAGGAAGGTCACCATTGGCATGCCTCGGGGTTCTGTAATTGGGCCCTACTGTTTAAGTCATTTGTTAGTGATATTTCATGTGGATTGACTGGGGATCTTCAAATGTTTGCTGACGATGCAAAGTTAGGTAGAATTATCAGGAGTAGTGCTGATGTTAATTCTCTATAGGAAGATTTGAATAGGCCTTTAACTTGGACAAATGAGTGGGATTGAAGTTTTAATATTAATAAATGCAAAGTGTTACACTTTGGTATACAGAGATATAAGGCTCTTGGAGTGATGGTAGATAGTGGACTGAAGTTCTGAGGGCACATTGCACGTATTGCATAAACAGCACCTTGAATTACTGCTATGGTAAAAAGTATATTAACATGTAGGGATAAGGAGGTGGTGATGCCTCTATATCAGGATTATTGTGCTCATATTCGGTCACCTACTTTTCATTGTGAAATGGAAACACTAGAGAGGGTCCAAAGACGAATAACCAAAGTGATATTAGGCTTCTGGAGTGTTAGTTATGAAGAGCATTTGAGAGAATGTGATATACAGATTATTTAAATGAAGGGGATATTATATCCCACATTATTTCAATGCCGAATAAGAAACTCAAAGATCAGAATCAAAAGTTTCATGCCGAATATAGTAAACCATAAAAGTATCAGCGGATGCTAGCGTAAGCTAAAGCATGTAGTACAAACTAGGGCAACTCATGGCAAAGGTGGATAAAGATCTGATCACTATTCTTAGTATTTCCCATAATATAAAACACACCTCCTAGGAGATGTATGATGTTATACATTATGGTGGAAGGTCACTTTTCAGACCGGTTTCAACCTTCATTGGGGTCTCATCAGTGAGAAGGCAGAACAGATTAATACTGAGGGTATAGCGAAAAGAACTTATATACCTTGCTATACAAGTTGTCAAAAAAGGTGCACCCATAAATTACTTAAATAAAAGAGCCAATAGGCTTCACTTCGGCGATGTAACATTATTTAAATGAAGGGGATATTAAATCCCACATTTTTTCAAAGCTGAATAAGAAACTCAAAGATCAGAATCAATGAGAATCTGCCTACTCACTGATGAGACCCCAATGAGGGTTGAAACTGGTCTGGGTAGTGACCTTCCACTATAATGTATAATATCATACATCTCCTAGGAGGTGTGTTTTACATTATGGGAAATATTATTATTATTATTATTATTATTATTATTATTATTATTATTATTATTTCGGGCGACTCCAGGAGTCCTTAGACTCATCGAGGGAGGCCCTAAATATCATGTCCACACAACTATGCGATTACATTCTCACAGTATCTATCATACCTTGTCTTGAACTTGTTCACCGTCATAGCACCCACAACAGACTCTGGCAGCTTATTCCACTCATTTACCACTCTAAAAGTAAAGAACCCAGCTCTAACACCCGTGCTAACCACACTCTTGCCCAGCTTCCATAGGTGTCCCCTAGTTCTCCCACCACCAGTCCTGATCTCAAAAATATCCTCTGAATTAATCCTATAGAATCCCTTTAGCAATTTGAATGTCTCAATCATATATTCCCTCTTCTGCCTATCAACTAGTTTCTGCAACCCACAAATCTTCAACCTGTTCTCATATGGTTCATTCCATAGACCTGTTATCATCTTAGTCACACGCCTCTGGATCCTCTCCATGTCCTCCCCATCAAGAAGGAACTGAGGTGACCAAATCTGGGCACAGTAATCGAGATGAGGTCTTATCAAGGCTCGGTACAGAGGTACAATAACTTGCTTGTCTCTGCTCGTCAAGGTATTTTTCAACAACCAAGTGAGTTGATGAGCTGATTTAGCTACTTTTGCAGTGTGCCCCCTAAACTTCATCTCCTTATCCACCAACACTCCCAAGTCCCTGGCCTCATCAATCTCTTGGAGTACAGTTCCACCAATGTGGTATACTGCTGCTAATCTTTTCACCCCAAAATGCATAACCTTACATTTTGTCACATTAAATTGACATCCATTCTCCTTAGCCCAGAACTCCAATCTATCTAAGTCATCCTGCAAGACTTTGACATCTTCTGCATTCACTATTGCCCTACCCAACTTTGCATCATCAGCGAACAAATGAACTGTCCCACTTAGACCCTTCCCTATATCGTTAATGAACAGATTAAACAGCAGTTGTCCAAGAACAGAACCCTGCGGCACACCACTAGTCACAGGCCGTCTTTTGGACTCTACTCCTGAATAAACTACTCTTTGATATCTCTCCATCAACCAACCACCTATCCATCTCACCAACCCTAAATATCCATTCCCATATGTTGTAGTTTACGGATTAGTATTCCATGTGGTATCCTGTCAAACGCCTTTGCCAGGTCCAGCAGTATCACTGTAAATCCATTTCCCTTATCCAGTTCAGCCGTCACCTTGTTATAAAACTTGAGCAAGTTACTGAAGCATGATCTACCCTTCACAAAGCCATGCTGTCCCCTGTTCAGTATCTCGTTTTCATCAATCCATTCCTGTATTTTTCCCTTGACTATTTTCTCTAAGACCTTGACAACGACTCCTGATATGCTGATCGGTCGGTAATTTGCAACCGTAGTTTTGGATCCTCCTTTATGCAGTGAAACTATTTTCCCCTCTTTCCACACCTTCGGGACTAAGCCAGACCTGAGACTCAGATTAAACAACATGGTCAAGGGCACTGATAATTCTTTAGCCGCTTCACGCAAGACCCGTGCCGGTATACCATCCAATCCCACAAATGTGTTCACATTTAGTTTCTGTAATAAACTAGTCACCTCCACTTCATTCATCACTATTCCCGTATAAACTAATGGTTCCTTCACTTTTTCAATGTCACCACCTGGATGATATGCTTTTACAAAGTGCACGCTCAGTAACTCCACTATATCAACTGATTTAGTGACCTCCTTACCATCGTCATTCCTTAAAATCATTTTGCCGTGTACAGTTTTTTTCTTGCTTGCAGCATATTAAAAGAACTGTTTTGGATTCTCTTTTGCTTGCAAAGCTAGTTTCCTTTCATAATCCGCTTTTGCTTTTTTGACCACACTCGTTACCTTTCTGGCCTGCACTTTATACCGTTCGTGTGCCTGCAGGTCACCCCTTTCTTTAAATTCCCTCCACAGTTGTTTCTTTTTTTGCAGCTCAAGCTTAATGGTGTTATTCATCCATTTAACCCCTACTTGTTTTACTATTCGTACCCTAGGTATACAATCAGCCATTACCTCCTGTAAATGCTCCTTGACCACTTCCCATGCTCTATCGACGTCCAGCCCTTGCAGTTGTACATGCCATGGCACTGATCCAAGCAATCTCCTAAGCTTGTCATACTTGCCAGCATGGTAATTCCACATATACCCTGTCTTAATCGAATATTCCACACCTTTAGCCACCTCCCAGGTCAAGAACTTATGATCACTCTCACCAATAGGTGGCAACATGGTCATATTCATTACAGTCAAATTCTCAGATGCTATTACCAGGTCAAGCACTCTCACACCCCTAGTATTTTCAATTACATGCTGTCTCAGATAGTTATCCCTTAATAACTGAATAAAATCCTTTTCCTTCCTCACATGTGTCCTCTCCTCCTTCCAATCAATGTTACCATAGTTGAAATCCCCCATAATAATTACCCTCCTTCCACTCATTTCATCAATTTCCCTATGCATACTATCTCCACCATCTATTCCATCACCTGGTCTATAGCAGCACCCAACTGTATATTTTATTCTGCCAGTCTCAATCTCACACCAAATAGCCTCAAATGAGCTCCTTTCACTATCCTGCGATACAACTTCAATTCTCCTTGGCTGCAGTTCATCAGCTATCATCAATAATACCCCTCCCCCCATTTTATTCTCTCTGTCCCTCCTAAACACACTGTAACCTACACATTCTATCCCACTAACTATATCTTCTTCCGTCAGCCATGTTTCACTAATGCCAATAACCTGTGGCCAGGAAGAGCCAATCAAGGCCAAAAATTCTTCCCAAATATTAAGAATAGTGATCAGAGCTTTATTCATCTTTGCCATGAGTTGCCCTAGTTTGTACTACGTGCTTTAGCTTACGCTAGTATCTGCCAATACTTTTATAGTTTACAATATTCAGCATGAAACTCTTTGATTCCGATCTTTGAGTTTCTTATTCGGCTTTGAAATAATGTGGGATTTAATATCCCCTTCATTTAAATAATGTTAAAGGTGAAGGAATTGGCTTCACCGAGGTGAAGCCTATTGGCTCTTTTATTTAAGTGATATACAGATATTGGTGGATAGAAGGAAAAGAGGAGATATATAATGAATTTTATCATATCTCCTCATATCATATCATATCATATTAAGGGATTCTATCAGATTAATTCAGAAGAAATTATAAAAAGAGTGGATGTTAAGATGGGAAGAATGAGAGACCATCCCTGGAAGTTGTATAAAGATGTAGTGAAGAAGGGTGTGAAGAGTAGATTTTTTATAATTGCTCTTGATATTCCTATATTTGGAAATGCATTAATATCGAGACAACATGATGACGTCACACTTCATTCAATACATATTTATTATTATTATTATCTCAAGACCTCATGGAGTCAAAAAATCATCTGGGAGGTCCTTTTATCACACACAGAGCTCATTGTACCGTGCCTTGAACACATTCAAACTCCTTGCAGACACCACACTCTTAGGCAAGGCATTCCAATCATTTACAACTCTGCACGAGAAAAACCTGCCTCTCATTCCCCTACTCGCACCTTCTTTATACAGTTTCCAAGGATGACTCCCACTATTTTCTATAGAACTTCTCCAGCATTGATCCTATAACAACTCCCTTACCAACTTGTAGGTCTCTATCATATCTCCCCCCTCTTCCTCCTGTCCACCAGACTCTGCAAATTGCATCTTCTCAATCTTTCCTCATACTCGACATTCCAGAGGTCAGAAACTACCTTAGTCAGTCGCCTTTGGAATCTTTCCAACATCTCTTCATCCTTCTGAAAACTCATTCCACACATTAACAAAGTGCACTCCCATCTTCTCACACATTTCAGCGAGCATATCATTCATAATCCTTGCTCTCTGCCTCATCTCACCACAGTCATACCTAGGATCACACTATTCTCTTTTATCCTTCTAAGCAGCCTCCTGATATCCATTCTGACATTCTCTTTGTCCTCTGTCAAATCATTCGTACCGATTAAAACCATCAACTCCTTTGCTTTCTCCCTTCTCATATCCAATGCCTCAATCACTCTACTCATTTTACCGCCTGGAAAACATACTTTATGCATCCTATCATCCAGCACACCTTTAATAATGGAGTCGCCATACAAATTTGATTGACACAGTAATATTTGATTAACACAGTTTCGTAATAAAATTATTATATACAAAGGATTTTTGGTAATTTTATGAGCAATGACAATTCATTATATTATATATTTTTTGTAAAACAAATATGATATGTTGTTAATCATGTGAGATTTTACAACCTCACTTACCCTTGTGGTCATTCAGTAACACAACTATTTTAGCTGCTTCTCTCACCTCAAAATCTTCATCACTTGTTAATGTTATCCTTCCATTGTCATTTTTCCTCATACTTGCCACATAACAATAGAACTCTATAATCTCCTTTGGCCTGCTCAGTTAATGTCTTCTCATAATTTGATTTTGCCATACTTACTATTCTGGTCAACTTTCTTGCCTGGTCTTTGTATTGTTTGTAAGCTTGCTGTTATCACCTTTCTCCTTATGTACCCTTCACAACATTTTTTTTTGTAGCTCCAGCTTAATGATACTACTCATCCATCTAACTCCTACAGTGGCGTAATTCTCCATGCTTGCTGTGCAAGCTCATTAATTGAGAAAGAAGTAATATTTATTTGTTAATAAATGCATGCATTTATGAGCATTCCATTTAGACTTTTATTTTTGTAGACAGGACACGTTTTAAGCTTGCGCGGCAATAATTGAGCTTTGCGTTGTGTATCGAAGGCCAACGCTAGTCAAGCTACCTTGGCTTGCTCAGTTGTGGGAGCATCCAGGTCTTCGCTTCAGCACTGTCATTTCATGTGCGCGCATAACCTTTTACGCTCCCTCCATGTCATCTTACCCTGTTGCTTAAACACGGGCCATACGCAGTCAACGTAGCTCTGGCCAGTGAGCTTCAACCAGCCTTTACAAGTGTGCGTGTTGCTTGGGAAAATTAAGTTACAACCATCTTTTTATGACGATGCTATTGACCAGTTCAAAAGAAGAGCTGTAGGGTCGAATTTGTATTCAAGTAGCTAAATTGAAAAAGATAGAATATCATTTATAAAATAAATGTTGTGTCTGTATGATTAAATAACGCGGTATAACGTTATAACACAGTACTTGTACAACTCGGTTTCGATATAACGCTGTCTAAAATTACAATAACCCTTGTTGAACGCGGTACTTACACAACACGGTTCCGATAAAAACACGGTCTACAAATTGTAGTAACCCTTTATCTTTTCATGTTTTTTTTTTTTTTCAAATTTTATCTTTGTTAAATTTGTATCTGCCTGTATCCCGCATGTAATTATAAGTAGCGAATTTATATAGGGGAAACATCCTTTAGCATGCATGTACGTCAATTGTATACCGTATAAAGTGTTTCTTGTTGAAAATTGTCCTCGTTTCTGCCAGGAAAGTGCATTAAAAATCTAAGTGTGTTCGTCTCAAGCTGAGCACTTTATTTTCTGGTGAGTTACAATACAATATGTAATGCTTGATTTTTTGTGTAAAAAATTATTTTTATAGTAATGGCCACAAACTGAAACAAAAGGAAAAAACCAACATTGAAAACAAAATTAATTTCTCTTGAAGAAAAATACTCAAAATCTTGGATCGGTTGAAAAATGGAGAAAAACCAGGAGTTTTTGCAGGGACTTTGAATTTAAATGAATCAACAATTCGAACAATCAAACAAAATGAACATAAAATCTGAGAAAGTGTTTATTGCTGCATCAACGATAAGTGCAAAGCACGTTGCTCATGTATGCAATATTCTAATGGGAAAATGGAGAAATCTCTAATGATTTTGATAGAAGATTGCACCTCAAAAGAATATTCCTATGAATGGAAATCTTATTAAACAAAAAACTCTCAAAGTTTATAAACATTTATAGTGCAGACCAGGATTCAATGTGGATGAATCTGGATTATATTGGAAAAAAGTGCAAAAACACACCTATATTTTGAAAAATGAAAGATCAGCTCCTAGATTCAAAGTTTCTAAAGATAGAATTACTCTACTGTTTATTAACCAATCCTCAAATCCTCGTGCTATGAAAGATTAAAATATGCACTAGTTTATTTTGCCTAAAACATTTATGCATTATGTGCAATGAAGTTTAAGTACAATTTGTAATTTTTATACTTTTATACTATGTATTTGTTTCATAGTTTATATATATATATATATATTTTTTTTTAAATTATAGTTTATATGTTTTCTTAACTTACATGAATTACCTGAATTAAATAAAAAAATATTTTTTGTTGGATATGTCATTGTTGTTTATATAATTTTTTAAAAAAAATCGATTTCGGAACATAACCTTACTTTTTCTCTGTGATCTGAGACTCGCATAACGCGATTTATATAACGCGGCATTTGTGCAAAACCTAACATCCACGTTATACGAGGGTTACCTGTACATAGTTTTAAATGGTCAGTAATTCATTATTCTGCTAATCAGACTTCAATCACACCTCTCATTCCCTGAATGATTACAAGAGGAAGCGTGAATTTCAAGACCAGCATTCGCCCCTGAACTCCTACCTGATTAATCCTCCTGACCTTGGGTATACATTCTGATATTTCTTCCTCCTGATACTCCTTGACTATATCCATGTACTGCCAATACCCTTCCCTTGCAGGTTTCCCCTTGAAGCTGTCATAATCATCTGCGTTGCAGTTCCACTTATATCACTTCTTGACTGAAAATTCCATGTTTTGCAACCCTCAAAGTCAAGACCCCCATGATCATCCTCACCATTTAGAGACAATGTAGCCACTTTAGTTATGGATGGCTCTTCTGATCCTATGACCAGATTTGACACTCTTGTTCCATGAATCCCCCTATCACATGCTGCTTCAAGTAATTCTCTCTCTCTCTCTTAGTATAAATTCCATTTCCTTCTGCCATGTAATCTTTCCTCATTCCAATCTGTTTCCCATAATAATTACTCAACCTGCACTCATTGTACTAATTTGTTGATACACGTCTTCCACATCATTGCTGGATCCTCCTGGCCTATGATAGTACAGATCAAAAGTTTACAGTATCACCAGTTTCCGATCAAAAGTTTTCCTCCAACTTACTTTTATATCTGTCAAGACACCAATATTGTCAGACCTTATATTTTGGTCTTCTAAGGCACTTCTAACTGCATTAATCCACCCAGATCTGATCTGGGTGGATTAATGCAGTGTTTTCTGAGTGTTTTTCCCCACCATTGCTTTACTAATCTTTCTTCTCTCATTTGGTTTAAGCAGTGCACCTATGATTAACTCTGCTCATCGTATTCCTTAATGTTGACAATGTCAAGTTCCTTCCTAATATCGTCATTATTTAATAGGATTTTGTCATTGATGCCATCTTTTCATACTCCTGATTTTTCTGAGAACTCTCATTATCTGTGGTTTCTATCTTTTTGATTAACTATATATTCCATGCATAGATTTCTGTAGCTGTCACTGTTATTCATGTTGAAGTTTCTGGAACAATAAACTGCATAGACAACGGAATGTAAATAAATAATTTGCTAATTATTTACAGCTGATGTTTCGCTAGCTTAAACTAGCATAAAAATTATTTACACCAAACAGAAAATGCAGCTGTTTAACTCTGAGACTTCTGAAGTGAAAATAAAAAGAGGAGTTAGACAAGGTTGTATCCTTTCACTAAATCTATTTAATATCTATAGTGAGACAGTGATGAAAAAGATTGAAAAACAAAAACAGGAATTAGTATCAATGGTATAAAATACAACAATCTTAGATATGCTGATGATACCATTCTAAAAGCAGAAAACAGAAACAAATTAATCAAATTACTGCAGCTACTAATTGAAGAAGGTAAAGAATTTGGATTAGATATTAATGCAAAAAAAAAAACAAATTTATGAATATCTCAAAAGAAAGCAGATCCGAGCGAAATATTCATAAACAATATGAAAAGTGAACATACAACAGAATACAAATATTTAGGCACCTACTTTACTGCAGATGGAAAGCAAGATAAAGAAATAAAAATAAGAACAGCCATAGCTAAAGATGCATTCTGGAAAAATAAAGATCTGCTCAGAAGTTCTGTGCGTATCGAGACAAAGAAAAGAATTTGTGTTCTCATTCTCTGTAGGACATCTGTATTTGTCACATGTTCTGTCCATGGGATTTTCAGAGCTCTCCTATAGCACCACATTTCAAAGGCCATTATCTGTTGCCTTACTCTCTTCTTGAATATCCAGGTCTCACTTCCGTATGTGAAAATCAGTGTGGCCAATTTTCACATACGGAAGTGAGACCTGGATATTCAAGAAGAGAGTAAGGCAACAGATAATGGCCTTTGAAATGTGGTGCTATAGGAGAGCTCTGAAAATCCCATGGACAGAACATGTGACAAATACAGATGTCCTACAGAGAATGAGAACACAGAGATCTTTATTACAGGAAATGATCCGGAGAAAGATGAGATTGGCAAGACATGTGCTGAGAGGTTCATTAGGACAGAGGATACTAACAGTTTTAGAAGGAAAAATTAGGGGAAATGGATCAAGAGGCAAAAAATGAAGGACATGGCTTGAAGATATAAGATCATGGACAGGATCACATGGCTATGCAGAAACAAAAAGGAAAGCCACCAACAGAGAGAACTGGAAGGACATGGTGCTGCACCCTCTCACTGAGGAAGCTACATGAAGAAGAAGAAGAAGAAACTAGCATTATCAGAGGCAGTTTAACAGTATACAACTTAGTGAAAACAGAAACTAAAATGACCTCAATATCAATGACAGTCACATGAGTTGAGGATGACAGTGGCACTCTTTGTGGTGATTCCTTTGTGGTGATTTATAATCATGCTGTCTGTTCTATTGCAGTTAATCAAGTTCTATAGAACTTGTTATGCTTCTAGGAACAGTCTCTCTGATTTGAAACGTGATTTATGAAGTGCACTACCTTTTTTCCATCTTATGAAATGGTCTTTCTCTATGACATGTTAAGATAGTCTGCTTTTTGGTTCTCCATTCCAGATGTATTTTTTGTGTTCTTTTTTCCTGATTAAAGTAGTTCATCTTGTCTGTCCAAAATATTGAGTTCCACACCTGCAGGGGATGCTTTAGACAACTGGGAAGGAGAGATGGCCCCAGGTGTCTACAAAATTCTCTTCCAGTAGGGAACTCAATATTTTTGACAGACAGGATAAACTACAGGATGTCCTTCTTATCAAGGTCATTTTAGTTTCTGTCTTCACTGAATTATTATTATTATTATTATTATTATTATTCAGGCCTCCATGGAGTCAAAAGATTCATCGTGGGAGGTCCTTCCTAAGAACATAAAGTCTGTCAAGACTCATCGAGGGGAGGTCCCCCCCCCCTAAGAAACACAAAGTCTATCATACCACTCTTTAAACTCATTGACCGTTCTCGCTCCCACCACTCCATCAGGCAATGCATTCTGCAGTTCAACCACCCTCCACGCAAAGAAACCACTCCTTACCCCTCTTGCTCACAGTTTCCTTTCGTAACTTCCAGTGATGGCCTCTTGTCATCACTCCTTCCCGCTGTTCAACCAAGCGAAAGAACTCCCCAGTGTCAACCCTGTAACCACCTCTCGACAGTTTAAAAGTCTCAATCATATCACCTCTCCTTCTTCTATCCACCAAACTCTGCAGTCCACATTCCCTCAGCCGATCCTCATAACTATTCTTGTACAGTCCTGAAACCATCTTTGTCATCCGTCTTTGTATCCTTTCCACAGTTAATTTATCCCCTTCAAATCCTGGGGACCAAATCTGAGAACAATAGCCCAAGTGTGGTCTGATCAGAGACTTATACAACGGAATGATAACCATTTTATCTCTGCAGGTCAGTGTCCTTCTCATAATTGCAGCAATAGTCTGTGTTACCTTCACCACCTTTGCAATATGTCCTCTAAAGTTCAGGTTTCTATCAATCAACAACCCCAGATCTCTTGTCTCCCCTACTTCCCCTGCAGCATCCCATCGATGTTTCCCACACCTCAAGACCTTACATTTTGCTGCATTAAACCGAGACCCCCATTCATTTGTCCATCTATCTAGCTTATTTAAATCCTCTTGCAGGGCTACCACATCTGCGCTATTACTAATAATCCTTCCCAGCTTCGCATCATCCCCAAACAACTGAATATCCCCCTTGCAATCCACTGGCAATGTCATTGATATAAAGGTTAAACAATATAGGTCCTAGTACCGAGCCCTGTGGGACCCCACTTGTAACCCTCTGCCTCCTTGAAACTGCTCCACCATACACAACTCTCTGATACCTATCGGACAGCCAATCCTGAATCCAGTTGACCAATCTGACATCCAGACCTATGTGTGCTGCAACTTAAATATCAGCTTATCATGTGGCACCCTGTCAAATGCCTTCACTAAGTCTAAGAAAATTGCAGTACATGCCTTTCCCTCATCTAATGTTCTTGTAACTTTATTATAAAATGCTAGCATATTGTAACTTTATTATAAAAGGCTAGCAGAGTGGCCTATAATTAGACACTTCCAGTCTGTTACCACCCTTATGCAATGGCGCTATCTTACCTTCCTTCCATTCCCTGGGCACCTTTGCTGAAGCCAAACTTTCATTGAAAAGCCAGGTTAAAGGCACTGTCAGTTCCCTAGCACATTCTCTCAAAACTCGTGGTGGAATACCATCCAGTCCCAAAGCTTTATTGACATCCAGAGTACTCAGTATCTGAAACACACTCTCCTCCTGTTCCTCTAAACCTCAAATCAGCCCTATCCCTCTAGCATTAAAACTGACTCCTCTAGGATGAAATACTCCAATAAAGTGTTCATTGAACAATTCCACTATGTCCTCTGCATCAGTCACTCTATTCCCATTTTTATCCCACAATATCATTCTTCCACAGTCATTTCTCCTCCTACTGGCCACCTATCTAAAAAATTCCCTAGGATTTTCTTTGGATCTTAGGGCCAATCTCCTCTCATATTCCAGTTTTGCTTTCCTTAAAACACTAGTCACTCTTCTGGCCTGTGTCTTATATTCTTCATGCATCTTCTCTTCACCTGTCTCCTTATATCTCTTCCATAGCCTCTTTTTCGCATGCAATTCCTGTTTAATATTGTGTGTCATCCACTTTACTACAAATTGTGTCCTCTTCTTCACTCGTGGTATACAACTTACCATTGCTGCTAACAAATATTCTTTCACAATTTCCCACGGACTAATGATATCCCGGCCTTCCAATTCCTCCCTCCATGAAACTTCCCCCAAATTGACCTCTTAGACTATTATAATCACCTGTCTTATAATTCCACATACATTCCCTTCTCTTTGATACTCCTGCATGTCTATTCATTTTCCAAGTCAAAACCATATAGTCACTCTCTCCAACTGGTGGGAGAGATATTAACTCAGTTATTATCAACTCTTCTGATGCTATGACCAAATCCAAAACTCTTTAACCTCTTGTTCCCTCTGTTACATGTTGCCTAAGACATTTGTCCCTCAAGAATTCTAGAAATTCCATTCCCCCTATTGCTACATGCATCTTCCTCTCTCCAATTTATACTACTGTAGTTAAAATCTCCCATAACAATCATTCTTCTTGCACTTGCCAAACTTAGCTGTCTAAACATCTCCTGGTCCCCATCCTCTGTGTTCCTGGGTCTGTAGCAACACCCCTCTAAATATCCTGTCTTGTTCTACCTCTACCTCACACCATACGCTCTCAAAATCATTTATCTCACTTCCTTCCAAAGCCTCCACTCTTAGAGGACATAGGTCATCACTTATCATAAGCAGTACCTCACGACTACGCTTTACCTTCCTATCCTGATGAAAAATGCTATACCCAGTGTCTTCTATTCCTGTTGTTATATCCCCTTCTGTCAACCACGTCTCAGTGATCCCAATAATTTTTGGCTAGGCTGATGCTATCTCCGCCACCAATTCCTCTCCCTTATTCCGGATACTCCTGGCATTAGTATAAAGCATATAAATGCCATTGTTTCTATACCCAGCATTATCCCTTCTAGAATCCACTGGGCTCAGTGTTACCTGATATCGTCTCCCTTCTCCCAAGTATCCATTCCCACAAGAGGCCACCCCTGCTATCATCCTTCCTGGGACACACTGACTCGTTCAGAACAGCAATCTCTCCAGATGCCTACGTCCTTCCTCATTCAAATGTAGGCGGTCTCTCGCATACAATGCCTCTCTTTCCTCAAATGCACTCCAAGCATCCACATATACCAGTTCTCTCTTGTCACACATTCTCGCTATTATGCCATTCAATATCACCGCTCTTCTGCTCAGCTCATCATTATCATACCTAGGCAACACGCACACTATTTTTCCTCTCTCTGTCTTCTTCCGTACAGCCTCAAGCAAAAATCTCATATCTCTCGCTGCCCGACTTACATTACCACTTAAGTCATTCGTTCCTACCATCACAGTCATCTCATCCACCCTTTCACCTCTCTTAATTGTCATAGCCACCCTTTCTATTGTTCCTCCTGGCAAACACTCCTCATGCATCCTATCTTGAACACCACGGATCATTGAGTCGCCATACATTATACCTCTTACCATTCCCTCTCTCCTATTGTTTCCATTCTCTCCTCTTCTTTCATTCCCATAGGTCTCTCTCATTCCCTTTCCTCTACTGCTATTCTCTCTTCTAGCATTCCCATACCCCTCTCTCCTACTGTTTCCATTCTCTCCTCTTCTAGCACTCCCATACATCTCTCTCATTCCCTCTCTCCTACAGTTTCCATTTTCTCCACTTCTAGCACTTCCATATCCCTCTCTCATTCTGTCTCTCCTACTGTTTCTATCCTCTTGTCTTCTAGCATTCCCATACCTCTCTCTCATGTCATCTCTCCTACCGTTTCCATTCTCTCCTCTTCTAGTACTTCCATATCTCTTTCTCATTCTGTCTCTCCTACTGTTTCCATCCTCTCGTCTTCTAGCATTCCCATACCTCTCTCTCATTTCATCTCTCCTACTGTTTCCTTTCTCTCCTCTTCTAGCACTTCCATATCTCTCTCTCATTCTGTCTCTCCTACTGTTTCCATCCTCTCGTCTGCTAGCATTCCAATACCTCTCTCTCATTCCCTCTCTTCTACTGTTTCCATTCTCTCCTCTTCTAGCACCCCCATATCTCTCACTCATACTCCCAAAATTCTCTCTCTCCCCTACTCGGATTCGCCTTGCATTTATCTCTTCCATTCTCCTAATCTTATCTTTCATACTTCTGCTCTCATTCACAAGACATTCCACTTCCTCTTTCAGCTATCTGTCTCCCTCTGCAGGTCAGTCACTCTTAATCTAAATTCACTCTCCCAAACAAAACCATCTCCTAAACTTTCACAGTCACTCACACCTTCCACACTATCAATTATTATTTTCTCATTCATATATATATTTTTTTCATTCTCTCCTATCACACTACTTGTCTTCCTACATTCATTCCCCGTTCCTGGAGCAACAAGGTCAGATATCGATATTTCTAATGCACTTATTTCCTCCAACTGCCTGCATTATGCACACATATGCTCTCCGCTCTCTTTCACAAGCCACATACATGCCGCAAGTACTGCATGCCACAAAGTCCCTTGTGATATTGCTTATAATAGAGTTCTTAAATTGCTTCTGATAATGCTATCTTAAGCTAGTGAAATGTCAGCTGTAAATAATTAGTAAATTATTTATTTACATTCCATTATCTGCTTAGTTTTTTGTTCCAGAAACTGCAACATGAATGATTTGATTAACTATGTTATTTCTAATCTCACTCTCAGATAAATAAATGAAAATGGATTGGAACTTTCTTGTGTACCATTGTTTAGTATTTCAGTTAATTTCTGTCTCATTCCAGATAAATGCATTCAGTGGCGCCACACTATACAACCTTTCTTTATTATGTTTATGTGTTTCCTGATTTGGTTTGCCATTTTCGTTAAAAATTTGTTTCTAAATAGTTGCGATATTTTTCTTGTTCTACAGTTTTCCATTGAGAATGAAATTGGTGTTTATCCCTGTTGCTACCTATTTTCATAGTTTTAGCCTTTTTGCCGATCTTCATATGTTACAGTGGTTATTCAGTTTAGTTAAAAAGTACTCTTACTGGATTTATTTAGGACTATAATATCATCTGCATAAAAGAAAGCACTTACTTCAGTATTTACAGTTTTGATATCAGGTTTATTATTATTATTATTATTATTATTATTATTATTATTATTATTATTATTATTATTATTATTACCCCAAGACCGCATGGAGTCAAAGACTCATCTGGGAGGTCCTTTTATCACACACACAGCTCGTCATACCGTGTCTTAAACACACACTTAAACTCCTTGCAGATAACACACTCTCAGGCAAGGCATTCCAATCATTTACAACTCTGCACGAAAAAAACCTGCCTCTCACCCTTGGAATGTCATCCTCTGGTTCTCCCCTGATCTCCCACTATTTTCTGTAGAACTTCTCCAGCATTGATCCTATAACAACCCCTTACTAACTTATAGGTATCTATCATATCTCTCCTCTTCCTACTGTGCCAGACTCTGCAAATTACATCTTCTCAATCTTTCCTCATACTCGAAAATCCAGAGGTTAGAAACTACCTTAATCAGTCGCCTTTGGACCCTTTCCAACATCTCTTCATCCTTCTGAAAATCAGGTGACCAAATCTGGGCACAATAATTCATGTGTGGCCTAATCAAAGCCTTATACGATGGAACAAGAATCTCCCTACTTCTACACGTCAGTGTCCTCCGCATCATTCCCAGAAGCCATTGTGTTGTCTTCACAGTTTTGGTGATGTGTCCCCTAAATTTTAGATCCTTATCCACTATCACCCCCAGATGTCTTATTTCCTCTACCTCCAACAATATATTCTCACCAAGCATAAATTCTGCATCCCATCTTTGTTTTCCAAATTTTAAAACCTTACATTTTGCAACATTGAACTCATATCCCCATTTCCGTGCCCAATCACTCAATTTATTCAAGTCTTCTTGTAAGGCCACAACATCTTCACTACTCTTTATGGTTCGTCCCAACTTTGCATCATCTACAAACAACTGAATATCTCCATCCAAATCTTCGCCAATATCATTAATATACAAGTTAAACAGTAATGGCCCTAAAACAGACCCCTGAGGCACTCCACTAATGACTTTCCTTTTCCTGGATATCGCACCCCATACACAATTTGTTGATACTTATCAGATAGCCAGTCTCCAATCCAATGCACTAATCTAATATCCAACCCCATACGCTCTAGTTTGACTGTCAACTTATCATGAGGTACTCTATCAAAAGCCTTTGCGAAATCCAAGTATATTACTGTGTATCTTTCTCCTCTGTCCAAGGAAACAGTCACTTTATTGTAATAAGTAAGTAGATTACTAAAACATGACCTCCCTTTAGCAAATCCATGCTGTCCATGAAAGATAATACCATTGTTGTCAACCCAACTCTGGATCCTAGT
Organism: Typopeltis vanoorti; assembly: GCF_054136105.1. Taxonomy (NCBI): domain Eukaryota; kingdom Metazoa; phylum Arthropoda; class Arachnida; order Uropygi; family Thelyphonidae; genus Typopeltis; species Typopeltis vanoorti. Next base: position 128,216,146 of record NC_143561.1, read on the forward strand.
TCTCACAGGCTCCTCCAACAACTTAACCACAACACCTGACACACAGATAGGCCTATAGTTTGATGCTTGAGTTCGATCACCTCCTTTATGAAGTGGCACAATCTTGCCCTACTTCCACTCCTTACGAAATTAAAAACATATGTCAAGACAGGTGTCAACTCCCTGGCACATTCCTTCAGAATACACGGTGATATACTATCAAGTCCCACAGCCTTATTTACATCTAGTTTACTCAACTCCCCAAACACCTCTTGGTCACTTATAGACAGTCTCTCCTCCCCATCATCAACTGCTCTCAATCCCTCCATGAAGTCACATTCACAAGATTGAAAGATCTTTATGAACTGCTCATTAAGTATCTCCACCACACATTCTGCATCAGCTGTCTTTATACCATTTTCTCCAATCAATGTCATCCTTCCATAATTATTCTTTCTTTTGCTGGCTACATATCGAAAGAACTCCTTAGGATGCTTTTTGGCTTCATTAGCCAACTGCTGTTCATACCTCTCTTTATCTACCCTCACCAACCAAGTCACCCTCCTTGCTTGGTCTTTGTAGACCTCATGGAATTGGTTATTTCCACTTCTCTTATGCCGCCTCCACAATGCCCTTTTTCTCTGTATCGCATGCTTAATCTCTTTATTCATCCATCTCATACCCACCTTATTTAACCTTCTCACTCTTGGTGTACCATATAGAGTATTTTACTTATTATATTTATACTATAATTAATCTTGTAACTAGTATGTTAAAAATCAGTTACAAATAAGTAAAATAGGTTGATTTAGTAGTTTGAAGTGAAGGAGTATAGGAATATTGGCTTGATGTACAATTAGGTACAGCACATGGTTGCATGTTATCTCGATTGTTATTCATCATCTGTGTGGATCATATTATGAAATAAACTGGCATTTTGTATATTAATGATAGTGGTGAAGATTTGGATGGAAATATTCAGTTGTTTGCAGATGATGCAAAGTTGGGATGAACCATGAAGAGTAGAAAAGATGTAGTGGCCTTACAAGAAGACTTGAATAAATTGAGTAATTGGGCATGGAAATGGGGCTGTGAGTTCAATGTTGCAAAATGTAAGGTATTAAAATTTGGAAAACAAAGACGGAATGCAGAGTTTATGCTTGGTGAGGATATATTGTTGGAGGTGGAGGAAATAAGAGATCTGGGGGGGTGATAGTGGATAAGGATCTAAAATTTAGGAGACACATAGCCAAAATTGTGAAGACAACACAAAGGCTTCTGGGAATGATGCAGAGGATACTGGCTTGTAGAAATAGGGAGATTGTGGTGTCTGCAAGGAGTTTGAGTGTGTTTAAGACACGGTATGATAAGATGTGTGTGTGATAAAAGGACCTCCCAGATGCGTCTTTGACTCCATAAGATCTTGGGGTAATAATAATAATAATAATAATAATAATATTTATACCAAAAATCTTATGCAGCATGTAAAGGAGGGCATGTGACAATCAACAGTTTTAAATCTAATAATTTCATCAGACGATGTAATTGTGAGTGGGGTTTTACACTCCTTCAGTTGGTGAGAGTGATCATGAAGTGATCAACTAGGTTGGCTAACAATATACAGACTTCTCTGATGAAAGGATATATGTGGAAGTACAAGGCTGCTGATTATAACAAGCCTAGGGGACAGCTTAGAGCTATAGCATGGAATGAGGAGTTGAGCAGTAAGGAAATAAATGCTTCTTCAGAAATGACAAAGAAATACATAACAGCATCAATGTGTGAATGTATTCTGAAGTTCAAAAGACTGAATAAGGTAGGTGTAAAATGGGTGAAGGGCTAAAGCATGAAATCTGGAAGAATCACTTTGGGGGCAGGTACAAGATGAGTAATGGTAATAATCAGTTATATGAAGAGTATAAAGAACAAGCCAGGAGAGTAACTCAGTAAGGACAACAAAAGTGCAATGTGGGCAGAAATTGGCAAATCAGGGAAAGAAAAACTCCAGAGAGATTTTTAGATATTGGCAAGTAGAAGGAAGAATGATTATGGTAAGATGATATTAGTGTATGAAAATGGTAGAATGGTAACTGCTGCTGAAGATATTGTTGAGGCATTCAACAATCAATTTATATCATCCTCATCGAGATGAAATCATGAGGAAACTTAAGTGTAGAGGACATAGGAGAGGATGGCTTAATTGTTAGTGAGCAGGAGATATTTGAGGAAATAAATAACCTTGATGTCAATAAGACTATGTAGTTTGATGACATATCACCACACATCTTAGGGGAATGTTCCAGGGAATTGGCAGTAGCATTGGCATGCCTGTTTAATAAGAGTCTTACAAGAGCACAGGATCTAAGGGAGTGGAAAGAGGGAAAAATTGTTCCACTGAATAAAGGTGGTAATAAAGCTGTGGCTACAAATTATAGGCCATTCTGTATATCTGGAGTTGTGGTGAAGGTAGTAGAGAGAGAGATTGGGGAGGAGTAGGATACAGAAATGGGTTGATAATAGCAGTACTGTATTTACTTGAATATAACTCGAACCCCTGATTTTACCTCACAAAAAAAGAAATTGAAAACTCTCGCACATGAAAAAATTTAAACACTTTCACGTCGGGGGTGATAGTAACTCACTCCCTTTGGTAAACAACACACCCTCCCCAACAGCCACTATACTGCAGATGCAAGAAAAACAAGTAGTGTTATTGTATCACTGAATAAGGTACAAAGACATTTGCAGTATATGTAATATATTTCTCAACAAATAGTGCAATTAGGGACAACTGGGATAAAAAACGGCATTAACTAATGAATGACATGTCCCCTCCCGCAGAAATTATGGTGTATAGAATTAAGCAAAACCATATGTTGCGCCGGTAAACACAGTATCTAACTAAAAACTAATGTCCAATTTTTTAATTACACGAAATAAGTGTTTGTTTGATTGCATTTGAAATTTTCAATGTCATTAAGACAGATCACAAAAGCTAACTTCAATAAAATTCTACTGTGAATTGAAACATGCCATATAACATATGTGCGAGTCTGCTTGCCTGTGCAACACAGAAGCAGTACACAAACGGTAATCTGTTCGGAACGATAAATGGTTGAAGAGAATTAGCATTTAAACTCAACAATTGTCAGCTTGCCTTTGTTGTTGGGTTGCAGATCTTTTGTTAATAACGCACCAATCATATGCATGTCTTCATAGCTGCTCTATCTCCACTTGCCTGCCATTACTGTCTGTTTGGCACTCTGCTTTCACTTCCCATTAGTCATTCGTGAAGGATTGTTCATTGCGTATCTCAAGTCTTGTAAATTACTGGTAATATTTGACACTGCACACAAGGAAACTGCTCTCGAGGCTGGAAGTAGCGATAGCTAATAGGAGATTCTTAGTAAGTCATACCCATTTTCAGTTTTGTCCTCAAAACTTTAGTTTCCGAAAATCCCTGCATATATTTCTCAATATGATTTTTTAGCTTTAATTTTTGGGAAAAAAGTGCAAGTTATATTCCAATAAATACGGTATTTGCTGTGGTTATCAGCATGGGTTTATTAAATGGAGATTGTGCTTTGTTAACTTATGTACTATAGCAAGGTGACAAATGTCTTGGACACAGAAGATGCATATACAGTGATATACTTCAAAAAAAAAAAAATCCGCTAATGCCTTTTTATTCCCGTATAGGGAGTAGGCGAGACTGTTTTAGCCCTGTCTAACTTTTGGAGACTGAGTGGGCAGTTCAATCTCCACTGGTAGCCAATCACAGATAGCTGACCATCTCGTGGTCCCTAACCCTAACACAATATTTTTTAATGTCTGAAAATGGTGTGGGTTCTACAGTCGATTTTCTTGAGTTTATGGGATGAAAAACCAGAGTTTCTAGTAAAAAAAAACCCATTTGCCTGTGCCAGAAATTGACTAACTCGGGAACCACTCGAAAAAAGGCTAAGTAAAAGTTCCTCTAGTTGGCAACTAGACTTGAACTCGAAGTCTATCTTCGGGCAATTTAGTACTGAGGAGTGCCAACACCACTTCCATTGAACTGTTAAATAAATTCTCACATGGAGGTAGCAGAGGTTTTCTCTCGTGGAAATTCGGGTTGTTTTTCATCCTGCATATAGAAAAATTGGCCCTTCAGAACATGCACAATTTACAGAAAAAAACATACTAGTATTGGTGGGCAGTAGATGGCATTGATGTAGATGATGATGGTAGTAGAGGTTCAGTGTAGTGGTGGAGATGGAGAGCCAAAGAGTGGGTGTCCTCCCTCAATGAGTCTTTGGACTCCTTGGAGGTGTCACGAAAATATAAAAATTGAAATGGAGGGGATAACAGACTTCTAAGTTGGATCAGTGACTGGTTGTCAGATAGGTATCAGAAAGTTGTATATGGGAGTACAGTATCCCGAAAGAAGAAGGTCACTAGAGGTGTGCAGCAGGGGTCAATTTTGGGACGATTGTTATTCAATTTGTATATTAATGATATTGGAATGTATTTAACTAGTGATATATATAACTGTTTGCAGATAATGCAAAATTGGGGAGAGCAATGCATGAATGGGCAGGTAAGTGGAACTATCAGTTTAATGTTGCAAAGTATGAGGTTTTGAAATTTGGTAAGCAATGATGGGATGCAAAGTATACACTTAGTGAAGAAACTTTAAAGGAGTTAGAGGAAATGAGAGATCTGGGAGTGGTGGTGGTGGATGAGGACCTGAAATTCAGGGAGCCACATCCCTGCACAAGTTGTGAAGACATCACATCAGATTATGATAATAATGCAGAGTACCTTAACTTGTAGAAATAAAGAGGTTCTGGTTCCATTGTATAAGGCCTTGATCAAGCCCCATATGAATTATTATTATGAACAGATTTGATCACTGGATTTTCATGATGACGAGGATATGTTACAAAGGATCTCCAGAGATGATTCACAAAGGCGGTCAGTAGTCTTTGGAATGTGAATTACAGGGACAGATTGAGAGAATGTAAATTGCAAAGCCTCGTGAACAGGAGGAGAATATGATTGAGAAATATTAGCTAGTCAGGGATTATTATCAAGTTGACATGGAAGTGATTTTTCATAGAATGGGTAAGGGGGGGGGGGGAATAGAACAAGAGGCCATCCCTGGAAACTGTATAAGGAGGGTGTGAGCAGAGGAGTGAAGAGAAGGTTTTTTGCATGGAGAGAGTGGAATGCAGTGTCTGAGTGTGCTGTGAACGTAGACACATTGAATCATTTAAAGGCAGTTGGATGAGCTTTGTGTGTGATAGTGTGTGCAGCCCACAATGAGTCTCCGAGTCCATGGAGGTCAGATGTTAATAATAATAATTATTATTATGTTTTGCTTTCTCTTCTACCATATCATAGGCCTTTTCAAGATCTACTAAACTTAAATACAGATCCTTGTCTTATTCTCATGATTTCTTACCATTTTGTCTTAAAATAAATAATTCAATCCTGTTAAACCACTATTTGGCCTGAACCCAACTTGTTTATTTGAAAGTTTCTCTTCCACAATTTTTTATCCCTTTCTCAATCATACTTGCATGAATCTTACCTGTAACAGTCAACAGAGAAATTCTTGTAATTCTCAACTTCAGTTTTATTTACTATTTTTGTAGACTGGTACTAAGAGAGCAAATCATCTGGAATCTGATTTTCTAACCAGGACTTTTGATGTATACAGTACAGCCACTGTTGCATTGCATAACTTCTATATTTAAACATTTCTGGTTGAAAGTCATCTACTCCAGCTACCCTTTTCACATTTCAGGCTTCTGAAGACATTTTGCACCTCAACCATTAATATGCACTCTTGATTGCATCTTTCTTGAATGTGTTCTATACCTGTGCTGCCATTGATTGTTTCATTGAGCAGCCTTTCAAAGTAATTACTCCAAACATTTAGAATATCTTCAATTTCAGTCATGTCTATCATCTTCGTTCTTTCTACCATTTTTAAGCTTTTTCAATAGTCTTCAGAACATTTTGTGACCTTCCTGATATTTATCTTCTACATTCTTATTAAAATCTTGCAATGACTTTTCTTTAGTTACTTGAGCACATTGTTTGCTTTCTTATATTCTGATTAATTTGCTAGGATCTTGCAGTATGCTTTATATTTTCTGGGAATGCCTTTTTAACATTTTGAGTCCACTCCAAATTCTGTTTTTCCATCCTTGCAGACAGCTTCACCACATCCCTCTCTCGGACTGAGGAATGGTTAATAAAAGGGTAAGAAGTAAGTTTTTTGCATGGATAGTGGTTGGAGCATGGAATGCATTGCCTGAGAGGATGGTTAACATGCAGACTGCGGATGAATTTTGAGGAATGATAGACATTGTGTTCACTAGTATTGATCTCCTGTGATGATCTTGTGACTCCATGGGGGTCAGGAAAAGAATAATAATAATCATTATCATTCAACTTCCTCACTTCCTGTAGCTCAGCAGTGACTACGAGTATGGATTCTGCTAATCTAGATTCACGGCAGGTTTCTTAGTCTGCATTACCTACCACGGGAAATGTGACATAGAAAAGTTTGAAGAAACGTGTACTTTGTCCTTGACATTTAAAGAAAATTTTGTGGAGTATCTGATGGAAGACACGGAAGAGATTTTTCATAGAATGGGAGGAGGGGGGTAGAACAAGAGTGTGAGCAGAGGAGTGAGAAGAAAGTTGCCTGAGTGTGTTGTGAATGTAGATACATTGAATCATTTTAAAGCCAAGTTGAAGGAACTTTGTATGCGATAGTGTGCACCACCCATGATGAGTCTCTGACTCCATGGCAGTCAGATGTTAATAATAATAATAATAATAATTATTATTATTATGTTTTGAATAGCTTTTCTCTTCTACTGTATCATAGGCATTTTTGAGATCTACTAAACTTAAGTACAGATCCTTGTCTTCTTCTCATGATTTCTTGCCTGTTTGTCTTAGAGTAAATATTCAATCCTGTTAAACCACTATTTGGCCTGAACCCAGCTGGTTTATCTCCAAGTTTCTCTTCTGCAATTTTTTAGCCTCTTCTCAGTCATACTTGCATAAATCTTACCTGTAATAATTCAGTAGAGAAATTTCTTGTAATTTTCAACTTCTGTTTTATTTATCTTTTTGTAGATGGGTACTATGAGAGCTCTAACAAATCGTCTGGAATATGATTTTCTAACGAGGACTTCTGATGTATACAGTGCAGCCACTGTTGCACTATGACCTCTGTATTTAAGCATTTCTGGTTGAATGTCATCTACTCTAGCTGTCTTTCCATATTTCAGGTTTCTTTTGGTTTTTTGTACCTCATCCATATGCACTCCTGATTGCATCTTTCTTGAATGTTTGCTATCTCTGTGCTGCCATTGATTGTTTTATTTAGCAGTATTTACACCAAACATCTAGAATATCTACAACTTCAGTCATGTAACCTCTATCATCTTTTATTTTTTTACAGCACTCTTTCTGCCTTTTTAAGCTTTTTCAATAGCCTTCAGAACATTTTGCCACCTTCCTGATATTTATCTTCCACATTTTTATTAAAACCTTCCGATGACTTTTCTTTAGCTATTTCTGCACATTGTTTGCTTTCTTATATTCTGACTAATTTGCTAGGAATTTGCAGTATATTTTCTTGCAGTATGCTTTATATTTTCTGGGAATGCCTTTTTAACATCTTAAGTCCACCCTGTAGTTCTGATTTTTCCATCGTTGCAGACAGCTTCATCACATCCCTCTCTTACTGAATCAGTAAATGTTTTCTTCAGGATCTGCCACTAAATCTCCAAAGTTTGGTTCTTGTTTTGAAACTCCTTTATTGAATAATATTTGTATATTTGAGTCTACTGTTCACCTCTGGAAGCTGCTTGACTTTGATTCTTTGTAAAACTTCCTTATGTATTTTTATTTCAATATGAAATTAATTTTTATCCTGCTCAAAACTGAATGATGATCACTTGATATTCCAAATTACCTGTATACTCATATGTTCTGAAGTAGCATGAAGATATCCCTATCAACAATAACATAGTCAATAACACTTTTTTTAAATTTCTTGTGTGTTTTTTCTCTCTATGTGAATTTAAGCACATTATGTAGGAACATGGTGTTACTGATGACTAATCCATTTCCCGAGGAGAAACCAGCAGTTACCATTATTATTATTATTATTACCTTTGTTCTTTTCTCCAGATTTTTCAATATTCTTCTATGGCTAGTTTTTATATCCTACTATGCTGTTTAAATCTGTAACAAGGACCAACTCATCCTTTATGTCACTCTTCCTTTTGATTCTAAAATATTCCTTCACTTCTTTCCTAGTAGAACTTTCTGTGGGACCATAGGTGGAAATAAGCATCCTTGTCTAATTCCCCATTTTGATATTTGTCCATATCACTCTACTTGAAACTGCTTGAAGTGAAGAAGTTTATCTTTTTGTTTATTGTCAAATACTCAAATGCTCCTTTTTTTCCCTGATCATTATCTGAATATAACATCTTGTTGTTGTTATTTAGAATCTTGCCATCTCTTTTGGTCACACCAATTATGTCAATGTGGCAGTTCTCTATTTCCTCTGCCACTTCCTCTTTCCATTGATACTTATGTTGATGATGCCTATCTTGAATTCTGCTGATGTCGAGTTTTGGTTTCAATTTACACTTTGCCACATTAAACTGGTAATCATTTATCCTTGGCTTCAATAATGAAGTACCATGAATTGGCATAATGAAAGAGAATTATAAATGCGGAGGAAAACTTTATTAACATAGAATTTTTGCCTACATATTATAAGTTTTTGCCTACATATTATAAGTTTTTGCCTACATATTATAAGTTTTTGCCTACATATTATTACTACAGTAGCATGAGGAAAGATTAAGAAGATGTCATTTGCAGAGTCTGGTGGAGAGGAGGAAGAGGCGAGATATGATAGAGACCTACAAGTTGGTAAGGTGTTGTTATACGATCAATGGTGGAGAAGTTCTACAGAGAATAGTGGGAGATCAGGGGAGAACCAGAGGTCATCCCTGGAAACTGTATAAAGAGGGTGTGAGTAGGGGAGTAAGAGGCAGGATTTTTTCGTCCAGAGTTGAGAATGATTGGAATGCCTTGACTGAGAGTGTAGTGTCTGCAAGGAGTTACTACAGTAGTATAAACTGGGGAGAGGAAGATGCATGTAGCAATAAGGGAATGGAATTTCTAGAATTCTTGAGGGACAACTGTCTTAGGCAACATGTAATAGAGGGAACAAGAGGTTCAAGAGTTTTGGATTTGGTTATAGCATCTGAAGAGTTGCTAATAACTGAGATGACATCTCTTCCACCAGTTGGAGAGAGTGACCATATGGTTTTGACATGGAAAATGAATAGACATGCAGGAGTATCAAAGAGAAGGGAACGTATGTGGAATTATAAGGTAGGTGATTATAATAGTCTAAGATGTCAACTTGGGGAAGTTTCATGGAGGGAGGAATTGGAAGACTGGGATATCATTAGTGCGTGAGAAATTATGAAAGAATATTTGTTAGCAGCAATGGTAAGTTGTATACCACGAGTGAACAAGAGGATACAATTTGGAGTAAAGTGGATGACAAACAATATTAAACAGGAATTGCATGCGAAAAAGAGGCTGTGGAAGTGATATAAGGAGACAGGTGAAGAGAAGATGCATGAAAAGTATAAGATGCAGGCCAGAAGAGTGACTAGTATGATAAGGAAGACAAAACTGGAATATGAGAGGAGATTTGCCATAAGATCCAAAGAAAATCCTAGAGAATTTTTTAGATAGGTGGCCAGTAGGAGAAGAAATGACTGTGGAAGAATGATATTGTGGGATAAAAATGGGAATAGAGTGACTGATGCAGAGAACATAGTAGAATTGTTCAATGAACACTTTATTAGAGTATTTCATCCTGGAGGAGTCGGTATTAATGTCAGAGGGATAGGGCAGTTTGAGGTTTAGAGGTACAGGAGGAGAGTGTGTTTCAAATACTGAGTACTCTGGATGTCAGTAAATCTGTGGGACTGGATGGTATTTCACCACGAGTTTTGAGAGAATGTGCTAGGGAACTGACAGTGCCTTTAACCTGGCTTTGCAATGAAAGTCTGGCTGCGGGAAAGGTGCCCATAGAATGGAAGGAAGGTAAGATAGTGCCATTGCATAAGGGCGGTAGCAGACTGGAAGTGTCTAATTATAGGTCAGTTTGTGTGTCATCAGTAGATAGTAAGATCTTGGAGAAAGTAGTGAAGGACTGTATACAGCATTGGGCAGATGAGGGTAATGTTATCTGTGAGAGTCACAATGGATTTGTGAAAGGGCGCTCTTGTTTTAGCAATATGCTAGCCTTTTGTAATAAAGTTACAAGAACATTAGATGAGGGAAAGGCATATACTGCCATATTCTTAGCCTTAGCGAAGGCATTTCACAGGGTGCCACATGATAAGCTGATATGTAAGTAGCAGCACATAGGTCTCGATGTCAGATTGGTCGACTGGATTTAGGATTGGCTGTCCGATAGGTATCAGAGAGTTGTGTATCGTCGCGCAGTTTCAAGGAAGCAGAGGGTTACAAGTGAGGTCCCACAGGGCTCAGTACTGAGACCTATATTGTTTAACCTTTATATCAATGACATTGTCAGTGGATTGCAAGTGGATATTCAGTTGTTTGCAGATGATGCGAATCTGGGAAGGATTATTAGTAATAGTGCAGATGCAGCAGCCCTGCAAGAGGATTTGAATAAGCTAGATAGATGGGTAAATGAATGGGGGTCTCGGTTTAATGCAGCAAAATGTAAGGTCTTGAGGTTTGGGGCACATTGATGGGATGCTGGATACTCTATTGGAGAAGCTATACTGGAGGAAGTAGGGGAGACAAGAGATCTGGGGTTGATGAGTGATAGAAACCTGAAATTTAGGGGACATGTTGCAAAGGTGGTGAAGGTAACACAGAGGATTGCTGCAATAATGAGAAGGACACTGACCAGCAGAGATAAAAGAGTTATCATTCCATTATATAAGACCCTGATCAGACCACACTTAGACTATTGTTCTCAGATTTGGTCCCCAGGATTTGAAGGGGATAAATTAACTGTGGAAAGGGTACAAAGGCAGATAACAAAGATGGTTTCAGGACTGTACAATGATAGTTATGAGGATCGGCTAAGGGAATGTGGACTGCAGAGTTTGGTGGATAGAAGAAGGAGAGGTGATATGATTGAGACTTTTAAACTGTTGAGAGGTGGTTACAGTGTTGACACTGGGGAGTTCTTTCGCTTGGTTGAACAGCATGAAGGAGTGATGACAAGAGGCCATCCCTGGAAGTTACGAAAGGAAACTGTGATCAAGAGGGTGAGGAGTGGTTTCTTTGCATGGAGGGTGGTTGACCCATGGAATGCATTGCCTGATGGAGTGGTGAGAGCGAGAACGGTCAATGAGTTCAAGGAGTGGTATGATAGACTTTGTGTTTCTTAGGAAGGACCTCCCACAATGAGTCTTTTGACTCCATGGTGGCCTGAATAATAATAATAATAATAATAATAATAATAAGTACTTTCAGGACTGGGACAACAACTTGTGGTAAAGGTGGTATAAGTTCAGAACTTATACCACCTTTACCACGAGTTGTTGTCCCAGTCCTGAAAGTACTTCAGGTGCAAACTTTGTTTGCTAACACTTGGATAAAGGATAAAGCCCAATATAATTAGTGTCACTTGAGTAGCTGATGAAAGATAACAAAAAAAGGTCAATAATTTCCTAACTTATTTATTTCGAACACAAGTGTTATATTAAATACCATGAGCCTGAACAGTCTTGGGAAACATGCTATCGACACTATACATAGAGGTCATTGGAACAAGACCAGAGTCCTTCATATTTCATAAAGTTGTTTCCTCATAGAATGTTTTTATAAAGAAACTTGTGAAACTCTACTTCATTGTCTTAACTTAAACAGATTTGATGGTCTACATCTATCCCTTTTGTGGGAGATAGTACTTTTTAAATCTGCTAATCTTTCCTAGTTTTATTTTGGCTATGTATATGTTTACTTAATTTTTTTAAAATAAGTTAGGAAATTGTTGACATTTTTTAGTTATCTTACTTTAGCTACTTAGGTGGTGCTTTTTAGAATTGTCTGTTATTGTTTAATTGTCATTCTATGATTTTGTACTGATGATGCCTATGATACTTAGGTAAAAAGGTTAATAAAGGATACTTAGGTTAATAAAGTTTTTTATGTGTTTCCCTCTATTTTTATAATTCTTTTCACCATTTATCCTCTGACCATACTGCCAGTCTGTTTATATCATCCTTATATGATCTGTGTATCACTTTTATTAACTGTTATTCTACCTAGGTTTGCATCATTAGCAAACAAACAACTGAATGTGTTACATATCACCAGCATTTTATCACTCCCCATTTTCTGTGATTTTTGTAACAGAGGTCCATGTGGCCTGCCAAATGCCTTTGTAAAATTCACTAATATCATATGTAGTAATTTCCTTTATTCAGCCCACTTGTCACTTTATTATAAAAAAAAATAGTATGTAAATTACTAACACAAGGTCAATCTACCCTTCATAGACCTGTGCTATCTTCCACAGAGTATCATATTTCCATCCACTGATTTTTGAATTCTGCCTCGGAACCACTCCTCTAACACCTTAGCCACTGTTCTTGAAATGTTGATCTGGGCTATCATTTGCTACCTTTGCCTTGGAGCATTCTCTATGTAGTGGAACTGTTCTTTTTTCTTTCCACTGAAATTTAACAAAGATGAGATTTAAATTAAACAGCTTGATCAGAGGCATCACAAAATTGTGCAAAGGAATTGGTAGCATCCCATTTTATCTGTCTGTATGTGCATTAATATTCTGTACAAAGTAATTCTTTGTAAAAAGATTAACACTTCATCCATTTTAGCATGGATATTTTAATTATTTTACACTTTCCAGTTGAGTGTCTTTGTTTGTCTGCACAGTATCATTTGAAAAAGCATTTCGTATGTTACTAATGCATACAGGAAAAATGGCAGCCAAAGCTTCCTTATTCACTGATTTTAACATTACGGATTTTGTGTGATGTAGTGTGCATTCAATGTACTTATTGCCCAGAATGAATGAACAACTTATGGTATGCTAGTGAACAGAGAGAGAGAGAGAGAGAGAGAGAGAGTGTTGGAAATGTTTCATGAGTGAGAGCAAGAAATGCTAATCATATTCAAAGCAGGAGAATGAAGTAACTATTATTAATGATGTAACACAGGATAGTGAAAGTGTTGTAGATATGGGGGAAGGAGTAAACAATAGGGGGCAAAATATGAATGAGGGTATGAAAGAAATGGCTGAAGGTAATGTGAATGATGAAGTGACAGTAAGAACAGAAATTATTTCTTGGAGTAAAGTGGATGGCAAACAATATTAAACAGGAACTGCATGCAAAAAAGAGGCTATGGAAGAGATATAAGGAGACAGGTGAAGAGCAGATGCATGAAGAATATAAGACAAAGGCCAGGAGAGTGACTAGTATGGTGGGGAAGGCAAAACTGGAATATGAGAAGAGATTGGACCTAAGATCCAAAGAACATCCTAGAGAATTTTTTAGCTATGTGGCCAGTAGGAGGAGAGATGACTGTGGAAGAGTGACATTGTGGGATAAAAACGGGTCATAGTGGAATTGTTCAATGAACACTTTATTGGAGTATTTCATCCTGGATGAATAAATTTTAATACTAGAGGGATAAGGCAGGTTTGAGGTTTAGAAGTGCAGGAGGAGAGTGTGTTCCAGATTCTGAGTACTCTGGATATCAGTAAAGCTGTGGGACTGGATGGTATTTCACCATGGGTTTTGAGAGAATGTGCTAACGAACTGACAACTCTTTTGACCTGGCTTTTCAATGAAAGTCTGGCTATGGGAAATGAGCAGACTGGAAATGTCTAATTATAGGTCAGTTTGTGTGTCATCAGTAGTTGTTAAGATCTTGGAGAAATAAGTGAGGGACCGTATACGGCATTGGGCAGATGAGGGTAATGTTATCTGTGAGATTCAACATGGATTTGTGAAGGGGGCGATCTTGTTTTTGTAATATGCTAGCCTTTTATAATAAAGTTTCAAGAGCGGAAGATGAGGGAAAGGCATATACTGCCATTTTCTTGGATTTGGCGAAGACATTTGATAGGGTGCCACATGATAAGCTGATATAGAGGTGGGGCAGTTTAAAGAAGGCAGAGGGTTACAAGTGGGGTCCCACAGGGCTCAGTACTGGGACCTATACTGTTTAACCTTTATATCAATGACATTGTCAGTGGATTGCGTGGGGATAGCCAGTTGTTTGCAGATGATGTGAAGCTGGGAAGGGTTATTAGTAATGGTGCAGATGTGGTAGCCCTGCAAGAGGATTTGAATAAGCTAGACAGATGGGCAAATGAATGGGGGTCTCGGTTTAATGCAGCAAAATGTAAGATCTTGAGGTTTGGGACACATTGACGGGACGCTGCATACTCTATGGGAGGAGTTAAACTGGAGGAAGTAGGAGAGACAAGAGAGATCTGGGTTTGATGATTGATAGAAACCTGAAATTTAGTGGACATATTGCAAAGGTAATAAAGGTAATGCAGAGGATTGCCGCAATAACGAGAAGGACACTGACCTGCAGAGATAAAATGGTTATCATTCCGTTGTATAAGGCTCTGATCAGACCATATTTAGGCTATTGTTCTCAGATCTGGTCCCCAGGATTTGAAGGAGATAAATTAACTGTGGAAAGGGTACATAGGCAGATAACAAAGATGGTGTCGGGACTGTACAATGTTAGTTATGAGGATCGGCTAAGGGAATGTGGACTGCGGAGTTTAGTGGATAGAAGAATGAGAGGTGATATGATTGAGACTTTTAAGCTGTCGAGAGGTGGTTACAGGGTTGACGCTGGGGAGTTCTTTCGTTTGGTTGAACAGCGTGAAGGAGTGATGACAAGAGGCCATCCCTGGAAGTTACGAAAGGAAACTGTGAGCAAGAGGGTGAGGAGTGGTTTCTTTGCATGGAGGGTGGTTGAACCATGGAATGCATTGCCTAATAGTGGTGAGAGCGAGAACAGTCAATGAGTTTAAGGAATGTATGATATGATAGACTTTGGTATGATAGACTTTGTGTTTCCTAAGAGAGACCTCCCACGATGAGTCTTTTGACTCCATGGAGGCCTGAATAATAATAATAATAATAATAATAATAATAATAATAATAATAATAATTTGCTTATGCAGATTGCCTCACAGGACAATACATGAGCTCAAGTGATTTGAGCAATAATTGCCATGTGGCATAGCAGGAGAAAGAATAAAAGAAAAAGTGAATGGGAAAACTATTAAAGAGTGAGAAACTAGGAGTAAAAAGATGGATATTCTATGGTAAGAGGTGTACTTAATGATATTGTGATGAAAGTATGTTTTGTGGATGTAAAGATCAAGGATTTTAGTGAAGCTGTTAGTCTGCAGAAGGGAAGAAGTAAAAGAATGAACTGTTTTTCACTTTTCAAGTCATTCATTACATGAAATGTAAAAATGTAAAAAATTTCTTATGAAAGAGAAGATATGAAAGAGTTGCTGATAGAAGCAAAAAAAGAAGGGTGAGAAAGTAAAGAGTATAAGTCTGCTTCTTTGGTATGACCAAAGGTATGCCAGCCTGACGCCGAGTGGTCAGTGTGTCCGTTCTCCAGTCAAGAGGCTGCAGGTTCGAATCCCGCCGTGGGCATGGATGTTTGTGATTGTCTGTGGAAATACCAGTGGTGGTGGTGGTGGTCGGCAGTAGATGGTGGTGGTGTAGTTGCGGTCAGTTGGTGAATTGTGAGTTGGAAGCAGAGTTATACAGTGGATGCCCTCCTTTGATGAATCTTTGCATTCCCTGGAGGTGACTAATAATAATAATAATAATAATAATGATGACACAACTAAATTGAGATCAGCCATGATTGCTAATAAAGCAACAAAAAGATTGTGCAGGTGGAATGGTGTGCAGTTTATAGATGTATAGAGTGTATTCTATGGATTTTCAAAAGGACTTGTATGCCTGATGTACTGGTAATTATGACATACTTAGGAAGAAGCTTGGAGCAGTGCCATGGCTTAAGAAGCTACAAGGAAGGAATTTCAGTAGTGAATGGAAAATAGTCAGAGATTATTTGAGGAAAGCGGTATCAGACTGCATATCTACTGTTTTCAGAAGAATAAACCAAGCTGGAGTTAAGTGGATAAGTAGTGATATAAAGAAAAAAGAATATAAAGCTTAAAGAATGCCATCATAGCAACAAGTATTGAAGAAGTAGGTTATGTGATTAATGTAAAACAACACGAATGGATGACAAATGAGATTCTTTCTCTTATTGATACAAGAAGAATGTACAAAAACAAAGACCTAGCTAGATATACAGAAACACATAACATCATCAAGAAAAAAATAAAAGAAGCCAAGGAAAATTGGATGAAAAATTTTTGTAATGAGATTGAACTGCTTCAGAAGAAACATGATAATTTCAATCTGTATAAGAAAATCAACGAAATGTCCAGAAAACTCAGAAAAATGCAAACAGTGTCTCTAAGAGACGAAAGTGGAAAAATAGTTCTAGAAGAAGAGAATAAAGCACAAATTTGGATAAAATATGTAACAGTACTTTTCAATGATACTAGACAGAAGCCTATAAATATAAAAGATAACATTCAAGGACCAGCAATTATTATTATTATTCAGGCCTCCATGGAGTCAAAAGACTCATCGTGGGAGGTCCTTTCTAAGAAACACAAGTCTATCAAGACTCATCGAGGGAGGTCCCCCCTAGGAAACACAAAGTCTATCATACCACTCCTTAAATGCAGTGACCGTTCTCGCTCTCACCACTCCATCAGGCAATGCATTCCATGGTTCAACCACCCTCCATGCAAAGAAACTCACCCTCTTTCTCACAGTTTCCTTTCATAACTTCCAGGGATGGCCCCTTGTCATGACTCCTTCCTGCTGTTCAACCAAGCGAAAGAACTCCCCAGTGTCAACCCTGTAACCACCTCTCAACAGTTTAAAAGTCTCAATCATATCACCCCTCCTTCTTCTATCCACCAAACTCTGCAGTCCACACTCCCTCAGCCGATCCTCATAACTAACATTGTACAGTCCCGACACCATCTTTGTTATCTGCCTTTGTACCCTTTCCACAGTTAATTTATCTCCTTCAAATCCTGGGGACCAGATCTGAGAACAATAGCCTAAGTATGGTCTGATCAGAGCCTTATACAACGGAATGATAACCATTTTATCTCTGCAGGTCAGTGTCATTCTTGTTATTGCAGCAATCCTCTGCATTACCTTTACTACCTTTGCAATATGTCCACTAAATTTCAGGTTTCTATCAATCATCAAACCCAGATCTCTCTTGTCTCTCCTACTTCCTCCAGTTTAACTCCTCCCATAGAGTATGCAGCGTCCCGTCAATGTGTCCCAAACCTCAAGATCTTACATTTTGCTGCATTAAACCGAGACCCCCATTCATTTACCCATCTATCTAGCTTATTCAAATCCTCTTGCAGGGCTACCACATCTGCACTATTACTAATAACCCTTCCCAGCTTCGCATCATCCGCAAACAACCGAATATTCCCTTGCAATCCACGGACAATGTCATTGATATAAAGGTTAAACAATATAGGTCCAGTACTGAGCCCTGTGGGACCCCACTTGTAACGTTCTGCCTCTTTGATATTGCTCCACCATACACAACTCTCTGATACCTATCGGACAGCCAATCCTGAATCCAGTTGACCAATCTGATATCCAGACCTATGTGCTGCAACTTGAATATCAGCTTTTCATGTGGCACCCTGTCAGATGCCTTCACTAAGTCTAAGAAAATGGCAGTATATGCCTTTCTCTCATCTAATGTTCTTGTAACTTTATCATAAAAGGCTAGCATATTGCTAAAACAAGGAGCACCCCTTCACAAATCCATGTTGATTCTCACTGATAACATTACCCTCATCTTCCCAATGCTGCATATGGTCCCTCACTACTTTCTCCAAGATCTTACTAACTAAAAATTAGAATCGCCCAACGTGGGGCACGTACCCACGACCCCGAGATTAAGAGTCTCATGCTCTACCGACTGAGCTAGCTGGGCTTCCAAAAATGTGAAATGCGAAATAGAGAATGCTATAAGATCAAGTAAAACAGGAAAAGCCAGTGGACCAGATTGTGTGCATACAGAATTTTTAAAATTAATAGGACCAGATAACATCAAACTTCTTTAAAAACTATTTAATAAAATATATGAAAGTGATGAATTTCCATCAGATTGGCTCAAATCTACATTTATTACTATCCCAAAGAAACCCAAAGTAAATTCCTGTGGCAACTTCTGACTGATTAGTCTAATAAGCCAAACTTTAAAAAATTTTTGAAAGTAATTCAGAATCGTATTTATAGAAAAAGTGAAGAAACTCTAAGTGAAACACAATTCAGAATGGTTTTGGTACTAGAGAGGCCCTTTTCTGTGCTCAAATATGGATACAAAAATGTATAGAAAAACAGAAATCTGTCTTTATGTGTTTCATAGATTTTGAAAAAGCATTCGACAAAGTCAGACACACTAACTTAATAGAAGTCCTTCAACAAATAGGGCTAAATGAAAAAGACATAAGACTAATAAGAAATCCGTATTGGAATCAATCAGCTACCATTTAATTAGAGACAACATAACATCAAAAAAGGAGTGAGACAAGGATGCGCGCTCTCACCACTCTTGTTCAACATATACACAGAGGTAATCTTTAAAATGGCATTGGAAGAATATCCAGAGGGAATCACAATAAATGGAAAGATTGTTAACAACCTACGATATGCAGATGACACCATGCTAATTACAGATAGCATTATGGATCTCCAAAAACTCATTAACAGAGTATACATAGAGAGCCAAAGAATGGGAATAAATATAAACATCAACAAGACAAGACAAAATACATGGGCATCAGCAAACATCCAACCTCATCAATGAAACTGACACTCAATGGGAAAAATATCGATCAAGTATCAAGATATAAATATCTTGGTTGCTGGCTTAATGAAAGGTGGGATCCTGAAATAGATATAAAGACATGGATTGAAGTTGCATGAAAATGAGGACATTATTCTGCAATAAAGACCTAAACATGGAAGTCAGATGCCGAATGCTAAAATGCTATGTGTGGTCTATTCTGTTCTATGTAGTTGAAACATGGACATTGAAGGCAACAACCATCAAGAAAATTGAAGCCTTTGAGATGTGACTATACAGAAGAATGCTAAAGATATCATCCACAGAAAAAATTACCAATTACGATATCTTAAAATTCATTGGCAAAGCTAAAGATCTTGTACAAATAATCAAGAAACGAAAAACATCATATCTTGGCCACATCATAAGAAACAGCAAATACCAACTTCTACAAACTATTTTGGTAGGAAGAATTGATGGCAAAGGAACTAGAGGAAGAAAAAGAATATCATGGTTTGACAACATCAAGAAGTGGACAGGAAAGAGCAGTGCACAACCGCTCTGATTAACGCAAGAATGCAGTTTGTTCGCCAAGATGGTCACTGACCTTTGATAGAAGATAGCACCTTAAGAAGAAGTGATATAAAGCAGGAACTTAAAAAAAATAAAACTACGTGGAGGGAATATAAAGAAAAAGATGATCAGCATATTCATGAAAAGTATAAAGTATAGACAAGAAGGTGACTAATATAGGGAGAAAGTCTAAATCAGATTATAAGAGAAAATTAGCTAAGCAGGTCAAAGTAAATCCAATGGAGGTTTTTTTTTTTTTATGATGAGAAGAATAACTTTAATCTGACTGATGGTAAGAAGGTGAGAGAAGAAATGAGAGAAAATACATAGCTGAGTAACTGCACCAAATCTACCTGGATGATACACCCTTACATAGTGATCATTTCTTTAAAGGGTGTGTCATCCAGGTGAAGATTTTGCAGTTGCTAATATGACTAAGACTGATGTTAGAATTGAAGTAAATGAACCAGAGGTGCTGAACATATTGAAAAATATCAGTGTAATTATAGCAGTTGACTTGGTGGCATGTCAGCCCATGTGTGAGAATGCTTGAGAAAACTGGCAGTGCCTCAGACGAAATTGTTTAATCTAAGTCACTGCTCTAGCATTCTTCCAAGGAACTGGAAAGAGCATAATATAGTTTGATTAGATGGCTCCAAGACAGAAATAACAAATTACAGACTGCTTAGTATCTCACGAGTGTTGGTTCTTTCAAGTATTGGAAAAGTTGGTTAACACGTTCACTGCCAACTACGAGTAAACTCGTAGTTGGTATACCAGCCACACAAGCCAACTACGAGTATACTCGTATAACGCTTACCACCGGCAACAAGATTATTGTACTGACCTTGAACAAATGAAAATGCTTGGCTTGTGGAGCTAGCATCAAAACTGTGTATTCTCATAGAAGGTATATGCTCTGCACAAGCCAACTACGAGTATACTTGTATGATGCTTACCGCCGGCAACGAGATTATCGTACTGAATTTGTGGAAGATAATTTGCTCAGCGTACGGGAACAGACTATGCCGAAGTAGCATGGCAGCGAACATGTTAAAGGTAAAATACAGGAATGGGTGGATATGAATATGATACTCTGTAATGGGCAGCATGGCTTTGTAAATGGTACATTCTGCCTTAGTAATTTATTCAAGTTTTATAATAGAGTGGCAGTAGAATTAGATGAGGGAAATGGCAAAGGCATTTGACAGAATAATGCATGGAAGACTATTACATAAGGGAAGCAAATGAGAATGGATATGAAGCTGGTAGTATGGACAGGGTAGGTGGAGTGAGCTGACAAACAGACAAACACAGGAGAGTTGTATATAGTGAAGTGAAATCTAGGAGAATGAGGGTGACCAGTGGAGTGCCTCAAGGCTTTGTTCTTGATCTGCTGCTCTTTAATTTGCACATTAATGTAATAGAGAATGATTTAAAGGGAGGAAGGATATTCAGTTTGTTGATGATACTAAACTAAGGAAGGCAACAGATGATAAAGATGATGTAGATATCCTGCAGGATGATATAAATAAATTGGCAATGGGAAAGGGTTGTCAATTTAATGTTGTCACTTTGGAATGAAAACATTACATATATTGTTATCATATTGATAGTAATGGATTGCAGGAAGTTGATGAGGCCAGGGATTTGGGAGTGATGGTGGACAGAGAGTTAGTTCAACAGGCATACTGCAAAAGTTGGCCAAATAGCTCAAAGGATTTCTTGAATGTCGAAAAACACTAACAACTAAAGATAAGGGGCTATTATCTCTCTTCATAAATTTATGGGAGGTACGATGCCTATAAAAGCATCGGCAGGCAGCAGTTCTTATAATTAAGCTGCTGCTGTCGATGTGGCTTGGGCAGTGTTTCTTTCACTTCTGCAAGGGGCTGTGATTATGAAGAGGTGATTATTATGGAGGCAGCATAAGAGAAGTGGAAATAACCAATTCCATGAGGTGGGTGACTTGGTTGGTGAGGGTAGCTAAAGAGAGGTATGAACAGCAATTAGCTAATGAAGCCAAAAAGAATCCTAGGGAGTTCTTTCGATATGTAACCAGCAAAAGAAAGAATGATTATGGAAGGATGACATTGATTGGAGAAAATGGTATAAAGACAGTTGTTGCAGAAGGTGTGGTGTAGATACTTAATGAGCAGTTCATAAAGGTCTTTCAATCTTGTGAATGTGACTTCATGGAGAGATTGAGAGCAGTTGATGATGGGGAAGAGATGCTGACTGTAAGTGAGCAAGAGGTGTATGGGGAGTTGAGTAAACTAGATGTATATAAGATGGTGGGACTTGATAATATATCACCACGTATTCTGAAGGAATGTGCCAGGGAGTTGATGCCAGCCTTGACATTTTTTTAATACGAGTCTTGCACTGGGTCAAGTTCCTAAGGAGTGGAAGGAGGGTAAGATTGTGTGTGTCTGTGTGTCAGGTGTTGTGGTTAAGTTGTTGGAGAAGCTTGTGAGAACTAGGATCCAAAATTAGGTTGACAACAATATTATCTTTCATGGACAGCGAGGATTTACTAAAGGGAGGTCATGTTTTAGTAATCTACTTACGTATTATTACAATAAGGTGACTGCTTCCATGGACAGAGGAGAAGGATACACAGTAATATACTTAGATTTCGCATAGGCTTTTGATAGATTACTGCATGTTAAGTTGATAGTCAAACTAGAGTGGATGGGGGTGGATATTAGATTGGTGCATTGGATTCGAGACTGGCTATCTGATAAGTATCAACAAGTTGTGTATGGGAGAGCGATATCCAGGAAAAGGAAAGTTACTAGTGGAGTGCCTGAGGGATCTGTTTTAGGGTCATTGCTGTTTAACTTGTATATTAATGATAATGGTGAAGATTTGGAGGGAGATATTCAGTTGTTTGCAGATGATTCAAAGTTGGGACGAACCATGAAGGGTAGAAGATGTTGTGGCCTTACAAGAAGACTTGAATAAATTGAGTGATTGGGAATGGGAAAGTGAGTTCAGTGTTACAAAATGTAAGGTTTTAAAATTTGGAAAAAAAAAATGGGATGCAGAATTTATGCTTGGTGAGGATACATTGTCGGAGATGGAGGAAATAAGAGATCTGGGGGATAGTGGATAAGGATCTGAAATTTAGGAGACACAGCCAAAATTGTGAATACAACACAAAGGCTTCTGGGAATGATGCAGAGGACACTGACCTGTAGAAGTAGGGACAGGGGTGCGCTGGCCATATGTGCAATGTGTGCGATGCACACAGGCACCAAAGAGGAGGAAATACTTAAAAAAAAAACGTTTTTTTAAAGTGATTTTTTTATTGGAGGGGGGGGTGCCAACTAAAGTTTTGCACACAGGTGCCAGGACACTGCTGGCATGCTACTGGGTATAGGGGCGGCAAGTAAAGTTTTGCACACAGGCGCTGGCCACTACTGGCACATGCCCCTGAGTAGGCAGATTCTTGTTCCATTGTATAGGGTTTTGATTAGGCCTCACATGGAGTATTGTGCCCAGATTTGGTCACCTGGTTTTCAGAAGGACGAAGAGATGTTGGAAAGGGTCCAGAGGCGACTAATTAAGGTAGTTTCTAGCCTCTGAAATGTCGAGTATGAGGTAAGATTGAGAAGATGCAACTTGCAGAGTCTTGTGGACAGGAGGATGAAGGGAGATGTGAATGAGACCTACAAGTTATTAGATATGATAGAGACCTACAAGTTATAGGATCAATGCTGGAGAGGTTCTACAGAAAATAGTGGGAGATAAGGGGGAGAACCAAAGGTCATCCCTGGAAACTGTATAAAGAGGGTGTGAGTAGGGGAGTGAGAAGCAGGTTTTTTCATGTAGAGTTGTGAATGATTGGAATGCCTTGCCTGAGAATGTGGTGTCTGCAGAAAATTTGAGTGTGTTTAAAGCATGGTATGATGAGCTGTGTGTATGATAAAAGGACCTCCTAGATGAGTCTTTAAATCCATGGCGTCTTGGGTAATAATAATAATTATGATTCAACCACATTTTGACTGCTGTGCCCACATTTGGGTTTCTTGAGAAACAGGAAGTGGTGAGATGATCAAGAGACAAGTGAGAAAGTCGTTGACAGGCTTGTGGAATGATACACCCTAATCCATTCCCTATGAGAATGGATTGAAATATGTGTGTGGGTTGCAAAGTTTAGTTAAAAGGCAGGAAAGTAGAGATATAATAGAAACTTATAAGTGGCTGAAGGGTTCTGTTAGATTGATAAATTGATATAAAAGAAAATTTACAATACATGATGAATAGAGAGAGAGAGAGAGAGAGAGAGAGAGAAGTATGGGTCACTCCCCCCCCCCCCCGAGAAGTTGTATAAGGTTATGGTTAGTAGAGGTGTTCAGAATAGATTGTTCACTTGGAGAGTGGCGAATTAGTGGAAGGGATTCCAGAAGTAGTTGTGAGTGCTGTGACAGTGAATGGCTTTAAGGAGACATGATAGGTATTTTTTATGTAAAGCTTAGTGTTGATATACAGTGATGTCTCTTCTGACTCCATGAAGACACCCTAATAATAATAATAATAATAATAATAGTAATAATGATTTCAAGCTTAATCTCATTCAGTTTATTTGTTACTGCTGCTTGCCAGTTCTTTGTTTGTATTAGTTGTCTGTAGTCTATATTGGGATTGACAAACAGTCAGTGATACTGGAAATCGAGATTGCATCTGTACTCTCAATTTCCCCTGATTCAAATGTATTTGGGGATCCAGCAGAATGAACATCAAGCGGCTTCAATTGATGAAATGATATTTTAACATGATAAGTGCCAAATGTGGCTTGAACATACAAATTTTTTATAACATTTTTATTTTTATTTTATTTTTGTATTTAAGCATAAGATGTGCAGTGTTACAGTATAGTGCTCAGCACTATTATTATTGCATTCAAGTGGGATCTGAAGGAAATACAATGATAGGAAAAACAGGAACAAATCCAACAGGGGATTTAAATCTTTAACTTTAAACATGAACTTGAACATTAAACTGGTACAGAATCAGAGCACTCCACTCTGTGTGCAGTACACAGCTGCATGCAGTTTGAATGAATTAAGCAACTTCCTTAGCTACTACAGTGAGAGGTAGCAAAGGTACAACTTTTCCATGAAGGAAGATCACCAGACTTGGTGTTAGTAATATTGTTGACATTAATGCCCAACCATTTAATAATCACTTTTGCATACTTACCAAATGTAATGAGAAGTCATATTTTCATATACAAGTAGCCAAAAGGTGTCACACCTTATTATTAAACTTCCAACAATATATATATATATATATATATAAACTTCCAAACAACTTTTTCTCTAAACCAGAGTATTTTAATAATAAGGTGTGTCATAATAAGTTATTACCTTCTATATACGAGTTGCCCCAGTCCTGAAAATACTTCAGGCAGACATGTATAATGCTATGCATTATGGGAAGGGTCACTGTCCAGACCAGTTGCAACCTTCATGGAGGTCTCATCAGAGGGAGCCAGACCCAGAGGTGTTACTAAGGTTGAAGTAACGAGAAGTCATATTTTCATATACAAGTAGCCAAAAGGTGTCACACCTTATTATTAAACTTCCAACAAAATATATATATATATATATATATATATATATATATATATATATATATATATATATATATATATATATATATATATATATATAAACTTCCAAACAACTTTCTCTAAACTAGAGTATTTTAATAATAAGGTGTGTCATAATAAGTTATTACCTTCTATATACGAGTTGCCCCAGTCCTGAAAATACTTCAGGCACAAACTTTGTTTGCTTACACTTGGATAAAGGATTAAACCAAGTATCTTGGTATCTTTAATTTATGTATCTGCTTATTTTTATTCTTTGTTATTATTATTTGTTATAATTATTACTATTATTATTATGTGAGGATTTATTCCTGATCATGCTTTGAATTGCAGATCTAATGGACACCATTGCAATTAATTGGGCATCAACACAGAATAAGAATGTCCTACAAAAACGAGTCTCCCAAGGATGATAGGGCACCCCACACAATCTGCTGTTTCCACTACTTAATCCTCTTTCATTTTTTTGTCTGTGAATTGTGAGTGATTTGCCTGTAAGTGGGATGAAAAACCTGAGTTTCCAGGAGAAAAACCCTGTTACCTCTGTATGAGATCAGCTAACTCACTTTCAGTTGAAAATATTATTATTATTATTACATGACACCTCCAGGGAGTCCAAAGACTCATTGAGGGAAATATCAATATAAAGATTTCTCTTCTCATGACAAGAATCAAACTCAGATCTTTTACATTCACAATCCCATCATTGTCCAATTTTACTATGAAAGCTCTTAAACACTATTGAAAACTTCCTTTTAATTCAGCCATAAACACTCTGAGTCCATTCATTATTTATCTCTGAAGCTTAACTTTCTGCAGCAAATGCCCAAAGAGTTAATCAATGAGTTAATCTTCCTTAGGAAACTTCAATGCTTGTGACTCAAACTCCTTTTTCTGCTCTATTTCTGTCATTCCCTTCTCTATTTCTTCTTGCTAATCAGCTTGATTAGCTGGAAGAAATCTGATATATATTCATTACCAGCCTTTCACCTTTTTATTTTTTTCCCTTTGTTTTTAAACAGCTTTCCTTCCATATGTTATTATTACTACATGATACCTCCAAGGAGTCCAAGGACTTATCAAGTGAGGACACTCACTCCACTCCGACACATACACATGCATCTCGTCTATCCTACTATTCAATTCTCCTACCACACACAACTAGCGTCAATGCCATCTACTGCCCATCTTCACTATCAACAGTTTTTTTTTGTCTGTAAATTCCATATGTTCTGAAGGCTGATTTGCCTGTACATGAGATGAAAAGTCCGAGTTTCTGGGAGAAAAAAATCCTGCTACCACTATGAGATCGGCTAATTCACCTTCAAGTGAAAGAGCCCATATAAAGATTCCTGTCATGATAAACAGTAGAAAATAGCAATCCTCTGGCAACTCAGCAACATTGGAAGTGGGAGATGGATACACAGTATTATACTTAAGGCTTTTGATAAGTTGATAGTCAAACTAGAGTGAATGGGGTTGGATATTAGACTAGTGCAGGGGTGGCCAACTTTGCATCTTTTTGGAGCCAAAATAATTCCGGTAAAATTTAGAAGAGCCACAACCTTTGACTGATGTGATGGTAAGGGAGTAAGTGAGTGTGTGTGTGCAGTGGGAGGTGGGGATGCAGAAGCTATGCCTGCCTGCCACAACATGTTAGTTACACTTCCAGCACTCATCTGTCGGTATCGTTCAACATATTGTTGCATAAGTCCATTGATGGTGCTTGTTATCGTTGAACTCTGTTTCAAGTGCTTATAATTTTTTTTAAAAAACATAAATATGAAGAGGAACACAGACGTTTTAGGCCAGAGTGGAAAGAGGAGTTTCTTTTTTGTGAAACGACAAAGTTTACTTTTTTACAAAAGTAAACTACGTACTCCTGTGAAGAACTATATTTGACTCTTAACTTTATTAAATCTAAATATAGATCTGTTTTAAATGATGAACATTTGAACGTTCTTGTAAAAACTGCTTTGACTAATTACACACCTACTTTTAATGAGCTTACTAAGAAAAATTGATTACAAGGAAGGCCTCTACTAGTAAACAAGTAACAAATTATTGTGTTTCGACTTTAAAATTATTCAAATTGTTCAAAGTAAACTTCATTTAATGTGTTTTGAATTAAACTTTTTTTATTGCAGTAATTTTTATTTTGTTCCTCTTTTTTGTTGTCTCTTCTCTTTTTGTTTCTTTTTTCTTGGTAGAGCATGAAAAGCCACATGATGCGTGGACGTGAGCCGCATGTGGCTTGAGAGCATCATTGTGGTCATCCCTGGACTAGTGCATAGGATTGGAGATTAGCTGTCTGATAGATATCAACAAGTTGTGTATGGGGAGCAATATCGCAGAAGAGGAAAGTCACAACAGTCCAGGAGGGATGCTCAGTAGGCATCCCTCCTCCTACATTTTCACTATATAATTTAAGGAAATTACAACGTACTAAGATATACATTAAAATAAATTTTAATATATTTCAATATTTTGGCAATGTCACGTTGCCATTTTCAAGAACTTAAGTACAAGACACGTGCACGCAGGCACAACAAAACAAGTAAGTGAGGAGGAAGTAGGAAGCTATTATTTCTCCTAAAGTCCTGATTGTGCCCTGTAGTGGGCAATGTTGGTATTCTTGGGCGATTGGGCTGAAGGTCTTCTGATGAGGACATCGTACCTCCTCCTACAGTATGGAAACAAGCACATATACAGCCAATTCCAAAAATAGATATGGCTATCATCAAACTACAACCAATTATTATTACTATTATTACCACCCCAAGACCTCACGGAGTCAAAGACTCATCTGGGAGGTCCTTTTATCACACACACACACAGCTCATCATACCGTATTTTAAACAATATCAAACTCTTTGCAGACACCACATTCTCAGGCAAGGCATTCCAATCATTTAAAACTCTGCACGAAAAAAACCTGCCTCTCACTCCCCTACTCACAACCTCTTTATACAGTTTTCAGGGATGACCTTTGGTTCTCCCCTGATATCCCACTATTTTCTGTAGAACCTCTCCAGCATTGATCCTATAACAACCCCTTACCAACTTGTAGGTCTCTGTCATATCTCCCCTCTTCCTCCCTTCCACCAGACTCTGCAAATTACATCTCAATCTTTCCTCGTACTCGACATTCCAGCGGTCAGAAACTATCTCTTCATCCTTCTGAAAACCCAGTGACCAAATCTGGGCACAATAGTCCATGTGTGGCCTAAACTCTCTCTCTCTCTCTCTCTCTCCTGTTACTTATTTACAAATTCCACAGCCCAATCTTGGGGGTACTGCTCTTGCATTTGGGGTAACACATCTAAACCCTCTGTTCAGTTTATTTACAACTCCTTTCTCAAAGACTATCTTCAGCCACTTTCTCATAGATGATCTATTTTTGCATCGTTTGTCTTCTACACATATTTTCTTGGGCAGTGTTCAGCAGAAACAGCATCCAGGTGTCTTCCCCTCCCTTGTCTGTCACACTTAAAGCAACATGAGCAACAACTGCCCAGTATCCTTTTGCAATTGAACTGCTGACTCACTGAACCTGGTACTCATCTCCTTTTTCATACCAGTGGTGCACCAAAGAAAAAAGGAAAAAAAAAAACACTAGAAAATTTTCCTAATTAAAATTCATTTTTTTTATTTATGTTGTATTGTATTTTCTATTTCTATACTGCTTATGAATTAGTGATCATTGCAGATGCTCAGTCATAGGTCATATGCAATGCGTGTATTCTCAAATTGTCTACTCAACTCCCCCCCCCCCAAGATTAAATCCTGAGTGTGCTACTGTTTCATACAGTAACTAAAACTTACCACTCTTTGAGAGGAATATTGACAAATCACTTTGCTCTTTGTGTGTGTGTGTGTGTGTGTGAGAGAGAGAGAGAGAGAGAGAGAACAAAGCCTTGATGAGAGATGAGAAGCCTTTATTACAATTTGGGCAGAAGCACGTCTACTTGCATATAACCGATTCAAAATTATTTGGATTTACTGATGGCTTTTTTATGGTCTCCAGTGTAGCTGAGTTGAGCGTTGAATTTTTCTGATTGGAGTTCACTTGTGATATGCAGTTTTGCTATTTTAGATAAACTGCCCATTCTACTAAGATCAGAATCCAAGAACATAAAGATTACATAAATTTTTAGAATTAGGGGAGGGTTCTTGCCTCGTCTCTCATGCTATAGACATAGAGTTCAATGGAATCAAACCAAGATTTTTCACTAGACTAGATATAAATTCAATCATTAATTCCTTGAATTATGGGAAATCCTGCATCATCGCCCTAATTGTGATCAAATAGACTGCACGCCTATCTCAAGTGTTGAGATAGGCGTGCAGTCTATCTCAAGTGTTGAGAAGAGATCACCATAAACTGTTCATAATTATTTATTTTATTTATATATATATATATATTTATTTATATAAATAATATATATATATATATATATATAGATAGATATTTTTTTTTTTTTTTTTTTTTATTTAACTTGTTAAAATAAACATTACACGATAGGCAACAATGACTATTTACATATTATAAGTATATATTTACAGAGAAAGACAAAAAAAACATTTTCCTTTCGGGTGTACAATAGAGATATAAATGAATATTCAAAATTAACAGTTCAGTTTCATTCTGAGTTATCATTCAGATGGAGCACATTGTCGTCGTCAATCCAGAAGAGGGTACCAGTTGGATTCCACTCCTCTAAGAATTTCGCGACAGTTCTTGTTACTTTGAAGTGCTCAAGTTCCAATAGAAGCCTGCTTTTTAGTTTCCGACGGAGGATGTGCATGAGGGTTTGTGCAGCTTCAGTAATCGATGGGTGCTGGTTACTTCTTGTCTGTTTTAGGTAAAAGCTGTAGATGACGGCCTTAGCGCAGATGAAGATGAAATTGCATGTTCTGTGTCTGTTTTCTTCTGTGTGGACTAAATTCCAGTAGTCTTCTTGGCTGTGTGTGTAGTTACAGGTGCTAGAGGCGGTATTCAGGGCATAGGTGATTATCACTTTGTTTGCAGGGCAGGTCAGATATGTGTGTTCCAGGGTGCCTGAAACGTCACAGAATGGACACAGATCCGTTTCTCTTAGCTTAAATTTGTAGAGCTTTGAAGGAGTTGGTAAGATGTTATGCCATAATCTCCACTGTATTTCGGAATCTGGTTTGGCACATTTTGATTTATATGGCAGATCCCACTGAAAACTGTGTGGTATATGCAGCCTTGTAGATGAGAGTGTTAAGGCTGAATATAAGAATGGTGAGGATGGGGACACTGACATGAGGAAGTGGTATATTTTCTTGTAGTTGGAGGGATGAATTGGAAGTGAGGCTTCAGATTGTACAAGATGAAATATTGGCCCCGAGCAGTTTCTAGAAGGAATACGGATTTCCTGAGGTGTAGCGATATCTGGATAGGCTTTTATAATGGAGGCTTGCAACTGTTGATATTGTTTTTCAGTTTTTGGGTTATTCATTGGTAGGCTTGTGAATGCTTTCCACTTTAGGGTGTGGGTTAGGAGGTCTCCTATGACTCTTATTCCTGCCCAGTTCCATGTAGGGAAAAGAAAAGGCTGGCCAGTTGTGAGACTTGTGATGTTTTTGTTTGAAAATAGTGGTTCTGTAAGTACAGCTGACTCTGTTGATCCTGTGAGTGTGTGATGGAGTCCTGTGTTTTTCCATCGCTGTAGAGCATCTTTGTAAAAGGTAGGTAGTTTAGGAGGAGATGGTGCAGGACTGGCCATTCGGAGGATTGTGGAAAGTGTAAGTCCTCTGGTGGATGCTTTCGTGATGTAATCGAAGGTGGTTACATAAGTGTGATTGCATTGAAGTGTCTTTAGGAGGAGGATTATCCTGAAGGATCGAATCTTGTTTTCAAGGGAAGTCAGGCCTTGACCTCCCTTGCTGAGTGGCTTGCAGAGTTCAGGGTGTGTTGTCCAGTTAGTTTTGTTCCAGAGGAAACGTTTGATTTCCTTTTGAATGTGGTGGAGAAATTCTTCAGGAGGTGTGAGTACTTTGAGGGTATGCCATAAGACACTAGCAGCCATCTGGTTAACTATTAGTACTCTTCCTCTAAGTGAAGACATGGAACGAACGCTGTTCCATTTACCTAGCACCTGTTTAAAACGATTGTGCAGCTGTGTCCAGTTCAGTGTGTTATATATTTTGGTGTTGCCAAGGTGCACACCTAAGTATCTTTGTCCTTCGCTTGACCAGGTACATTCAATCGGAGAATCATTTCTAGACTTCCATCTGCCTGACCACAAGCCTGTGGTTTTGGCAGAATTTCATTTGGCCCCTGAGGCTTGTGCATATAGTCTGTGTGCTTCCTCGGCTACTGTCATTTCTTCTTCATTTCGTACTATTACAGTGACGTCATCGGCATATGCTGATAAGGTAATTTTTTGATGTGGTTCTATTATTCTGGTTCGTTTGCAGATGATGGTGTCGTGTATTCTTTTTAAGAAGGGTTCTATGGCCAGTGTGTATAATTGACCAGAGAGGGGACATCCTTGCTTGATCCCTCGAGAGTATGACAAACTGCGAGTGAGCCTGTTGTTGATTTTTAAACAGAAGTGTGCATCTCTGTAAAGCAATTGCACTGTTTCAATGATGAGAGGACCATAGCCAAATGCCTTTAGAACTTCATAAAGGTATTCGTGCTCTACCCTGTCAAAAGCCTTCTCCTGATCAAGGCTGACGAGTGCTAGGTCTTCATGTTGGCTATTTGCGATGTGGATGAGGTCTCTTATTAAATGGAGGTTATCATGTATTGATCTTCCTGGGACAGAGTACGTTTGATGTTGGCCAATAACTTCAGGCAGTGTTGGCTTTATTCGGTTTGCTATAACTTTGGAAATGATTTTGCAATCGGTATTAATTAGGGAGAGTGGACGCCAGTTTCGGATATCCGTGTGGTCTCCCTTCTTTGGTATCAATCGTGCTACTGAGGTCGTGCCGGATTGTGGGAGGCCATTGATGTAGGCTTCTTGCAGTGTTTCGAGGAGAAGTGGTCCAAGTTGATTCCAGAAGGCTTGGAAAAACTCTGACGTGAGACCATCAAGGCCAGGAGATTTGTTCTTTGGCAAGGATGTGCATGCGGTTTTCAGTTCATGTAGAGTGATTTTCTTTTCTAAGTGGTTCCGATCTGTTGCAGAGATTTTTTTTGTTTCTTTCAGTATTTCGTGAATGGCATGATGGGATGTTCCTGCAGTGCTGTATGCATTCTTGTAGTATTGTAGGATTTCAGAGGTGATTTTTCTTGGATCTTCTGTGATGCTGTCATCTTGAAGTCTGATAGCAGAGATGGAGTTTGCTGCCTGGCATTTTTTTTCCAAAGAGAAAAAATATTTTGTGGGGGCGTCTGAAAGATTTATTTGTGTATGCCGTGATCTAAGTAGGGCACCTTTTGCCGATAATTCTGCCTGTCTTTGCATGGCTTGCAAGGCAGAATGATGTTCAGGGCTTTCTTCTGGGAGATACTTGAGCTGTTCTTCAAGTTGTCTGATTCTAATGTTCTTCTGTTGATTTTTATGGTGACTGTAGATCTGCGTAAAGGATTTTATTCGTGATTTTAGGTGGGGCCACCATGTTTTCATTGGTTCTGTATCCACTTTCGAGTGAGTGAGGTTGGTTATTAAAGCCTGAGTGTTTATTATATAATCTGGATCTTTCAGGAGAGTATTGTTGAAGATCCAGTAGGCACTTCCTGATTTGGATGCTTCCAAGGATAATGAAAGTTGCAGCTTGACGAAACAATGATCTGAAATGTAGGAAGGGATGTGTGAGATGTTTCTGACTAGAGGCAAGGTATGTTTGGAAATGTAGTATCTGTCCAGTCGTGCTTGGTAGAGTGGCCTATTTGTCGCTGTGATTGCTGACCTCCATGTGTAGGATTTCTTATCAGGATGTTGATGCCGGAAGACGTCGATGAGTTCATTATCGTTTACCAATGTTTGAAGTTTGTTTATTAATTGGCTACGATGTTCAGCACACTGAAGTCTGTCTTTTTCTTGGTCAAGAGTGCAATTAAAGTCTCCCGCTATTATGACATGTTCTTGGTCTATACTAGACAGATGGTTTTGAACGAAATCCAGGATTTGTGATGCCAGAGCATCCTGCTGTGGTATGTAGATGTTGAACACATGCAGGGTATTATGGTTGGGTGCTATTATGTGAGCATACAAGGCATATCCTGGTATATCAGCAATCACTTTTAGTTTGTAGGGAGATCTATGATGTACACCTAAGCTAACTCCTGCTCCATGATGTTGTTGGGTTGCAGAGTGCTGTAAGTCATAAGGCCACTCTGCCCATCTTCTGGATAAATTGGATGAGGAGTTGATGTTTGTTTCTTGCATTAGTATTAGGTCTATATGATATTTTTGTACCTGGTCAAAGACTATTCTGTTGCGTAGAGCAGAGGCACATCCTCTTGCATTGAGAGAGAAAAGGCTTATAGACATTATGATTTATGAAAGTTTGATTGTAAGTTTAATCTAATATTGGACCTGGTACTGTGTTTGTAGACCATTAATTAGGTAGTAGATTCGCTTACTCCTGTTAACCTCTGCTCTGCTCTTTTTACATTTCAGTTTCGAGTGTAGGTCCTGAAGTTGAGATATTAGTTCTGGGATTCTTGTGGTGTATTTAAGGGCTATAGTTAGTTTGTGAGGAGAACCTCTCACTTTCTGTATGAAGGATGACAGCTGCTTCATGGTTAGGGTACCCTCAGTGTGAGGAAGTTCGCCCTCAGCTTCCTCTTCTTCTAGGTCGTCATGTGGAAATACAGTTTCCTCATCGTCTGGGAACTCTGTTTCTCCTTGGCTGGCTGCAGGTGAAGAAAGGCCATTTTGAGTAGTTTCTTCTATAGGGTGAGGTTTTGAATTAGTGGGAGGCTGAGTTAGTGATTCTGGTTGCTGGGTCTGGGGATTGCTTTTAATTAGTTCGTCCTTGTCATCTCTGTTGGGAGGATCCGTGTTTTCGTGTTGTGAGACTTCGTTTTCTGAGCCTTGGATCTCATTACTTGGCAGGCGTTCAAGAGCGACGTGAGCGTTGTCTTTTTCAGTTCGGGATTTTCTTTCCTCTGAAGTTTGTAATGAGGAGAGGATTTTTGGTTTACTTTTTCCTATGCTTTGATTTTCTTCATATGCGATGTTATTCTGTTCAACTGGTTTACTATTCTGGGCTGGGATGTTTGTTGATGAACTGTTGGTAATATAGGGGCATTGTTTCCTAATGTGACCATCTTCATGACAGAAGAAGCACTGTGATGAGGAAGATAAGTAGAAAGTATAGGTTATTCCGTTTATGTCCGTGTTGATTAATTTTGGGAGGTCGTGTAGTGCGTCGTTGTTTGGAAAATGCATTAATGCCTGCCTTCGAAAGCTTTTGACATGGGCAAATTCGGGCTTCTTCGTGGCTGCTGACAATGTGCGTATTTTTCCTGTGACCGAACCGTATCTTGATAACATGGATCTGATGAGTTGATGAGGAATTTCAGGGGGAACATTTGATACTGTTACTTTTGTTGGGGCCAGTGCTATTGGGGCTGCTTCGAAGTGATAATCGCCAATATCGACTCCTTTTTGCAGTACCGTTTGTGCCCATGAGATATGGCTAAAATATACCTGCACAGTTCCAGCTACGCGGGAAGCGTCAGTAATGTTTTTTGCGGGCACAATTTTGGCGATCGCCGTCAGATAATCTTCTAATGGGATGTTTTCTTTGGTGGCGAAAATAACAATCCCATTTTCTCGGGAAATGACGTTCGTAACAGTGGTAGTTATTTTTGCGTTAATCGGTTTATTGCTGGCTGATGAGGCGTTCGTGTGTGAGATCAGTGTTTTGGGGGCCGATAGGATATTTCCATTAGATACAACATTAGCATAAGATTTTGAATTGACTGACCTGTTTTCTGTGTACATAGCTCCGGTGACCTTTGCTCTTCCTTCCGGGTCCAAAGTCGTAGGGGGTCTTTGAATTGCTAAATCCTTGGTAGTACATGAATGTGCCGTTGCCATGGCGGTTAATCCTTCGCCGGCTATAGCCTCAGGTGAGGGGTGCAGGTGTCCGAGAAGGAATTATTGCGTCCAAATTGAAGATATATACGAACTCGTACAGCAGTAGAAGAGAACTGTCATAAATCACTTATCACTACACTTACGCGTACACGACTAGTATGAGTAGATAGCTCTCGGCTTGGAGAATATACCTATATAAAAAATAAGTCCTTCCTTTCGGATAAACGTATAAAAGGTAGATAGATAGATACATAGATAGATAGATAGATAGATATAAATCTTCTTGAAAGGCAGGCAGTCTCAAGTAGAGTGATGTGGGCAAACATCAGAATGGGAATTGGACAATGAGACTTATTTGTGCCTATTGTCCCACAGAAGGTTCTACAAAAGTAGAAGTGGAGGAATTTTTTGATGCTTTAGAAAAAGCAACTGACATAATTAAAAAGGAAAAGTTGGTCCTTGTTGGGGATCTAAATAGCAGAGTAGGAAATGATTGCCAGACATACAAAAATATTTTGGGAAAATTTGGAGAAAAGAGCAAAGCCAATAATAATGGCAAATACCTGTTGGATTTCTGCTCAGGACATGGACTGGTTATTACTAACACCATGTTCCAACATAAAAATGGGCACAAATTCACATGGAGAAAAGAGACAAGGAATATACTTGGATTTCGCAAAGGCTTTTGATAGAGTACCTCATGATAAGTTGACAGTCAAACTAGAGCAGATGGGGTTGGATATTAGATTAGTGCATTGGATTGGAGACTGGCTATCTGATAGGTATCAACAAGTTGTGTATGGGGGTACAATATCCAGGAAAAGGAAAGTCACTAGTGGAGTGCCTCAGGGGTCTGTTTTAGGGCCATTACTATTTAACTTATATATTAATGATATTGGTGAAGATTTGGATGGAGATATTCAGTTGTTTGCAGATGATGCAAAGTTGGGACGAACCATAAAGAGTAGTGAAGATGTTGTGGCCTTGCAAGAAGACTTGAATAAATTGAGTGATTGGGCAAGCAAATGGGGATGTGAGTTCAATGTTGCAAAATGTAAAGTTTTAAAATTTGGAAAACAAAGATGGGATGCAGAATTTATGCTTGGTGAGAATATATTGTTGGAAGTAGAGGAAATAAGAGATCTGGGGGTGATAGTGGATAAGGATCTAAAATTTAGGGGACACATCGCCAAAATTGTGAAGACAACACAAAGACTTCTGGGAATGATGCGGAGGACACTGACATGTAGAA
Organism: Typopeltis vanoorti; assembly: GCF_054136105.1. NCBI lineage: Eukaryota > Metazoa > Arthropoda > Arachnida > Uropygi > Thelyphonidae > Typopeltis > Typopeltis vanoorti. Next base: position 128,252,621 of record NC_143561.1, read on the forward strand.
GTAGGGAGATACTTGTTCCAATGTATAAGGCTTTGATTAGGCCACACATGAATTATTGTGCCCAGATTTGGTCACCGGGTTTTCAGAAGGATGAAGAGATGTTGGAAAGGGTCCAAAGGCGACTGACTAAGGTAGTTTCTGACCTCTGGAATGTTGAGTATGAGGAAAGATTGAAAAGATGTAATTTGCAGAGTCTCGTGGAGAGAAGGAAGAGGGGAGATATGATAGAGACCTACAAGTTGGTAAGGGGTTGTTATAGGATCAATGGTGGAGAAGTTCTACAGAGAATAGTGGGAGATCAGGGGAGAACCAGAGGTCATCCCTGGAAACTGTATAAGGAGGGTGTGAGTAAGGGAGTGAGAGGCAGGTTTTTTTCGTGCAGAATTGTGAGTGATTGGAATGCCTTGCCTGAGAGCGTGGTGTCTGCAAGTAGTTTGAATGTGTTTAAGACACGGTATGATGAGATGTGTGTGTAAGATAAAAGGACCTCCTAGATGAGTCTTTGACTCCATGAGGTCTTGTTTAATAATAATAATAATAATAATAAGAAAAGTCTCATTGACTATGTTATTGTTGATAGTGATGTTTTCTCCTTGGTGCAGGACACCAGAGTGTACAGAGGATTTGAAATTGGAAGCGATCACTATTTAGTTTTGAGCAGGATAAAATTGAATTTCATATTGAAAAGAATAACATGTAAGAAAGTTTTTAAGTGAATAAAAGTTGAGCAGCTGTCGTATGTGAACTGTAGACTAAAATACACAAAGATTATTGAAGAAAAAATGAAAGAGTTTGAGAACAGGAACCAAACCTTGGAGATTCAGTGGCAAGCCTTGAAGAAAAACCCTCATTGATTCAGCCAGAGAGGCATGTGGTGAGGTTGTCTGCAAGGATAGAAAAATCACCTCCATGGTGGACACAGGAAGTTAAAGAGGCAGTGAAGGAAAAGAAGAAAGCATATCAAAAGTTCCTGGCAAATAAGTCAGCTTTTGCTCTTAGAGAATACAGAGACAAATGTAAGAAAGCGAAACACAGTGTAAAACTGATTAAACAAAAGTCATGGGAGGACTTTGGCAAGAACATAGAAAATAAATATTAAGAAGGTGGTAAGATATTCTGTAGGTTGTTAAGAAGCTTAGAAATGGAGGAAAGAGTGCTGTAAAAGGAGTTAGAGATGATAAAGGTGACATGAAAACAGGAGAAAAAGATATACTTGAGGTATGGAATAATTACTTCGAAAAATTGCTAAATGAAACAAGCAGTGATAGCACAGTGGTAAAAAACACTCAGCAGGCACACAGTCAGGAATACATATCCATATTTCTACTTGAAGTAGAAAAAGCCATCAAAGGCTTGAAATGTGGAAAGGTAGCAGAAGTAGATGATATTCGACCAGAAATGCTGAAGTATGGTGATATAAAAGTCTTACAGTGGCTGCACTGCATAGTTCAGAAAGCCTGGACAGAGGGACGAATTCCCGATGATTGGAGTAGAGCTCTAATTGTACCCATATATAAAAAGGGAAATAAAACTGCATGTGAGAATTACAGAGGTATTTCCCTACTGAGTGTTCCTGGCAAGATCTCTGCAAGTAGTATACTTGAGAAACGGTTGAGAACAATTGTGGAAGAAAAGCTTGGTGAAGAACAAGCTGAATTCAGGCCAAATGGAGGTTGTCAGGATCAGATCTTCACTTTACAACAAATAGTTGAGAAAGCATGGGAATATAACAAAGATCTGTATTTAAGTTTTGTCAATCTGGAAAAGGCATATGACAGGATGCCAAGAGAGAAGCTATTCAATATTCTACAGTTATATGGTGTCAATGGGGCATTATATCAAGCAATACTTAGTCTTTATTTGAGTTGTAAGTCGGCAGTTAGAATTGAAGGAAGTACAGGAAGATGGTTTAATGTTAAATCTGGTGTGAGACAAGGATGTACATTATCCCCTCTGTTATTCATTATCTATATGGATCACATTATGAAGTAAAGTGGTATTAAACATGATATCAGAATTGGAGATGTTAATATCAGCTCTTTGCTTTATGCAGACGATGTTATACTTCTAAATAGATCTGCTACAAGTTTGCAAGATTCCCTGACTAAATTGAATAACTGTTGTAATAGATATGGTATGAAGGTCATCATTAAAAAGACAATGAAAATAGGTAGAGTTGTTGAAAATGTCAACTGTGTTGTGAACGGGGAACCTGTTGAATAAGTAAAACATTTCAGCTACTTAGGCACGATTTTTAGTGAAGATGGTAAATTAAATATAGAAATAGACAACAGAATCAGCAAAGCTGGTATGGTGGGAAGTCAATTGAATAAATTCATATGGAGTAAGAGAGAAATTAGTCGGAACACTAAATTAGCTGTATACAAGACAGTGTTCAAACCAGTTTTAACTTATGGATCTGAGAGCTGGGTCAGAAGTAAAACACTTGACCAAAGACTAGAGACCGCAGATATGAGAGTCCTGAGAAAGATTAGAGGCATGAACAGATGGCATCAATGGCAATATCATATTAAAAACGAGAATATTAGGAAAGAACTTCACATTGTCAGCATCCAGTAATGCGTTAGCAGAGCTAATCTCAGGTGGTATGGTCACTTAAATAGAATGGGAGAGGAAAGATTAGCAAAACAAGTGTTCTCTGCCAGGTTGACAGGAAAACGACCCAGAGGAAGACCAAGATATAGGTGGATTGATATGGTACAAAGTGCTTTAGACGATAGAAATATAAGATCTGATAATGTTGGAGTCTTGACAAGTAACAGACTGATTTGGAGGAAAATTGTAGATAGGAAGTTAGTAATGATGTAAATTGTTCATGTAGTACTATCATATCCTGTACACCCCTTGAGGGTACATGGCAGGAATTTGATGGTGATGATGATGATGATATATTTATTTTTACTTTTTCAATTAATTTTAAATCACAGAACTAAACCCTGTTCCTTGGAACTTTAATAATGTTTTCACCTGTTCTCGCAACTGTGAATGAGACACATGGAAGTATACTTGTGATGTAGGACTTATTTTTGTGTGTATATTTTGAATATTATAACAAGTCTTCATTAAAAAAAAAGTCTTTTGCATTTTCCCTGAATTATGCTCATGTTACAATGAACAATATATACAGGAGTTTATAATAAATTCTAATTTTCGTTGCATGTGTAAAGAATTTTTTTAAAAAAAAATTAGAATAGGCATTAATTCAGGAGCACATCTTTTGAGCAGTGTTCCAAATAGTATTTTGAGCAGTGTTCCAAATAGTGCTTAGTCATCTATGCAGGAGTTAGATGAGAATTATGCCTGAAGGTTAGTGTTATCTTAGGCGATGTTGTATTACTACTGCCATTTATGTCAGACAGAGATGGAATCACAGATGAAGAAGGCACAACTGTTGTTGCCACAGATTGTCTACTTTTTGCCCTTTAGGTCATTGCTGTAAGCAATGACCTAAAGCAAATTTCTAGCAGCTCAGTCATTGGAATTGAAAAAAGGAAGCATGTTAGGATTGTGGACATTAAAATCATGAAGGAATGGCTTTACTATTAGATAATTTGGATTACAGGAAATCAAATTTCATGGATTAGAAGTCAAACATACCAATGATTTTCAGAATTGTGGGGACAGCAGATGAATGATACATATTGAGGCAAGGAAATATTCAGCCATAGAAACTCAAAAAAGAAAAGATTTAAGATTAGCTACCAAGGCTATTATAAATAATTTTTGTCCTTGCTTGCTTCTTCTTCTCTGAAACTAGATAGTGCCACTGTAACATAATTGAAACATAAGGCTAGTCTCCTGACATTCTTCAATCGAAGGCGAGTTAAACAGTCTCATACAGAGGTAACAATACACGTAAAACTCTGATTACCTAGAGACTGATTTTTTATCTTGTAAATCAGGCAACACACAATTTACAGACTTATTATACACTGACCTCAACAGCATAGCTGCTTTGGCCATAATTCCAAACAGTCAACCGATCATCTTTTTCTTCTACAGACAACAAAGCAATTCACTTGAAATAAGAATAGCCATGTTTACTATGTTTGTTTATATACCAGTAATAAAGCACAACTGGAAGTATTCTTCCAATTAGGCTTTATAATTAACACTTACCATAGTAAGTGTTCATTATAATTATATTACTTCTCTTAATAATACTTCAAATTAATCTACCCTACATCATGTAAAAGCAAATTATATTCAACCTATCAAAAAAAAAAAAAAAAAAAAAAATCAAGCTATCAAACTTAACATTAGTTTTCCAGATCATTCTTCTTTCAACATAACCATTAGTGATTTCCTGGACCATTCTGCAGTGCCTACAGTATGACATAGTGCACTGGTCTCTTCTGTAAAAATGCCACAGGCAGTACTGCATACTTGTCAGCATTCATCCTTCCAGATATTACAACCAGAGGCCTGGGTCCATATCAGGAGAAATAGCTCCCCCATCATTACATGTTCCTGCCGTCAAAATTTTGCAATTAAGATAAGATGCTGCACTTGGGCTTTCCCCAAGCATTCACCAGGTACACACCTGCCCATTGAATTGGAAAAGGGTATAGCATGCTTTTTTTTTGTCCATATCATGTACTTCCAGCACTCTGTGAACTAGTCACAGTGGTCTTTACAATAGTGTAATCAGCATGAGCTAAATAAAAATATATATTTCACTCTCTCAGTCCAGTTAAATTCAATTCTGAGAGATAATTCATCAAATACTATACAAAATAACAGCATTCAGATAAAGTTCTTTAGTTTCACTTGACCGTATAGGAACGTCCTTTGCAGCATTATTATTATTATTATTAATGGCATCTCCATGGAGTCTGGAAACTCATTGCAGGACACCCAAATCAACCATCATACAAACAAATCCTATCATACCTCTCCTTGATTCCGTTCACCATCAGGGAACTTGCAACCAATTCTGGAAATCCCTTCCACTTACTCATCACTCTCCATGCGAAAAATCTGAAAAAAATCATTGTCCTCTTTGGTTGTGGTTTATCCCTTTCACTCGTTTTCCAACCCTAGGTGATTTTGGCACAAGTATTCTTGTCCACAAAGTGTTTCTGGTGAGATTTTTACAAGGCAGTTGCTCGGGACCGGCATATAGCTAACGAATCAGACCTATTGCTGGAACGTATTCATGACTGTAATCCATGTGTGTTCATGGGGGGGCGGTTTGCCTGTTCTGGGGGATGAAAAACCCGAGTTTCCAGTGAAAAAACCCTCTACCTCCGTATGAGACTTGCTAACTCACCTTCTGTCAAAAGAGATCAGATAAAGGTTCCTCACATCACTGGCGGGAATAGAACTCTGGTCTTTCCAATAAAAGGGCTTCATCAATTGTGACTTAGCTATGGAGGCTCATTGTCCTCTTTAACTTCCTTTATTTTATCTACTTCTTCCCATTCATTCATTTAGTCTATCTTACCTCTTAAATTTCTCAGAACAACCATAAAAGAAATAAAAGATTTCACTTGATATACTTGCATACATCTTCTTATAGTAAGCAAGTTTCCTTAAGCAGGAATGAAGATAATGGCTCTAGCAATAAGAATGCATTTAATTAGGCAGTTCCGATAAAAGGAACTTTACCCCAGGAACTTTACTGCTAGCTTGGTTTGCCAAGCAGTCAACGTATCTGCTCTCAAGCCAAAAGGCTGCGGGTTCGAATCCCACCATGGGCATGGATGTTTGTGATTGTCTGTGAAAATGCTAGTGGTGATGGTGGGTAGTAGATGGCGTTGGTGTAGATGATGATGATGATGATAGTAGTTGCGGTTCGTTTTAGTTGGTGGAGACAGAGAGTTGTAGAGTAGGTGCCCCTCCCTCGATGAGTCCCTTAGACTCCCTGGAGGGGGTCACGTAATAATATAATAATAATATGGATTCCATCTTACTTCATGGAACATCTATAACTTACTTCTTGTTAAGCACATAACATTCTCACTAATATACTAATATAAGAAGGCCTGATACATTATACTGTTCTTCGATATTAGCTTCACAGTTCCTCATTGGAGAGTAGATAAAGATGCATATAAAAACTTTGAGATCACAGAATCCGACTCTGTAGCTTATTCGTCCTATCCCACTCGACTTCCCTAGCTTGCCTACCAGCTTGCTAGCATTCTTGTTGCACAGCAACAGCTGTTCTAAAAATTCACAACTAACACACGTGCCCATTATCAGTATTCAGAGTGAAACTCAAGTGGCACCATGGCTTCCATTACTACAGCTCTTGTGCATTGTAATAGTGTAGGGATAAGAACACGTATAGTAATTTACATGCAAACGTTATTTCTATGTGAATTGTTAAGGGTTACAACAGGTAAGCAAATTTGCTAGTTAAATACATTTAAGTGTCTTTTGTATGGCTACTACTTAACCACATGGCAAGTGCTGTAATACTCTGTACAACTGCATTAGCAAATACACATAATGTATATATTTTGTGTATTTGCAAATACACATATATATTTTTAGATTAGCTTATATACACTATCTATCAATAATTTTCTGGACATCCCTGTTATTTGAAATTATGGAACATTCCAGGTTTGTTAATAACATTAAAACTGGTATACAGATGGCAGGAAGCAGTATTTCATCGTAACAGTTTAATACAGGTGGTATGGCAACATGACGTGAACACAGTGACTTTGAGAGGTGTCATCATGGACTGTCACATGGGTGGCATGTCCATATGTGCCATTGTTGCTCAAATGGAGCATCCAAAATCAATGGTTGGCAATGTAATCAACAAAGGGAGATGTTCTGGCATCACTGGTGCAGAAAAAACACCCAGAGAAGCTGCCAAAAATAACTGACAGACAGCAGGGGCACACCATTTGGCAACTCCTATAGGTAGAGATGACCTACGAATGCTTCTGCCTAGTATCTCAGCTTGGGCCTGGCTCCCACTGAAGAGACCTCAATAAAGGTCGAAACTAGTCTGGGTAGTGGCCCTTCCCTTAATGCATAACATGAGACATATCCGCAAGGAGATGTGTTTTGCATTAAAGGAGATACTGAGACAGGAGTGTTGGTAGCTTGCTACACCTTTGCAATGAGTTGCCCTGGTGTTGTATCACCTTGCCCTAGTCCTGAAGATACTTTCAGGCGCAAACTTTGTTTGCTCACACTTGGATAAAGGATTAAACTAAATTTATTAGACAGCAGGGTGTTAAATTGGGTGGTATGCAAAAACTGGCTATAATCAGCACAGACCATCTGTGATGAGTTCCAGAGTGCCAGTGAATATCATGGCTGAACATCACAACAAGGAACAAGGCAGCTCGTCTGGCCTTGTGCAAAGAATGTGTGCGCTGGACAATGACCAGTGAAAAATGGTATTCTGGAGCAATGAACCAAAGTCACTTGTTTCCAGTCTGATAGTAGGGTGTGGGTGTGGAGGCAGCATGGTGAATGCTTGTTACAACAGTGTGTTGTACCCACAGTAAAGTTTGGTGGTGGAGGAGTAATGGTGCAGGGTGCATTCGGCTAGTTTGGAGGGCGACCATTAGTCATTGTCCATGGTTCCATGAAGGCAGCTTGTACCTTGATATTCTGAATAATCAGGTGCTGCCTATACTCTGGAATTTTTATGAAATGGACCAATGTTATCAAGACGACAATGTCCCATGCCACAAAGTCACAGCTGCTATAGAATGGTATGAAGAGATGGGTGTTAAATGACTACTCTGGCCTGCACAGAGTCCTGACCTCAACCCCATTGAACACCTGTGGGATGAATTAGAGTGTCGATTGAGGTGTAGAGCAGCACGTCCTTGATCTGTCGCTGAACTCAGTGCTGCTTTGATGGAGTAATGGAGACAAATTCCACCTGATGTCTGCTGCACATTGGTGGAAAGCCTCTCTCAAAGGGTGCAAGAGGTGATCAAAGCCAAAGGTGGACACACCCAATATTATGGTTCTCCTGCTAGTATGAATTGTAAATTGCTAAAGTGTCTGGACAATTATAGATAGTATATAACGAAGCTTAGAACTTATTTATGAAATTTTTTGCTAGGTAGTGTTTTATTAAAAAAAAAAGACAAGCCTTATGAATTCAAGGAGCTATACAAGCTCGTCCAGAACAGGTTTTACAAACAACCATGCCGAAGGTCTGATTCGAACCCCTGTTGGTTGGAATATAAAAAACAAAATCAGCTAACGCCTTTTATTCCCTTATAGGAAGTAGGCGAGACCTTTAAACACTGTCTAGCTTTTTTGAGACAGTGTTCAGTCTCCACCAGTAGCCAATCAGAGATAGCTGGCCTATGACTATCACTAATTATAAGTGGCAACCGATGAAGAGACGGGCATACAGGTTCTGCCATCTCTTGGTACCTAACTCTAACAGGATATGTTACTGTCTGAAATAATATGGGTTCTACGGTCGATTTTCTTAAGTTTATGGAACGACAAACCCGAGTTTCTGGGAGAAAAAATCAGCTTGCCCATGCCAGAGATCGACTAACTCGGTAACTGGTCGAAGATAGACTTAGAAAACATTCTTCCAGTCGGCGACCAGACTTGAACTTAAGTCTGGTCGCCGACTGGAAGAATGTTATATTGATTTCGAAACTAAAGGTTTGGAAATCAGTGAGCAGGCAGTCTCCAACCATAGCCATCACTGATAGCCAGTCTCATGGCTACTGTTAATTTATTGACACCTGTGATCGTGTGCAGCAAACTGCTACTATCTTGTGATCCTAAACCTTATCTTTTATTGTTGTCTGAAATAGTTGGAGTTCTATGGTCGATTTCTCTGACTGAATTTAATAAGACAGACATTTCCAGGAGGATTAACCTTACTTATCTCAGTCAAAGATCGATTAATTTAAAAATAAGCTGAAAAAAAGGGCCTAGAGAAAGTTCTAGCATTGGTAGCTAGAACCAATGATGAAACCAGAAAGATTGACAGAGATCTTTGATATCTCTAAGATTTTGTTGGACACCAAGGCCTAGTGAGTAAGTAAGTAAGTTCCCATTATCTGAGACTTGCTTTCCAGCCTTCTGTGCAGGTGAAAGAACAGAACCTTGTGGGTCATCAGTATCTGTTGCTAACTTTGAATGCAATGACTGTTTTTACACCTATGCTTCCTTGAAATACCAACGACTTTCTCCAGTTGTCTGCAAATCTAATCCATGGTCAGATGACAGTGTGCTGACCATGGGTTAAAGCACACTGCACTTTTCTCTGTCATTTGATGTCTTGCATCACGCGAATCAAAAACCTTCAGAATATCAACTTCCATAACCTTAAATTTTGATCTGCAAGTCATTCTTCAATGAAATTCTCGTACAACCTCGTTAATTTCAATGCTGATAAAAACTTCATCTTGTCGTATTTCTTGCAAAAAAAAAAATTTTTTTTTTTTCTTCCCTCATAACACCAAACTGGACATGATGACATTTCTCTTTCCAGAGATAACACTAACCTCCAATCTTTCTTACTATAAATATGTTACAAATATCGCATCCTCCACTCAAAGCGTTGCAGTGTTCCTGAACAATTATTACTCATTAATCACAAATCTGTTCAGTTGTTGAATACTGTTTTCACAGTTCGGGTGTATTATCAAGAGTTAACCTGAAGAAATTGATAACTTGCATGTTATCGATTTAGTACTCTCTCTCTCTCTCTCTTCACTTTTAATTTTTTCTACTTGCATTTTCTAGAAATATTTCTTAGTCACTGTCAGTCAGAACTAGCATTGATAACTCCCACCACTCTCCTCTAAACCTGTTTGAACACACGCGGTGGCTAATCGCAGTTTAACTCCGGACTACAGAAGGAAAGGAAAAAAAAAAAAACTCCATTCATTCCTTTTACTGCTGTTTCTTGGAAGAGCCTCTCTTCTCTTGTTACGTATTTCTTCTTGGCTTGCAGCCCATACAAGGTTCCTGCCTGCCTTGTAACAATGTCTACTGCACAATAATGCTGTCCCGCGAAAAAAAAAAAGAAGTTATAAATTCGATTCTAGTCACGATTGGATGAACCTTTCTAGGCTGTTTTAAAACCTGTTGCCGACTTAGACGGTTTTTGTTGTAGTCTAGTAAGGTTTTTTTCCTTTCTCAAGGAAAATAGTTTTTTAAGCTAACTCAGAAAAATCGTAAAACTCCGCACTATTATTAAACACAACTATAGTTAGTTTGGAATCAGATCACTAGATGGCAGCAGTTGTCTATTATATTCTCTCCCTGATGCCTCTAAAGTTATCCATAGTCATGGTTTCAGCTTTCAGTGCAGCTAAAGGTGAAACCAATCCCCCCTTACTCCCCCCCCCCCAAAAAAAAGTTAGGGGTGAACGAGCTCTTCTTACTCATTTTGGTAAATTAAAGGTGTTAGAGGATTATTTTTTCTGCCGTATGAGATACTCATGCAATGTAAGTTGAAAACCCTCTCGTATATCATATTTCCATTAAAAATATTCCGCTGGATGTGTCAGTCGCCATCGTGTGAGGTTTTTCAAACATTTCCAAAGATTGCTAAGTTAACTAAATCTCCTATTGATTGAGACCGGCAAAATCCATACTGGCGGTGACTTATGAATTAGTTGGCCTCCAGATGGAGCAATTGGTTACTGATGACATTCTGCATGGTTTTTGAGAGAACTCAAGAGAGGGGTCGATAGGCTGATTATTGATTTTTATCACTTTTTTTTTACTGTTCTGAATATAGACTTACTTTCGTGCTGGAAGGGGGGGGAGCGTTGCCACAAGAATAAGAAAGATTGTGAGAACAGGATAGAATTGCTCTTAAACGTAGAACACAAAAACAATCTGAGCACAATGGGGAGGACACCATTCGACCAAACGCCAAAAACTTGTCGATATTCAAAATATTCAGGATTTTTTCTGATGTCATACGCTTAAGTTCTCTTCTGCATTCACTTTTCCCATCTTCACCTCAAAATTGTAATTATTAGTTTCACAACTGGGAATCTCGCTGATGTTTCCTATTTTCGTAGTTTTTTTCCTGATTTTTTGCTAATTTGTTACACTAGTTATTCTGATTAGTTAACGACTCGTGACGGAATTATTTAACACGATGACGTAATTGGGATGATGTAATATAAGGAATATTGGATACGATATAATTCTGTATTTCCTTTTCTAACGCTGTGCCTCTTCTACATCCCCCACGTCTACATTTGCAACTTCAGTATAACGTTTTAAGATTCCGTTTAGACCATTAAATATTTTAAGCAGTTTCTTTCAGGGTACTTGATCGTAATTCTGTTTTAATCCTCGTTATGTTCCTATGATTTCTCACTTTTTGTAAAAATCTAGAGCTGACAACCCTTGTTTGACTTAATAATAAAAATAATAAAACAATTTTTATTATTTTTTTCTCAAATATGTTTTCGTAAATCTTTCGTGGAACAAAGCAATTCTTTCGGTGAATTTCTTTTTTCTTCCCGCGATTTCGCTGTTTATTAACATTATTTTGAAAATCGCACTGAGCTGCGTTTATTTTGAAGCGTGGTCAATTTTACACCCGCTTTATTTCAATCCATTAATAGGAATTGCTGGCCTCTCTCTCTCTCTATGCAGTTGCATATTTAGCATTTGTTCTTCAGTGTCGATTACATTGATGGCATTTAGCTCGAGTGCTTCGAACAGTGTTCGTGTATGTAAATGTAAGTGACGGACGACGCGTAGGTTGCTTCTTTCTTGTCCACAGCCGGGGGTCGATGCTGGCAATTGGTTTCGACGTCATTACTGAATGATGTTTTGCGATGTGCCTTTAACACTTCCTGTTCGCTCGCACTTCCTCCCTAATTTACTCAATAATCCATTGGCGTACGACCAACGCGACTTTTTTGTATCGCGAAGTCCCGTTTTTTGTCTCAACGGCCAGATGATTGTTAAGGCAGCGCAGAGATCGCCATCACGTGCGATCTGCAACTTCTGCAGAAGCAATAAAGAAAGTGGAAACAGAAAAGCTCCTGGCCGTGGCTGTAACCGTATTAAAATGCAGCACCAGACCGCGGGTCAGCTGACGGTACCATTTATCGAATACTGCCGAGAGGCTTAGCGTGATGCGAGCAGATGGCGGAGAAACAAAGTTGGCCAATCACAATGCGGAGCACACTGCAGCCCGTTCCCCCGCTTTGCGAGCTTCCCACAGCAGTTCGCCAGTCGGTGTGGACTGGCTGGCAGCGCGAGCTAGCAAAGGTCCGTGAATGGAGCCGTGTTGTGGCTTAACTTTCCGACAGCGGATTTAAAACGAAAAAAGAAAATCGAGGATTCAGAGGGAAGAGATGATCAGAGGTAAGTTGGATGGGTTTTTTGGTCGTCATAAAGACGGGGAAGGGATCGCGTACTCGCGCAATAAGGGACCTTGTATTTAAATAGGTCACCGTTTCCACGTTTCGTTGCCGCCCGACCTCGGCTTTGGTCGTCTGCTCGAGCTGTTGACACTCGGCAAGTGTGTGCAGCCATGCGGATTTCGTACGTTTGAAACACGCAAATCGGGAGTTGCCATTTGAACGAGGAGGGAAGAAAAGAAAGTGCGCGCTGTTACGGCGAGTGCTCAGGGAAAGTGTTGACATTTGCTTTGTTTATTCTCGAAATCTGCCGACTTTGGCTTGGGAGAGAAGCTGGCGAAAGTGTGAGTGACCTCGCGCACACACACGTACTGCAACGAAATGTGTGCGTGTCACGAGTAGATTTTCTCGAGAAAGAAAGAAGGGGGAAACGGTCCTAGGCACGAGCAAACGTCCTAGTCGTCGGTGGTAAATAACTTCGATGATCAGAACCGTTTTCATTCGACTCGGTCATGCTCCCCCCCACCGTTCCAGAACGCCGTCTCTGAGGGAAGAGGGATTTGTGTGCGAATTCGCACTTCGCAACTGCAACGTGTTTTTGTGGGTGACGCGTGAAAGGCGTTGTGTTGTCGCTCGACTCCTTCCACGCGCAATTAAGGCGAAGGTGGGAAAAGGTGAGTTCGAAATAAACGATGAATCTCGTAGTCGGCTTTGCGCTCGTGTGATGCAGGCCAGACATCATCTATCTCGGTGTCACTTCCTATTTAGGCGAGCGTAGATTAACATAAACCATTAGTCCGTACTTACTCTCCGTAATTGGCCTCGTTCACCTGCTCCCCTCGGTTTCGAAGTCACGTGACTGGGCTTCCAACATCGTCGGCAATTAATAACAAATTTAATAAGCACACCATCAGTCAGCGTCGGGTATCACTGCATGTCTAATAGAACTGTTTAGGGACCTCCGCTTTTGCTACTATTAGCGGCGACACATTTCGAAACTCGCCGTTCCCAACGTCGAGGTTTGTTCACTAATGGGCAGCATTGACTGCAGGTGCGGGCACGAGATGTGCTCGTTACCAAACCACACAAAAAGCGATCCATTCGGATGCGCTGCATGACTTCCTATACGAAGGAAATAAAGACGTGTCAGTTGTATATTTTAATTAAAATGAGACGAAGCCTGTCAGATCCTGGATCCGAAACTGCTTTTGCAACTGCGATAAAAGGAGTGCGACAGATGGCTCCTTCAGATAACAGGATTCTGGAGATTTGTTTGCAGAGCCAAATCAGGAGATTGCTGTATAGTTTGAAAGCCCACTTTATATCGGCAGCAAATTTCGCGGCCCATTAATAGATGGCAGTATGGGTGGGTACTGAAATATGTTTTTAAATCGAATGTCTGTTAGGGGAAGTATATTTACTGTCCGAGCAGTTATGAATGGTTGCGCACGGTGTTAGGGATGAGGATCTTGATGTTCAGAAATCTCTCTCGTTATTTAATCCTACTTTGTCCTTTCATGGGTGTTGTATTTGGCTCAGCAGAGTCCACTTGCACTCAGAGAAATGTGGCATCGACTGCGTCATTTGTTGCACTTGATTACAATCCAACCCTACATTATAATAATAACAAACATTTATTATTATAATGTAGCTTATCCAGCTTTCCTCATGAACCACTAGGAGAGTGACATATTTTAGTGTAGGACAGGGGTCGCCAAACTTCTTTGACCGTCGACCCCTTGAAGAGTTTCTAGATGCTTTATCGACCCCCTCTATTTTACTATTACGTAATTATAATAGGACAAGCGAAAAAGACGCTTATGTGAGTTTTTAGATTGTTTATTTTATAGTTACAGTGTTTATTGTATGTATATATTATTATATTACTATTACTATCACTAGTAATATCACTGGTATTACTAGCGATATTAATAAACTACTGGTATTAATATCACTGATTAGAAGAAACACACGTATAAACCACAGTGAAAATTATTTAATTGTAAATATTTCATCCTAAGTATCTTAGGACATCATCAGTACAGTATTTAAACAAAAATTAGGAATAACATGCAGTTAGGGCGCATGATTACAATAGAAACTCATGAAAACGTGCATAACGTACTAAAGTAGTACAAAAAAAAAAACACGTTAATTATTTAACACAGTTTTGTATGATAATTTCCCATACTTTAGGAATAGAAGAACGTCGTTGCGGTTTAGGTTTGGTCTGTGTAGTAGGGCTTCAGAACTTTCTTTGTATAAACGTTCATGTTTAAATAAAGATCTTTGTAAAAGTTTAGCCTTTTCCCAATGGATCCTATGGTTTGGATTTTCAATTCCGTGTTGAGAGAGGCCAGATTTCTGCGGTTTAAGAAGACGAATGTGGTCTTGATGTTCCGAGATGCTTTCTGAACAGACCTACCTATCTGTCCAAAGTAAGATAATTTGCATGAGCATGGAATCTCATAAACACCAGGTAACATTAAGGGTGAGAATTTGTCCTTAGAAGGTAATAAGTTGTAAATTTGGTTGATAGGTTTGTAAGTAGTGGCAAAATTGTATTTCTTCATAATTTTAGAAAGACGTTCTGAGATGCCTTTAACGTAAGGTATGGGAATCCTATGCACTTCTTCCCGTCTGGTTTGAGGTGTGGAGAAGTGACTGATGATTTTTTGAGTTGTTTTGGGATTATATCCATTTAGGATGGCTGTATTTTTGATAACTTCTAATTCCTGGTTTAAAGATTCTTCAGAGGAGCAGAATTTGTGTGCTCTGGAAACTAGTGATTTAATAATGCCAGATTTCTGAGATGGATGATGAGCGGAAGAATTGTGAATGTAGCGACCTGAGAATGTAGGCTTGCGAAAGACGGAAGTGGCGATGGAACCGTCTTCTTTTCTTTTGATGTGTAAATCCAAAAAAGAGATACCCTGTGGAGATTCTTTTTCTAACGTAAAGTTGATGCGATGATGAAGAAGGTTAATTTTATCTAGAAACAGTTGTAATTCAGGTTCGGGATGATTCCATACTGCAAATACGTCATCGACATATCTTAGCCAAATTTTTGGTTTGGGTTCAAAAGTGAATATTTTTTCCTCAAGGTGTTCTAGAAACAAATTTGCTAGGTTTGGTGATAAAGGAGATCCCATTGCTGTTCCTTCCTCTTGCTTGTAAATTTGACCTTTCCAGGTGAAGTAACCTGATGCAATAACAAACTTGAACAATTCAACTATATCAGACGGAAATTTTTGAGTTAGTAATTCTATTGTTTCTTTGTGGGGAATGTTAGTGAAGAGGGAGACAATGTCGAAGCTGATTAACAAGTCAGTTTTTGATAGTTGAATGTCTTTAATTTTTGTGTGAAACTCAGTAGAATTTTTGATTGAAGAGACTGAGTGGCCTATGTGAGGGCGGAGAAGGTTGTCCAACGTACGAGTTATCAAGATTCTAATCTGACCTCCGCCCTCACATAGGCCACTCAGTCTCTTCAATCAAAAATTCCGCCGCACCGGCCGGGCAGGAACCACCAACATCCGTTTGTTGGTAAATACGTCATTTTGGCCTACTTGATTGACCTCCGTAACTATTTTCATGACCTTGCTCCATCTTACAGGTCCTATTCATGCCACTATTCCCACGATTCACTCTTAATTGCGTTGTCATGGCGGCAATCCAAGTTAACCGAATTAAATATTACCCGTACAATGATGTCTTATATTTTTCTATCGACCCCTAACAATGTTATATCGACCACTTTGGCGACCCCTGGTGTAGGACATAATAAGATGACGTTAACAAACCTAAAATTAGAAATTAATTTGCAGCATTTACGCAATTTTACACTCGGTAAAAGCATGCAAAAATGCACGACGAAATTACTGCAGTTTTTTTTTTTTTAAATACTTTTGTATAATTTTAGGAAAACAGAATGGTTGAGTGATTCATCTGATCCATATGGCAAACCATATGGATCAGATGCACGCAAGAGTAGGGACTGGACTTTCTGACATATTTCATAATTTTTTTTATTTTGTTTTTTTGAAAGTATTTCCCTCCCAGAAAGATCTCTTTTAGTATTTTATCAGAACTTATTCCGAACTTACTCTGAATGCATGTTTGGCGAAATAATTGCTTTTCTATCTACCTGACAAACAATTATTTCACCCGAACGGAGTCCAATTCCCATCCGAATCCAGCGAAGTGCGTTGGGGTTCCACCATTTGTCCTGAAAGAGCAACTCCATTAATGGCGCTCACGAGATGGCGACGAAAATCCGGAAAGAGTTCAACTTAAATTGAACAAAGGATTCCCTGAAAGCTTGTTGCTGGAGAAATCTTCTTTACCCCTCCCGATCAGAGGGAAGCCGGTTTTTCTCTTCTTTCTTTTTGCCCAACTCTGCGTAGCAGTGGATTCATTCCGAGAATGAATTGGTCAGTTCCGCTACTCAGGCAGCAGATATAAAACGGCCACGAGGGTGCCAAAAATTAGCTGCCTTCCTTTCTGAGAGGATTAAATCTCGGGATTTAATCGTTACCCCGATTTATTATTCCGGAGCTTGATCTGCAGACAGATTTCTTGAATTCCAATGGACAAGGCGGGCTAGCCCAAGTGAGTTGCCAGCTGAGACAGTCCTCATTTTCCAGGCTTCACTCTTAGCAGAGTAGTTCGTTCTTGATGATTCCAAGGTGAGGCTTTGCGGGTCCATTTTATACGAACTGTATTTTAATCCCACATTTCAAATTTTTCTTTGCTTTGATTGATCGCATTACCTTCTCGGCTTTACAGAAATAAGACACGAATAATAATTTTCAAGGCGTGTCCTTAGTCTGACGAACGATATTTTAAGGCAAATCGTCTGTTCATTGCGTTGTTCGTGCGGTAAGAATAACTTCCTGGACTTATGTGCGGTGTGGTCAGAATATTCGTGTCCGCTCGTTCTCTGTCTGCACATCAAATCCGTGAGCTGGGAGTGGGTTTCCGGTTAATGAATGTGCTGGCAGAAGGTTGGTTCCTCTCTGATTCCCCCCCCCCCCCCCACTCACACCTCGCATTGTTCTAAAAATAACCGTTGGGTGTCTCCCGACGAGCGTCCACACGTACTTTGCTCCGGCGAAGAGTGGATGGAGAGGGGTGTGGGAAGGGAGTGTACGGGTGGGCGGGTTGCAAGTATGCACTCGTGCGTGACCTAGACCACGATTTTCGTGTGCTACTGCTCTCGTACGGAACGTTGTTTACGGTGATTTCCGAAAGAAGAGAGTGAGGAAGGCTTGGAATGTCGTCATGGTTACGGATGGGACAACACGCCGAAATTAACTTCGAGCAAATAATGCACGGCTTGTGCGAATTTGACAAGCGTGATACCGAGAGAAAGAGGGCACACTCGCATTTCATAGGGTTGTTGTTCGGGACGAAGACACTCGGGGGATTAGGAAGAAGTCTGTGCAGGAAATGTCTGTTGCACAATGCAGCGGTGCAACTTTTGTCGCATTAACAGCGTGGCATGAAACCACGCGGATGAGCGTCGTATTAATCACCGTACATCAGCCGCTTTTCTATTCAGAAGATTCTCTTTCCGTGAAAAGAATCGAAGCCGAAATTCCACTTCCGCGATGATTGTTTGCAGAATTTCCAAACTGGACATTTCACGGAAATGCGATCTCTGCGCATGCTCACTAACATTCTTTTGGCGACGAGATAAATCTGCTACCAACGCCATCTGCACAATAAAACTTCCTCAAAGAAACAGGAAATAGCAATTTTATAGGCTCGCACACGCCAGATGTTAGCAGAAGCGTTAAAATGTCTTATTTTGCTTTTGCGTCATCGACGTTCTGTTCGGCTAAAGAATCCCGCACGGGACACAATTTTTGTAAATGAGCTTCGAAGCTATAACGAAAGCTTTAGTTCCGGCCGATATTAAATTTGGCCCTCTTGCGAAGCAACTGCGAACTATGCCCGTAAACTAGGGTTTCACGTTTTTTTCAAAAGTGAAAGGTCTTATGAATGCTTTTGACCCAACAATACACAATATAATTTTTTTTTTTTTTTATTATTATTATTATGTCTCAGTATAAGTTACATACAATAATAATATTTAATAAGGATTATACAGAATTTTTTTTTTTTTTATGTCTCAGGTGAATTGCATACATAGTTGCTGTAGTAATTATATGTATATAATATTTATAACGCATTACAAGTGTGTATAACAGATACTTGCAAGTTAGTAATTTTCTTCCTCGAAGCTTAGCAGAGCTTATCTGTGGAAGATAATAGATGACAGAGGGTGGTGGTTTCATGGTTGTGTTCCTATAGTGGTCGCAAGCCAGGTGTTGATTTTACTGTTTGTTGGTACGTGTTTGAAAGACTTTGACTGCTATTACAGTTTAACTTTTTTTCTTTTTTTTTTTTGTGCAAATAGGGTTGGATTTAGACATGGTGTGTTTGTTTCTTTGTGTTCTTGTAGTGGTAGTTTTTTGAGAGGGGGGTTGTCGTGGTTTGTGTGTGTGTGTATGTGTGGTGGGGGAGAGAGAAACAGGAATTGCTCTAATTTTCATTCTCGCTATAATATTTATATAGTGCCTGTTTCAGCTCTCTGTATGTTCCTAGGTTTCTGTTGTCGAACGGCAGTTTGTTTATCATGTCAGGTACGTAGAAGTTTCGGGTGGCTTTGCCGTGGTGATTGTTGTACTTATATGTTATGTAGTTTGTTGACTGTGGTCTTGTTATTTGATATGTTGTTCTGGTTACTCTATATGTTGGGCTGTAGTAGTGTTTTAACATGACTGTGTAGTGGCGTAATTGTTTCACCTTAAATATTTTGTGTTTTGTCCGTGCTTCCTGCATAAGTGTGGGTTGTTCCCAGAATATCAGTTTTACCATTTTATCTTGCAACCATTGTAACCTGTTAAGTCTGCACAGAATGCGTATGATGTGATTGCGTATCTTAAACGTTTTCACATAATGCTTTATAGATTAGTATTTTTATGTGGGTTGGGGCAATGTCTTTTAATCTGTATAGTTTGCTTGCTATTATCCTAAGCTTGGTATTAGGTAGTTTGTATGGCTATTCCAACTTTGATCTGCATCGAAGTGAAGTCCAAGGCAGCGTGTTGTTTTCACCTGTGTGATGGTTGTGATTTTAGGTTCTGCACTTTGTGTATAGGAGGATGAATGTTTGATAGTGAGATATTTAGTTTCTATGGGCAGGGTTTGGGGGTTTTTGAATATCATTAGCTTGGTTTTTCCAGGGTTTATATATATGCCATTTCCGGTTAACCAGTTAGTGATTTGATTGATGTCGTGTTGCATATTTTTGTAAGCGATTTTTGCAGTGCTGTGAATGGATACTATGGCAGTGTCGTCTGCATACTGGAAGATTTTACTTTTTAGGGGGAGTTGGCTTATGTCGTGTGTGTATATGTTAAACAGAATGGGAGATAGGACAGCTCCTTGCGGTACTCCACAGGTTACATGTACCTCTTTGCTGTGTGCTGATCCTATACGTGTGATGTGCTTTCTGTTTTTCGTGTATGCTTTAAACCACTGGAGTAGACGACCTCCAATTCCGATATGGGTAAGTTTCGTTAACAAGGTTTTATGTGTTAGTGTGTCAAATGCTTTTGTTAGGTCAATGAATACCACTAATGTTATTCTGTTTTTATCCAATGCAGCGTTTATTAGATCTGTGAAATCTTCCAGGAGTGTTGCTGTTCCTTTATTTTTTTGAAAGCCATATTGTGTTTTGGGTATGATTTGAAATTTTTCAACGTATGTGGAGAGTTTCTGATGTACAATGCGCTCCATGATTTGGTTGATTACAGGCAGCGTGGCGATAGGTCTGTAATTACTTATTATGTTTCTTTTTCCCTGTTTGTGTATGGGTGTGATTAATGCAGTCTTCAGTGTTTCTGGTATGTGTCCCGTTTCGAAGATTTTATTTAACAGTTTTTGTATAACTGGAAGTAGGTCGGTTGAGTGTTTCTTGATGTCTTTTGGTCTGATTCCGTCTATCCCCGGTCCTTTGTTAGGATTAATTTGTTGAATTGCCAGTGATAGTTCTTCTTTTGTTACTGTGGGGAACCACATCGACTGGGTTGCTCGTGGACCTAGTGGAGAATGTTCGTATGCGTGAGGAAAGGTTGTTTCTTGTAGCTTTTGGACAGAGTTCACGAAGTGCTGATTAAAGTTATTTGCCAACTGTTTGAGGGATTTGGGGTCGCAGGCAAAGCTGTGTTTTATTGTTTCTGTGGCAGTGGTTCTGTGTATATTGTCCAGCATTTCATTAATCAGGTGCCAGGTTTCCTTTATGTCGTTCTGTGCTGTTGTTAATTTGTTGCTGTAATAGTTTCTTTTTGCCGTTCGAATCTGGGTTGTTAGGAGATTCCGTTTTCTTTTGTATTCAGCTTTTAAAGCGATATTGTTCGGTGACTTCTTAAGTTGTCCATAGGGCATCTTTTCTTTGTATGTCTGTTAGTATGTTGTCTGTTATCCATGGATTTTGTTTCGTTTGGGGGCGTATTTTTATTTTTGTTAATGCTTTGTTGTATATTTTGTTAAATGCAAGTTTAAGATTATTATATACAGCTTCAGCAGAGTCTAGAGATGCTATCTGCATCCAGTCTGTTTTTCTGATTTCATCGTTCACTATTGCTTCGTTTACAATGCTATGATACTGTTTTGTAGTCTCCGTGATTTTTATGGGTTCTGGTTCAGTGTGTAACTGCAATGCTGTGAAATAATGGTCTGCTAGTTTGCATGTTATGACGGCTGCTGTGTGGCTCTTTGGAGGGGCCCTTATATTTATATGATCAATGCAGGTTGAGGTTGTTGTGTTTCCGACTATCTCTTCTCGTGTATACGACTGTATGGATGGGGTTATGTTATATGCCGATAATAGGTCTAGGTATTGTTCTGTGTTGTTATTTATGTTCCTAATGTTTATATTAATGTCTCCTATTATTATCAAGTATTTTGAGGTGCCTACTTTCGTGGCTGAAAGCCATCTGTTTAGTTCTTCTAGGAATTTTGTGGTGCTTAAGTTGGGTGATCTGTATATTGCGTTTAATATCAGGGAGTTTTCTTGTTTGATGTTTTTAATTTCGATGCATATGTTTTCTGTGTATTCTAGTTTATAGTTTATTTCTGCTACTTCTAGTTTATGTTTGGTAAATATTATTATACCACCGCCTCGTTTTGTTTGTCTGCAGTGTTTGTGTTGTTGGAAGTGTGGCATTTGGTAGGAGGATGCCTCTTCGTTTGTCGTAGATACTTCAGTCAGTATTAAAATGTCTATTTCGTCTATATCTTCCTTCAGATAAGCTTGCAGGGTCAGCCAGTATTTTTGAATGCTTCTGATGTTGATGTGGAGAATAGATAGTCCTTTTTTGGGGATTGTCAGTTGTTTCCATTCTGATATTGATTTCAGAATGTGGCAATTATCATGTTCCGGGGTGATTACGTCTGTTTGATGGTGTGCATTCATGTTGGTTGGGGTGCTGGTCCTTCTTTACGAGTTGTCAATATTCCTTTCAAATAATAATAATAATAATAATAATAGTGTTTGTTAAGTGGCTAATCCATTTAAGGACTGCATCACCATAAAAATCAAGCGGTCGATTCAGAGTCCCCCCCCCTCCCCCTCGAAGAGTCTTCTGACTCCGTGGAGATCCCCGCGTAATATTACTGCTGTTAATAATAATAACAATCAGTGGCGGCTCGTGGCTTGATATCGTGGAGGTGCTGCAACTTTCGAAATATAAATATACATGCAATGCATATTTCTATCCAAACACACCATACTGTAAGTACAGTGTATACGTGCTTGGATAAAATGTCAAAGTTATGGTAAAAATTAAACAATAAAATAAACATGAAAAAATATTGTTTATTATCGATAAAATTGTACAGTTTGGTATAATTCAAAATTACTTAAAAATAAAATCATTATCATAACCCCAATAATGTTCTAAAATAAAAACTATAACAAATGTTATGTCTTTAATTGTAACGTCCAAATATTTAAAGAGACGGAGTAAACACGATAAGCACTACGAACAACACTCTACTAAAAATACTGGCGCAAACTGCATACAAACCACAGTGGAACTGCGCGACCGACAGTGCCGAATTACGCTAATAGCTCGCATCTCACTATGACGTGCATATGCTTGCGCGAGTTGCAAATACTAGCAATATGAGGCTGTGGTAAACACAGTGCTGCTAGCGCCTTCCTAAGTGCTACAAGATGGATTTTTATTATTTTTTATACAAAATAAGAGAATGGTATAGGACTGTTGATGATAAAATTAAATATTACAAGCAAATATAAATAAATTAATAAATATATTTATATATCGAGAAAACTTGGGGGGGGG
This sequence comes from Typopeltis vanoorti, assembly GCF_054136105.1. Classification (NCBI taxonomy): domain Eukaryota; kingdom Metazoa; phylum Arthropoda; class Arachnida; order Uropygi; family Thelyphonidae; genus Typopeltis; species Typopeltis vanoorti. Next base: position 128,275,317 of record NC_143561.1, read on the forward strand.
GTGCTGCAGCGCATATGCACGAGACGCCCCTGATAATAATAACCAGTACATCCAAGATGACGGTGTCTCGGGACCAGTGTGCATCTCTCGAGGCAGTCTTCCACATATTGTGGATTCTGTAGCTTTGGCTACCAAGTAGATGCACGTGTAAGTAAAATGTTTGCATTTTTACGATTAAAGTTTTCTTCGGGCTTACTAATTCCAATTTAGAAGCAAGTTTCGAGTATTTTGTAGCCCTCTGATAAATCCGCACATTATTAGATATTCTGGTGATTTGCAAGCGTATCTTTAATTTAGAATACAGTTTACGTGAGATTCAGACGTGGGGACTGGGTAATCCTTATCTCTCGAGAAGTGTTGCGTTTTTGCTGTGTTTTAATCCACTCGTGTGAATTCGCTTTCGTTCTTATGAGAAAAACATCGAGGAACTCCGACTCGTTTCTGTTACTGCGATACAAAGGCCGTGTGAACTGATAGGCGATGATACAATATAATCTCTTCTTTCATTCTAGCACGAATATATAACGAAGCTTTCATAAACATTTGATTCTTATTTTAGGCACGACGATCCCTTCCAGTGCTGATGTCATCATTGTCTCAAGTCGACACGAACTGCTCGGCGGGGAAGTGGAGAGGAAATAACAATAAAAAACCTTGCGAATTTTTAGCGAATACTATTCGATGATAACGGAATGTAAATTGTGTGTGTGGAGAAGGGGGGGACGCAGTTGGTTAGCATGCTTGGTGGGATGTCACCTTATCTGGTTTCAGAATTCGTCATACGGAGAAGCGAGTTTTATTTCCAGAAATCTCGGGTTCCCTCTCCGCTACATCGTAGATTAGGCAACCCGGCCACAGAGCATCCCAAATACGATGCCATCGTCTTAGTGTTGCTTGGGGATAATCTAAACGGCAGAACAGAAGAAATGAGAAGAGGAAGAAAATTTTGTTCTACAAGATTAAGTGTGCAGTAATTTATCTTCTGTTAGGGAAAAAAAAAAAAAACTTTCAATAAGCGTCGATAGAAAGAGAGAGTTTCATTCTCTCTGCTTTAATAAAGCTCCTTTTGCAGTATTCAAACCAAACGCTTCCTCCAGTAATTAAAGAAGTAACTTTAGGAAATCATCTCTTTCGCCCACGTGCGAAATGAAAAAAAAAAAAAAAAGACTTAAAAAACGACGTTTCTTTCGTTTGTGGTTTTTACACATTTTAATTGACTGAAGAACGGAAACTATTGTTGCTAATTTTGTTTTAATTGGATATTTGAAACACCCCTTGTACTGTTGTGCGTTAATTACTTAATGAGGTTTAATTCTTATTTCCAGCCTCGTTGGGTCGGCGTCTTGTTCTTAAGCTCTTCGGGCGAATTTTGAGATTTCTTTGGAAAAAAGGTCTGTTCAGTGAATCGGCCGCCGGTAGATCAGTTACGTGCTTGCAGTAACGCGTGCGATTCTGGACGACTTGAAGTAGAAAGTCTGAAAAGTCAATCCTTTCGCTGCAAGAGACTCCCTCGTGTGCTGCTTCATCCCTCGACACGCATTTGCTTGTCTGCATTACGAAATGATGATTTCCGGAGTTCTGCTGATTCCTCGTGGCTTTAGAATTGGTTTGGCAGAACAAAATGTGATCTCCGCCTCAAATAGGGATTAATCGAGTCCGATCGGATCAAGGTCAGAGGTCGAAGAACGACGACGACGCCGTCTTCTTTGAAGAAGGCATTAGGGTTATAACTTTATTTACTCGATGTTAAAGTTGACCCTTTAACTCGCCATCCTCGATAAATTGCAAAATCATTCCAAGCAATGGAAAATTTCGATTATTCCAATGCGGACAGCACGTTGTGAATTCGTGGGGGAGTTATTTCTTTCCCTCCCCGAACCCAACACTTTGCGAACATCGGACGATTGTTAAATACCCTGGGATATTAGAAGCATTTTAATCTTCGAGGGTCGTAGGTCAAGTGGCTCTACGGAATTTTCTACTAGATTTGCTGTCGAAGATTTTTTTTTCTTCTTTTATCTTTGCGAGAGAAGTTAGTCGGAACATCTTTTTTTTTTTTTCTGTAGCCTTTGGGAAAATCGTCATTAAACTTATTAAGCATGGAAACAATTAAAGAAAACACATTCTTGAAATATCGCGTTGTTTATCGCAAACCCCCCCCCCCCGCTGATTTTTCAATTGTCGAAAACATTTCCGACCAAAAATTTCCACTCCTGCATCAGCAAATTTCATCAGTCGAATAGCATTTTTTTTTTTATTTTTTTATTTATGTTTGCATTCACGCAACCACATATATCGTAAATTATTATTACTATTATTACGGGCGACTCCAGGGAGTCAGCCTCATCGAGGGAAAATAAATCCTCGATGATTTTTACCAGATTTGTATCTCTGTTTAGAAATTTTAAATCGATTTTTTTCACGGGTGGGTATTTGCATATGATTGACAAATATCAACGTCGTTTTGGGGAGTACGAAGCACTCCCTACGAATTTTAGAAAAAACACAAACGCGTGCAGATTAAGGAACTTATCAGTTATGCATTTCGAAATGAGTTGACGTTTATACGGGGACTTGCTATGGATTGGGGTCCGCAGTTGTTGATTATCAGAATGGTGTGTGGCTTTTGGCCTTTTGTAATTCAGAACGCAACCTCAAGAGATCCCTCCAAACATTTATCGTTAATTTTAGTGAATTTTTTTAAGTTGTTGGATTGAGAATTCCATGTCTTCCAACATCGTTCAAAGAATTGTCAAGATTTGTGTTCAGGATGTTTAGTTTTTAAGTGTCTTACTAATAATGATGGTTTCATACTTCCATTTCATAGCGTCTCATGACACATGTAGGACGAGGTTCATTGTTCACTATCGTCGATGTCAATCCCCATTTCAAGTAGTCTTCTTGATAATTTCAAACTTTCTTGGGCAAGGTTTTGTTAAGTTTTAGATTAATGTTTTCATCACTTAATTTGACTGATAACGAACTTGTTTGAATAGAAGAATCCATCCTATCTTTTACTTGTTGTTCGTCTGATGTAGAAGTACTATCATAATTATTTTCAATTTGCGGTTTCTTTGGAGGAAATTTTTTTGACCATTTATCCATTCTGTGAGGGTTAATTTGTAAAATTTAAATACAATTCATTCACTATTGATAATATCAAACCAAAAATGTAAGCAATTTTGATAATATTAATTCACTATTTCTAGTGCAAAAGTAAAAAGGCGTTGGAATTGCACAGAAACAATATACACTAAAAAATCGTTAAACTTACTACTACTAATAGTCAAATAATTAATACGACTGTGGTGTCATCTGTAGATAGCAGGATAACAAAGCAATTTTCCTTCTCCAGTTGGGTACTAGGATGCTCTACAAACAATGGCAATGATAAGAAGTAAGAGATTTACTCCCTAGTTTTAAAAAACACGACAGCTTTGCCAAGGACGATTGTGTGTGCAAAGTCGCCCAATGTGCGCTACTCGCAGATTTAAGTTTACAGGATCTTCATAACGTCTTTGTCTATATTAGATAGATCTTTAATTGACGAAAGAAAGTAATATTCTCTATCTTTAATGAATCACTTACTTTTTTCCCTATCAATAAAAAACTTTTAACGTACCCCACGTATCGACTCGCGTACCCCCTGGGGTACGCGTACCACACTTTGGAGACCACTGTCCTAAGCAACTCCTCTGTTGGAACTGCTTGTTATTTAACGTGATGAGGACAAAAATCGATTTCCAAAATATAAAAAGTCTCGTAACGCTTACACTATTCAACATGGCCGTCATATTTAAAATAAAAACGCTATCAACTTATTGCAGTAATGTTGAGGAAAAGAAGTGAGAGATTCTCGCCGATTTCTAATATTTCAGCTAAAACATCAAAAGTATTCTTTAATAGAATACCCCCCCAAAAAAAAATGAACTCCGTTGATAAACAAAATTTCTCTTAAACGATAATAAATCGTTGATTATTTATTTTTTTAAAATTTAAAATTTTTTTAAAAATTCGCTACATCCGGAAGATAAGTGTGACTGTAGCCAGCGTGCACGGATGAAAGCGCACGAGGATATTGCAGACAAGTGCCACCATCTCGTGTTCCTAATCCTAATTAGTGCGTTACTGGGGGAAATGGTGAACGTTCCATTTTTCAAAAACGAAAACTTTTTTTTTTTTCCAATCAAAAATTATTATTATACCCAGTAGCGCACTCAGGATTTCATCTTGTGGGGGGGGTGAGTTGACGATTTGAGAATACACACTACGCATCGCGTACGACCTATGACTCAACATCTACAATGATCGCTAATTCATAAGTAGTAGAGAAATGGAAGACACAACATAACATAGCTGCTGATTGGTTCTTTCTTTTTGTGGCTATAAAATAGCCAAATGATAAGATCAATTCCTTCCTGCCTCGATAGTTTAATGAAATTCAGTATGAGAATCACCATGAAAAGTTATTTCAGTCGGACTATTGAAACAAGAAAAGTAGGTGAAGCTCAATTGTGACACTAAATGACGTCACAATACAATCATGCGATTTGAAAATGCAACTTTTTCTGATCGTCTGCTCTGATTTCCATTCTTGTTTGCTTGACATGCTTAGAATTTTGAATGGCCTAATTTGGACAATTAAAGTCGTTTCGACTTAGGGGTCATCCGGAATACTGAACTGAGACGTTTTGCTAAATTTTGTATCTTCGAAAACGGAAAGTAAGATGGCTCGGCAGGTTTTTTTAAGGATATTCGTTAATGCTGGATTTGAATAAAAATAAATCCAGCTGGAGTCAGGGAAGGAACGGCATCATTTGCGCTTTCGTTTTTCAAATGCGTCGTCTAAAAACCGAACACTCTCCATTAAGAATTACTCGCTTAATTATTAACACGCAGTTCCACCCATCCAAGAGACGAAAGGTTGAGCAAATAAATACGATCATTTTCAGCACCCTTTCCCTAGTGGACGTCGAGAATCCCTCCAGTTGTGAACTCCATTCTCGGGTCTCTACGTCGATTAGTTCAACTGTTATCAATCTGAAGATCCTCGTAAAGAGCGGAATTTTATGTTTTCCGGTGAAATTTTCAATTACAATTAGAGATTGTCAATTAAATGGATATTTTTCAGTGTAAAAATAAATTTATTTGCATTTATTTTTATAAATTCCGCTTGCCAAAAAACAGTTGCGCTCTTCTGTGATTTCCTCTGACCAGGTGTGACGTCATGATAGTCAAAAGCAGTTTTGATAACTATTCATTTCGATTAAAAAGCCCAATGGCGGAAAAGCGAGTCCGTCCATCTCCTACAGCTAACGAAGTTCGCTCATAACTGAGTTGGGGATGGCTCGGCCCTAATCGTATAACGCGAAATCTAATTATACATCAGATTAGGCAGCACTTAACGTAATCGCACAACTCGAAATTCAATTAGCGAACGCTAAGCCTAATTATCGAGTCCAGTTAATAAACTTAATACGAAATATTTCGCAGGAAGCGAAAAGGGTCGCTGCTTTTACTCTCCCACAGATCCTTCTTTTATTCACTGCTATCTATGGGGGACGAAATGGGTGGGGGGGGCTCTCCACAGTGAGTTAGTTGTCAGAAAGTCTGGCTGCGTCTCTGCACATTCCCACCCTCCGACCTGTCCAAAGTGTCAGAACGCTGCGCTACCGAGGGTTGGCTTCGGTGTGTCTGTTGTTGCCGCACTGGTGTCCAGTTGGCTTCACAAGCGAGCTGGGAGGTTGTCACTCACTCAGAAACGCCGACAGCGAATCTTTGCGGAACCGTTACTTACCGCCGCCCATCCAAATGAAAATGTGTCCCGATGTGGGGAACTTCGAATTTTTTTTTTTTTTTTTTTTCAGCATTCGATTATTGCGAATTCGTTTAATGCGACCTCATCTCCCACACACGTTCCTCGTAATGCTCACTGAATTGGACACCTTCCATTACTAGTAGCTTCTAAACTAGCCGTAATTCTTGAAAAATATTTTGTGTACGTGCGCGCGCTCCCCAAACAAATGGCCGTAAAATTATTGTGTCGCGAGTGATCTGAGAGTATTAATCTTGTGAAACGCTGCTGTAGATAGCCAGCACGTGAGCCACTTCGGGCTTCCAGTAAGTAAAAGGGTGGTCTCACGGCTAGTAAGGAAATAAGAGTACATTCATGCACGCACCAGGTTCGAACCCGCGGTGGAGATGCTCTCCACTTCGTCAAGGCAGGTATTTGCATGTGCTAACAACCAAGTATAAAAGTATTCCCGTGAGCATTCCGTAAATATTCTCGGTAAGAAGTCCTGTTCTGATATTTTAAGTGAATTTTAGTTTTCTGTGCGAGAGTAGAGACTTGGAAATGTTCCTGTTTGGTGCGAAGAACAGTGTCGAACTCTTAGTCCTCAACGTGCTATTAATACTACACTAATGTATTATGTAGTCTTTCGTGGGTGAGGGTGACATTAAAAAAGCACGTGCAGTATGACGCTTCTCAGCTTTCTGAATTAGTACGTTGTTCATGTTTGTTTTTGAATTGCGTGTTATTGCAAATAATTAAAATATTTTGATCTGAGAAGAAATTACGAGAAGGGACCCACGAAAATCCGCAAGGATTCGTTGGATTACGCACTGCCGAACGAACCACGAATAAAATTGTCTTCGGAGATGACGACGCTTCTCTTTCGATATCTTCCCTTAGTGACAGACTCGACGCATTTGGGTTACTAATATTTATTTAGACTTCCCCGAAGGTTCGATTTATTTTTTTCCAGTACTGCACGAGAGGTACAAGAGCAACACCAAATAATCGCTGATCTCTTTGAAATTCGGCGAACACTCGCGTGTTGCTGTTTCATATTCGCTGCACACGAGATGCCTGCAAAGATATTTGCAAGAAGTCCCCGGGTTGTCATTTGTCATCTGATAGTCTCACAGAGTCAAGCAGTGAGTTACTGAGAAGAATTTAAATTAAAAAAAAAAAATGGAAGAGAGGGGATCTTCGTGTTGGCGTTAAAATAGCCCACCGTGGGCTGAATTCACATACAAAAACGAGTGTCGGTTGCATTTGAAGTCTTACTTTAAAATAAATAAATAAATAGAAATCTCTGTGCTCATTAAGTTTTTGTGAAGAGATCATTTTGAGATCATGATTGCATGAAACAAATGCGTGTTCTTCTATTGTAGCCACTGCTTCAGAGGTGCAGTAAAAATACCACAATATTGTGAGGTCGCATTTTAAACAAAATGCGACATCACTGAGCGCTCGACCAAGTTTAATGAAGATCGCAAATACCAAATTTCACCAAAATCCGTTCAGCCAGTCAGTCATAACAACATCAACCTGGACGCCATCAGGTGTTTAATCAGTGTTACAAATTAAATAAATCGGCTAACGCCTTTTATTCCCTTATAGGGAACAGGTGAGGCCTTTTAACCCTATCTTGCTTTTGGAGACTGAGTGTGCAGGTCAATCTCCACAGATAGCCAATCAGAGATAGCTGGCCCATGTCTATCTCTAATTATAGGCGTCTACTGATGAAGAGACCAGCAAACATGTGCTGCCATCTCTTGGTGCTTAACCCTAACAGGATAGGTTACTGTCTGAAATAATGTGGGTAGTATGGTCGATTTTACGGGACGAAAAAACCGTGCCAGAGATCGACTAACTCCGGAACCGGTCGAAGAAAGGCTTAGAAAAAGTTTCTTCAGTCAGCGACTAGACTCGAACTTATAAGTCTATCTTGATGCGGCCTAGCGCAGGGGATGCAAGTGCCACTTCCGCTGAGCTACGCAGACCGTTGTTACAAAATAAACATTTTTAAATTAATTAAAAATAAATTTAAAAATGACGATATAAATAAAATTTAAAATTAATAAAAAATAAGTAATAATAAATGGTTAACAAAGAAGGAATCGCAACCCAAATGTCTTGGCGAATATTAAGAAAGATCTCGGTGGACATTTTATACGTGGCAATGGCTCCCATTCCCAAACGTTGCGGACTTGAACACATTAACCGCGTGCATGGAATGCGGATCTAAGTTTCATGATTTGTAAGCCTTCCTCTGTAGACCAAACATGGCCCTTTTTGTAAGCCACTTCGGACCTCCCAGGGTATCGTGGACGATTGTTCATTCATCCACCAAACTCGGCACATTTGTTTGAAATTGGTGTGGCTAGGGGAGGAGGAGGAGCTTGTTACCCAAGGACAGAGTACTTCATTGAGTTGTTTAAACATTTCTGTGAAATTCACGTAATTAAAATATAATCACTAAACTAATTATCGATTTATAATTTGTCTCACCAGTATAGAAGATACCTACAGCGCATTTATGTGCACTTTCTGCGGCGATTGTTTTCTTAGTGGAATAAGTTGAGGTGTTTTTAGCACTCTTAATGAGAACCAGGCTGGTTTGGCTGCATTCAGAAAACAAAGATCCCGCTCATTAATCAATAGCTTTCTCCAAATTCTTGTAGTGTGCTCGGAAGCAGAGCCCCTTTCTGGGGACTTCTGCCTGAGAAGTATGATTAATGACCCAGAGTCCGGGTCATGACGCTCGACCTACCTTCGTGCTGTGTCAGGAGCAAATCAAAGCTCTCTCGTGCACGAACCCGACTACAATGTCATTATTTGCCAATTAAGACTTCATTTAGGGCTTTATGCCCCCCGAGATTTCCTCGATTCCCCTCTTTCTCCCGCATCTGACTCCTTACAGCGCTGGTCGTTATTATGCAAAACTTCCAGGGGGGGGGGGTTCTTTAGCGCGAGGTGTTCACTTGCCCGAATTGAAGCAGTTCCCTCCATTTGTCTCGTAAGAAGGCGGGCAAACTCCCCACACTCGGATATCATTAGAAAGCTCTTCAGATTAATTGGCGCAGAGAAAAACTCTCACAAAGAAAGCTCCTTTGGTGGAGCAAAACGAACCAATGTTTGTAGTCGTCTTTTTAATTCTGGATTTCGATTCCCTAAACCATTGTACGCTTGCTCAATCGACCATTTATCTGTTGGCAAATAAAAAAAAAAGGCGGGGGGGGGTGAGGATTACCCAAGGCGGCAAAGAGTACCGTAATGCGATCTTCAGGTCATGACTTGATTTGCAATTTAATATTCGGCCGTGGGACAACGAACTTCTGTTGCTTTCAACGGACGGCCGAAAAGTCAGAATCGAATTATTTGCTGTCTCCTCCCCCGACCCCTTTGCGAAGCGTTTTGCATCCGAAGATTAAATCGTGCAGAATTCCAAGCCACGAATTGTTTGATCCGATTACAAGACGCGGATGGACACAACACCTCTGAAGCTCCGAGCAATGCCACGGGTCATTGATCCTCGCGCGAGGAAAACTATCGATGCGTCTGACGTATGCACTTCCTTTACGTTCTGTTCGTCGCTCTGAGATGGAGAGCAGAACGCACCGCGAGGTTCATTAATTGTAAACTGTCGAATTCGGAAATAAAAATAGCCAAATTTCAGAGGGTTCCCCCCCCCCCCCCTTCTTGTTGTTGTGCAGTCCTGTGATGCCCACCACGTGCAGTTGCGAGAGCTGGTCGATGCACGTCATTAGGCATAACAATTGGCGAAACTCGTCCGATGCCCTTCCCTATTGTTCAAACTGTGTGCACTTCGCGGACGTGCCTCTTCTGCCGAATGCTAATTTCGATCTTTTCCCTGCTCGTAATGCGCACTCGATTTTTTTTTTTTTTTTTTTTCAGTCCAAGAAACGCTTCTGTTACAATTTCCGAAGAGCCGAAATTACAGTGAAAATGAGTTGACGGGCGAGCGGAAGTTAAAATGACACGACCTCGTCTGCACGTTCATGAAAGGGGATTCGTGTCAAATAAATCAGGTTCGTTCGCTTTCGGTGAACGCCCCCCCCCCCCCCCTCCACCGGGAACGAGCACTCCTAACCCTGTGATTTTTAGCGTGGGTCTGAAAAGAGAAATCGGGGATCGTTTGTCGTGTTCGGGGACATTAAGTCAGATTGTTACGAGAAGTATTTTTCATTTGCGACGGAAGGATGATAAAAGGTGGCGCTGTCATCGCGCACATAAAAGTGATTTGCTTTCCTGCGAGGAGTTGAAAGAATTTCAGGAAATGAAATCGTAAATAGCGAAATAGCCTCGAACCAGCAAATCCTCCAATAAATTGAAAACCTGCTTATAGCCTCGTGCGGTAAAATAAATGGCAACGAGGAAGGGGAGGGTAATGAACGCAGTTTATGGCTAAGCGATTCTTTAAAAGTAGTGGACGCGAAGGACCCTTTGGGAGGAGGGATGTCCATCCGGATCACCTCTTCCCGGATGCAGAGGACCGGAGAGGTTATGGCAGCAATCGAAATAAGACGATTACACACATCGAGAAATACGTCTACGAGCGCCTTACTCAGGCGCGAATGACTAAACGGAATCCCCTTCTCGTTCTGCAGGGAAATCGCCAATCAGACAGCATCAAACCTTTTGTGGTCTACGAACACGAAGGGGTGTCTTAATCGATGCGGTGAAGGGTCGTGTTCGTCAGCAGTTGTATAAAATTGGATAATGAGAACGATGGAAACCGCCAAACACCGGGGGATTCTATTCCCCCCCCTTCCCTCCGTCATCTACGCGAGTTCTAGTGACTTTGTCAAGTCACTAGAACTCGCGTAGATAAAAGAGCCTTCGCTGAGCAGCAACCCTGTAGAGCTGGGTTTCTGTAAAAAAAAAATTCAAGTAAATAAATAAAAAAGAAGGAAAAAACCCGTCAGCCCACCCACGGGACTAATGCGGTTCACAACATTTCGTGGGCGAGAAGACATTCGCAAACACGCTGCGGCATTCAAACCCGTCAATATCATTGAGGCCTCGGACAGTGCCGTAGAGCGACTTCCATTAACGAGACTGTTCTAATAAGAACATCGCCTGAACGATACGAAGTGTGGTCTGCAAATCGAATATTTCCACCAGACTGGATGACCCGCTTCTGAATGAACCTGAAGTCATCATTAGGCTACTGAGGCGGGCTCTCCCGTCCTGGGGTCTCCTTTGCAAGGTAAAATCTTGTTTCCGCAGGCAAATCCGCTGCCTCCATGCGAGACCAACTCGCTCGCCATTAGCTAAACGGCACGATTGGAAACGAGCTTTCTGCAACCAGTTCTAAGGAATCGTTGGATTAAGATTTATTTTTCCAAAGTTTTTTTTTTAATCGGAAACACTGTGAGGTCCTTATTGCAATGTCCTAATCCGATTTGAGCTCGTTTAGGAACCTGCTCCCCTTCTGTTATTTTGTAGCCCCACAGTGTTAGGCCACCCGAAGGAATGTTATTCTAAGTTCGATTCTAGTCACGAACTAAAGAATCTTTTCTTTTTTCGATCCTTTCTCGAGCAAGTCGACCTTTTGGCATGGACAAGTAAAACTCGGTTTTTTAACCCCGAATCTCAAAATTCGACTGAACTCGTACTATTACAGACAGTACGAGGGTTATGGTTTAGGGCTGTAGAATGCAGAAATTGTCTGCCATTCTCTTTCCCCTCCCTGAAAAGCTTTGATTCATTTGATAGCTTGGATTCACTATCATTAAAGGCGTGGAGGATGGAGATTGGCAACCCATCTGTCTTCTAAAAGTTAGTGGCGAAGAGCTCTGCTTAGTTGGTGATAAAAGCCGTTAGAAGATTTGTTTAATTATTTTTCAAAAATAGATCATTTATGATATTCGCCGTTTTCGTTACGTGTTTTACTCGACACAGTTTTTCATGTCGGTTTTATGTGCTGGTATTTCAGGAATGTGTTCGTTGTCTACATCGAAGGTTCGTCACTTGCTCGTTCTCTGGTTCCTTTTAACCAAGCGTTTCGGTTCTACTAAAGTGTTTCGTTAACTGTTATATGTAAAGGTAACGATGAAAGGAATTAAATAGTTGACGTCTCTTCTGGGTTCGTAGTTAATCAGAGTTTCAGTCTAATGCTTCTTCGCGGGATTAACCGCCTTGCAGTCATCAATAAGAAAGAGGGAATTGCTGCTGGAGAGAGAAAATAAACGAATTGTGTTTCGTTTAAAACGTGGGTAGATTTTTCTTCACCATTAATCCACGTTATACGCATATGTTTCCCTCCCATATAAATCCTGCAAAGTATGTCAGCCTGAAGCATTATGGGATACCTTGGCCGGAGGCTGAAGTTCGATGATTGCGGAACCCTTGGTTGAGTGAAATTTCGTCGGTACTTAAAATTAGGCCTAAACGAAAATGTGCACGCAGTTCAGTCCTCAGTAATTAAAAGTGGTGAAATTATTTTAATGCGGCATTTAAAACATAACGAGTACAAACCGATTCTTTTGCCAGAGAATTTTTTTTTTTTTTAAGGTGTTTTGACTTACTGTAAAGCAAGGCTGACGTTTGCTGCATTCATTTTCCTCGGATTACACTCGAATTTTTAATGTTTATTTTATTATGAAAAACAACTACGAATTAGTATTTCGCATTGCTTTATAATATATACGAGCCTATTTAATTATTTAGTAAATTCAAGACACTCAGTCTTCTTAATTCATGATCAATGTGTAAAATCGAACGCGTTTTCATGAGGAAAACGCGACTTACTTGCTTTGATTTTCAACAAACGATGAAGCGCCCTCTCTCTCTCTCTCTCTCACATAGCGTGAAAAATCCGGTCAAAAAGCCGATTTGGACCTAATCGTATCGTACTGTACTCAGCGCCGGCCCGAGCAAATTTTTGAGTGTGTGCAAGATTTTTTTTCCGTCCTTCGGTTTCGTATTTATATTATTTATTAATATATCAAATTACTAAATAAAAATTTCCGATTAATTTTGTTTCTTAAATAAAGATATTCTGTTTATAAGAGAATCAAATTTTCTCAATGAAATTGGATCTAAATGTTTCTGTCCCAGGGATTATCAAAATAAAAATAATTATTTGGAGTTTATATAATTAGAATAAATAATTATCTTTATAAATATGTATATACAAATTTAATATTTTTAAATATATGATATATCCAATTTAATTTTTTTTAAAAAAAATTTCTGCCTCCAGTATAATTGTAAGATAAACTCTTTGTAAGTTTTCGCCCTTTTACTTTTCCGCCCGCGGCATTCTTCATTCCGCCCCTGCCTCGACTGTTGGGCCTGACTGTACTTATTATTCTTACACTTATCTATTTTCTTTTCGTGAATTCCTCTTCTTGGACTGCGGTCCAATATTTTTGCTCGTTCTCACAAACAAAATGACGTTGGTGTTTCCTCCGAAACATTTGACTGCTTTAATAGCGTCCACGATCGACGAAGTTAGTAATCTTGTTGGGATGTTCGTTTACTAGTTCTTGCCTTACTACCAGCAGTCGCCGAAACCGCTTTCAATAAGGCTAAGCCTACTTTGAAGTCCGTCATTATCAGCATCTAAAGTCAGAGTGTTGAGAAAGCTGTCGTCGCTACACAATTCCTTGCCGCTTCCATTCAAACATTTATCTTGGGGATGACCCAGCCGCCTTATGACCCGAAAGTCCCTGCAGGCCAGTAACCAAGTGCATCATTATATTTATTGACATTTTTCCCTTCATACATTCGGAAAGGCCGATGTATCATCCTTGCTGGTGATTGGACGGCGAACTCACGACTGGCTGACTTCGACACGATATCACTTTGGCTGTAGGGTTCCGCGCACTCCACTTACTTGCTCGCCTTTTGTTAGGAGCCTTTCTGTTGCCGATATTGAATCGTTCGTTATTGTGCCTACAGGGAAGTATTAGATCAACCTAAACCAATATGGGTTGCTTATGGCACGGCCCACCTCCTTTTATCCGCCGTAGGTATATCGGAGAGCGTGTCTGCTGGACAACACTGTCCGCTGGCGAGGGCAGTGCTGAAATTACTTCAGTTCTTCTGGGAAATAAAACACACACACACAGAAAGAAAAAAATGCAGGCACTCTCACAATACGGACTTTTGGAAGATAAATTGTCCGTAGATAGAAGCAAATATCGCTTGCAACGTATCAAGAGGTTATTTATAGATCCTTTGCGAAGTCGACTTTCTCTGCAAATCTTTGTCATTGCAGGGCCAAACTAGCAAAATATTATCGCAGTCTGCAAGGACGTAAACTTGCTTCAAGCGAGTATTGTTTTTCTGCTTCCGTTGTATTTTAGCGATTCGTGAAATGATATTAATTAGCAAAGAACAGAATTGGACTGAGATTTTCTAACAGGCGTGATAATGGATGCCTATTAAAACATCTGGAAAAGTAAATAATTTAAAAAAGGATCAAACAGTAAATGCGTGATTGAATTCATTTTCAATACTGTTTGTATCGCAACAGAGTTTGTTCAGTTAAGCGGCGTATTTATGACAGTTTAAAATTTAAATTAGTAACCAATTTATTTATTAATAAATTGGTTATTGATTAGGGAAAAAAAAATATTTTTTTATTTTGTATAGGCAGCACCCCCACTTAAAATTTCACAGTTTCAACGCATTTCACAAAAAAGAAATGGATCGAGTCTGCTAACAAACGGCAGAACTGCATTCTCCTCCAAACATTTAGCATCCGAGCAAATAACGCATTTGATCGCCGTAGTGTAGATAAAAGGTCAAAAAGTAACTGATGCTGTGAATTGTGCACAACTTCCGTCTGTTGCATATTCACCTGTAGAACTTTTGTTTTGAAGTGCCCCACCATCTGCGCCTCTTCCTTACCCTGCTTCTCTCTCCCTTTAGTATCCAGTTCTTTACTTCCCCCCCCCCCAACGCCATTCATTATGTTCTATATAGTTTTCTTTATTCTTCTTTTCATTTTGAGATCCAGTTATTGATCGGATGTATTTTTCTGTTTCTAATTTGTTTTATGCCTTCAATTGTTTTCATCTCCAGAGTTTTAGTTAATTCAGTTTCTCTGCATTATTCTACTGCATTTCGAAGAGATTATTAATTTTTTATTCTGCTCTTAGTCTTCCAGATGACAGTTAATACTTGCGTTCCATCTATAACACACACACACACACACACACACACATATTCGTTAAGAAGTTTTATTGTATTCTTATGATTTCTCTAATATAAATACTGCATCTCTTGTTGATCTCTTTTTAATCCTTCTTATTCATCCCATACTTCATTCCCATTAAGTTTTTTTTTGAATATCGTTACACCCTTTTGTCGGATATTTTGTAATTTTTACGTACTCGAAAGGCCACATCATTTCCCCATCGAATGATTCTTTCCATATTTCCATAGGTTATTCTCTCTATCTTCGTCACTAACTGATTTTTTATTTTATAGTTTTCTAAGCGTTTTTTAATATTCAGTTGTTTGGAAATAATAGACATCATTTTTTGGCATATTATCTTTGTTCTTTTCTGCATATAGTTAATAAAAAAATTTTTTTTCGCTTATCTAAGCCAGTGTTTGTTACTTTCATACTTTCATTTCTTTCTTTCTTTTGAGTACGTATTATTTTCCAGATTCTTCTTCTTTGCGAAGCTACCATAAAAATTATCTTAGAGTGCTTTCGAGCAGCTATTGCAGTATTCTTTAATTTATCCCACCATTTATTTTATTTCTGATAGTTTGTATTTTTCATATTATTATTATAACGGTGTCTCCGTGGACCCAGAAGACTCATCACAGGAGATGCTACATTGACACACCGACCATTATGCACGTAATACTTATAATCTGCCCTTTAAATTCATTCACAGACGAAGCACTCGCAACCACCTCTAGCAACGCGTTACACACACATTCACTACCCTCGAAGAAGCAAAAAAATTGGTCCCATCACCTTTGTAAACCACTTTCTCACACAATCTCCAGGGATGGCCCCTCATTCTCTCCCTTCCTGCACTAGTCTTAAAAATGTCATCAGTATCAATCCTATAAAATCCCTTTAATAATTGATATGCCTCTCATATCTCCTCTGCTACGTCTATCAGCTAGTTTTTGGAGCCCACAGATCTTCATTCTATCCTCGTAGGGAACATCCCACAGACCTGCAACAATCTTTGTCCCTCGCTTCTTGATCCTCTCCACCATTTCTTCATCACCAAGGAATCCAGGCGACCAGATCAGTGCGCAGTAGTCCTGGTGTGGTCTTATTAATGCCTTATAAAGTGGAACAATAACTTCCCTATCCCTGCTTGTCGATGTGGTCTTCAACAACATGTAATCATATAATCTTTGCAAGGGTAGTGAATGTGTGTGTGTAACGCGTTGCTAGAGGTGGTTGCGAGTGCTTCGTCTGTGAATGAATTTAAAGGGCAGATTATAAGTATTACGTGCATAATGGTCGGTGTGTCAATGTAGCATCTCCTGTGATGAGTCTTCTGAGTCCATGGAGACACCGTTATAATAATAATATGAAAAATACAAACTATCAGAAATAAAATAAATGGTGGGATAAATTAAAAAATACTGCAATAGCTGCTCAAAAGCACTCTAAGATAATTTTTATGGTAGCTTCGCAAAGATTACATGTTTAGTCACGTTAAACTGATAGTCATTTATCTTAGCCCATGCCGCCAGCATATTTAAGTCATTCTGCAAGATACATCACTTTCCTTCACTATCGCTCTTCCCAATTTTGTATCATCGGGAAAGAAGTGGATATTTTCTGTCAGATTATTTCCAGCGTCATTAATGTACAAATTAAACAATAGAAACAATGACAAGCTGACTTCTCGGCTTGTCACAATCACCAGCCTCGTAATTCCACATCTACCCCTTCTTAACAGATATTCAGCACTTCTAACAGTCTCCCAGGTCAAGATCACATGATCGCTTTCCCCAAGTGGAGACTGAATGGATGATTGATATATTCTCTGGGGCTATGACTGATTCCAACATTCTCGAACTTGATGTCTCTTCCATTACATTTTGTTTCAGGTAATTTATCTTAGCAACTGTATAAACTCACTTTCCTTCCTCCCTCGTGACCATTCCTTCTCCCAGTCTATGTCCCCCATAATAATTACTCATCATGCTAATTTGCCAATGCATAACATATACGTTCTCTCGTAAATCCCCCCCCCCCGGAATTATAGCAGCAACCCATTACATATTTCATCCTGTTGATCTCACACCAAACAGCCTCAAATGAACTGCCCTCTGTCATCTTGAAGCACTTCTACCCTTTTTGGCTTCAACTCTGTGTCTATCATTAGCAAAATCCCTCTCCCATTCTTTCCCCCTCTAAAAATACTCTACTAATGCCAAAAATTCTTCACAATTATTCTGAATACTTATTTTATTAGTATACATGAACTGCAACGCCCTCTCTCGTAACCTTCCTGCTTATTTTCATTTAATCCCATATTCACGCATCCCCAGTATTATTAACGGCTGACCCTATCACGTGCCTCCCTAGCAAATCCCGTCTCCTTTTTTTGACCATTTCCCATCCAATTCAAGTGCCGTCTCCTATCCAGGAGGTTGACTACCATGATCTGACTCGTGGTTAATTATGGGCTTAACGACATGTGGCGAGAGCCCCTCTCTCTTTCGCACATTGTTGATCGCGGATCCGCAGCCACGAACACTGCTGCAGTATTCGTGGCTGTAGATCCGCGTGTGTTCACGGAGCTGGTTTTCCTTTTCTAAGGGATGAAAAGCCCTAGTTTCCGGGTGAAGAAAACCCCCTACCTCCGTATGAGACTGGCTAACTCGCCTTTTGTCGAAAGAGACCAGATGACGGTTCCTCACGTCACTGACGGGAATCGAACCCAGGTCTTTCCGACCAAAGGGCGTCGTCTATACCGACTGAGCTACGGAGGCTCCTTTTGACCATTTACTCTATTAATAAATGATCTAAAGGCCACGCGCCTAATCCCTTTAAATGCAAACCATTAATTACTCTTTAAAATTCCTTCCTTTTATCAACCTCATCCCAGGCATTCATAAAGCGAATATTCCCTTTCAAACGTTTTTCCACTATCTTCACATCATTCCATTTTCTATAATCGCTCTTCTGTTTCATTCGTCGAGAGTGCAAAGATCATGAGATCTTTGCACTCTCGCCCTTTGCGTTCATTGCTATCGTCAAGTCTTTCAAATCCTGTCTCACCGAAAATCTTTCGCTACCAAGATCACTCGTTCCCACTACTACACTAATCTCTCTCTCTCTCTCTCTCTCTCTCTCTCTCTCTCTGTCTCTCTGCAACTTCACAGCCTCAGTTATAATCTTTGACTCGGATGATCTGCTTCAATGACTGCCATCTTTCCTCACACCTTTAATTATAGAATCCCATCCAGTACAGTATCCTTTTTCCATCTTTTAGACTTCACCCCCCCCTTACACCCACCGATGCGTGTTTTTGTCCCTTTTCTTCTATCGCATTCTTTTGAACATCGCTCAATAATCTCTCTCTCTCTCTCTCTCTCTCTCTCTCTCTGTGTTTCTGCACTTTTCATTCCTCGCACGCTCACTTAATCCTTTATTAAATTATCTGTCATTCTCATTCGTTATCATTCTCAATCCCCCCCCCCCATACTCTCTGTTCTAGAAAAAACGTCAGAACATATTGGAATGCTGCAAGATAGCTTATCTTACACAAGTTGGTCTGTTCAAAATTATATGTCGATCTATTTTGATTTATCCTTTAGATTATCTATTAAATGACATTTTTTCGCTAAGTTTTTTATCTCTTTACGCCTTGTATTTGTTTAAATTCCGAATACTATTTTTTGCTGTTTTATGCGATAATATCTTTAAGAAGTGTGCATTTTTCTTCTGATGCTAGGGTGTTTGTCTTTCATTATTTTTAGTAAATCTTCTTGGTATCAATGCAAGTAATTTATATTTTAATCCTGTGTGTGTCGTGTTTTCATTGATTCTTTAATGCTGTTTCGTGTTTTATTTTCAAGTGCTAATTTATGTATTGTTTAAAACTCTTGCATTAATAATTTTTTCCGCTTTTCTATAATTTCTCAAGTGAGACATTTCAAATAATGAAGTCAATGTACAAATTTTCCCCTGTTGTTTATTTTATGCTGCATTTTATGATCAAAGTATGTATATTATTTATTCCTAAAAAGTACTAATAACAGACGAATCTATGGGCTGAGTTCGTGTCTTTTAAATAGCACAAACCAAGGCAGCTTCCATGCCGGAGATGATATTCCATGAGCTCTCAGGAAAATTTCGTCTGGCTATTAAACCTAAGCGGATGTCCTTTCCATAGTTATTCTGAATTCATCATTCATGCAAATTAAGACCAAACTTATTCCTCTTTCATTAATTATTTCTCCATTAAAGTCTTCGTCATGTGTCTGGAATAATTGCATTGGAAGTTCTCGTTATTTAAATCTTCAGTTATTATTATATATTCCTTTTTTATTTGTTCTCTCTCTCTCTCTCTCTCTCTCCCTCTATTATGATTTATAGTTATAACCAGTATCGAAATTTTATTTGAGGGAAGAGAGTGCAATATTTGATCCAAGAGTTCATTTGCGTGACAAAAGTGGAAGTTTCGTCATCAGCCAATTGAATGAGTTTGAGTTCAGTTGCTTGTGATGTTCTTCGTTTAGCGCATTTTCGGCATGATCAGAAGGATTATCAGAGAATTTATTGCTCATCTGCTACATTTATTTTATTATTATTATTTTTTTAAATTTACTCTATATGCTATTTTCATGTCTGACAGTTTTTAATGTTTCATGAAGAAACTTTAAGTCGTTTTCACGCCTTTCTGCACACACGTACATATCGAGTGTGTGTGTGTGCATGCGCGTGGACAGGCTTCTTCTACAAGAAATCAGAACCGAAAACCTTCAGTTAAATAGCAAACATAAAAGGTGTGGACATCTTTGTTGAATTAAAATACAAGAACTCGGGCTTGTGCAGCAGCGTTATAGATTCGAACCTACAACGCTTCGATACTACCACACTGGAGCTTTTTCCAGACATTTCTCAACTACTTTCGCATTTGGTTCATCCTTGACTCTGGGGAGAGAAATCTGTGAAAATGTTTTTAACCCCGCAACACAGAAAACGAGACCATGCGCTATTTCAGATAATAATGCGAGTCAGGATTTAGGATCACAACATGGCTTCAATGTCTGCTGTATGTACTCTCTTGAAATGATTTTCTGTCTGTGAGCTCGACTATCGGTGACGAGCAAAGGTGAAGGCCAAATGTCCATCGGCTTCCAAACATTGGTGAGGGCTAAGAGCTCCCGCCGACTCTCGTTTGGAAATAAAAGGCGTGAGAAGATTTTACGAGCTTCCGTAGCTCTGTCAGTATAGACGAAGCCCTTTGGTAGGAAAGACCTGGGTTCGATTCCCGTCAGTGACGTGGGGAATCTTTATCTGGTCTCTTTCGACTAAAGGTGAGTTGGCCGGTCTCATACAGGGGGTAGGGGGTTTTTCCCCCGGAAATTTAGGTTTTTCTTCCCCCAGAACAGGCAAACCGGCCCCGTGAACACACACACGGATTACAGTCATGAATACGTCCCAGTGATATGCCGGTCCCAGCCCGGATAAGATTGGGGAAAGATGGTGAACTACCCTGTAAAAATCTCACCAGGAATACTTTGTGGGCAATGCCTACAAAGTCACCTACGGTCGGAAACGGCTGAAAGGGAAAAGCAGAAGATTTTACTAATAATTAATTTTTTTTTTTTTTTTACTAAGCTTTAATTTTATTGAATGAAATAAAAAAAAAATTGGCATCAACTGAAAGTAATAACAAACATAATACACTGACCTTGATTATGTATTCAGACTCACAAGAAACGGGTAGGGAGTGACTTTCGAAGGACCAACCCGCATAAGCATTCTCGTTTTGGAGATGATGTGGGATTGATTGACCCTAACAATCAGACTGCCAAAACCGTGGAGGTAATTTATGTAAAAATGCAGCACAGATTAGGTTGGCAGTCAATAGTAGGAAAAGTAAAGTCGTGAAGAGCAGAATAGAAGGAAATATTAGGCTAACTGACCACATTCTCGAAGACGTAAATGATTTTCAGTACCTTGGTTCCCACATCGATACTCTAACAGACGGAGTGAAAAGAAAGCTCTTCAATTCCATAAAAGCCTAACTAATATCTGGAAATCCAATCTCATCCCCACAAATACCAGAATTCTCTGTGCAAAACCACCAGTCGAGCCATGTTGACGTGCGGTGCCCAGACATGGAACATCACTACTCAACAAGCAGTTAATATCATCGATAGCTTTTCGTGTCTTTGAACATGACTAGGATATTCCTGACACGATCACATTCCAAATAGCGTAGTAGAAAGCCTGCAAAGATCGAAAACAATTAAAAGAATCGGTGGGTAGTTGGCACATCAACTTATACATCCACCTTCACCTGCGTTCTTGCTTTCTAGAAGCCAACTAATGGACACAGAGGAAGACCAAGCAGACAGTTTTGGCAATACAAAAGCAAACTTCACTTTGAAGACGAGACTCGGGAACCATCTTACACTACCATTTGGAACGTCCTCATTTAATGACTTGAAGAATTGAGTTGTATGAATATTTGTGCGATTTCCCTGTTCACAGATGAATAAAAGGCGATTATGACGAAAGAGAGAAATTAGTGAAAATGTTGTTCTGTTGTTGAAGTAGCCTAAAATACACATTCGAGCATTTTTGACGCTCATCCTTCTGCTTTCATGGTGATTTTAAACTTGACAGGCTCGTCGGAACGAATTAAATGGAGGTCGTTTTTGTAACAAAAACGATGTTTTTTTTTTCTTTGTTAATCACGTGTGTGCTTTCTGCGTGTTCGCTTATTCTAGTTCAAGTAAGGAAGACAAAATAATAATAAAAAAAATCGCTTTTACAGTGTTAAGCTCTTCAGCCGATGACGCGACGTTCGCTTAGTTGCCGAGGGAGACTTCCGTTCCGGCGAAGTGGGGGGGGGGGGGTTTCCGTACGCATGATCATACTTCCTTCACTGCACTTCGCTCTCGAGATGGCAGCAGCTGCCTCTTCAGAGAACATCGCCGACAAAAATTGCATTTTTTTTTTTAAACTTTGGACATTTACAGTTGGTATTAGTAGCTCAAAATTGTTCATAGAAGTGCCACTGGACAAGGTCTACAATTGAGCAAACTTTGAGCCCAGACGTTCCCGTAAGAACCTTGAAGCTTCCTTGACAGTCTAATATAAACGTAAATTCGCAATTCTTTTTTTTTTTTTTTTTATGACCTTCAAGGTTTACGAAGTTTTTGAAAACGACAAAAAGATATTGCTACACAGCAAGAGACTTTTTGTGAATTTGCTTTCTTTTGTTGATTGAAGACCTCGACAAATAAAGGGAAACACTGGGTTGTGTTGTGGGGGGGATGGAAGAACAGAAAGGGGGGAAACTTACCTCTGTGGCAAACAGCCATATTGAGAGAGAAAACTCCAAAACGAGGAGTTGTTATGCGGACTGCCCAATGAGAGGAGTGTGGAAGGGTCAACTTTCAGATCCAAATATTCGCTGACCTATGCAAAATTTGACGGTATCTCATCCAGCTGTGCAGATTTGCCTGCTATTCAAAAGTCACGCGATTTTTTAAAATTCGTCTTTGCATCGTAATGTGGGTTAGCATTCAAGAATTGCCAGCAGAGCTAATGTAAGGTGGTATGGAAATGGAATGGGCGAAGAAAGGTTATCAAAACAGGTGTTTGATGCCAAGTTGGCAGGAAAGAGGCCCCAAGGAAGACCAAGGTCCGCTTAGATTGATTCGGTCAGAAGTCAATATAGTGTTAGATACGACTATATTGGAGTGCTCACGAGTAATAGATTGATTTGGAGGAAAATTGCGGATAGGAGATTAATAATAATGTAAAGCTAATCGTGTTATAGTACTGAACACCCCTTAAGGGCACATATCAGAAAATCGACGATGATGATCGTAATGTGGAAATGAACATTGGTCGAGTACTCATTCATTGTAGTCAGCGAGCGAAATAAGGAATTTCTCTCTCGCATTATTCCACCCACGAGCTTCCCGAGGGTCCTCCCTCCGGACTTTGCGGACTTGATTACGATTCCCTTTTGTTATCGTCCTTCCATAATCCACCATTTTGTAGGCCTTCCGAAATATGCCACGTGCTTTATGGGGACATTAACGGACACGGACGAAGAAACAGCCACACGAACTTCCTACTACTGAGGTCGCTAGTGAATCCGTCCGGTTGCCTAGCAACGTGACCTTGGCAAAACGTAAGCCGAACGATTGCTGTTAGCCGAAGCGGTCCTACTGATCTTGCAAACATGACGATGGGAGGTTTCTTTTCGGGTTCCCCACACCCACTGCGGGGAGATGAGGGAGACGTAATTACTACAGACGGTATCGGATTACATTCCTTCACTGCTTTGTCTGCGTGGTTACATAATTAGAGTACTTCCAGCAGTGTTCCCTCGAATTTTTGCTGTCCCCCATGTGCGCCACTTTCCAGCCTCAGACTCGGTGTGTGCGCTCGTGTAATGTTTCTCATATTAACGGTGCATTTTTTCCCCAACTAGCTATAACATGTAAACTTGCGATTAATTCATTTAAATCCGCTCAGCTACAAAAACCCATCACCGTTTCCACTAGTTCAAGTGACGGTGCTGTCTATACAGTAGACACTCGAAACAATATGCCTGTGCAAATCGTCGGCGTCCGTTCGCCCACACCGCGTGCTAAACGTAACTAATTAGAGTGGCAGCGCTGGAGAAACGACAAAAATAAGTGACAAGTAGATTTCATCATTGAATTCGTTTTTGTACGTTCATTGACTGTAAATTAGAAATTCGAAAAGAAAAATAATTGCGCGCAGTTATTAGGCGTACGCGTGCACAGTACCAACGAATCGAAAGTGACAATTTTGGTGTCACGCTGGCAACACGAGAGGAGACTTTTACGCCCCGACATCCGCCGTCTTGTTGCTTATTTTGAGTCTGCTTTGGCGCAGCACGAAAATGAATTCGCGCAGTGAAAACTTCCGAATCCTTCTCGCGAATTTCGTTACGCTTATTCGGGAATCGCGAACCCTGAGGTGCGGATGAGCGATGTCACTCTGCATCTTTGATGTTGTTAGCGTGAAGAAATTAATCACGGTGTTTAGTCGCTTAATTAAAAGTTAGGAAACGGATAAACTTTCTTAAATATCGATTTACTAAATCCCCAAGAACATTCCGTCGAGTTTCTTAGAAGTTTGACCAGCTTGTAGCGAGTTCTTCATTTTGTCCCAAGTAGAGATGCTCGCGCAGGAGTAGGGAATTCTGAGAGGCACAAATTATTAGGCCTCCCTGTGCTGAAACAATAATGAAAACAAATATTGCCTCCGTTTGGTGTGCAAGCTTTTGCGCTCTTCTTAGAGCCCAAAAGTGCACCCTCCACCCTTCTAAGCGGTCCCTCCGTTTATGACAGCATGAATCCCGTATTTCGGACAACTTTTCCTGGCCACTCTGTAGCTCAGTCGCAACGTTTTGTCAGAAAGGCGCAGGCTCGATGTGAGAAGAGCATTTAGGAGAGTTTTTCGAGTGAAGGCGGGTCATACAAACGTGGACGTAGCAGATTCAGAATTTTTCATTCTGTCAAACACGCCGTTGAACACACGCGCATAGCTACAAGCAGTTCTGTCACTGTCCGTCGGGCAAGCGAATGGATTGGTTCAGTAGTGTAAGTTGGGTACTTCATTCTCAAGCCGACTCCAACCTGGATTCGGAATAAAGAGAGAAGTGTTTATTTCACGCTTGAAACATTGGGGAGCGTGCAAGGCAGCGAGTCTTTTCACTTACCCATGCAGTAATAGCATCTACTGTGCATATGCGCGCGCGCAACTTGGCTTGAGGTAATTCATTTCCCCGACTGAGAATGTCGTGCGAGTTAGATTTTAGGTTTTTTGCAGTAAACAATCTTTCGGTCGTGTTTTACGCTTAGATCCCCATCGTGCCACGCAGACGATCGAAACCAAATCTGATGGAGTAAGGGGGGGGGGTGGATCTGTATTCTTATATGTGATGTGGTCTAATGGCCAACTTAACTGTTTTGCAGACTGAAAAATCCGAGAGGGGAAAAAACTCTGCCCTGTGGTATGAGAGAGGCTAACTCGCGTTCAACTGAAGAGCATTGATAAAGGTACTTCGAACTTGCAAGACGAGATTCGAACCCAGGTCTTGTCAACCAAAGGGCTTCTTCTATACCGACTGAACCATCCCGCCCGTAAATGGATAAGCCACCGATCAGGACGTCTTGGAATGAAATCAGTTTTGAACTCGGTCGAGTTCTCTAAGTGTAATGCGTCATTGATGCTGTAGCTGCACTTCTTACGTAAGACGAGAAGTAAGAATTATCGAGATGTTCCGTCTTAAGCAGTCCCAGCACTGATTTCAATTTTGATGTTATGCGAAGCCACGAAAGACTGCGAAGTGTTGTTATTATTAGATAATCCAAGAACTTTGTTCTGTAGAGATTAACATTTTTTTTATTATTTTATTTTTACTGTATTTATCGTAAGCTTCCTATAATAGTACAAAATGTTGAATAATCCTGTGTGTAACCTAAGAGCAGCAGCTCGTCCAGGTTACGATTGCATAAAGTTACAAAAGGTTATGTAATGCATTTTCATTCTATACACGTCCGCGCGGTTAGCAACCCTATGCCTGGGGAAGGAGTGTCCTAGGTTCGATTCCCGTCGACGGCGTGAGGAGCTGAAGGATCTTCCTCAGCCATAGCCAAGTTAGCCGGTCGTGGGCGTGGACAGCAGGTTTTTTTCCGCCAGTTTATCTTGGGTTTTTCATCCCGCAAGCAGGCAAACCGGTCGTGGACACGCACGGATTACAGTCAGATGTACTGATCCAGCCACAGGCCTGATTCGTCAGCTGTTCCGGAGCCCGGATAAAATTTGCAGGGACTTAGATGGTGCCGTAAATTCTCGCAAAAGGCAACTTACGCTGTATCATCACACGTTAATTAATTATATACACATATGTACATCCTTAGGATATACATATTATATATTATTATAATAAAATCCCAGGAAACATGCTAAAAGTTGCATAACATTAATCAGGAAAAAAAAACAAAGGAGATAAACAGCATTTAAATGTTTTACGTTTTACACATGAAACTGGATCTTTGAATACGAATGTATTCAAAGACCCTGTTGGTTGAGCGAGCACCACCGTTCGTGCTCGCTCAACTAACAGGGCTCAGCTGACATTTTTTAAACGCATACCACGAATCAAACGGTTTATATTGAAAGCGGATATGGCGTCGTACATTCCGTGGCGTCACATCCGTTCAAGTGGGCAACATAAAGTCCTGTTGAGAAGCAGATAAAAACTGTTTTCGGTCGAGTATGAGCCAAACATTCCGTTTAATCGGTAAAAAAGAAAAGAAATAAACGAAAAACCATTTGGGTTATTCAGAAATGCTTTTAAAGAACGCAAAAAGCACTTCTCGCCTTCCTCCGTGTTACAATTGAAATTTCGTTTTCCGAGAATCCCTTTTGAGTTCGCGTCGAGTTTTCGTTTGTCTTCGAGGAAACGTCAGCGTCGGGTGGCGCACAATGAAGGCTCTCAAAGAAATCTTCTTGGAGTAACCCGAGTGAGCCTCGCCCTGTGCCGGGCGACTCTGTGGCTGCTCGCAGGGGATGACGCGATGGCATTTCGCAGCCTTGGTCGACTTTCGTGTAAGACAGAAGTTGCACAAAAAGGCGCGTCGACGCGAATTAATTTCGCGCGAGATTTGGTGACGTAATAACACGTCACTCAGCAGCCACGCGGCTTCTCTTCTGCAAATGATCTTATTTGGGCGCCGGAAGACAGAGTGAAGAGAATTTCCGTCCCATTAGCCGTATCCTCGGGCCTCCTAAACTTCGTCAACGAGCCTCGTGGGATTGCATTTCTCTCTTTTTGCATCTGTTCCGAAGCCATTTCCATTCTGTTATCTGCTTCGGAGACTCCGTGAAGGTAACAGTAAAGGTCAACGACCCTTTCGGCCTATCGCGCTCTCCCCACCCAACCCTTCTGGCGGTCGTCTTTTTTTATTTTCTTAACGCTTTCCGTATCCACGACTCCTTTCTCCAGCTGTTTGTGGTCATTAAAGGCTTCCGAATGTTTACTCAGTCAGTGGGTTCTTTCCGCGCGCGAGAATTCAGGTGACGGCTTTCTTCGCTGCAGTGACAGTCTGAAGCCACGCCCACTTGTGCACGTCACTCGGCAACTATGCCGCTGGGGGGTCGCGAGTCGTGCACTGGCTGACGTTCTCTATAATGCTACCCGTCTGGCGATGTTGGCTCCGAGTCTGCCGCAATTCAACCTGCGACGTGGGGACACCAACCTCCTCACGGCACCCCCGAAACATTTACGGCAGAAAAAATAAGAGGATTTTCCGCTCCTGTTTTGTCGCGTTTAAAAAAGGTTCGAGGGATTATCTTCGGGAGGACTTTTGGCTGGCGGAAACCGCCGAGTGTTGCACGTGTTTTGCTGACGGCAGAGACACCGCATCGGCTCGTGCCGTCTGGCGACATGAAGCGTTCCAGTGTGGTGACCCCAAGTTAGAAGCGGCGTGTTCGTGTGTGTGTGCATCCTCTCGTCGGAGATGTAAGCGGAGGGATCTGTTCCTGTGGAGCAAGCACCCTTGCACGGACGAAGGGTGTCGAAGAGATAAGCAGCGGTAAGTACCAGTCTGTAAGCATCCTCCAGTGTAGTTTGCCTTGACGAAGTAATTAACACTTTGTAAAACGACGTGTGATAGACGAATGGGTCAAGGCGGAAACGTGATTTGAACACTATGCGATCGACGGAGAATGAAATCAGCTTTTCTTTCCTTCCTCCCCTCCTCCATATCTTTTCTCTCTCCGTTTTTTTCCCTTTAAATTACTGAATGGCTGAATTTATTGAAACATCTCTGCGGGGGGGGAGAGGGGGTACTCAAACTCATCCGTTTCTTGCGTCGAAAGTGGGAGGATGATTTCTTCTTATTAAGGATTTTTAAAACGTGGAACGGACGCCCCATTTTTCCCTTCCGACGGATATTTTATGTAAGAAATGACCTTGAATGCTCGGAGGATTCTTCTCCGTGTGAACCCCACCTGTTATTCATCGTTACCGCAATTCTGCAACGCGAATGATTTCCAGCGCGTCCGCAAACGCGAAGCGAACGAATGCTGCGTTCCTGATTTTCAAATAAAAGCTTTTCTTGGCGACCCCCAAAATACATTTCGATTCAGAATGGGGGATTTTATTTCGATGAGCCCTGTTCATCCTATTCGACTGCACGAATACAAAAAAAAAAAAAAAAAATTTGAGTGTGTGTGTGTGGGGGGGGTGACTTTGTGTGGTTGCGTTTATTCCGATGAGAATTGAAAGCTTCACATGAGACCAGTTAAAGAGGGGTCTCAAATTATACGCTAATTATATTATACAGGAGTTAAATTATGGCATACAATATTTTATATTATTATTATCGCTATGCAAACCTTACAGAACCTTTGCTGTTTTAGGGTATTCATAAAACTAAATGAAAATTATTTTGATCAACGTCTGATTGGAGGCGCTCTTTCTGTCTTGTTCCGCTGCCAAATAAGGGAAATAATTATTTTCATAGTTGAAGTCAATCCTGTCATTTTCAATTCTCTAACGGAGTAGAGAATTGAAAGCCTTTTTATTGAACTGAAAACGGCTTGGGCTGTGTCTGTAGAATTAATTAGGTAGGCAGTGCTCACGAGAGTAGGTTGACCAACTGGTGACGCAGAACTTTTATTGATTGATTAAATTAATTCGGCGGTTAAATGTTTTAAAAATAAAATAAATGAAACATCCGTTTAATCGCAATTTTTGTGATTTATTGTAAAAAACAAAAATTAAATGTGAATTAATTTTAGTCTTTTAAGACTAAAATTAATTCACAAGCGAACAAATCACGCCTTGAAAAACTGTCCAATTGATTAAATTATCTTCCATTTTCAAGTTCCTTCTGGGAGTTGGCGGGATGGATTTTAATGAAATTTGGTAGTTGGCGTCCTTACAAAACTACGTCGCGCGTCCAAAATTTTTATTACAATCGGGGGGCATTGCCAATATTCAATATAGCCATCGTCAATATATCACGAGGCATCGTGACAGTTTTGGCGAAAACCACGGAAACACTAACAACCAAAAATTCCACTCCTAACAAACTGTAATGCAGGGCCTTACGTAATCCGAGGGCCGCATTAAAAAAAAAAAAGATTTATCCGAGGGCCGCACCACAATGCGTATCTAGTAATTTGGTGAGCAGCAGCGACACGACCTCGATAGCCGAACAAACGAACAACACTAATCGCGCGCTCATGTTCTCCGTGAGCGCCCGGAGCATGCGCGTTAGAACAAAACAGCGTAAGAACGCTTCTTCGATAAGGAAGAACACGTGAGTATTTAGCGATGTAAAAACACCCAATAAAATTACCGACGTCGAGATTATCGATTCCTGAGAGAATTAAAATATCCAGCACGCGTTCGATTCAAATTATTTTATTTTTTCGCTCATCAAAATCAAAACCCCACCGCAGGCAGCGCTTCGGACAGTCCCGCTGTAACGTATAAAGAACGAGAAGCACTTGTTAAGCCTCGTGTGTTTTCCCGTAGTGTCGCCGTACTGCAGCGATGGAAGAGGATTCGCTTTTAACGCTAAATAGAAGGTTTTTCCCTCATAAATCCATTTGTCAGTCAAACAGAACTCTCATTTGAAAAATCGATTTTCCAATAAAACGAGAGGCCTCGTAATACTCGAACGCCATCAGGAAACTCACTTTTATGTCACAATTTCCGTGACGAAGTTACGTTATTCAGAGTCATCTCCAGGGTACTTTCCTAAAGATTCGGCGAGTGTGTCGAAAGTCACGCATCCAATCTTAAGATGAGAACCTGCTTTGCCTGATTTTCAGCTGCAAAACGTCTGATGGAAGCCAAAATTGAACCACGTGGTATATTCTTGTCGCATCCTAAATCCCGTGTGTTATTATTAACTTCCAAATGTTAATAGGAAATTAAAAAAAAGCTTCCATTGACAAGTGTGCGATAAAAAAAAAAAAAAAAAAAAAAAAAAAACACCAAATTGCAGTAAACTTCGTCCATCCGAAGTTTCGGAGAAAGATCTCTCGTTAGCAAGTCCACGGTGATGTCCAATGAATACACCGAAAGACTAAGAATGTTCTTGAAGCGGGGGTCAGGGGAATATTTTCTCTCGAGTAAATCACGGCGGATCCCTTGATAAGGCCGAGAACTGCTGTTTGCTTTGGTGTGTGGGGCGAGGGCATCGTGTGGGAGAAAGTGGTCGAGTTTGTACGCCGAATGTTTGTCCCAAGCAACGTCCAAAATGCGGGATGAGTCGGAATTCAATAACAGCGGAATTCTCACATTCTCGCGCAAGAATCTCCATTCTGTGCTCCTCCGGTTACTCCGGAAGGAGCATTCTGATTTTTCTCATTCTTGTCGGAGCGTTTTGACAAGTGACAGGGAGGAGGGGTGATGAACTGGGGGGGGGGGTGAATAAGCGAAGCAGACGCTTTGTGTTCTTGCTAATCCGGCCGGCTTGAATTATTGCATCGAGAAGGTATTCTCTCAGCGTGCGCCACACACACACACACACAGAATGGCCACCACTTGGCACAGTGCCAAAGGAAATTATTGGAAGGTGTTGTTCGGGGAGCTGCATTATTGTCCTGCTCGGTGTCGCTGCGTACCGTAAAGATATGAGATGCTCATTTCCTGCTCTTGATAGTCGGACTATGCTAGGAGAGCGGTTGGCGTCTCGCTGTTCAAATTAGCCCAATCAATAATTGCTGGTTTCGAGGTGTGGTCGTCGGAATAAGAATTAAGCTATAATTAACTTATAGCGTCCCGCGCATTCTTGTCGACTTTCAGCAAGTGTTGTTATCGTCCGCCATGAAGTGCCTCGATTAAGTTCAGCGTCACAGAACAATCGCCGGTGGCGCCCTCTGGAAAGCTCATTTGTATTAATGCAAATCGACGCTTTTAATCCTCGTTCTGCCCTTAAATAAAAGGCGGAGAAGCGGAAGATGACACTCGGAGACGATTTTAGGAAGAAACACGAGCCAAGTGTAAGAAGGAGGGGATTCTAGCTGAGCATTTGAATTTCTTTTTAGTGGAATTTTAAAGTTCGTCAGGAAGGAAAATGAAAGAGCGACGTGGGGGGGGGGAAGAATGAAGAAAGGGAAAAATGTAATTTTGTGTTCCATTCAAATGCATCGTTAACAGGAAATGACGTTTGGTAGGTAAACTACCATCCAGTTTCGTCGTCATTGCCCGCCTACACGTTGATGTTGCTGGATTTTGGGCGCTACCAATCGCACGGATCCTCACCGGCAAGAATGGGCCGAATTGCTAGAGTGACGGACGCCACCTGCCAAACTTAAGCAATCGCTGATTCCGGCAGACTAAACTTGCAGTGAATGAATCAACACTCCGATTCCGGGTTTCATTCGCCACCCCTTCACGGTCTGCAGATGGAATTAGCAAAAGCGTCGCGGGACAGGCTACTTTCCTTGCACTACAGAATTCCCCCTCCGACACCCAGCTAGTCTCAGATGGTCGGCGTACGTGATTTAAGACGGTGTTGTCAGTTCAGTTCTTTAGGGAGGGATATAAACCTTGGCAAGCAAATGCACGATTGATTCGTATTTATAACAGTTGGGAAAATGTTCTTCTACTTAGCAGAACCTTCCTTCTTTCGACTTGGTTAAGGAAGCATAAGAGATGCATTTTTAAAATATTATTACTTTAATTAATGTGTTTTGCTAGTAGATGATGCTTTAACGCACCCCTTGGGTTATTATCGTTGTGTGCTCAATGAGTGTCCAACAATCTTATTTCATATTCATTAAACGTCCCCTTTGGAGGAAAATTGCATCTCGAGCTCTTCTGTCCACAAACATTCCTACATGGACTTGTTAGTGCAGAAGACAAATATTACCAGTTCTGTTTAGTGGCTAATGCGCGTTACTTGTTAAAATATGTCTTGGCATACGCGATGAAAATCTGTAAGTCACCCAATGCTAGCGATCATTCTCGAGTTATATTTATACATATTCTAATGTTCCATTTTAAAGCGTTTGCTGATTCAGATTATGCTAAAGCAGCTGTGGAGTTGAATGTATTATGTTTGCAAACTATGATATCTCAGGTTGCTTTGTCTGTTTCTTGGGAGAAGAAACCCATCTCGATATGAAACTAGTCAGCTCATCTTTCGGTCGGTCGTAAAGTCCTTACGAAGGCTCCTAGTCTGGATCAGACAAAGAAATTAGCATTAAATTCTGAGCGAAATTGCACCATTCTGTTGAAAGACTCGAAATGCTAAAATAAAGTAATTAGGATTGTCAAGAAACAGATGCACTCCCACAAGTTACAGTTTTTTTCCAGGGATCAAGACACCCACAACTTGGACTGTGGTACAACGGAGCGACAAGAAACGCATAGAAGACGTATATCTCGGATTACATCTGCTGTATTAAGTGTCGCATCAGTATCACGCACAATTGTGTATGACCTACACTGTGGCTTTTTTCTTTTTCAAGCACGTGTCACAATGCAGCGACTGTAAGCGTAGTTTCCAGATAATCACAGCAATGGCCACCTTAAGCACAGAGACCCGACCGGGATCCAAAAGAACATCCAGGAGATTAATTCGAACGCAGAATTGGGGCACAGCTGAGATTGAAGTTCCACTGAATGAAAAGAACAGTGAAGGAGGAGTGCAGTACGATGATATACCATCTCGGTATCATTAATCTTCGCACACGATGCTACGATATTTCTTGCTGAAAATCCAGAGGATTAGAAGGCTAAAATGCGTTTTAACTTGAAACATTTAAGAATAATAAACAAATGCTGGCAGGATAATGACAATTCATAGCATGCAATGCTTTTCATAGTAGCAAGATTTTAGGCAAAGCCATTTAATGTATCAATAGTCCAGAGAGGTGCACCCACGTATGACAGCACAGATGAGGATATTCACTTATTCTCCGAAGATCTGACAGAGACAATAGAAACAATACCAAAGCAAGATGTACTAATTATTGACGGAGATCGGAATGCCAAAGTTGGATAGAAAACGATATTTAAATTAAGGGGATATTAAATCCCACGTTGTTTTAAAACCGAATAAGAAACTCAAAGATTGGAATCAAAGAGTTTCATGCCGAATATAGTAAACTATAAAAGTATCGGCGACTACTAGAAAACGATGGTTGGGAAAAACGTCATCGGAAAATATGGTTTCGGAGAAAGAAATGAACGACGTGAAAAATTGTTAGAATTTGCTGTGAACCACGAGATGATGATCTGTAACACAAGATTCCAACAAAAGGAGTGTAGAAAATGGACGTGGCGATCAAATGATAAAAAAACCAAAAATATGATTGATATGATTAAAAGAAGATGGATAACATCAGTATAGCAATGTCGAACTTTTCAAGGAGCGGATATAGACTCGGACCATAGTTTAGTGATTGCAAACATCAAGATGAAATTAAAAAAGAAATAAAACCCCAACATCAGAAGAGAAGAGATACAGCACGAATAAGTGAAGCAGAAATAGGAAGAAGGTACAAAACAATGTTAGAAGAGAAACCTAAAAGTGTGGAGAAAGAAAAAAACTCGAATTTAAGAGTGAAAAGAGTAATGAAGGCGATAGAAGATGCAGTTGAGAAGAGAAGATCAAGAAGAAATGGATTACACAAGAAACACTGAAGTTAGTACAGGAGAAAAGACTGTTGAAGATAAGAAGGGATACATCGGAACAAATAGAAGAGCAATATAGAAGAAAGTGTAATGAGGTGAAAAAAGCAGTCCGAATGGATAAGATGAAATGGTTAGAAGCCCAATGCAACAATATAGAACAGTACCATGGAGAGCATGAAACAAGGGAGGTATAGAAAGTGACAACCAAAACAGACCACAATTAAAGATGAAAAAGGCAAAGTATTGATGAATAAAGAAAAAATTGTACAGCGGTGGACAAAATACTGTAGTGAGTTATATGAAGAAAAACTAGATTCAGATAGCGTTGGGAAACTGACTGAAGAATTGAAGCAGATATCACCACCAGGTAATGAGCATGATATGGACATTTTAAGAGGAGAGGTAACAAAAGCAATAGGACGGCTAAAACACAACAAGAGTCCTGGTAACGAAAACATTACTGGAGAAATGATTAAATATGGTGGCGAAAGTATGGTTACAGAAATGCACCAACTATGTAATATGGTATGGAAAGAAGGGAAAATGCCACAGGAGTGGGTGAAATTAATATTAATGACACTATACAAGAAAGGAAATAAGCTAGATGTAAAAATTATAGAACAATTGCCTTGATAAGGTGATGTTGATATTGACAGTTCAGGATTGAGAACACAATTGGAAGCATACCTTGCAGACGATCAAGCAGGATTTAGGAAGGATAGAACTACAATTCAACAGATTTTGACAATGCAGTTAATAGCAGAGAAAGCTAGGAGAAAAATCCAAAACATATATGCTTGCTTTGTTGATTTTCAGAAAGCATTTGACAGTATTGACCAGAAAGTGACATTAGCAGTTCTGGAATCCTATGGAATTGATAAAAAACTAATAGCTATATTAAAAGATGTTTATCAGAATGCTGTTGTAGCAGTTAGAATTGGTGATGATTTGGGGAAATGGTTTAAAATAAGCAGAGGTACTAGACAGGGAGACCCAATATCACCAAGCATTTTCATCGCACATTTAGAAAGAGCAATGGATAAAATGAAAGAAGATGCAAAAGGAATATCTGTACACGGAATGGGAATTAACAATCTGAGATTTGCAGATGACATTGTTATTAGTGAAGAAGACGAAAGAGAAGTACAAAAAACACTGAAACTGTTAAATGAAGAAGGGAAGAGATTTGGACTTGTTATGAACTTGGAAAAAACAAAGACAATGGTATTTGGTGAGAAGAACATGAAACAAAAGATACAAGTGGATGGAACTGATATAGAAAATGTAGAACAATTCACATATTTGGGAAGTAAACTGACATATGACTTGGACTGTAAAAAAGAAATAAAGATCAGGATTGTAAAGGGAAGAACAAATCGGAAGGCCATGGATAACATCTGGAAAAGTAAAGTGATCAGTCTGCAAACAAAACTAAGAGTACTGGAAACACATCTTCAGCGGTGTACTGTACGGATCTGAAACGTGGGTAATAAATAAGGAATCAAGAAAAATAATTTTGGCATTTGAAAGAACTTGTTACAGGAAGATTCTAAGAATAGGATGGGTACAGAAAATCACCAGTGAAGAGTTCTATCAGAAGATACAACCAAAACAGAATCTAATGCTGAAGATTATAAAACGGAAGCTGCAATTATTTAGACACATCTGTAGAATGAGTGAGGACCGGAAGATAAAGACATTTATGTGTGGTATTTTGGATGGTTTAAACAGAAGAGGTAGACCATACAGAGAATGGATAGACGATATAAAAGACTGGTGTGGAATGGGTGTACAAAAACTGCCACACTGTGCACTGGACAAAGAAAGGTGGAAGCAGATAGTGAATCAGACATCAACAGGCAGTGAGCCCATGGTTCGTGATGATGATGAATACTTTTCTAATTAGCAGGCATTTGTTAACAGCTGTTCATATATGGGTGATTTATATTAAAATCCACTCTTGCATTGTGTTAATAGCGAGCAACATATATTTATGCTTGTTGTCTGTTAGGAATGTGCAAATGATAGCAAAGATTTATTGATTGTTGCTATGGAAACCGTATTAAGATTTTGAGCAACCACGCTAAATGCTGTTTTCAAGTTCTTTAGTTGAGTTTCTTATGATCTCTGATTTCAGCAGTTTTAGAGACGGAATGCACCTGGGTAACACCAGAGAAGGTGTTTTCTTTAAACCAAAGAAATGGTATTTTTAAAAAAAAATCCGGATTTATCTTTTGACGGAATGAATCGCGACCTTCGATCATTGACGCAATTTTATATTTTTTTTTTTCATTTGATCGAACTATCTAAGCTTTCGTAGTTTCCAGTATTCCTAGGCGGAGGCTGGACTACTGAAAAGCAGCAAATGGAACAAAGGATTAGATTCGTTTGGCGGATCCGCCCCGCACGCACATACGACTTCTGCCCATGCAGTAATCGAGACGCCACTCGACCTGACGTGCAGTTAGATGAGGTTGTTTATTGCCAGCTCGCAGCCGGAGATTATAAAGATCACGTGGCAAGGAAGTAAGATACGCCTCGACTGCGGTGTTTTCAGTTGGCCCACAATGTCGGACGTACTCAGAACGCGTCTATTTCGGGCATTTTCCCAATTCTACAACTTCCGTTATTTGGTGGGAAGGGAGGGGGTTGCGCGCAAATGGTTTAGTCGGCGCTTCCGCTTGTACGGGATGCTGGCGAGTGCAATGTTCCTCGGAGAGAGTCTGGACTGCATGAGAAAGGAAGAAACGCGTTTATTAATGGAATGGGAAAAGCGTTCCAATTAATCTTTGATTGCCGCTGTTAGGAAATTAACGGGGATTGGGTTTAGCCTTTTGGATTCGATCGCTTAAAAAGCAACTTTTTTATTGATTAGTCAAACTTATTTTTTAATAATAATCCACGGTACATTTTGTACTTATTGTAATTAAAATTATTGCTATACATTTTTATGAAAAATAATCTCTAAGCATGTTCGACCATTAACAGTGACACGTTGCAACAGTTGATCTTCCATTTACCAGCTTCATGTCTGTGTGCTAAAATGATTCGATTTAAATCAGTTAAATTTAATTAATAATTAAATTACCAACTGAATTTAATAGTTTTTCCTAAAATCCTACGCTAAAAGGATCGTGTTTTGGATGACTGGCCACAAGAAGTGTACTATTGCAAAATGCATCGAATAAATTATTATAAAATCAATAAATAATCCGCATCTACGATCGTTAAAACTGTAAGAGGGCGCTATAGTCAATCATTCATTACGAAGCTGTTTTCATTTGCGATATCAAAGCTGTTGTAACAAGACAGCAAATCAAACTTGTTTGATTTTTTTTGTAATAAAAATGCAAATACACACTAAATATTTTAATGGATTATGACTTTTTTTATTATATATTTCTTTGTTATTTTAGATCAGACTAATTCTCTAATGATATTAGAAATAACATACGCTATATATATATATATATATATATACAGGGTGTTCGGGATAAATTTGACAGTTTCGTAAGGAAAAAGAAAATCTTCTTTGTATCTATTAAATTTAATGAATTGACAAAAAAACATTACAGGCAGAGTTAATTACAATACTATCAACAAGATTTACTCAAAATAACCACCATTAGCATCGATCACAGCTTCAATTCTGCTTCGGAACCTCGAACAAGCTGATGCTACAGTCTCCCTGGGAAGGGCCGCAAAAACTGTTTTAATTTTATCCATTAACTGGGCTTTTGTATTACTGGAAGTGCGATTGGTGTCTTTTTCAACTGCGCCCCATACAAAATAATCCATGGGGTTAAGGTCTGGGGAGTTTGGAGGCCAAACATTTGGACTGGTGAAGTCGTAGAAATTTTCAGACAACCATTTTTGACTTTTCCCAGAGGTGTGGCAAGGGGCCGAATCCTGCTGCCATACATACGGCCTACCATTGGCTACCCTTGTTATCCAGGGCTTGACTACAGTTAGCAACTCCACGAACAAAGCCCGAATTCCAATGCCAGGGTTCTTCAACACCTGTTCCTGCAGATTTGCGAGGAATTCTGCTGTACGAACGCAATCAGATCGTCTGCTAGGGATCTTTCTTCTTGCTACATCCTCGTAGTCACCATTGCAAGTCTCTAGTTCATGCCTGATTGTTTTTGCTGTATTCAGGGAGCATTGGGCAGCAGTCGTAATATCCTTATTTTGATGGCGGGCACGAATCATCATGATACAAGTTATTCTCTTCCATGATTCAGGTGGGTTCCAGCTATCCATCCTTTCTGACATCTTGTATATGAATGAAGAAGGGTCCAAACTTTTAAATGAAGAGAAGTGTGTGTTAATACATGTAACTTACGGAAAAATATAATTAATTATAAATATGTCAAATTTATCCCGAACACCCTGTATATATATATATACACACACACACACACACACACACACATGTCTAGCTACTCACTGAAGAGACCTCAAAAAAGGTTGAAACCGGTCTGGGTAGTGACCCCCCCACCCATGATGTATAATAGTATACATCTCTTAGTGAGATGTTTTACATTATGGGAAATACTAAGAATAGTGATCAGAGCTTTATCCACCTTTACAACGAATTGCCCTGGTGTTGCACTACCTTTAGACTTGAACTACGTTCAGGCGCAAACTTAACTGTGTTTGCTTACTTGGGAGAAGGAGTAAAAAAACCAAGTTTATAAAATTACTTGGTATCCTTAATATATATATATATATATATATATATATATATATATATATATATATATATATATATATAATTGTAATTTCTAATCTGTTTCTGGGGTTTCTCGAAGTTTGTGTGGTGACCTTAAAGACCATCGCGAGAGACGGACATTGTAAATTTCTTATTTAACAAAACCAGCATGAGAGCAATTACTTTTTATTATTTGAGTATTTATTAATTTAAATAAGATTTATTCACATGGAGAGAAAGCTAGAGAACACTCTGTCTCTCTCTCAAAGTCCATATAATTTTATTTCTTTAATCCTGGTAAGTTTCTGTATTTATTCGAAGATACTTTAAATAGGCGACGCTGTCCAAAAACAAGACTTTGACTTCTAGTTAAAGCTCCCAGAGAACAATTAGAAGATTAAAATAAGAATACAGTTTCTCTGCTTT
Source organism: Typopeltis vanoorti (assembly GCF_054136105.1). NCBI lineage: Eukaryota > Metazoa > Arthropoda > Arachnida > Uropygi > Thelyphonidae > Typopeltis > Typopeltis vanoorti. Next base: position 128,314,108 of record NC_143561.1, read on the forward strand.
TCTTTCACTGCACGATATTTAAGATTCCGTCTCTCTCTTTCTCTCTCTCTCTTGATGGGAAAAAAAAAAACGCATAAAGAACTGTATGGCTTCTTGAAAAAGTAGGGTTTCCCATATGTTTGGCTGTCACAAAGGCAGCTGGTTTTTCCAAGCAGTCTTAATGATTCCTGTTTTTATGGCTCAGTGCCACATGGCGTGTTAGTGAGATGTTGCAGAAGATATCATCGCAGATATGGAAGTGTGTTGGTGGTTTCAATAACCTAATTGAGAATTGCCGGAAAATGAGGTCACTGCTTACAAGAGGGAGGAAGGAATTATGCACGGCATTGATAGGAAGAGAGAATACATTTTGGATAAAAAAAAAAAATGAATAGAGTCAGGAAGACTAATAATGTCTTTAAAATTTTGAGGGACCATAAAAAGAGAAATAATATATATTTTTTAAAAAAAATTGTAATTGCGTCTGCAGCTAATTTAGTCACATTCACATATATCCTTTACGATAATACTTTTACTTAATTAAGAAGCATGTTTGTAAAAAAAAAAAAAAACCTATTCAAGACCAGCTAGTTGTCCTAAGACTTCTTCAGTTGACAAGACTTTCAAAAATAAATAAGATTGAAGCTGTAATATCTGAGAACCTTTCGACAGCGTCATAGAAGAGAGACAGAACAGTGTTCGAAATCAAACATCAGTCACGTGATTATGAGAATTGATTTTTCGTCAGGGAAGGGGGTTGTCCATTCGGATGCTGGCATTCAAGAAAGCGGAGGTATGAACAGTTTCAGGATGTGCAGGTCGAGTCTCCTGACCCCTGAACGTTTCCCACCAGCACGCGTGTCTTGGATATCGGCCAGATGTGACGACGTTCTCCCTCCCTCCCTCATGTCGTCAGCCGTGCCGCTCGGAGTCTCGTGACCGGGATGAGGGATGATGCGGGAGTGGAAGAAGTGGAAATGGATTGTAACTTACAGATGTCTTTTGTTCCTTTCTGCAGCGACACTTCATTTTACTGGTGACGAGCGTGCGCCCCCTCGTGGACATCCGTCAAACCGAAGGGTGCAGTTGAGCGAACACGGCGCTGGCAGTAATGGATCGAAGGCTTCGAGCGAAGTGTCGCAGGGAAGGCAATTGTCCTTCCACTCGCACACAAAATGGAATTACAAAGGCCCTTGAATGTCGGATTGTCCTCGGGGAGGGAGGACTTAATAATATTTCGAAGCACTTTACAGATCCCCGTGCCAACTGATCTGACCTCAAGTGGAAATGCCGCAAATGAAATTTCGACTCCCGTCACGCGGTGGAAGTCGTAGAAGTTTCCGAACAGCAAAGCAACAGATGAATGCTCTGCGCTTGAGTAAGAAAGGATACAAGGGTGCTGCTTTCAAAGCGAAATCAACGCCCTCTTGCGGTTTTTTCCCCGTTGGGAAACGATTATTCTCTAATTAATCCCTAGAACTGTTGAACTCTGGTTGTCTTCCTCCCCGCCTCAGTGTGTGTGTGCTTTTTGCAGGCCACCCAACACGCTTTGTCATTCAGCAACTCTAACGAGCAGTTGAGTGTGATGATCTGCATCTGTCATCTTGGGGAACTTCAGCTTTTTTTTTTTTTTTTTTTAATAGGGAGAGTCCATCTTAGCATCATGGAGGGAGTAGGGAAAAGGAACGTTGTGTATATCATTAAAATCGCCGTCTTTAATTGATACTTTTCTAATATTAGGCCTAGTCACTAAACCATACGCAATCCATTTTATACGCTCGTGATTGTTTCCTCACTTCCATTTATCTTGTGACTGTTCGAAGACGCCGCATGAGAAATGAATTCGCTTCTAAGCTTCGTTTGGTCCACTCATTTACACAACTCAGTACGACCGTTCGTTATTCAGACGTTTTTTCTTTAATTTTTTAACCTAACTTGTGTTTGTTCTTAAAGGCACTTAAGAAAGGAAGCGACCATGCCCAAGAGGTAGAAAAGCAAGTAGCGACACGTTACTAATCTTCCAGAAATAATATAAAACAAAAAAATGAGTTTTGTAATAAAAATAAATCGGTAAAATTTAATTTAAAAATAAAAAAATGAATTTAAAAATATATAAAAGAGTTTTGCATACTGCATAGCATTAGATAATTCAGAGAACCTGGTCAGACGGTCGAATTCTAAAATGAGATGGAGAAATTCCTCTACTAAGTGTTCCAGGTAAGATTTATGCAAGCATACTTGAAAAGAGGTTGAGAAAAACTGTGGAAGAGAAACTTGGAGAAGAATAAGATGAGTTCTGGCCAAATACAAGTTGTCAAGATCAGATGTTCACTTTACGACAATAGTCGAGAAATCACGGAAAATGATAAGGATCTGTACTTAAGTTTTGTAGATCTAGAAAAGGAAGACCAAGATGGAGATGGATTGATTCAGTCAGAAGTACTTTAGATTACCGAAACGTTAGATATTGGAATGCTAACAGGTAATAGACTAATTTGGAGGGAAATTGTCGATAGGCGATTAATAATAATAATGGCAAGTTAATCATGTAGTGCTGCCATAGTAGCTACTTGTCAGGAAAGTGACGATAAATAAATAAATATGCAACACAAATAAGTAAGTTGTAATGCACTACATTATTTTGAACTACTACTGCGACCGTATCTTCTAAACTAAAACTGGGATTCTTAGTGATCGATCCCATTCCTCACTAATGGTGCTGGATCGATTTTTTCTAAAAAAAATTATGACTTTAATTTCGTGTTTAATTCAACATTATCTAATTTGAATGAAATAACTGCAAAGTTGAATCCAACTCCTTCAGAGCATTTATGTTTGAAAATGTTTTAGATACTTTTTAAATGAAAATTTTATTTATTAAAATACAAAACCGTTATATATTACAACGCATATAATTAAATAAATTGCCAACGTACACGAAAGCGTGTCTGTAATTAGTAATCATTTGGGGTTTGCTACTGTGCTCACGACGTTGTAGGGTGGAATGATTGAATATTTCGTGCTGGTGATGTGCTTTAGAATGTTGACCATTTGAAATCTAAGGGATTCGTACGATCCGTCCAAGATTAGTTAATAATCTACCTTTAGCGTTACGGGAAACCATTTTAATTAGTCTATGTAATAAAATGTATTGCAGAACAAGAACTTCAAGTGTTTATTCGACGTAAGTAAAACAAACATTAAAGACGAGCATGGATCAGTTAATTTACTGCAGATTGTGCTAAAAAAATGCATTGTAAATAAATGTTGTACATTAAATATTATTCAGAAACCAATGAATGCGAACACGATATTCAAAACTTCATTAGAGGTGGGCCATGTTGCAGCTTCATTTTTAACCCAAATAAACCGGCTTAACGATCCCTTTTGCTTCCGATTTTCCATCTCTCAGCTTTTCATTTATGCCTCCAGAAAGGTATGCAACAGGAGCACGTGGCAAGGACTGCTGTGGCACATCCCCGAGCATCGAAGTGACCACGTGGATGGAGCTTTTCATTTGGAGAGCTAAAGATTGGGTGACAGAAATATAAAATGGCACTGCAGGGTACAGTTCTCCCCCCCCTTTGCCTCAGTTATCTGAAAAAGTGAACTGTTGGCTGAGCTTGTGCTGACAATTGAGACTACTCCACCATTTATTTTAAAGCGGAGATGGGAGAGACGGTACGCTATCAAAATATAACTGCCTAGCATTTAAAAAGATTACTTGCTAACTGCATTATGATTATACTTCAAACTGTGCAATTCGCCAAATATCTTTCTGTGCTCCCCTTAGTCCGAGCTGCTTACTCAGTATTCAATTCTTGACTATGTTATCGCGCAATAAATTGTCTCTAACAATTTGAATTACTGCGCTTTTGGTGTTTTATAGTAGCCTATGTAATGTGTATTAATTTCTTAGTAACAGACTGGATGTGAATTTTTCTTTTCAAATTGTGGTCCACGTGTATACTGTTTTCGCTGATGGCAACTGCAATCACTTTGGGGATCGCAGGAAGTGGAAGGCAGTTGAACACTTGCAGTCTGCTTCTGTTCTTTTCATTTCAGGAAAAAAAACAATAAATTTGTGTGTAAAATGTTACTAATGGCGTTTATTTTTGTTTTTAGTGCGGCTTGGCAAAAACCTAATGTTTCACTTGCACTTTTAGCAGTCCAACATTGCATGACCATGGAAGCTTGCACAAAAGTTCTGCGGGATGTAGAATCAAGATCTTATTTGACTGTTAATGCATTCCTTTATCTCTAACTAGAAACGTCGGGCAAGTCATGGCCGCTTTTACGTCCTGAAAAGACGTAAATGTGCCTTTTGGCACAAAGGATGAAATGTGCGAAAATATTCCTCTTGGTGCATTTTCGCCAGTAACTGCGATGCTCGAGCACGTGGTTCTTCATTTTTTACGGCTTTCGTGACTTGTGTAAATTTGTATTGTAATACTCGAGAATTAATTCATTCCATTACGATTTCTGGAAAAAATTGAAATTTTCGTCTATTTTGCACGGAGAACTGTGGACAGATTTGCCACGAGAGAGAAAAAATGGCACGTGTGGTCAGTGACGCATCACGCAGGTTTAAGGCAATTTCAAGATTATCTTGATAAATAAGTCATGGCTTTATAAATAAAATCGCGTATGAATAAATAAGGTAAAGCACGCATTTAATAAAATAATCCGCCGATTCACCTGACCTTTTATTCGTAAGGGAAAAAAAAAATACCCGCTTGAAATGAACCCTTCATAGTGATAAGTTAGATCTGCAGTAATACTGCGGTATCTAAGTTTTAGTGTAAGACGGAATTGCACGATATTATATTATTTATAATGTAAATAAATGATATTTATTTATGTTATATTCATTATCACAAAATAATATAACTACAGAATAGTTTAAACGACTTTTTTTTAGTAAAAAATGCCGATGAAATGAACTGGCAGATGGATGCAGACGAACAAACACTGGCACGCCCCACAACGGCACATAAGTTCCAACGCACTTCATTATCGCTAAGCCTAAACTTCGGGCATAACATACGAAGGTTAGACTATTTTCAAGATTAACTGCGCTGTTTAATCTCATATTGACTTTGCTATTCCGACAAAGCAATTCCCCTGCTAAATATATCGCAGCTTTATTCGGTACACTGTCGTTTATGTTCAGCAAATGCAATCGCTTTATCTCTGTCAGCTAATAATGCGTGTTTGTCTTTTGCAACGCGATCTGACATTGCACGGTTAGGCTGGCTTTTATGTGCTGTAAGCACCAGCATGGCCAGGAATAATTAGACGAAACCGAAGAAAAATCGTTTCGAAAGTGCGCAATAGGGAAAACTGGGGTCAGTTTGACCCCTTTCACTCCTTGATTAACAAAACAAAAAGTCTGATATATATTTTGTTTATTTGTTGTTGATAGTATTCTAAGCTTCTGAGAGTTTATTCCGAGGCACAGGTTCTTGACCTTTTTTTTTTTTTATCTGCGACCCCTGGCAGTTACGTGAAGTTAGGTTTTTTATACTCGTATGTCGGTTTTTGAGCAGTTTTAAATAAAATGAGAACGTATTGAGTACACACACACACACACACACAGTAATATTTAATGTTATGGTTTACAAACTTTATATACGCAGATAAAAATGAGAAAAGTTAGAATGAAAGGTTGTAATGAATAATAATTTCTAGAATAGTAAATATTTAATTGACTCACGTTTATCAATGTTTGCTGCGGCCCCCGGGGGCGGGGTCGCGACCCACGGTTTAAGAGCCACCGTTCTAAGCTGTTCCCACAATTCCTTGTTTTACGTTTGCTTTGCAAAAGTACAGTTGACCCTTGAACAACGCGGAGGGTTGGGACGCCGACCCCCCGAGCAGGCGAAAATCCGCGTATAACTTTGGATTTGCCAAAAACCTACTAAGAGCGTACTGTTGACCGGAAGCCTTACCGATAACGTAAACAGTCAACGAACACATATTTTGTATGTTACATGTATTATATTTTGTATTTTTCCAATAAAGTAAGCGAGATGAAAGAAAAAGTTATTAAGAAAATCCATTTACAGCACTGTATTTATCGACACCTTAAGTTTACAAGATGAATCGTATGTCTGTCAGTACATATATCAATATATTAATAGATACACTGTAAATATTATGCGTATTACTAACACTAGACATCAAAAATGAAAAAATAATGTGAAACCGAAATTCCTCTTTCTTTCCAGGTGTAATGGTTCATGCATTGATAAGCAGCAGTATGATTGCTTTATGGCAGCCTAGTAATGAATGAATCGTTATAAAATTTTTATTTTATGCTAATGAATTAAATGTAACTAATTAATAACAGTTAATTTTATGTAGTTATAATTTAATACTGCATCTTTACGTTTGTGAATGGTGCCATGTACGGTCTGTAAGTGTTTGTGCGCACAAGTTTTGATAAATTTTAACTTTTCATAATAGATTTGTGTACAATTTATGCAGTCAATGATAAAATAGACTATCTGTATTGAGAAAAAAAAATAATAAAAAGAATAATAAAAGAATTTCAGATAACAAACACGAACGTAATTGGTGTAATCTGATACTTATCGTCATGCATTTCAAGGATTTAGGTCCTTATTGTTTATCGTGGGCTAAGAAGTCATCGGCAAATCTACTGATTCTGTTGCTCGTTACTTAAGGCACGGTGTCCATATCACTGCCCGCGGTGCGATTTTGTGCAGCCCCCTGTGGGTTTTGATTTTCACGAGCGAAAAAACAAAATAACAAATTGAATCGAATGCGTATTCGATATTTTAATTTTATCACTAATCGATAATCTTTATTTGGTGTATTCGCATCGCTATGTACCCACGCGTTTTTCAAATATTAGATGTGTCAAAGGAGCGTCCTTACACCGTTTTGTTCCAACGCGCATGTCCGGGTGCTCACGGAGAACGTGAGCGCGCGATTGGTGCGCAATTAGTGTTGTTCGTTTGTTCAGCTATCGAGGTTGTGTCGCTGCTGCTCACTAAATTACTAGATACGCATTTGTGATGCGGCCCTCGGATTACCCAAGGTCGGACAGCCCTGACTTAAGGCATGCCAGGTTTCCGATGAAAACAAACGAAATGCATTTAGAAATCGTAAGTCCAGGAACCAAAATGTTAAAATAAATGAAAACACTGTTGCTGTCTGGCGGCGAAACTTTTTGGCACACTAAACGGGATTTGCAGATGTTACCTTGACACTAATTGATGCACTTCGAGCGACTCTGCTCGAGCCAGAGTGCACTTGCAATCTTCTTTCACAGGAAGCGCTACTAAAAGGGTGGGCGATGGTCTATCCCCCCCCCCACACGTTCTTCCCACAGAATAAAAACTCTCCTAATTGATTAGGTGGGAAAGAGGAGAAAACTCGAGCAACTCCCTCCCTGGGGTCACTTTTATGGCACGTGCATTTTTCTCTCCCTCCTCCAGAGTGGGATAAATCCGTCTCGAATGCGAGGGGGGGGGGGGCAAACATCTCCAAGTTTCCTTGACTAAGGACGCCTTGGAGTGGCTGTGCCTCGCTTCCGGCTGGAGTTTTGTTTCACGCGCGCCTGTTTTTCTCCGATGAAGTTCAGAGGTCATCGCGGAGGAAGGGTCAGTGACCGCTCCAGGAATTGACTTTCTCTCGAATACCGTTTCCGTGCACTGCTATTCTGCGGTCACCTAGTTTCGGGAACGCGTTAGGCCATCCTCTGATCCCACCCCCGTTCGTCTGTCGGAGAGCAGTGCTCCGGATCACCTTCTCAGCATTTCCCTTCTTTGACCCCCCGATTTCGCGAGATAATCTTCCGATAGAAATCTTTCCGATGCGCATTCTGCGCAGTGTAATTTGTGTTTGCAGAGGGTGGAAGAGCTTGTCAGAGGACGTTGTGATGAACGAGTTGGTCGTGCTTCGAAAAACAGCGTTCATGAAGCGAGAGAGAGTACTTACGGTGATTACACGTATCTCTCTGTGGACAACCCCGAAAGAACGGGGGGGGGGGAAGAGGTTGTCCGCATACCTTTGCTGGCTGTGTAAAGCGGCACACTGGCCCACTTCGGGAGAGCCGAAAGAGAGGGACAAAATGATTAGTAATTGGAGCCTCGGGTTTTAGCTGGCTGACATTATTGTGCGGATGGGCTGAAGGGTTGTTTCCCTCGAGTGGAAGAGAGAGAGAGAGAGGTTGGGCCTTTGATGGATGAGGGTTGTTAAGAAGCACGGTTACGTGTGATACCTCTTGTAGCACGGCTGGAAGTTTCACGAGAACGAAGCAACAACTGTTACGCGCATTCCACCTGTCGGCAGATTGATTCCGGGTCCAAACGTGTGGATTCCGACAGTGTTGCTCCCAACGCGTCTCTTCATTTCTCGCTATCATTTTCGTTCTCTTAGCTCGAATTAGGTCTCGGCAGGCGCCTTCTGTACCGCAATTGAAAGTAAATAATTTTGTGCGACACACCTCCCCCCATTTTTTTTTTTTTTATTGTTTTCTTACAGGGAAGGTCTTCGTGAAGTGCATTACAACGTTCATACCGCTAGTTATGTTTTTTTTTTTTCTTTTGATATCGAAGAATGTAAATCATAAAAGCAGTCAGAGGCGGTGCTGCCCTCTACCCCATTTAACAAACACTATCCATCAGCAGTGACGTTCGCTGTCTGAGTGCTTATGTTCACCACTTTTCGCTGTCAGATCTTGATGGATAATTGGGGATTACTGGAGCAACCCTCTCTCGAAATTTTAGGTATCTCTTGCTATTTCTTATGATTGATAGCACTTGTTCAGCGCACGAACACTTTCCCTCTGGAACTGTTTGAAACTTAAACAGTTTCAAAGAGAAATGAAAAAAAAAGGGGGGGCGGTGAAACGCTGTTTTCCGGTTATCGAGAGAATTTTCTGCTTTGTTAATTGCTCCAATTCACTGGAAATAAATATGAAATCAAAAGTGCACCAAATTGAAGACAAGCACTTTTTATTCCACGTGCGTGTCTTTTTAGGGAATTAAGCCCAACAATCTCGAAACAGCGAACGTCTAAGTGACATGCAAGAAAGAAACTTTCGGGATCATGCAGATTGCGAATTCTCAAGACTGGATTTTTTTTTCTTTTTAAAAAGAAAAAAAAACAAAACTAAATAAAAGTTTTGGGATGTTCATGTCTGTGCGAAAGAGATCATGTCTGTCTGCAGTTGCATCTTTTTAAGAACGTAAAGCTAATTATTTTGAATTATCATTCCTAACGGCCTTTTTTTGTTTTTTCCATGTGCAGTAGAAGTCTGCCATAACAAGATTCCACATAACTAGAAAAAGTATATCGAACCTTAATTCCCTAGTGCAGGATGAACAAATGAAAAGATTGAAACCAAAGAAACTGTCGAAACGTTATTACTGGGCTGTACAATTAACGGGTGGTCTAGAACGATGCATTTTGTGTTTGCTTGGACTGTCAACGAATACTCCACGTGACAGTTCCACTTAAATAGCTCATTTGCTATCGAAATTTCTGGTTACTGCAGACGTATGTCAATATTCTGATCAGTCATTGGGAAATTGCTGCTTTCCCGCATGCAAATCATCCATCTGAATTCTCTTCTCTTATGCATGCTGACATCAGACTGCCTGCCGATAGCCACTGCTACCGACAACAGTACGATGCTAAGAATGACAACAGCCATTGCCGAAAATTCGTGAATATCGATTAATTGCAGCATCCACACAAATTGAAACCAGAAGATTTTGTTGTGGAGAACTCTTTCAGCGAAGGAAGTCCACAAGACTCGGAACGTGGAACTGAAAACCACGTGAGAATTGATAATTGTTCTTGGGTGTTTATTGATCTGAATTTCGTCGAGAATGTTCGTATGTTAAAGAACGTAGTTCAAATATTCGTTACACGCGCACACAACTAGAAACTGGCGGCAGCATTCTGTTGCTATGAAGAGAGCATTTTCACCCGCAGTCGGTTACGTGGAGCGCACCGGCTGCAGAGCAACGAGTCGTATTCCCCCCCCCCCCATTATATGTAATTAAATATTTGATAAAAGGGTGCACGGAGTACATTTCTTAGATTAGTTCTCGAAACGGATGCATTGTGCTGTCTCAAAGCTACGCCAGTTGCCGTAATTGTTGCTATGGTTACGCTAAGAAACAAACATTCCTTACGAGAAGTCGTCTCGTTTCGTTTCGGCCTAAGAAAAGTAAACGGCACTCAGAACGTGGAAGCGGAGGATATTTCAGGGGTGAACTGACGGGTGGAAGCGAAGCGCGTGGTGTCCTCTTACCTCCGGTTCTGGTTCTCGGGAGAAATGCACCGAGTGAGGGTTGCTGTTTCTTTCGGTGGAAAAATAGTAATACGAGACTTTTGCCGCAGTTGAACGGAAAGTGATATTCGAAGAAAAGATCACGTCACGGAGATCCGTCACTTGTGCGGGAGATTAATTAGCAGACGCCGAATGCAAATCCGTATTTTCAAAAACCCGCGATTGCACCGATAAAAAGAACCTTTGGGAGAAATCGGAAGGCGATTCGAATCGAGAATCCTGTCTGCAGAAATGATTTCACACCCGGACTGGACTTTCGTGTTTGGCTTTCGTTGTCGAAACGGATGTGAAGAGCGAGTCTGCGGATTAACCTTCTCCACTCCGGGTCATGTCCACATATGAGCGAAGGAATTGTAAATCGCACACGTTTTATAACAAGTCGGTCGCTTCCATTCTTAGCTCAGCATCGACAACGAAAAGATTTGTCTTCCAGAAAGCTCATCAAGACCCGTAAAATCCATTTCAATGAACGAGCAAATAATCGATAAAAGAAAAAAACTTCTGCAGTCACGAAAAATGAATTTCTTAAAGAGTGGGCCAAAAGAACGAAGGTAAATTTTTAGGCTTCATTTTTTTCTTTCTTTTACTGTTTGTCGTAATCTAAATAAGTTCGCTACTTGTCACGCAGAGAAGAAAAGTGTTTAAGACGCTGTGTTGCTATGGTAACTTAAACGCTGTGCCGGAATTCAGGGAGAACACTTTCAATGGGAGTTCGCACTAGTTTGTATGGAAGTGGATTTGAAGTGCGGGCGACATTCGCATAACAGAGCAGCCACTTTCCGCCTCGCACTTACTTGCTCTGTCAAGACGAACGCTCTCCCTTTTGCCACGATCGGTGGAATGCGCCTCGGTGCAGGAAGAGGTCATCAATATTTCCTATTAAACCCTACAAGGCAGCGAGCAGTTCTCGTCTTAGAGCGCGGACAGGCAGGCAAGTGGGTCAAGGTTATTCCGCTTCTCCCACACGACTCGGCGGGGGAGTGGACGTCTCCATGCCAGGCGTACACGCGCACAACGCTTTTTTTCGCGTTGCAGCTTCCTTCAGGGAGAACTTCGAACTACCCACTGCGACCACCTCCCGAGGCTTCGATGCGAGGGACGTGCTAATAGGATTAGTTAGCCTTTGAAACGCTGGCATGTACCGTACAAATATCTTCATCTTATCAGCACGAGGGCCTCATCACGTCTCTCCCCCTCCTCTAACTTTCCAGTGTGTGCGCTGATTTTATTCTCACCCCTGATTTTTTTTCTATTTTTTTTTTAAATTTAACTTTTGAATCTTTCTTGAGTATATATTTTACAGGCATACACTTTAAGGCAGAGTCCTTCTTTGCTGATATTTTAAAATAAGAAGAGGCCTTTCAAATGTCACTGAACCTGGCTGATGCATTTACCTTTCTTTGAAATGGCGAATGCTGACGTGTAGCATCTGCTGTTGTCACTCGTGTGTTATGATTGAATCGTGATTAAATAACCAGGCATGCGCATACCATAAACCTTATGGTCTCTCGTATATAGGAAAATAGGGACGACACCGATCCCTATCCTGCACGTTAGTTCGCCATTGGAGAGAAAGCTCCCCGATCGCGAGTGACGATGTGTTCGTTTACAATTTCGCCTTCTTACGAATGCCGATGTTTGATTCGACTTCGGCAAAAATATGAAATGTTATTCGCCAAGCAAATACCGAATTCAATTTCAGCTTTTTTTTGTTTTGTTTTGTGAAACGCTGTTTTCCACATTGCATCATTTTGAGCTTCAGAAAAAAAAAAAAAAAAAACCCAATATTATTCGTGCGTCATTATAGAAGAAATAATTTGTAGATAATTTTTTTTATTCTCCTCCTTTTTTTCCCTTGTGTGTTCGGTTATTATTATTTTCGCTTTCCCAATTTGTTTTAAAATTTCGATTCAGGATTGGTTTTGATGTTTTGTAAACATACTTTGGAATTTCTTGCCGTTTTTCTCATTTTTCCTCCAAATAATTTTTCTTCTTTTTTCGGATTTTTTGTTTATTTATTCATTTTTTGGGGATTAACAAATTCGTAATATTTTAACAGAATACTTTTCTAAACTGATCTGGGTGGCTGCTGCTGGACTTTTTCTTCCCCCCTTAATTTTTATCGTCTGGCAAATCAGTTCATTTTTTTCCATTTTGATTTCCGAAGTCTTTCGCGAATATTTCGTTCCGATGCGGTTTACTGATTTTCGTATTTTTTTCGAGTCGTATTTTCCGTTATGCGATAAACGAGGAGACCCATTTCGTCCGTCGAAGTGCTCTGCAAGAAAGCGTTCGACGTGTCTGCGCGAGAAGTAAGATAAGGGAAAGCGCACGCGATTGTTTGGGGAAGGAGCAAATTCGGTATTCGCAGTTAACAACCGCTCAATCAATAATTATCCGCGCGTAGTTCGATCCCGTGTTTATAATGCGGCAATCCCACAGAAGCGCCATCTCTGTTAGGGAGCGAAGATAAGAGGAGAGAGAGAAAGGCTTTGGCGTACTTTTAGTGGAATCACCTGAAGTAATGACCATTTTCATTACTTCGCTGCCAGCAATCGATTTCCACCGGCAGGTGGCGGCGCTCATCAGCATTTCAAATGCGGCATCGGGAGGTCGTCAGAATTCGGCTTACTTTTATTAATCGCCCGCGTGAAATGTCGATAAAAGTCTGCGTGAGCGTTTGATTCCGAAAGTATCTTCGAGATGCCTTCACGACGCTGGAGGAGGCAGGAAAATGGAGTGGTGTTCGAAGGATGTCATGTGACCCAAACACTTTGGGAAGAGGGGGGGGGGACGAGCACGGACATTCACACGGCTGGCGTCATCCTCGTTTTGAAGTTGTTGGAAAAACCTTCCGAACAATGGCATCAATTTCTTGCCAATTTTTCGCACGCCAACCAGTAGAGGCCGCTTTCGAGTGAGTGCGCTTGTAGCGTCGTTCGCTGCAGAGCGGTGAAGAAAGGCAACTAATTAGATAGGACGTAATTAAGAATGGCGCTTAGTTTATCACAAGTGCCTAATTAATTGACTGTAGATTCCATCGTAGAACTGATTTCGTATTGATTGTGTTCGTCTTCTCGTGGAGAACTAGCTGAGTTACCTGGAGTTTGGAGCTCGTCCTCTCTTGATGTTTACTAAAAAAATTCCTATACACCACTTACAAAATAGATATTATTGAGGGGGGGGAAAGTTATATCGGTAAGCTCGTATTTCAGTTGTAGGAAAAATTTAGTAGCAGTGGGATTGCGTTTCCCTTCTTACTGCTCTCTGAGTTGGCTAACCGCTTTGGAAACCTCGAAGGGCCTTTCTTTTTCTAGTGCTTGTTCTTATTTTAAATCTATCTGCATCCGTCAGTGTTTTTGGTCCTTAATATTGTTGTATGAAAGGGGGGGGGGGAAGAAAATAAATACCGGATGCCTGAAAGGAAACGTTGACCTCCGAGTTTGATTGTACGCAGTGTTGAATCTCGCGCTCAGCGTGTTTTGCTAGTTTTCAAACAGACACACATCCGTACAGTAAGCGACTGTTTTCGCAGCCTGTTATCCTTCTTAATGAAAATATCGACAAGGAAAAAGAAAAGATTAATAAGAGGGGGGGGAGGACAAAAGAGACTCCGCTCAGTACTTCAGCTGCGACCGAATATTTGTTCCTCTTTTTTCGAAGTCAAATTTTTGAGTTTGCCACGAATTTATTTGTGATTTTGGACCACGGACACCCTCATTCTCCCCGTGGGTCGAGTGAAGAGGAAATGCGAATCGTGACTACCAAACCAGCAGTGCAAATTCGTATCAACATAACGATGAATGCTGCTCTTCCTTTCTGTTCGTGCGATCATTTCCTTGTAACCCGAGTTTTGCTCATTCAAAGACTTATTCCTTTTGGGGAAAAAAGAAAAAAAAAAAAGACATTTCTCACATGCCCACGAACAAACGAAATTAGGTCCATGCCCATGTCGTTTGTTGCTATTAAAAAGCTGGTTAATTACTCACGATTAATTAACCGATTCGCTCAACTGAAGGAACCCGATGCACCAGGAACTGCTAAGAACGTGTCCCGATGCCCCTACGCACATTCTTTTTTTTTTTTTTTTCATAATATTCGTGGACTTCATTTGCTAGTACAGTTTTCGAGTCATCCCAGGTTTGTTTAAATTGGACAATTTATAAGAGCATCGCGGCTAAATTCGCTAAGCAAGAAAACTTCGAACCAAAGTTAGTTGAAGTTTAATTTTTGACATTCGGATTTCTAACCGCTCGAGGATCCAGATGTTTGTCGCAGACATCCACAAGTGTTCTCGCGAAAATCGACAGCCAAAAACTTAACAGTCACAAACTGCATCGCATGTTTAAAAAAAAAAAAAAAAAAAGGCTAAAAACAGCAAAAGTATTAAAATGTTGCAAATATTAATTTGAGTAATTTTTCATAAGTTTATGAAAGGGTTGCAAAGCCATCACATTACATTATATAATATATCGCAATAAATGCGTAATATTTATGTCAGCTTTTAACTAGTGTAGACTTTCAAACTAGTTGGAGACCCCTCCCCCCTCCGAATTCCATCTGTTCGATATGATTCCGTTTTTATGAACAAAACATTTCGAAATGACATCCGAAAACTCTCTCTTGCTGGTTTGGAGGGGAATGAAATGTGGTTGATTAAAATTTCGCATTTCAATTCAATCTTTTAACGACAAAATTAGGGGAAAACAAATGATGTCTACAATAAATGCATATTCCGAAAAATAGATTCCCTTGTGAATGACGCCACCATACAAGGGGGAAGAGAGGGGATGACAAAACGCACTCTTTATTATGTCTGCAATAATTCGCTTGCTTGTTCATGATCGTGAAGATTTTGACTTTTTTTTTTTTTTTTAGTTTTCCCTCATTTAACTCGCGTTCTTCTCGGTGCGATTTCTCCCGCCCACAATGGAGAAGCATCGCTATCAGGAGCGAATTTTGATTTCTGATGTGATTGTCGCGTACTTCTTAAGGATATTTCTTAAACGCTTTCGGTTTTTGCAAATGTCTTTCACAAGAGCAATAACAAACGCGTAATCCAGATCCTGAAAGCACCGCCGTAGTCTTCGTTTCTTTTAATTTCGCTTCTCCTCTTAACCCCTTCTTTAACGCAACATGCTCAGACAGTCCATTCCGTACTTTGTGACCGTAGCTCAGCACAAAGAGATCGCCGGAGACGAAGATGCTTCGCAGAACAAATAGTTGAAAGTTTTTGAAAATGTTTCCTGGGAGATATCCGAAGTGAGCGAAGTTTTCGAGGTCCCTAAAGAGTCCGATTATTGATTAAGATTAGTTTCGAAACTGACCACTGAGAAGAGGACATTCGGTATCGGAGTCGCCTTGATATTGCGCTACTTGAAAGACACGAACTCTATCAACGAGCCCCTTTTCTTTGTGATAATGGTTTCGCTGGTCTGACAGCTGTCGCGAACTGTTGGTTCCCATCCGAATTACTTCCTCTTTTAAAACCGCGCGGTGTTTTCTTCGTTCAGTTATTTTTGTCTTCACAAAACAAGCGGTTTTGGATGTTGGTGAAAACAAAAGCTATGAGGAACTCGTAGCCACAGCAGAATAAAACGGAATATAAAATAATAAAACAGAAAAACAATCTCTGGCTCCCCCCCCCCAAAAAAGAACCTTGTATTAATCTATATCAGGATACAATAAAAGAAAGAGAAAAAAAATTCTAATATTCCGAAAAAAAACCTGTATCTTTTTTATTGAAGTAACTTGGGAACATTTTGGTCTGTCGAGAGCATAATTTGGAGTAATCCAAATGACCCTCACTAAAGATTTAGAGTCCCATATTAAAAAAAAAAAAAAAAAAAAAGAAGCAGTATGCTTCTGCGGCCTCTCATCTGTGGGCTTCGCATAAAAATAAATAAGACTATCGCGACGACCCACTAGTGGGCTTTTGTCTTCTTAATGCTAGCATTATTTGAAATTTCCATCAAGTACGTGGAGAAGCAGCGTAAAAAACGAAGCAAGACTTTTTTTTTTTTTTACAGTTTAACAGTTTTTATTATTCACATCACGTTTACAAATTATACTATCCCACTTGTATAATTATGACAAGAATTCACAATACAATTCAATGCACAGTACAATATTACAAAATAAAACTCAAGTATTGCTATCATATTCTGTTGGTACTAACGCTTATTTTGGCTATTATTTTATCATGATTAATAAAAGTTTTCTCATACATGCAAGTAGAATATTTCGAATGGTTTCAAAGTTATGATAAGTAACTGGTTTAGAGTAATGTAAGTTAGTTAATGCAAATATGTGTAATCAAGGGCCGTAGCCATATTGGTTACTAGAAAGGTAATTAGCTCAAAACAGACCACTGAGAGTCCGGGGACCGCATCTAAGAGGGCTCCCTCACCAGTTATAATAATGTACACGTTGATATTTTAATACCTAATTGAATGAACCGATTTGTAATCCAATACCTTAATTGGTTATGATATATGAGTTATAAGGATCCCTTATACGTTTAAAGTAATTGTCAACATTCTTGAATCCCACGAGGTAGTTTCTCAATCCTTTTTCTGAATACATATTCTGAAGATTTAATTTCATTCGGAAGTTTATTATAGCTGCTCGCCGCAATGTACTCGAAAGATTTATGAAACATTTCTTTGTTAGCCTTAGGTACTTCCGGCGTGTTTCGACCGCAGCGCAATCCATAGTCTACATTATATACCAAGAAACTTTCAGCGTTCCTTTTTACATATAACAGACAACCATAGAGAGAGATATGGTTTCTGAAATGGTAGAATATTATGAACGATATATAGATCATTGGTTGAGTGTGCGAAGTAGGTAGTAGTTATGGCTCTAATTATTCTGTTTTGTATTCTTATTAATGGAAGCAGATTGTTATAATAGTCTCCTCCCCAACAGGTAATGCTATATTGCAGTGAAGAATTTACCCAGGAATAGTATAAACATCTTAGGAATGCTGCATTTATAAAATTTTTAACATAATATATTCTTGCAGACGTAGACTTCCGTGGCTAATTGGTTAAAAAGACATATTTCGGTGATTACACCACATTTTTTATTATTCAGTTATACAAAATACTGAAATAATAGTTCCGGACAAGTTTCGTAAATCGTAGTATTAACATCTTCATGGGGTAAATAGTATAACTTAAATTTGAAACAAGAGAATTTATAAATACAAATCATAACCGTCTGGCTATTCATAAAGCTCAAATAACAGAATGCAGATATAAAACGTTATTGACGTTGAACAATACTGGACGATGTCACGTGTTCTTGTTCTCGTTCATACCCTCCGAGCTCAGATTGAGGTAGATTTTTTATTAAAGCTGACCACACTTGATAGAGAATTAAACCTTGATTTTTATTGCATTGGGTTGGATTTTTCGGCATATTAGGAGCTTCTTTAAATTTTCTTATGTAGCAGTTGTTTTCTATGTATGACATCGTCGTTTTATGCCAGAGTACATCGTGTCCAGTGGAAGTGGTATGGAAAGCAAGACCCGTTGTTTGTTCTCTTTTGTATTGTACGTCTTTTTGGTGTTCAGCCATGCGTATTTCTCCTGATCTTCCTGTCTGTCCTACGTAGTAAATCCCGCAAGAGCAATGGATTTTGTAGACGCCTGGTTTTTTTAAAAATATGATGAGGTGGTTTTGGTGGATGTAGGAATCTTGAGATTTTTTCCATAGGAAGGAAGGCTACTCTTACGTTGTGTTTGTTCATTAATTTGGCTAGCTTATCTGTAACATTTTTGATATCATCATCATCATCATACGTATCAAGGATTTAGGCCTAGTATGGCCTGTTCCGGCCTTAGAAGTCAACGTTGAATCGTTTAAGAGGACGTCCTGGTTTTCTCTAGGGGTTACAGGGTCCCCTGAGAGATATTTGATATAAGGAAGCGATATTATGATATTAGCAAGTCGAGACATTATCAGCTTGTTTACAAACTTCCCGAGACAAGACATTTTGAATCTCCTAGAAGACCTTTTCCCTCCGGACATCTTAGATCCTTTTAAACATTGTATAAACAATACTTTTTTCACCTATCAAGACAGAATCTGGGAACAAAAAGAAGGACTGGCCATGGGTTCATCATTATCACCGGTATTAGCAAACCTATTTATGGAAAAATTTGAAAACAATGCTGTTAAGAATTACATAAAAAACCAAAAATATGGCTACGCTATGTGGACGATATTTTCATCATATGGAATGGAACAGCAGATGAACTTATCAATTTTAAAGATTATCTCAACAATTTGCATAACACCATAAAATTCACTTTAGAACAAGAAGAAAATAGAAAACTTCCTTTTCTAGATATTCTATTAGAAGTTAATGAAGAAAACAAACTCTTCTTCTCAGTATATAGGAAGCCGACCAACACAGAAAGATTTCTAAATGCAGCCTCACACCACCATCCTTCACAAAAAATAAGCTTAATTAAAACTCTTCGAGACAGAGCATACAATATCTCCAGCACACAAGAAAGATGTAATGAAGAACTAAAATAATTAACACAAATCCTCCAACAGAATGGATATGAAACACAAACCATCAAGAGAATCCTTAAAATGCCTCCAACTAACAACACAATAAAACAGGATTACAAAAACGCAATCTCGCTTCCTTATATCAAAAATGTTACAGATAAGCTAGCCAAATTAATGAACAAACACAAGCGTAGCGTAGCCTTCCTTCCTATGGAAAAAATCTCAAGATTCCTACATCCACCAAAACCACCTCATCATCTTTTTAAAAAAACCAGGCGTCTACAAAATCCGTTGCTCTTGCGGGATTTGTTACGTAGAACAGACAGGAAGATCAGAAGAAATACGCATGGCTGAACACCAAAAAGACGTACAATACAAAAGAGAACAAAAAACAGGTCTTTCTTTCCATACCACTTCCACTGGACACGATGTACTCTGGCAAAAAACGACGATGTCATACAAAGAACACAACTGCTACATAAGAAAATTTAAAGAAGCTCCTAATATGCCGAAAAATCCAACCCAATGCAATAAAAATCAAGGTTTAATTCTCTATCAAGTGTGGTCAGCTTTAATAAAAAATCTACCTCAATCTGAGCTCGGAGGGTATGAACGAGAACAAGAACACGTGACATCGTCCAGTATTGTTCAACGTGAATAACGTTTTATATCTGCATTCTGTTATTTGAGTTTTATGAATAGCCAGACGGTTATGATTTGTATTTATTAATTCTCTTGTTTCAAATTTAAGTTATACTATTTACCCCATGAAGATGTTAATACTACGATTTACGAAACTTGTCCGGAACTATTATTTCAGTATGCTGTATAACTGAATAATAAAAAAATGTGGTGTAATCACTGAAATATGTCTTTTTATAATATATTCTGTTAATTATGAGCCTAATCGTATTTGTTAAGAAAGTGGTGTGGGAGTTCCACTTCAAATTGCCATCGATATAGAGACCCAAATACGTGATGGTTTTAGTTTTTTGATTAAGCTACATTTACAATTTAGAGTATCCCTACATTTCCTTTCATGCCATTTTATAGTTATCCTGTGATCTAATTTGTCTCTTAATGTAAAGTGCATAGATCTCGTTTTGTCGGTATTAATGTTAAATCCGTTGTTGCTATATACTTAAATATATACTGTTAAAACCATATACTTAGTTTTAACATATCGCTATTAATCAAGGGTTGTTTCGGTGTATGCTAAAGCCGTATCGTCAGCAAAGGATATCATCTTGCTAAAAATGTTTGTATTTCCATAGATCATTAACATATATTATGAATAGGATGGGTCCTAGTACCGACCCTTGTGGGACTCCGCATTTTATTATGTTTGTTGCGCTTTTAAATATATCACAGCTGGTATATCGTTTTCTATTATTCAGATAGGATCTGAACCAGTCATTAGTAATTCCCCCCCCTAATGCCGTATTTGGACATTTCCGCTATAAGCCTTTTCCAGTATTGCATATAATGATCTGAACCCATATTGATTTGTTGCGTAAAAGGATATTGTATTTAAATTGCTATTTAAGTGGGTTTTTTTTTAATCAGAATTTCAATAATAACCTTTGAGATTGTGGATAGTATGGATATTGGTCTGTAATTTTTGATTTCATTTCTATTTCCTCCTTTAAATAGCGATACAACTGAAGCAGTCTTTAGGTGTTCTATAAATTTACCGTCTTCAAAGGATTTATTAATGATATGTGAAAAGAACTCTAATTTATGTTTAATGATAATGTTTAGTTTTTTAACATTTCTGTTGTCACATCCCACTTTTTTAAATCCGATTACTACACTCTTTACTTCATCTTCGTTTACTGCGTGTAGATACATGGAATTCTTAATCCACGGAAGGTGATTCACATACCTTGTCCTTTCTACAGGGTCGAAAACGCAACTGCCATAGTTGGTAAAGTGGTTGTTCATTTTGTATATCAAGTATATCAGTGACGTCATTGCCCTCTGGAAATTCTCGCATTTTCTGCTTTGTGTTACCTATTATCATATTGACCAACCTCCATTCTTTACTTTTATCACTACAACAAGAAAGAAATTTCGATAGCAGATTTTGTTCTTTTGCCTGTTTTATTTTTTCCTTTAGATGTTTAACGAAATTCTTATAGTCATATTCAAAATTTCAATTGTATGGATTTTTTTTATGGTTATAGTAGAGCTTCTCTTTTGTCTTTACCATATTTTTTAGTTCAGCTGTTATCCAGTGTGTGTGAACGTCCTTTTTTGTAGTAACTCTTTTGTGATATTGCGATTTGCTGTCTGAATATTTATTTAATCATTTTGATAAATTCATCACATAACTGAAACTGATTTGTGTCTAATAAGTCAGTTTGTGGCAGTTGATAATGTCTCGTGTATCTTTCAAATTTTTTATAATTGGTGCCAATTACAATTATTCTGACTACCTGTGCAACTCATGTTAACACTATCAGGTAGAGATAGTTTCAAAAGCATCGAATGCTGGGTTTACTCTTCTTCGTTTAGGGACTGTCAGAGCGTGAACGGGATCTGAATAGAAAGATTAGAAGTATTATCTGAGCTTTCCGTGTTAATGGATTATATCGCCAATCCTGTAAATCTTTGCCTCACATTTTGTCCTAGAGGATGTAAGACTGAATGAATTTGTGCAGGATGCAGAACGCAGTTGCTGTGGTAACGCGCATAATTTCAAACATTGTGTGGCAAACGTGCGCTAATTGTCCGATACGATAATACCGAGTTTAAATTATACGCAGTGCAGAAAATGAGAGATCCGTCTGTTGTCATGACAACGGACCTGACACTCGTGATGGTTACTGTAATTTGTGCAGTGTGCGACGGTTGTCATGGAAACGTACCCTAGTTGTGATAGTAACTATAAATTACGTGCAGTTTATGGTAGTCGTGATTGCTGTCATCCGCCGTGGAGTTTAGCCAACTCTGGCTATTCGTCATTATGATGAAGGGCAGGACTGCATGCAATGGGAGCTCATCTCGTGGCTCATTTCTTAAGCGATGTTCATTTTTTATCCCTTTTTTACTGGGTGGGATTAAACTTCGCTTATGAAAGGCTAATCAGCGCTGCCTTCGCTAATCCCTGAAACGCTCCATTTGATTCTGCATTAGGACTGATCGCAGAATTCATTTCGAAATCAAAATGGTCGTAAATATGCGTTTTGTAATAAATGGCAACGCAGGATCTCGCCGTAATTTTAATGCCCCCGGGCACTGATCGCGTCTCATTACGTACCCCCCCCCCACTGCCTGGATTCGGGCAATCTTCCGCCATCCCCTCCATTAATTAGGTTTCTTGTTAACATTAAATGTCAGCTATTTGTAGACTCGATCTCTATGAATTAAAACTCCGATCTTCGTTTTTGTCCTTGGATTATAAGATACGGGGTTAATGAGGAGCTTGCTATTTAAATTTCCGTGGTCCGCTGATTCTCTACGGGGCAAAGAACTGGTTTTCAAAGATCTAACGACCCGTTACTGGACAAGGAGAATATTTATTCGTGTGACACTTTTGAAGGGTTCCAGCCTCTCTGCAAACTGGCACGTGCCACCATATTTGGACTTTAACCCAGAAAAAAAAAGTTTCGTAGATGGCGCTACAGTACGTGAGAAACGCCCAGTGAAAAAAAAAAAGTAGCTCGACTGGAGTGGAGTTTGGACAGTCGTTGGCATTCTGTTAGCAGTCAGAAAAGGATGGTTGACGTCGCATCCGTTTAACCCAGAATAGGTTTACAAATGACGACACATCACTGAGGGCGCTGCTGTTGCACTGAAGGAAAATTACCTTCGTTGCGATGGAAGTTTATTTCACGAAAACCTTTTCGAGAAAACGTTTTTGAACAAATGCCTCATCATTTCTTGAGATGTACGCCTCAGTTGGAATAAGACAGCCATTCTTAGCGGCTTTCATCTCTTAATTCAGGGAGGAATGTCTGATGTACACACACACCCCTCAGAAGATGATGTTTACCTCATGATACGATGTCTGTCTTCGAAAGATGTGTCTGTTGGTAGAATGTTTAAGAAGTCGCACACCACCTTAAGGTGTGTGTTTATTTCTAAAAGTATTTTCGATGACACTTAGAAAACGGAATATTCATTTTATTAGTACTAGAAAAATGATTCCACACTCCCTTTTCTTATTGATAGGATGTGTACATTTCTAAGAAGAAGCAATCTTTCTAATGTGCATGCTAATAGACATCTGTTACTAAGAGGCAGGTCTCTTTTAAAAAAAAACCTGGCTCTTGATAGAATCTTATTTAGGATGTGGCGCATCTGTTGGCAGAGACGTTGTATGTTGAGAGGGCAAGATGCATGGCTTGCTTAGAAATTGATACGCCACCTTCCAGCAGCTTGATTTACGTCTGTCTCCTATAAGAAATGTTTTCTTACGAAGAGACGTATCCATTTAGTAGAAAATGGCCGCGCCGTGCGAGGATGCATGTCTTTTAGAAAGTTGTGTGCTTTTGACGCGAAGCACTTTTCCTTTTAGCGTATTGAGGGATGCATGCTGATTGGTTGCTTGGTTTATTGGCGCAAGAACAGCAACTACGCGAGATGCTAATTGGTAGGAGGAAGGGATGCACCAGTTGGAAGACACGATTGAAACCGTCTCGGAATTGGGAAAGTATCCGATGCAGCATTCGTGGCGGGATCACTTGAGCACGACGGTCCAACTGGAGAACAAATACCCTGAAATATGGGACAGAGTCGTGCTCCTCCCTGTTGAGTGCGCCGCTGTACTTTAGCACGAACAGTTTTCATTGAGTGGCGGCGTTGGAGAGGAGACAGAAGCGTGCGAGTAAAAGGCAAGCAAACACCTCGCGCAAACCACTCAATAAAAACTGCAGCCCAAGTGCACCCGATAGCATCTCGGCGCGACAACATCTTTGTGTTCTTTTGCTTCTCGCGGTGGCCGAACTGGGGCTAAAATAGATCCCGCATCCGTCAATCTCTTCCCCTTATCACGCGCCCTTTGGCGCGTGTGCAGAAAGACGTTTTTCTTTTGCTTCGATAGAACGCTGCACGGCCTTTTATAGAACGGTGCGACTCGTGGCAGCTTGCTGCACGTGGGGCGATAACATCATGCCAGCCATCGAAGTTTTTCCCTCCCTTTCTGGGAGAAGTTCCCTCACGTGAAAGAAATGCTGGCGTCGGTGTACTTTGCATCTGTTTCTGGATGGGTGGCCGTGAGGCTAGGGTGTTGGACTGTCGGCTACCAATTACTAAGAGTCGGAGATGTGCACCCTCTCAACATCATTTTGATGTTGGTCAGCACACTTTGCAGTCACTTCGTCAAATTCCTGCGACGAGCACCCTCAATTTACCTGAATGTAAGGAGTGGCATTGACTTTCGCTAACTGCTGCGTGTGTTCTTCCGCCAAAGTGACGTTCACTTTCTGTAGCGAAGCTGAAAGCCATTTGATGCGATCTTCATCACAACTGGGAGATTCGTCTAAATATTAAGGTCATTTCCAGTCTGGCTGGCTGGTCTCGCCTTCAATGAGCGTTCTGTTTTAGTGTCCTTTTCGAAAAGTGTTTTACGGTTCAAGTTGCGACTGCATTGCTCATCTACCCTTTGAACTCCCATTTCGCCAAACCATGTCTCCGTAGGTTTTTTATTTTTCCGCTCAATCATCTGCTAACCTCTTTTCATCGAAGAGAGCAATCAGAGCTATTTTAGCCCTACATTTTGAAAAAGCGACTTTGAATTCACACTTCTGCCGGCAATTTGTAGATTGACGGATGACAAGAGCAACGTCTTTGCTATCTTGTCGACCTAACCCTGATATTGTTGACTGAATAAACAAATAGCGTAATTTTTAAGGCAGGATGGTTTTTCTCGCATCTACCAAAGCCACCTCACTCTGCAAGCTCCGATTTCCGTAGTGGAATGTCTTCTTCATTCACCTCTTACCTTTTCTAGGATCAAAGATTTTACTTTTAAAAGGGCATCTTCGAAGATCTTTTTCGGCGTGGCCCGTTATGCTCCAGGTTTCTGCTCCGTGTGAAAGATAGTAAGCGATGTAGGATGCAGTAGGTCTGTTGGATGCACTTATTTCGGTTTCATTTATTATCTCGAGTCGCCAAATGTTCCGAGATATTGGAAGGAGGCGCCATTTTAAAATTTGATTAATTTCCGTTTCGTTTGTTGCTTCCGCATAGTTTTAAATATTCCCCGATATCCGTATTACTTTGTAATCCAAGTTTTGCAGCAGCACGTTTTTGAATCTCTTCCCGTCTCTTGCTTTAACTGTGCAAATATCCCTAACATTACCGTCCTACCAGCGCCGTCTTTTTATCGTGCATTTTTCCGAGGCTAAATTCAACGGGATGGGTGAAAGGGCATAATTTCTTTGTCCTGTTTTAAAATAGTGAAAGGTTCCGATCCGATCCGCTAATACCAAACTTCGGCTGTGCTTGTGCAAAGACTTTGAATCAGCATTTTAAAAGTGGCAGCTGAAAACTCGCAGGAAATCCCAGGGGGGGGGGAATGAATAATAACGTACTCGAGGAAGAATGTGAACACTTTGGAAATAATTCCAGACGTATTCCACATTTGCAATCTCTCAGGCATCGTTTGTTTCGGCCCTTCTTTGAATTCATTTTTTTGGTTTTTACTTTCCTTAATCTCTACTTGATCGAGTTTATTGATATGAAAAAAAAAAAGCGACTTGCTTATACAGCTACTACTGATAGTAATTCTGTATGAGAAGTATTTATAGTAAAACGAAAACATTCCTGCATGGTTATCAGTTAAAGCGCCAAAAGCACTTTCACGCACTCGCGTCAAATCGCGTGCAGTTCATTTCTGGTCGTTGTTGTGGCGCAGTTTTCGTTGTTGGCGATATTTCTGCGTCACGTGTCTTCTCCTCGGGGAAATTCTTCACGTTTCTGCAGATGACCTGACTCGTAGAACAGCATTTAGCGTATTTAGTATTTCCTTGAAGCATCACCGCGTAGTTTCTTCGAGAAGCAGCGTTGACGGGGCTTCTTTTTTCGGTTGTCGAGTTCTCTTCAGCGATTCTTTCGCACGTTGGGATTTGATGTTGGGTGGGCAAAGAGTCTCCTTTGAAAGCGATGATTCTTAATTCTTTGGCGGTAGTTATTATTTCCCGTCGTGAGCAACGCAAAACTCGGGATATTTCGCCGTCGTGACTTGTGTTATAGCAGTTTGTTTGGTCGGAAGAACGAAGGGACACGACCCTTTCGGGTGGGAAAAACTTCGTGCTAAATTATCGGCTTTTGAGCCGACGCTTTATGTTATGCAGTCTGCGAGTTGAACTGGCATCATCATGTGTGTGTAGGGGGGGGGGAGCATTTTCCCTGTTCAGGTGAATAGAACTGTTTTAAAACCATTTGTGGTTAGCAGATTAATGTTTTCTTGTACTGTCCCATTGCTTGCTGATGATCGACTTGGTCGATTCCATGGAATCTCCATAGTTGTGTAATACGCCGATGTCCAGAATATCAATAGAGCTTTTGGTACTCCGTTTTTGAGACATTTACGACAGGGGACGAGTCTAGACCAAGAAAAGATCCTACAACCAATGGTTTTAGGACCTGGCTTGTACAATGAGGCCACAGAGTTCGTCATGTTGTGGCAAGTTTGTATTGCTGTGGATTTGATCGGAAAGGCTTCAGTTCGAATTCCATCTAGGATACCAAGAACCATTATAAAGGCCTTTCAAATGAAGGCGAGTTAGCCGGTCTCATATATGCATGTTGTTGCGGGGTTTTTAATCCCTCAACTCCAGAAAAACGCATACAATTGACAGATAAAATCCTGGCCTCGTAGCTTTAGTTCGGCTGTAATTCAAATAACCTGTTTCTTAGATTTTCTTGAGTAAAAGGTAGAAATTAAATCTGCTTTAAGTTTCATCCTTTATTGAGTGTGGCCACAGTTGGCTGCTGCGTGCTTTTACTTGTGCTGCAGTTGCAAGGACTGATCGATGCTTTCCCCTTGTGGGAAGTGCACCAACTCTAAGGCTACGACCGGCTTTTATTCTACATTGAGGAAGCATCTTCTGGCATTTGTATGCTCACGGTTTTTGGATGGGGGTTCTAATTTTTGCAGCTTATTCTATGTCTATAAGATAATTTCAGGCCCTAAAAACAGTTCTCTATAAGAAATGGCGATCTTCAATGCGTATTCAGAAACAAGCAAACAAACAAACACAAAAAAAGCTTATAAGGTTAAAATATGTTTCTTATCGAGTATGACCTGGCGATTCATGAAACCGAAGTTTCTGAAAATGGTATGCGAAACTGATTTAAGAGGAACGTAAACTCCTCGAGTATTGCTGTAAGGCGTTTATGAGTGTTGCGCTCATGCTGGCACTTAGGACATTGGATTTTACAGATGGGTAAAAGTCTTATCTTTTCTTCATGTGATAAATGGATTTATAAGAGACTCCTGTAGAAATCCTCTTATAAATACATAAGAGATCCGCAGAGGTTCTGTTGGAAACCCGTTTAATCGCAATTTGTTAATGTCGTCAAATTCTGTCTTCCACGGGTCTCTTACATCGAGGAAAAGAAAAAAGTCGCACGATTTTGTGAGCTCTAGTGGAATGTTGCGTTTAGTCAAAAACTGCAATGGGAACTGTCAGTGCGAAGGACACTCCTCTCGCGTCTGTCCTTTCTAATTCTTCACGATTCTTTTCCAGCTGTTTAATAAGTCTATTGCAAAACGTGTTGGTCAATCCTCTTGAAAAGAGATGGCATCAGAGACGTTACGACCATCGGTTCAGTTCTCATTTAAATAACAGAAAAGAACGTATCAGCTGCGGAAACTTCCATAATGCAACGAAAATAATAAAATGCGGAGTCCTGCGAGGTTCGCTGCTAGGACCTGTCCTGTTTTCATAGATGTAAGTGATCTACGTGAGTACAGACATTTGGTTCGATGATGATTAATAAAACTGAAACGACCCTTGAGAAACTAGAAAATCTGATCAACCATTGATGTGATGAGGCTAAACAAGTTTCATCAGTATTAAAACTAAACATATGCATTTAGTTTTAATACTGATAAAACTAAATCCATACATTTCACCCCTTAACAGATAATTAAAAAACAGCATGAAAAAATTGCGCTGATCAACAAATTTGGAACTGTAGTTTAGTCCCCCCCCAAAAAAAAATCAGTCGAGTATTTGGGCCTCCACGATAGCAACATGAAACGGAATTACCGTAAGTTCAGATTCGGAATTAAGAGAATATTTTATATTCAAAAATTTGTCCATTCAGCATTTTTAAGATGCTTCTATTATTCGTGCGTAAATCCTTCGCTACGATGTAATTCAACCTGTCGGGGTGGAGATTACCACAACAATCCGCTTCCTTTGATGCGAATACAAAATAGAATAATCAGACCTCTTGCAATTACTGATTTCTTCCCACATTCAACTAGTAGACTGTTTGCCATTCATAATATTTCGCAATGAAAAAAACTTTATCTATCTAATTGCATGTAAGAAAGAAAATTGCAATTTTTTCTGTACATAACGTGGTTGGTAGTTCCCAAGGCAAACAAACCCATTTTTCACGAATCATTTGAGGACTTAGCAGATACAATAAACTAACGAAACAAAGTCTGGAACATCAGGATATGCTTTCAGAGAAAGATCGAGAGCCTCCCTCATGGGACTAAATGATGTTGACCTTCGTTTTAAGCGCATATTACAGAAAATGTTATATATTCTGTCTCAATTATATGCATACGTCTTAGTGACTGTATCGTCTGTATTTGTATTTCATAATAACCAGTTTGACCGGCCCTCGGTTGCACGCTGTTTTCTAATCTATTTCCATTTTCTGTTCTTTATTCCGAGGTCTTTTCTTTAGCTGTCAGTGTTTATATTACCACTCGGAAAGTAATCGTAACATATGTACTATTACTGTTTACTAATCTGTTATTACCACTTGTATTGTTCTAAATATTTACTGCATCTGTTGTATTATTTCCTAATTTGTGCTACTTCTTCAGTGTTTTAATTAAAACATCACTACTAATATAAAAAGACAAAAACTTTAAGATGGCTGAGCCACTACAAAGTGTGGCTCAGCTCCTTACCAAAGTCCTCTTGATCGATTCGTATTTCGGTTGCAAATAGAGCTGACGCACACACCCACGGTTCTAGCTAAGTCACGTGTCAGAGGCGGTATCGGAACGCTTCTGTGCTTGCGTCGTTTATGCTGTCTGTTTGGACTGAGAGAACGATTAAAGCCTCGTGTAGAATTATTAACGAAAAGTATGAGGGATTTCGAAGTACTTGGATGTTTTCGACAGAAGTTTTTGAGATTGAAATTCGTCACCTAAGCAGATAACCTCGTTATCATGTTGTCCGTGCTAGCAAGTCAGCCAAGAATGTTCTTTGGATTGTGCCAAAGCACTACGACGACGCTCTCACGCTTTTGACTTGCACGCATTTCTAACCGAAAGGCGGCACAGAACACGTTGCACCCCTCCTTATTCCGAAGGAGGAAGCAACATGTTCTGTGCTTGATGAAGGGATGCCACAGGTGCCCGTGGCATCCCTTGACCAGCACTACCAGGAGAGGATGCTACAAAAGGTGCAGAACAGAACAACGAAAGTCGAGACATCAGGAGGAGGTTGTTTTAAGGGCATCGAGTGAGCAAAGCTTTGTTACGTTGTGGGTGTTCATAATCCTCCATTGAGCTGTAGTCAACGGAAGAAAATCGAAAATGTATGTTCGACTTTTTTTTCTTTTTGTTGCCCACATATTCAATGAAAGTTTGTAAATAATACGAGTGCGGTTTAACTGGTTTTGATATGCAAACCCTGCAATTCGGTTCCCAACATCATTTCTGCTGCTTCTTAATCTCCGCTGCAGAACTTCAAAAATATCTTTCTGTTAAATTTATTTCCATACATTTTTAGGGGTTTTTCCTTCAAAGTGTTTTGATCACCCTCCTCTTGCGTTCATGCCCCTAGTGATCACCTAACGAGATGGCTTTTGACGACGGGGTATTCCTGCTCTCTGGATCAGTAATAGAATAAATTTAGCGGTGAAGGAAGGCTTTGACTTATGCAGTGTCCGTTGATAATGACAGAATCCGAAAGGTCTCGCCATGATAAGACGTATTGCTGTTATCTGGCCACCGCTAAGTACCCCACTGACGAACAACACGGGGGTGAATCACGTAGGGTACCCAGTGGGGATGTGGAGGACACGAGTGATGGATGAGAGTCGCAGCGAGGATAGATGATGGCGTATGAAGGATTGTTCGAAGATTAAGGGGTGCAAAGACAAGAGGTGATTAACAGAGTGTGAGATGGCCAGAAGGCGCTAAGACCGTTACACAGACGCAGCATGTGAATGTGGTGACCCCACGCCAATACTTTGGTAAGTAAGACGGTACTGACAGACTCCTTTCTTGCAACGAATTCTAATGGTTGCCATCAGAGGTCGCTTATGCAATTTCTTTCATGGGAACAGAACTCGAATGGGTTCTCTGAAGATTTCTTTTCACGTTTTCACGGGGGGGGGGGTTTCATCGCTCCCCGCAAAGAAACTCGTTGAAAGAAAGACTAAACTCGTTGTTTACTTGCCGTAGTGAAAAAACAATAAAAGGAGACGCGAAGATGTTTGAGAAGCGAGAGCAGTTGTGTTGTTTACCCACCGATCCCCCCACCCCCCCAGCACACGAAGAGCACGGGGATGGAAGATAAACCCTCGGCGTGTAGCGCATCAAGAGGTACACAGTCGACTGGAGTGGCTCCCGCTCTCCAGCATCATCTCGCGACACGTGGCGCCAAACTCGCTCAGTGCTTCCCGCGATCGATCTTGGCAACTCCGCCACCTTCTGACGCTGGCGTATTGACGGGAATGAAGTACCTTTCGCAGCAATCATTGCGTGGATGTTGAAGTGATATGTGCAGTGCGATATGGTAAGGAGTTCTCGGCGTTGCTCTCTCGCCCCCCCCCCTCCCGTCTTCGTTTTTCCTTACCTCAGGCGAAGGATCGGAAAGGTAAACACGAAGCTCTTGCAAATACTCTGTGCTAACTTATTTCATTGGGTTCTTAAGTTAGACGCCAGGTGGCGCGGAGAAATTCCCTCTAATTCGGGAGCTGTCTTCTTGTTTGTGCGTTTGTTAATGCAAATCTGGACTGCTTTGCCATGCCGAGAATATTGACCACGAACTTGCGAATTGTGTCGGCGGCTTCCTTTCTCATTGGTCGCATTGTCATTAATTACGGATGAGATAGCAAACTAATTTGAACACATCCGTGACAGGCAAGTGTAATCGATAAGGCAGCTCTACTCCCAACTGAGTCGTCCCCGTTCTCCTCTGGAGATAATAAACAGAAGCACCTTTTCTCTCCCAACTGAGGTGTGATCCAGTCGCGACCTTTCTCGACTGCAGCACCAATTTCACAAAAAACGAGCTGCTGTGTTTGCCACAGATGAGGTTTGGTTGCGGCATTTTAAAATTGCGCTGCAGCGCAACACTGGTTCGTCTCTTATAAAGGCTTTTTAGTCAACGAGTTCGGCATGATTTTTCATCCAGTGACGGTGCTTCAACTTCGAGTTAGCGTCAGATCATTCGGGAGGAGCCGAACAGAGAAATCCAAAAAGAGCACGCGCCATTAAAAGTTGAAACTCAGTTGCCTCGTGTTTTCCTAATTCCGGATCTTCCCAATAATGATCTGACGATGTCGCAAAAGTTACGAATAAGAGCTTCGCCGTGATTTCTCCATATCACCATTCATTTGATGACACAGATGGAGACCGTAGCGTTTCCATGACAACCTCTGGTTCCGCTTTTCGTAGCGTGCTTTTTCTTTCGAGTATTCCGCATTCTAACTCGCTGCACCAATATTCTTTTGAGGGGGGAGGGGAATGAATTATTTTTAGTGATGGTGGTACCAAGGGCAGATTTTTGCATAACCAGCTGCCTTTACTTTTTCTTAAGCGATGAGAACGCGCCGAAGAAATGCTGAATTTCGCTGAGCGGTTTCATTGGCGTCCAAGTATTTGACTGATTTGCTGCTTTTGCAAATAAAAATATTTTTATGCTTCTTAACGCAATGCCGGACGCATCTTAAAAGTTTGGTCTTAATTACAAGAGTGCGCACGTCTTGAAGCTTTTCTTATTAGAAAGAAAGACTGCTTTCTTAAACCGTTTCCATGAATCTTTGCGTTGTTAATTAATTCTGATGGACCCAATAACGTAACCCGAACGGATTTTCTTCTACATTCTTTTCATCTTCCAGTTCCTCGGTGAGTAATCGTCTGTCAAATCCAATCTTCATAAGAAAACGTTTCTTAGAGTTCGCAAATTTTCGATTTTCTCAACTTTTGTTAGAATAATATTTTATCAAAAATGTTCTTCTCGGGTGACCTGGAGCTCCACCTGTCTGATAGTTCCGTTAATAACTTATTTTTATATAATTTCCGGTCCTCTATCCATCGATTTCCTTGCTCTCCGTCTTCGCGTAAAAGCTGCCGTCCGTCCA
Source organism: Typopeltis vanoorti (assembly GCF_054136105.1). Classification (NCBI taxonomy): domain Eukaryota; kingdom Metazoa; phylum Arthropoda; class Arachnida; order Uropygi; family Thelyphonidae; genus Typopeltis; species Typopeltis vanoorti. The sequence continues at coordinate 128,346,467 of NC_143561.1, forward strand.
TCCACTTGTTCGTGTGCATCGTTTAAGTGTTTTTTTTTTTTTTTTTTTTTTGATGCCCTCCGTTTTCTTTCTTCGATTGTTCGGGACGGTCACCTTAAATGTATGATCGATCAGCAGTTGTGTCTTTAAAACTTTGCAAATGTCTCCAAAAGCTCAATCGATTCCTTTCTCCATCCGTAGAAAAGAAACGAGCAGCCAAAACATGTCCGCCCGTCTCCTGGATGAAACTGTGTCGGTGCTTGATTCGAGGAAAGCGGCCTCTGTATTTGCTGCGAAGAAAGACTGAGCGAGTTTCGCTGCAAACCAAAGATCCAGGTGAATCCTCAAAACGATTATCCATCGTAAAGACGGCAAAAATATTCTTCATGGAGTCGTTACGAACGCATCGATGCTAAATCGCACCGATCCTTGGGGGGCTTATTGTTTTCTTTTGATGATCACGTGACATTCTTTTTAGTTTTTGCGGTTCTCTCACAGTTTTTCATTTTCATTTCAGGACTGTAAACCAACTTTTCCCTCATGTCCGATCCAGAATCTCCTCCCGCGTTTCCTTCAACTTATGAACGCATTTCGAGCACGTCTTCTCTCCTGTCCTCTTTGCCGTCTCTTCTCGGAGATGGAGAAGAAGGGGGCGGAGAGGCCCTCAGCACCACTCTGTGGCACAGGAACACAGACATTAACTGGCAAGACAGATGCTTTGAACTCGAGATGTCATTGCATCGGTTCCGGGAACAAGCGACCAAAATTACGGAGCTCCTGCGGGAAAAGGCAAGTAAAAAAAATATTCAAATCTATGCATGTGAAACGCACGTTTGTTTTTTGATTATAAATTTCATTTAGCAGATATTTCTTGATAATTTACGAAACACTTCGAAAAGCGTCGCCCCCCCCCACCACCACCACCACCAAAGTCTACCTTCACTTGTCATTCCAGAAAAAATTCGACCGAGTCAACGACTGCTCATTCCACAGTGGAAATGTTGGTTAATTTTTTATTTACATTTTGTATTTTTTTACACGTGCGGAAACTTGCTCCAAACGTGGATTTTTTTTTCAAGCTGCTTTCAGGCCTCCAATAACAGGGATGGGCGACGGAATTTATCTGCCACCTAACGACAATTAGTAGCGGCACTGGAAAATACATCCATTCCCGCGCAGGATTCGAACCTGTTGGTTGGGGAGTGGATACGCTGACCCGACTGTCAGACAAATATGAACTTTAGAAAAGTCATTCGCAGTCGTGTATTTGCGATGATGTAGTTCATCAAAATGAAATCATTTTTAATAATGTCGGTTCTGATGACGTTACTGTGATGGCATTTAGGACGCGTGTGTTCAGCTTATCCGAAGATGCTTGCAGTTATATTGAACAGTTCTCGGCCCTCTGAGTAATTGCCCAGAAGCGCTAAATAACATCATTGCAGTAAAACATCAGAGAAACAAAAAATCGCTTAAGATGCCTTTCAGATCCAAATTTTACAAACCATTTACACCCCCCCCCCCACTTTCACTTTCATCGCGCCCGATGCGAACAAACACAGCGCTTACTGTTCCGATTCTATCCAGCTGCGCACTTCCTCAAGATGAAGTTGAAGTAAACCAAGGTTTAAATTTGACTTTTCCAACGAAGATTACCAAAGAGAAGCTCAAATAAACTGTCCCAACAAAGATATGCGAAAGAAACAAAATGACACCGCAAACTGTGAAATAAAATTCCCAAACCTCCCCCCCCCCCGCCTTACACGGGCTATAATTGAAAAATAACCCGAATATTCTTGGCACTAAACGACATTGACCTTATAATTGACAAAGCGAGTTGCGCCACAAAAAAATTTAGACGTCGTCAACGATACCAACACTTGAAAAATAATTCCAGAAGATCCCCATGAACGCAGGTTGCCATATTACGAAGAAGATTCCACCCCGAACATCCTGGAATAAATCGAAGAATTCTCATATTAACTTAAAGGAAAAATACGATTAAAAAAATCAATCCTTCGTATTATCTTTTTGCATGATCACAGAAAGAAACAGAGAAGAATGTGGGACGAATTTCCCTTAATGATAGTTTCATTTCTGTACAATGCAGTTGGTTGTTGTGCGTGGATCTGGCTATGATGAGGAACAAAGCTTTTCTCTTTCAGGCATGCGCGGTGTATTCTAGCAGAGCTGACAACCACCTGAGTTGTTCTAAAGTTGAAGCCACTTCCACGTCTAAGGAGAGTGGAAAGATCGCGTTCATCAAGATGGCTGCTCTTAATGACCATTCTGGACATGGAGTTGAAATTCCTCCGTCGGTCAGTCTGTCTCGAGGATGACGATGATGATATAAAAAAAGGCCTTTCCTTAAAAAGACTTGGGTTCGAATTCCGTCTCGGACGCGCTAAACTTTTGTCGCGTGACTATGAGTTAGATGGTCTCGTATGGCGGTGGAGGATTCCTTCTGTTGTGTCCCATTTTACGATTTTTATTCTATCTAAAACTTATACTAATATCTAAATTATTTCTCCCCTTAGCACCCCTAATATTTGTATTTATACTGCGCCTTTTGGGATATTTAGTTTGAGATATTACATACAAAAACAAGGAGAAAGAACTCAAATATGTCAGAAAGTGAAACTATGTTGCAGTCGTGACACTTTATCTCGTTTCTTAACACATTAATTTCCCCCGTGATTAGGTTCGTATTTTCCAAGTGGTGCATTGGACAGCAATTTCAGACAACTGTTTTATCATTGGACAAAAGGTTTATTAAAAACTTTAACATGGTACAATTCAATTTTTGTGATTACTCAATTTAATGCTAAACTAAATACAAACTAACATTAGCTTATTACAAGTAATCAGGCTATGATCCTATAATGGGTATTGCGATCATGCCGCCATAACAATTCAACACATAAATTCACTTGACACGGACATATAAGATTAATTCACACTATTTAACTATCCAAACTTAAGTAGATTAACTAAACCATTTACTGCACTAACACATAACTATGACATTTTAACTTTCCAATACATTACAATAGACACGCGAAATTCTCAGGACACTTAATTATTCACATAACATTAACACTAGCCAGCTTACTTTTAATATATTCTGTAAGATACTAAAGTCCTAGTATAAATTTTCCTTGGTCACTTCAACAGTTCCGTATTAGAATAATGATAACTATCACAGACGAATTTTAGTTAACCTGAGATATATTTTACAGTACCTTTCTTTCTTGGGTTTTTCATATGGACCTTTATCTTCTTCTGATTGAACTATCTTGATATAACCTCACCGATAATCTGCTTCTCCTGCGTTCCTTTTTGAGTTGGACTATGCTTAGACACACTCTGAATCATCAATATATTGGCTGTGCAACTCGCCACGTGGACATCTATTTCTTTACAGCTCTCCGTTTTTCGTAGTTGTCACTGAAGTTGGAACACAAAGAATATGCTTTCTTTTCCTCGACTTTATGGCATTCTTCGCTTCTCACACAGGAAATACGGAACCGAAATTCCGCTCGCTTTCGTTTCCGTGTTGTGGTGTGGCGATATAACCCCTATCTCGCCACTCAGGAAAACACCGTGAAATCCCTACGAAAGAGCTCGCGAAGGACTCCTTTGGAACAGAATCAAAACCAAAAAAGCCCCGTGTGTGTGTGTGGGGGGGGTTCCAACCCTTTTATACCTGTTCTCCTAACGGCACTTTTTCTAACTTCTTTTCTCCGCCCCCTACTTGTTTTTACTTCACCGACCAATTAGGGTGGCGTTTCTCTGCCAAACGTCCTTTGATCGACGAGCTGTGACGATGTCTCAAATCCGGGAATTGACCCTGAGCGATAGTCTGTTGTTTTCCTTTGCTAGCCTCTAATTTAATCCCCTTTCAAATTTTTTCTATGAACTTACTCAATAACTTAATCTCTAGCCTCTCACATACCATTTCTTATGGCTAATCCTTTTCTGTCTTATTTATTTAACTCTTCTTATTTAATTCATATCACAATATTAATATATTCTTTCTTTTGTTAGTTAGTTTAACAAAACCTTTATATTTTATATATTTTATTGGATGCGAGAATCTTTCTTTTTCTTTTAATTAATTCAACTATTATCTTTTATGCAGGGTTTTTAATTTATTTTATTTATTCTTCACGTTACACCATGATAGCTGCGAATTCTATATTCTCAAGATATCGGGTGTAACACTTCCATCTGGTCAAACAGAAGAACGAACATTTAAGCACGAGACTTGTCCTCAAGTTACGGTTGCGAAAGAGGTCCTGTGAGTACCGCGGATTATATTTAACGGAGTTTGGATGGCGGCTTTTATTTTCATCGACTGTTAATTAATTCTACGCAATGCGAAGGAGTTTTTGTTAGCGAACGGAAAGTCAAGAATTGTTGCTACCGACACCTGTTTGGTGTCCTGTCCCGAGAGGCCACCGAACACGGCGCGATCCACCCCTGGGATGGACAGAGCCGAATGTGCCCAGGTTCATCGATTTGAAACGTCAATGAATATCATTACCACGATACTATTTCTAGCCGATCACTGCGCATGCTCTAAAAGCTCCCAACGGATATCCTGGTGCAAGATTATTTGAAATTCAAAGTAAACATTTACCGTCTTTATTTTTTAAAAATAGATTGCTTAAAATATTCGTCTCGTAAAAAATTCTCGGTTGTATCTTTAATGAGAGCGGATCAATTTTCTCAAAATGCAACATCATCGCCGTCCTCATCTTAGCGCGAGAATAAAGAAGGCACCGCCACCGGGGAAAGATTTGCAAGTAAATTAGAATTCTTTGTGTGTCGCGTGTTTGAGACATCTTTTCGTTAACATTCAAAGGTTTCCGTAGCGATTCTGATGTGTGAATGGCCACGGGCATCGGAAGGTTTTTCAAGCACGGTGAAAAGAGGTCCCTTCAGGATGGAACCTTGTTAAAGTGCTCCGTAGGCGATTCATTTCGACCGAAGATATCCTTAAATTTCCGGCTTATCTGTTCTCCTTTCCTGCGGCGAGAGGACTTCCAGCTGACAGTTCAAGGCTGTTAGCCTGCAGGAAGAAATACTAAACAGTTCTTGAGGGAGGAGAGGGGACTGGGAGAGAGCCACCTCCTTTCATATACATTTCAGGTATCATTTACTGTCGCGAGACGACAATTTATAACGTTCTTGCGCAGCTCAGGGATTTTTCCCCCTTTTTTTTCTGTTCGCCTTTGCCTCCGACTTCTTTTATGGTTTCTTTTCGAAGCGAACTTATTTGAAGGAGTTTTTAAAATCGATAAATGCGCGGAGGAGCAGATGATGTCTCAGAAATAAGAAGACGCCGTCGCCTAAGAGGAGAAAAATCGAGTGCGCTTGAAAAATTTAGAGCTCGAGGAAAACCTGATTGAAAATTTCCATTGGCCTGCTTTAAAAAATCGATCTGAACACATACTTTTGAAGATGCAGTGTATACATATTGTATAGAACGATGCCAGTTAATAAACATTAAATCTTTCTCCGGGGGACGACCTGCATATCGTCATAACAATACGATGCCTTCCGCTGCTCATCATAATAATGCGTCGCGACTAATCTCGTAAGAATTGCAACGTTAAAGTAGTTCGTGTTAGACAACAGGTCACGTAGGCACGACCTTATGATAGTTCCCCTCGCCCCCCTCCGATGACTTCACGACTGCTGCGATATTTGCGCATCTCACGCTAAAGGAGTCGTCATCGATTATGGAGGGTCTTGTTGTTAACAAGGAAGTGACGTCATAAGCACATTTTTTTCTCCTCCTTCGCTGTTTACTATATTCGGGAAAGGCTTCTGAGCGAGAAATCTCGACTTGCGCCTCCCACCGATGCGGCTTTGTAAAGGGCGGGGTGTGACCCATCGGCGAAATTTCAAACGCCGTTGCAAGTAACATTTTGACACCCAGCAGTGGAGTGGGAGAGGAATTGACTGCGGCATTTGTTCACCGATAGCACGGGCTATTTGAACGTATTTTTGGGAACGTATTTTCTTTAAACGTTTAAAGGAAATCCTTCATACGCAAATTAGAAAGAGAAAACGAACTTTGTGGTTGACGTGTGAAGGGAAGGGGGGGGCACCCGAATATTAGACTACCGCTGAAAAAGGGTTGAAAGAGAAGCTTGTGGTTGCCGAAAAGGTCAGGAAGTCACGCTTCAGGATTTCCCTAAAGCGTGACTGATTCGAGGATGGTCTTAATTACTAATTCGGTGTCACATCAGCGGACTTAAGCCGTCATCTACCCTCAAACTGCAGTCATCGGACCTCAAGAGTAGGCACAAATCGTTGTCGGAAATTAAGAACCTTCTTTCGAGTTGCGATCGTGAAAGGTCAAGCGTGGGTGCGTGAGGTTGGTTTAACTGGAAGGTTGCCAAATCGCGAATGACGCACCGCAGATAGGACGATTTGTCGCTGCAGTCGGAGATTAACGGGCATATTGCTGCCGACAGAGGGCGCGGGTGATGGATTGCGACGTTTGGCTTCATTGGCGGGGAGATTATTTACGAACATTTCTCGAGTCATTAGAGACGTCTTGAAGCGGAATAAAAGAGCAAACGAAGCGATAATGAAAATATTCGAAGTGCGCCTTCGAATCTCCGTCCCCACCCCTTCCTTCCCTTCATGAGGAACGGCAGGCAATAAAAATGCAGCCCCCCCCACCAATAAAGCTCGAGCGATTTGCTGCCCAATTTTCACAAATCATTCCGCGATGAAAAGCTTTTAGCGAGAATGTTGCGTTCTTGTTGGCTTCCGCTGGGGCTTCTCCTTGACTTAAAAAAAAAAAAAAAAAAAAAAGTGGGGACAAAAATCTGGGACCAGTCGACGTTTGAAATCTGGAGCTTTCTCCGATCCAGGATCAGTTTTTATGAGACTTTCTATAAGATGCCAATCCCCATTCATGCGAACATTCCCCCATCTTGTCAATGAGCTGCGTGGCGAGAAGAGATTTTGTTCATTTAAGGGCTGCGAAGAAGAACCCGTCGAGGTTTCTGCCTGGTCTCTGATGAGAACCAACCGCTCGAAACAGCTGTCGAACCATTAATCAAATACGAGGCGAGCGTGCGGTTTCCTAGAGAGAGTTCGTGTTGAGAAACTTGAAGTTTCCAATATTTGGCTGTGAAATAACGAGGGGGGGGGGGTTCTCAGTTCCCTTTTATTCACTCGGATTGGCTTTTCTTTGAGCTCACTTCCCGCAGTTTCTTTAGCTTATCTAAATAGCGTAAAGGATTAGTTGTTTGATTTGGATTTACGGCCGAGGACACTGAGGCCAGTGGATATTATGTCTGCTAATTGCGTGTGTTCTTCTGGCCTGTTTGCCTGTTTTGTAGGAAGAAAAAACCGGAGTTCAGAAGGAAAACCTTCGTATGACACAAGCTTGTTCGTCCTCACTTGAAAAACCACGACGAAGGCGTCCTAGACGGGATTTAACTTCTAATCCAAAGGCGTCGGAACTGAGCGAACTGCGGAGGTTCTCCATGGGAAGGGACCTCACGCATGGAGTTGCATAAGCGGAAAGCGATGGCTACCATTACCCACGAACGCTCGCGTAGAAACCGAGCTGCGCGAAATTAAGAAGGGGAAAATGTAATCGTCTGAGTCGGCAGACAGGCGTTGTCACGTGACAACGGAAAGAGTTTTGTCTCGTGTGGGATGCGATTCAGAAACTTTGGCAGTTGGACTTCATTCACTCGCAAGAGCGTCGGGGTAGTCCGCTGAAGGTAATCGTAGGCAGGTTCCTTGGGAGAAGGGGGGTCTGCGTTATTCGGAGTCGAGTGACGCCGACGTGAAGAGCGATTCCGTTGGGGAATTGTAGCCGCCATTTATTTATTTTTTCCGACGCATCCGTTTTTGTGAAATTTAATATTGTGGATCGAAACTGTTTCTCGCAAATATTCGAGTCGTTCGGTAATTTATTTTCTAATAAATTTCAGATCGAAGTTTTAACCTGCGGAATTTAAGCAGTTCGTAACAGCTTCGTTAAATTTTCAGTTTGTGGTTCGAAACCTTCGAGGACGTGCCAGAGATTGGCGTTCATCGGTTTCTGAAAGCAACTCTTCAGGAAAAGACTTCGCAATAAAAATCATCGCGGGTCGAAATCAAAGTGCGCAAGCGGCGACCCACACCGAAGCAGATTCCTCTGTTAGAAATTTGTGCGTTCGCCACTGACTGCGGAAGAACCTTCTTTTGGAATAATTGGTCGTGGGTTGGGTCGACTAAAATTATGAGGACAGTGGATTAGGGTTTAAACTGCGTGTGTTCTTCTGGCCGTTTTGCTGGAAGAAAAACTCTGGAGGTCGACGCGGACTGTTGAATCGAAAACCCCCTTAGAATGGTTCTACGCGTGCAGATTTTTAGGATCCACTCACTCACGAAATGCCCATTTCTGAATAAAGTAGATATCATGTGACTTTCTTTTTTTTGGGGGGGGGGTGAATTCCAAGAGCGATTGTTTTGTTATCATAACATCCTAATTAAATCACCTCAAAAAAAAAAAAAAAAACTGGACGCATTTATCGCTCAACCCTCCCTGGTGAGGTGCATTTAAACCATTCCTCTTTCCATGTCGTATTCGGAGCCCTTTGACGTGCCCTTCGTACGAAAAGATCATTTAGTAATTTCGAGTTATCTGCGCGAGCGTGTAAAGCGAGAACCATCTGGTCATCTGCTTAGAAATTTCAAACAATCTTTGTGAAATGAACATTTAACGGTGTGGTCACGCTCCTCTCCATCGACACGCAGTAGCTTTTGTAAATGCAAAGTGCGCACGTGAGTGTCAGCCTCTTTCAATCCCCGTCAGCTTGCAGATGCTTCTCGACAGCCAGGGCTTCCATTCAACGTTCACGATACTCGGAACGGGTAGGGGGTGAGAAGAGAATGCCTAAAGAAGAAAGAAAAGCGAGGGGGGGGTATAAGCGGCTGTACTTGAAAAGTTTGTCGGTAATACGGGCGAGGAACTCTCAGACGTTTCGCGAAGTGTTCCTTTCGGTAATTGCTTTAAAGGCCTTTCCCGCACGTGAACGCTGTTGACATCGCCGCGATGGAAGCCAAAGTGAACAGACGCATAACAGGGGGGGGGGGGGTTCTTAATCTGTGGCGAACATCCGGGAAACAAAACGCTTCCATAATTTGCTTCGACACAAAGGCGCCGGTTTTGTTCCGGATTAGCGAAACAGGTGTCGGGAGGGAGCAATTCTTAACAGACCCTTTTCTTGCGGAAACAGGTTGCTACTTTCCCTTTCGGAGGAAACGCAAGCGGGAAAAGAAAATCGTCGGGTTTGTTTTATTAGATGCTGCCGTTCAGCAACTTCGTGCGTAAAGTCGTCGACCAAGCGTCTGTTCACGAGAGGAAACATCTCGCGAAGAAGCTCCGACGAATCTTGTGAAGCATCAAAATTCTTTTCATCGGGAAGAGAATTCCATCTACAAGTTGACGGCTCGCTTGAATCAGAAATGGAATTCGAAACCCACAGAATCGCAGATTTCCTTCGGAGGAGCAAAATAATAATAATAATAAAAAAAAACTAATAAAAAGAACCGACACGGGATTGGTACGCCGATCAATCGAAATGCGATGATTTCCTTGTATGCGCCTGAAATACCCGAGGCTGTTTTGCGCATGCGCTTCTTAAAATTCCCCGCATCAACATCATTGTTTTTCGCTCTTCCGCGCTATTTTCGGTCCTTCCATAAAGGATTCCATTTTTAAGAACGCGAAATGGTTTCGGCAGCCTCGTCGTGCTCGCCGCAGAAAGATTATTTAATATTTTTATCACTGCGACGCGTGTTAAGGGAGAGATAAGCTCTCGTGGAAAGAGACTGCGTCTAAAAAAAGGGCTCGGAATTTGGGGTGTAGTGCGTCGCTCGATAGATGCGAACGAAGATAAATATATCCGTTTAATAGTGCTGATATGCGGGCTAAGATTACCGTACCGGAAGGGAGGGAAAACAGTGGCGCATTCATTACGGCCACAAAGAGGGCTTCATCCAATAAGCTTGCTTATAGTAAGCGGCCTTCATTGCTACTCCGAGCACAATGGATAAAGATCAATCGGGGCGCAAAATTGGTCCTCATCAGAACCAGCGTTTTCCTGTGGGAAATTCAGATTTGTAACGTTTCCTTATAACTGATGCACGTTCTACCAAAACGTCCTTTACATGATCTTCAACGGAGCTTCCCCTTTGCCCTGCGTCTATGCAACCGATTGCGTCTGTGGTCACGTGACTATCATCATAAAGGGCGCCGAAAATCTATGCGCCTGAATATAAAGGGCATGATGGATCTGTTTTTTCCCGTTTTTCATTTCCATCTCCATTTACCCCTTTTTCATTCCTTAGCATCATCAACGTAACTTCTTAAGATTTGTATATTCGCAGCAATCTCTTCCATTTAACTTTAGAGTGCGAAGAATCGCCTTCTTTGAAATCGAATATTCTAAGAAAATATTAAAGGCTTTCGATTCTGAACGTAATCAAATGCGCTTCCTCGTTACATTTCTGGCCCACTAACTGGTGTGTAGCGCGCTACTGCTGACACGGGTCCGAATTGGTTTTAATGCAAATCGAAAAATATGATAAACCGACCCAACGGCTCAACGTGGATTACAAAATCACGTTAAAAAAAAAAAAAAAAACGAGCACCATACTAAGAAATTAAATGCTTGGCCAGACTAGCTTGGCTTATCTTCGTCCCCCCCCCCCATAACGACAGCACTAGTGATTGCGTACAAATCAGTCACGTGGCACGCGATATTAATTAACGTATCTCAAATTCGATCTTAAATTTCAGCAGATTTTCTAGCCAAGTAGGAAACGTCCCCCCCCCCCCCCATCTAAGTCTGTTTTTCACCAAATTTCCTTTAAGTTCTTCACTGTGTTGTGTGAACTTATCAACTTTCAGTTGTCTCCTATACGGAAAATCCATCCGATTACAATCCACTCTCTCCACCGAGTGAAAGACTTCTTCCCAAGCATCCATTTTGACATTCGTCGCATTAAATTTCGATCTTCGTCATCGCCGAAGAGATTTTATTCACAATATTTCAGCCTAAATCGCTTATTTTCACTTATGCAAAGAAACAGCAAGCAGTGACAACACTCGAGTGATCATTTTACTTCGCTGAAGGAAGTTCTGAAGAACATTCGTATTAATAGTTGGAAGAGCAAAAAATATTCCCAGAAACCAAAAGATTTTCTGTTTCGTCATCTTTTGTCAGCTCAGAATCCTTTTTTTGCTATCGAGGAGAAATCCCAGGGCAACGCACCTTCCCAGAGGGTTTATAACGACCCCCAAAGTTAATAAATCCCGCTGCACGCGGACTGGCTGCGTTCAGTAGAGACAGGTGGGTTCGGGAGAGCATTTGGAAACGGACCGAGCTCTCGCGTCTTTAATTTGTCATTTTGGCGCAGTCCAAGCAGACGACTCGAATCTTTGGCGTGGCCTTCATTACACGCACGCGCGCGCCAGTAAAGGCGGCATTTGTAGCATTTGCAGCTCCTCCGTGACTCATCCGAGTTAGACTTTTGACGCGATTTATGAGAGCGCGATCCCATAAACATCCCGTTTAATTGAATCTCCGCATCAAAGAGAAATAATAGAACTACGCGAAGGCCTTGCAGGCGACCGTAATTTTTACGGCCATCTGGAACGAGGTCTCTCTTGCAAAGATGAGAAGAAAAGAAAAAAAAAACAAAACTGCTAATTCCTTCTAGTTGTCCGTCTTTCACGCACCTGATGCTCGCCTTTCTCTCTCTCTCTCTCTCTGTGTGGTGCGGTCGCGTGGACACCAAATAAGCACACGTGATGCTGATTAAAGTTTCATTTGCGAAGAAAGCTATAAAAGAGGATCTCGTTAAGCCTAACACTGGACATTAAAGTGAACAGAGGGCGCCACCAGTGTCGCACCGGTTCCTGCTCGACTGTCGCAGCAAGCGTGTTCTGTTCCCTTTCGAAGGATTAGGGGGTCCGATGGTCATTATGTTCAGGAAATTCCTGAACACGATAGACTTTTGTTTGTTTGTTAGTTTCCGTCCAGTGATTGACCTGTTGGTGCTCTGACCTCTCGCATTTCTGATTTCTCCAAAAAATTCACGTTCTTGGTGCTTGTTTGGCGTCCCCAATCCGACTGGCGACGCTGCGGGAAGATAATTATTTCCCGCTGCTGTCCCATTCGTGACGAAAGTCTTAAAGAATTTTCTCTCCGGAAGACGTACTGATGACTTTGGAACCTCTGGGGGTGGGGGAAGGGTATTAAGGGATCGACTGGAAATCAGAGTTCTGCCAAACTTAAAAATTATCCGTCATCGGAGTGCGTGTAATTAAAGATGTCATCGAGGCTTTTCGATGAGTACAGGCGCCCTCTAGGGAATGCGGCAGTCACTTTATGCCACTCACTCAGAAGGAGGCGATGAAGTATCGATCTGGCTGGAGAGAGAGAGAGAGAGAGAGAGAATGCGGCCTCTGCTGCATTCTCTGATGCCGCATGATTGGAAGCGGAATTGTTTACACACACACATCATCATCACTTTATCAGAGCACAGATGAGCAAATACGTGGCTTTTTTTTTACGTGCAGATTGGCAACTCTTTTATTGTTGCCGAGGTTCGATGAAATGAGGAGTCGCAAGCAAACACTCTGCTTAGCCAAGCGGTTTCTCTTTACGAAACCTTTCAACAACAACCTCTCGTTAACAAAAATGTACACGAACTGATGAATAAATTAAAAAAAATACATCGCTGAGCTTTCCGAGTGCGACACTGTTTGCTAATATTAGCGAACAGTCGTGAAAATGATTCGCTGACAGAGGAAGCGAAAGCAGCCCCCATGAACACGATGACGCTCGTCATATGCGTCATCATCGTTACGGGCATGCACTCGCCGTAAATCACGGGCTGCAGACCTCACCATTTACTGGAACAGCGAGGCGTTCGAAAATTCACTCAAAACGAAGACGTCTAACTTTTACGGAGGTCACTCAAGGACTGAACTTCATTTCGGGCACTCCAGAAATGGGGGGGGGGGAAAGACGGCTGGTGAAGAGCGAACTGTGCTTCCTTCGACACACGTCTCGGGGAGGGGAAGAGCAGAGTGGGATGTTGTGGCGTAATCTTTTTGATGCTGCAGAGCATCTCTCGGTGACCTTCGTTTCTCGCCGGAGACAGATCAGCGGTGGCTGATGACCTGAAACACGACGCTTCTAATTAGAGTTCCGAATACTATGTCAGGGCGGAAGAGCGAGATGAGCACGCATGTGTTTGTGTGTGTGTGGGGGGGGGGGGGATCTCGGAATAAGAGTTTTGAGCAAGTGCCTGACGAAGGGAACTCATTGTCGAAACCGAAAAGGCGAAACTGGCTGTGTTGACCTTTGAACTGTTCGGGCAGTGACCATCGAACGGCAGAAATGTTGATTGCGGACTCGTTTTCTTTTGCCCAGCGTAAGTCGATGCGTGCACACTGAAATTATTTCCCAATTGGATAAAAAAAAAAATGACAAATGCGTTCGTTTCTATGACAACCGTCACTGCCTGAATTAAGTACGATCTCTTCGTGAACGAGCCATTCCGGCTGATAAAAGCTCCTTAGTGGGCTTGCACAATGAATGACCTCCAGGTGGCGTAACTGCCACCATCCGGGCTGTTTATCCACCAAGAAAGGCGTTAATTGCGGACATTAAGGTTCATTGTGACCGCACAATCGCCGGGCTCCGCTGCCTGCTACTGTTGTCACGTGGACATTTAATGGCTTCGTTCTTATCTTCGGGGCGAACTTCTTAATTGTGCTTCCGACTTTAATTGCTGCGTGGGAAATGCAGGAATGTGTGCCGACGGATGAACTCCGCATCAGAAGGATCTGCAGAGGGATCTGGAAGGGAGGGAGAGTCGAGACGAACCCTCCCATTTTTTTTTTTTTTTTGTCTAATATCCGAAATGGATTTTAAAGATGGAAACGCTCCACAACGCGATCACCTAGGCAACAAGACACGCGGCACTCAACAATAAAAGTCAGAAGCAAGCCTCCCGCTTACGTTTAATATTATTGCAATGCGGGGGATGACGGCTGGCCTCGCATATGTTGCTGACCCAGAGAGAGAGAGAGAGAGAGAGAGAGAGAGAGAGAGAGGGATGTTGTATTGCTCGTTGTTTATAGAGACAAGGATGACAGTTGAGCAAGCTGTCGGGACCGTCACCGTAGGCACTGCACTGCTGGAAATGGCAGTTTGTGGGGAAGCGAGAGCCACACCGGAATGCCAACTTCGCACGAGGGATCGACTCGATAGGAAACAAGCACATTCGTCTGTCACGCGTATTGTTCTGCGTGCCTATTCCAAGGATGGGGAAACGAAAAGAGCCACTTGTGCTGCCTTGGAATGCGGCGGGTCGCCTCCAAACGGCGAGTAAGTAAACAGAGGGAAACTCGTTCAGAATTGGCAGTTCAAACAGCCTCATGCTGAACAAGGCCGACAGCAAACGCCGAAAGTGCACTAAAAAGCTTCGGCGAACTAAAACTTTCGATGTGGACGGTGTAGCGAGTGGTGTCGTACTGGCTCACTACGGGCAGATTTAGAGAAACCAATCGATCCACGAAACCACAGCGTCGTGGCTCCGATCTTCTGAACCCGGTGACACATATGCCGCCGTCTGGACGGCCCTCTTCATCCCTAGGTTTGCTCCAGTAACGAGTGGAAAAGTAGAACACAAGAATGGTGGTCTCGAAGGCTCACGTGATTGCATATTAAGTTCACCATCGAACAGAACGTATCACAAGTGTTGATTACGCTAATATGAACTTTTCAGTCGAGTGTTTCTTTCCCTCCCAGCAGACATTATGCAGCAACGCACGCCTAACTGAATAAACATCTCGTGCTCATGGTTCCCTTTTGAGTTATCAAACGAATTTATTTTAGCAAGTTTGGGGGAAAAAAAGACAGTTGCACATTACAATATACGTAATAATTATTTATTTAGTGCTATTTTTGCTGCGTTTTTTTCGCTCGAGATCTTTTCTTACTGAAATATTTCTGATGCGATGACATCCCTGCTTTTAGATGAGTGGGAGGGATTATAACATGCAGCCAGCAGGACAGGCGCAAATAAAGAAACAGAATCACCCGTGAATCCAAAGCGTCTGTAATCGTGCAAGTCTGTTTGTGTTTTCTTTCGCTTTATTGTTTACCGCTGTTGTTCGCTCGGATGGAACACGACACAGCCTCCCTCGCCAGCGGTGCCGTAATAAAGCGACTGCGTACTTAGCTAATGGTCACTTGGGATTCTGCACATCCATCCTCGCAATTGGCTACCGAGCGAATTAAGTAAAGCCTTTCGAAATGCAGGTGCGGGGGCTAAAACGAGCCCTCCCCTCTACTCAGAGACATTAAATTGAGCCGCTAGAGGGGAAGCTGAAGTTGAAATTAATGTAATAGCCTCGGCAGTGCATTTCTGCTCGCTCTTTTTTTCCCTCGTCTCCTTTCTTGAGACGCTCATCTCCTTCCTGCTATTCCACGCCTAAAAGAACGCAATTCAAATTACAAGTGGAACAGAAACAGCTGAGGGAATGAGAGACGACGTGTTTCTTGTTAGGCTTAGCAACGATCCAGTTAGGCTTAACGTTATCAGACTCGAATGGTTGAAGAGAAATTCCTTCTTTCTTTAAGAAGCCGTTAAGATAGTGAAGTGAATGATGCGTTCACTGAAGAGCCATTGATGTGTGCGAAGCGTTTTAAAAACTATCCACTTTCTCGAAGTTCGTCTTCACTGAGATACGAAACTTTTCTAGATGTTGATGGATAAACACAAGACCACACACGGTGTCGTTGCTAGCCGGTTTACGCTACCCTCTCTCTCTCTCTCTCTCTCTCTCGCGAGATTACCCAAGGGAGAAACGTGCAGCGCAGTAATTAACGATATCCTCAAGTGGACGCCAAAATAATGTCTTCTGCTCCTAATATCCGGTAGCCAGCCGAGCTTCTGTTACGTGGAGTTAGTTGCCCGTATGTAGCCAGTCTGTATTTGTTCTTATTGTTTATTTTTGTTCTCTCAAGTGTTTGCTAAAGTTTAGTGAAATTTCGGTGCACGAACTACAGTTTAGTCACGCACGCTCAACGATCAATGCGTGTAAAAGAAATAAGTGCTGCGTATTTATTTTTAATACAAAAATCTGCTACAGGAGGGGGGGAGGTTATATTAGAAAAAAAAGTAATTAAATTTTAGCTATATGAAAATAACGAAAGTTTCCGAAGTTTGCGGTGACGTAATGTTTTAGAAATAAATTTCGAAATTGATGACATGTGCTGATGCGACTGCGCAGAAAAAAAACGTGCCCGACTGCTCATGGTTACCAGTCTTGTCTTTTCGAAATGTGCGGCTGCGCGTTAACTGGAGATTAAAGCAGTTGTGGGATATCAAAATCAATAAAGATGTTAAATATCGTCGAAGTGTTTGAAAATTTTCGATGTCTTTTTCGAAAAATAACCTTTTTTTCCCCCTTTGCTATTATAGACGGAAAAATCCAACAAATGCGTCGCATTTTTTATTTGTTCTCGAGTTTGACGTCACGTATATGAAATCTCTAGATGGGAAATGTTTTTGTTGCGTTATACTTATGGAATCGTTCGGATAATTTCATTTGGCGCAAATTTAACTTAAACATCCTTTTTATTCAACACGAATTTAGCTTTTTGATAAAATTAGTTCATCGGGCGATGAAACTCAACACGTTGGAAAGTGTGAAACGGCGTAAAACGAACACCGGATTATCCACCCCTTGGTATTCAAAGCCGCAGTTTTTAACGTTCCTTGGGTGGATTCAAATATTAAAAAACATTATCTTCGTGCGATTCCGCGTGTGCATAAATTAGCGTTATGGGATGGCGCATTTTCCCATCGTTTGGCGATCGGAAAAACATCCATTTCACGATACACTCTCGAACACAGTGGCTTCATACAAGGCGATCATGTGATCGGCACACAGATGTTCTTTGTTGTTATAATAGTAAAACGTGATAAAAGTAAAAGACTTGATTTTTTTTTTTAATTTAACGCGAATTTGGTGATCGTCGCGAAGAGAAATCCGTGGAAACCAAGAAAACTCTGAGGAACCTTTTCTGGCTCAACTTTCATAAGAAACTGAGCAGCAGATCGAAGGGTTTGGGGAAAAGCGAGAGAAAGGGGAAGGGATTTGTGCGAAGAAACTTCCAAATTATATCTGGAAGACTCGCGCACATCGATTTCGGTTAGGGCTGAGATCCCCCCCCCCCCCCCGAGGAGGAGGAATGCGAGTTTGTTTTTCACAATGGCGGAGCTGTTGTGCTTAATGGGATATGAAGGGGGATTGGCAGATTAATCCCCCGGCGAACAGCGCTCTGCCAACCACCCATTACCCACAACTGCCGTAATAATGGACTAACAGCGACTCGTCCCCCTTATTTACCCGTAATCCTTGCCCTCCGCGTTTGATCCAGTCGCCAGCCGCAGCGCCTGCGACACACTTGATGGGAGCGTGACAAGAACTGCGCGACCGACTCATCCCCGACAATGAATCATTGCTTAACCGACCCGCTCGGTCGTTACTGGAAGAGGCCCTTTGCCTCGCGAATTCCATCGTAAACATCCCCCCCCCCCCCCCACCATGTTGGAGTTGGAATCTGAAATTTTCGTAGAGAGAAAAGAAACCTGGTTACCCCCTCTGCGATCGTGCGGGGCGGGGGTTCTTGGTTAAATACTCAAAATGAACTTCTTATGCAGAAGGAATGTTCCCCCCCCCCCCCACCAATTTAAGCATTAGTCGCAGTTCTTTATTTTTACTTATTGCGTTGCTTTGTTCCTTTGGTGGATAATTAGTTTTTTTTTTTTTTTTTTTTGTGCCACGTTAGTGGGTGATGCGTGACGTGGTTCTTTCCAAATAGGGAAAGGGAAGAGCTATATGTCTTACAAAGGTGATTGGCAGATTCGGTAACACCTAAAAAAAAAAATACTCCACCTAGTGAGTCATCGTAATAACCAGAAACTAATTTGAATCGATGGCGTCTCTGTTTTTTTTTTTCTTATCCTGAAATTTATTACGATAAAAACGCAAGAAACTGCTTTCAGTGACAGTTTGTAAAGAAATAGTAAAAAAAAAAAATGAAATAAGAAAAGGTGATTAAGGTGTCAGCAAACTGTTGGGTTATTACAGTTCCAACCCACTTCCAACCCCCATTCATCTGCGGTATCCACCTTCTATTATGCAACTGTCACGACAAAGTAGAGCCATCTGGCGAATTTTAATGGAAGCAGCGAGGTGATTACGTCATAAATGCAAAGGACCTTGCGGTGAGTTTTTCAGTCGAGTGGATGAACACAAATTTGCGTTCCTGCCCGAATTCCTTGAAAACTCAATCTTAGTTTTGAACCTGCAAGTCAATTATGGGACGCCAACGCGTTACACGGGACTCCGTAATGCTTATTGGGAAATTTGCGATGTCCTTATCTAGAGGTCGCTGTGGTGCTAGTCAAGTATTGGAAAAGAACGAGCCTTAATATACCCAATCAGCTGGATTCTGAATGGAAAACTTTTAGCGGCAGATCGAAATATAACGAGCCGACATTCATAACTAGCAGGTGAGTGTTTTTTTTTTTTTTTTTTTTTTTTTTTTTTTTTTAAATTTTAATTTTAATATTATAACTGCTGATTTTCCGTTACTGGTCGTAAGAGAATGTAAAAATTAATCCGATGGGGACTGCAAGCAAACATTGTTCAGTAGCGCAGGATGAACAAATGCAAAGAATAAAACGGGGAAAACGGATTGTTTCGGATGTGATGACCGGCCGTTCTGCAGCGATACACTTTTCGTGTTGACTGTAAATTTTAGTCATCAATTCGTGCGCGTGCAAATTTGGATTCACATCCATTTTGCAGTTCGGTCGAGTTCAGAAATAGAATGAACCGGAAATTTCCAATGGTCTGATGGTTACCGGCCGGTGCTGTGTTGCCAGCGGAACGAGGATTACCGGGAAAAAAAATCTTTGAAGGTCTTGGACTAATTTTCCACAAAATAATGAAAATATCGACGACGCCTTATTGGGAGGCTGATTCGGTTCGCCAAGCAACCGAAAGAACTTTTGTTGTTGAGAAAATATGAAATCGCACTGTGGTGACAATATTCCCTAATTAACGTTTTTACGCTGACCGTGAATTTGAGAAAAAAATAAAACAGACCCACCCTTCGCGATATCTGATTGGATTCGGCTCATTGGACATAATAAAGATGAATCCCTCTTTGAATTCCAATAATTCTGAATTTTCTTCGTGGCAAAGATATCGTCGATCGATGATTTCTAATCCCATCCCCACCCACATGTTTATTTCACCCTTTAGAAATCAAGGGGATCATATTGGCGACTCGATGATTGTAGGACGGAGAAGAACGATGTTGCATTACTGCTTGGGTGGGAGGGAGGAGGGGAGATCTCCGAGGGACTCGTCGCTCGTTAATTGATGAGCAGGAACACAGCCAAACTGATCTGAGGATTAGGTCAATCCACATTAACCCAATCGATACTTCCCCTCTCTCCCTCCCTCCATCCAGCGTTTACAGGAGCGCGTAAATCATCGCCCCCCCCCCGCCCAAAGTGCGACTGAAGCCCTTCTACTCGCTATTCGGGGATCCCTTGCAGTTGGTGCCCACCTTTAATTATAATAATTGTGCGAGGGATTCATGGGACGCCACCCCCTTCTCTCACCCCCTGTTGGCATTCTGCGGGGCTAACGCAACATTATTTTCCGACAGCCCCGTTCGCACGCGGATGCTAATGAAGACTTGCGCCAAGGTGCTTCCAGAGTTGCGTTCCTCCTTGACACTTCGCAACCACCCCGCGTGCTCATCGTCCAAATTAAGTTAGTGTCGCGTGCTGGGATCGATTCCTTTGTTCAAAATCGGAGATCTCGCGCTGAAAAGACGCACCTTTGATGCCAATTGCTTCGTTGACACACACAACAGCTCGCCGACGCTTCGGCTTGCTTCGATGCACGAGCGTTGCTCAAATTCTCTTTCATAAGTTCTTTCTCTCTAATCCTCTCTATTTTTTTTTCTTCTTTGTCCCCCCCCCCTCACCTTTCTGCCATTTTCTCGCCTATCTTAGTGTCATCCATTACTGTCGCTAATTAAGGTCGGCCAGTGTGGTGCAGGATCGTGCTGTGGTTCGACGGACACCTGTGTGGCAGATGAAGGGGTCGCTAGGATTACTCTTTTAATTAGCGGCGCTTAAAACTTTAATTAATTTCGAATAATTTCAGAGTAGCCCGTCAAACTCAGAAGTGGGGGGGGGGGAGGCGATAAACCGCACAACTCTGACGTGTTCGAATGATCTACGGCTCACTTCATTTAAACCGCAGATGTTAACTTGGGGAGGGATTTAATTGGCATTTCCCCCATAAAATAAAATAAAAAAAAAACAAACGTCAGAGTTCTACTTGCGATTCCGAAGATTATTGTAACGAAGGTCGTTTTTGGCTTCATTTCCTATTCTCAGCTGAAAGTGCCTTCCCAGCAGACCACCAGGAATCGAATGAATTTCATGCGTTTTCCAAACAATCCTTTGTTTTGGATTGACGACCGAAGCAGCTAAGGCTATGAGGCCAAGTGTATTATGTCTCTAAACCGCGCCTGTTGTGGGATGATGATGAACCCTGTCACCGCCGTTTGACACCGGCTAACTCACCGTCTACAAAAAAAGAGGTTCAACAATAGTTGCCTGATGATGGAAGGTTGCTCAATGTAGAAAGCGCCACCTTTTTCGTTTTCTGTGTTCAAACCTCCGGCGATGTTGCTTCGCTCCATCGTCTTCATTCATTCTCGCCATGTTTTAATATGTTTGAGCAAGAATCGCGATTTCAATTGTAATTGGAAATGTTCCGAGCATTTTTAAGTGGGCGAAGAATGGGTTTGAGTCGAAGCGAAGCAGCCGTGGAAAAAACGCACAGCGCGAGAGGCGATATTAATATCTCGGCCGTACTAAGCGATATTTAAACTGCAGTCACGGGTGGAGGGGGGGGGGGGGCAAGGCTTCAGAAATCACTTACTCGTTTCCCTGTGTTGATTTTTGCCACTCGCAGAATGCCCGTAATTTCCTCCCATCGTTGGCTGACATTGGTGAGGCGGGAAAACTCCTACACCAGCACGTGATTAATGATTCCCGGCTAACTGGCGGTCCTCTCCAACAAACTGCTCGCTCGTAATGGTTGCAAGTGTGTGTGCGTGTGCGATATCAGCGACGACGCAGTTAGCAATGATTTCGAAGAGCAGTCTTTTTAGATGTGCAATTGCCTCGTAGAAACAGTTCGCTGTTACTATGGCAACATTTAAAATGAACTAATACGTGTCACTTTCGACTTTATTTTTTTTTTCCTTTTGTGTTTTTAACGGTCTTATGGGAGTGCGCATGCGCCTTGGCAGCTAGAGTTTTAACTAATTTTACTACATCGCCGAGCGTGCTGTGAAGTCGTGCACACGCGCCCGCATGCGTGGGTGACTCTGACATTGTTGAATTATTATTATTATTTTTTTTTTTCATTTAAAGCATTTTTAAAGCAGACGACTGCGCTTTTTTGTCTTTCTTTCAAGCATCAGCCATTTTTCTTAAGAAAGTCGTTTTTTTTTTTTTTTTTTTTTTTTTTAATTGACGCTAACACAACGCGACAGCCGTTTCCTTCGTATTCCTCCCTCTCTCTCCCCATCTACTTCTAGAAAATTCAGAAAATTTAAAAGATCGTCTCTGTTAAGATGTTTTCTTTCTTTCTTTCTTTCTTTCTTCAGGGAGCTCACTGAAAACGAAAACGATAGAAAAAAACAGAAGTTGTTTGGATTGAGCGAATTGCAGTTGCGAAATATTTGAGCAAATTAAAGGAGGAGCAGCTTGAAATGAAATCCTTCAAATGCTCGCATTTGAGTTGTGAGTGCTGACAGCTTGCAACGTGCTTCGATGAATTAACTCCCAAATGAATAGTTTCATTTTCGTTTTTAAATATTTGATTGCTTAAAGCAAAACAGCATTACGAGCGCGCACACACACACACACACACACACACACACACACACACTGCTGTTCAAATGTTCAAATTCGACCTGTCTTTTTGGCGTTTCCCGTGTCTACTCACTGCAGTCTTCAAACGAGTGCGAAAATGAATCATAAAATGATGACTCCAAATTCTGATTCTCGTTCATTCCAATTCTGCAGAACTATGTGTTCTGCAGAATTGGAATTATATTGAAAAACATAACGTACAAAGAAACAAAGAAATCCAAACGATATTGAAAAGAAACGTAAAACATTCACGAAAGAAGCAGTCTTTCTTGTAACAGAGGGAGGTTTACAATCCACGATCTCTTTCATCTGCGTGAAGCGCCCAGTGTCGTCTCCAATCCAGAAGAGGGCGCCAGTTGGTTCAACTTTTCGATGAATTTGTTTGACTTGAGTTCCGCTTCGTTTGTGATATTCAAGGGTGAGCCTGTCTTGTAGTTTTTTCCGCATGAGGTGTGCCTCCGACTCGGTGATTGATAGGTTTTGGTTTTTAGCGTATTTAAGGTAGAAGCTGTGGACGCAGATGAAGTTGAATATTTTCTCTCTTCGTATCTGTACGGAGTCTTCTTGGCTGTGTGTGTGCACGCGCGCGCGCTAGAGTCATTGTCCAGGACATCGATCAGATTGCAGAAGAGACAAAGGTTCCGATTCTCTAAGTTGCGGAGCTTTGAGTGGGCAAGATATTGTGCCGTAGCCTCCGCTGTATTCGATCTGCTCTGAAAATATATCAGAAGAGAAGGCCAGTTGTGGGACTTTCTGTTTGCGAACGGTGTTGATTCTGTTTGTGTTGTCGGTGTGTGACGGGCGTTTATTTTTTGTTTTGAGCATTCGCTAAAAGTGAAGGCAGTTTGGGATTTGGAGGATTGTGGTTGGCACGAATCCTCTGGTGGATGCTTTCATAATGGGATCGAGAGTTGCTGCATGAGTCTGAGTGGTCGGAAGTTTGTTGAGGGGAAGGATGGTCCTGAAAGATCCGTTGCATTTTCAAGCCTGGTTTCCCATATTGACTGGTTTGCAGAATAAGTTGTCCAGTTGGTTTTGTTCCAGAGGAAACGAGAGACTGCCTTTTAGATGTGATAATAAATGCAGTTTAATCCTTTATCCCAGTGTAAGTAAATAAAGTTTGCGCCTGAAGTATCTTCAGGACTGAGGCAACTCGTGGTGAAGGTGGACCAATCTCTCATCACTACTTGTCTTAGTATCTCCATAATGCAAAGCACATCTCCTTGCGGACATGTATAATGCTATGCATTAAGGGAACGGGTCACTACCCAGTGGCGCTTCTTACACTTGGATAAAGAATTAAACCAAATTTATTATAGTCTAACCAAGTGGAAAAAAACTTCCAACATTTTTCGCTAAATTTTAGATGTGATGAAGAAAGTCTTCGGGGGTGGGGCGAGATCAGTCCTTTGAAGTCCTGTCAGATCGTACTCGCGGCCATCTGGTTGTAAGCTTCCTATAATAGTACAATATGTTGAACAATCCTATGTGTGTAACCTAAGAGCAACAGCTCGTCCAGGTTACGATATGCATAAAGTTACAAAAAATTATGTAATGCATTTTCATTATATACACATGTGTACATTCATATAATATACTTATTACATATTATTATTATTATATAATAACATAATAAAATCGCAGGAGACATGCTAATATGCACAGAGAAAGTTGCATGACATTAAATTAACAGCAAATTAATTAATTCATTTGCTTTCGGAACTAAATATTTTAGGCCCATATGAATACTAAGGAAAGCATCTTGTTTGATATTTACGTATTCGTTGTCGTTTTTTAAGAATAACAGTACCCTATAGACGTATAAACATCTAAGGAATAGTGTGGTGTATTTATTACACATTGCAGTATCCTTATATCTGTTTTTGGTTATCACTTGAATTACTTGGGTGAAGAACTTGGATGTGGCTACAGCCCAAGACATGAGGATGTGGAGGAGACTCGCCACAAACAGCGACCCTACTTAAGTGGGAAAAGCTGCAGAAGAAGAAGAAGATTTTCATCACTTTATTCTGAGTCGAGACTAAAGGTTTCAGCGTAGTGCGATAGATTCCCCCCCCCCCTCACTTAATATACCATATTGAAGTGTGCTTTGAATCCAGGCAGAATATAATACTTTTAGCATATTTAAATTTAAG
The DNA here is from genome assembly GCF_054136105.1 of Typopeltis vanoorti. Lineage (NCBI taxonomy): Eukaryota > Metazoa > Arthropoda > Arachnida > Uropygi > Thelyphonidae > Typopeltis > Typopeltis vanoorti. Next base: position 128,370,694 of record NC_143561.1, read on the forward strand.
AATCTGTTTAGGTGGTAAATCTGTTTAACATAATCCTTACTTTATTCACGACATCGGTGATATGCAGTTTCCAGCTTAAATTACAATCAATTTTTAATCCCAAGTAAGTCATTACACTGACTTTTCTATTTTCTCGCAGTTGCAATTTGAATTTGGCCTGCAATTCCAATCATGCAAAATTAATTGTGCGGTGAAATTCATTTAGCCAGTTTTATTTCGCAAGTTAAAATTTACGTATTTAGTTTTTGAGACATTTTCTGACTGAGTTAATGATGTGGACTTCCTCTGAGGGAAGAAGATGCACGCGTGCTGTTTGATTTGGCTAGCCCCTGTTTGAAGAGTTTGGTGTAGTTGTCTAGCTGAACATATAATGCTGTATTTGGGTGTTGTCTTCTAGTATTTTTGTCCTTCATTTGAACACGTGCACTCAATTGGAGAGTCCATTCTACACTTCCATTTGCCTGTCCACCAGTCAGCACTTTCAGCAGAGTTTAATTTGTCTGCGCGTATAGTGCACGAGCTACTTTAATTTCGTCATGATTAAGTATTATAATGTGACGTCATCTGCTGGTGCTCGTAGGCTGGTTCTGTTATACTGTGGCATTTACCACTCGCCTTGCTTTTTCTTTACTATTAGGGCTTCTATAAAGATTGTCCGCATAACAATTTTAAGGAAGTTACGCAAGTCAAATTCGATTTAAAAGGAAGATGTACGATGACGATATTCAGCTTGTAGAATCCCCCAGTGCTGGGCAACGGGCTCTCCCCTATGTGGGAGGATTGGGTTTGTACGAAACAGTCGCAAACTCCATGCTTATGGATGCACTAACCACTCGGCCAGCGAGGTCGTCGTATGCATCTTCACCCCAAGTCTGCCGATGTGAAGTGAACAGCGTGAGTACACGGTCTGTCTCCAGCTGACTGGTTGGGAAGACACTTCACGAGCTTTCTCTTGGACGAGGATTAAAGCGGGAATAGAATTGCTTGGCAAGAATAAAACAGACGCTCTGAAATGCAGCGCCTCTTTCCACACCCTTTAAAGGTCTCGAAAGAGAGACGCGTTCTCTGTAAGAAGCTCTTTAAGCCTGTCTCCTCACTCCTTATTACGGCCGTAATCTCGGCGTGTGATTGAGTCCGCATGAACAGAAAATTGGCTGCTCTTCATCTCTCCAACCAGAGAACCCTTATCAGGCCGCGACCAATTTGCCTTCACTCGCGATGCGGGCTCTCGGGGGGGGGGGGCACAGAGAAATAGAGAGAGAGAGCTCACGCAGAACCTACTCATTAAGGGGTCGCTTTCCAGTGAATTCCTCCCCTGGGGATGTCTCTTCCTCGACCTTTCCGACATCTGCGACAAAAGCGTAATATGGAAAATGAGAAATTACCTTCCTTCGGCTCGTGTGAAGTTCATCCGCCAAGGAACGCCACATGACCCTCCGTAATTTACAGCCAACAGCCCTCGCATTTTAAGGCCTCCCTCGCCGTCCTTTTTTGTTTCGTTTTCATTTAACGCTGCGACGAAATGCGATCCCTCCCGTGACTTTCACGCCAGAGGGCGCTGTGATCTTCGATTTTTGTATTCCCTTTATAGGGGGGGGGGAACACTAAATTTGCGAGACCGGCTCAAAGATTTCGATGAAAAATATTGCTCTGAATTTTAAATTTCGTATTCTAAAATTTTAGAAGCTGAAATTGGTATCCCATTTGGTGTCCTAATTTCGGGTGAGTTTTTTTTTTTTTTTTTTTTTTTGTTGTAAGCAGCTCAATGAAAGTATGGAGAACATTTTTTTTCTACTATTAAATAAAAAAGATAACGAAAAGTCAGCGCGACTTATTCACTTCTCTCCTCTTCACTTCTGTGTAAGAAAGCATTTTGATCCGACACCTCAAGGGGACAGACGGCAACCCCTTGAAAGGCATTTAGACCCAAGCAAAACTGGAAATATCCCACAATTCAAAGGGAACGGCTGCCTCATTTGGATGGTGAAACTTCGTGTGCAAGTGTCCAGTTTGTTAGGCGACTGTCCATTTCGGCAAACACCCTCGGTGGAGGAGCGCCACCTGGAGTCTACCGTTTGCTAAAGTCTGTCGATTTCGTAGAGCTGGCAGCCGTCAACTGTGGCGTATACGAAAGCTCCGCATGGACGTGGACGGCTTAACCGAGTGACGCCAATTTTCATCAGGGCTCTGGCCTGCCCCCCCCTCCCTCTTTCCCCCTCTCGAATTACGAGCGGAGAGAGAAGGAAAACAAGGAGGCTCTTTCCCGCGCGTGCTTCTGGTAGTCCCTTTCCTTCCCTCCCATTACAGCGTCGATAATTACGACTCGAGATTAGCTGATAGCTGTCCGGTGCGGATGTGAACGCCCGCTTCGTCTGAAGGGGGTCGACGCAGTAATAAGACGTGGGAGGGAAAGGAAGTGGCAAAGAGGGGGGGGGGATTAGAGAAGGGAATTCTGTGTTTCACGAGCTTCGTTTCCACCCTTTCCCTTGAACTCGAGGGGTGATCGGAACGAAGTAGAAGAATGCGAGCTGAATCGAAATGACACCGCACCACCCTACGGTCATTTGTCACAGCAGTGCGGTCAGCAGCTGTCTGTCACCGTCAGGATAGCAACCGTGACAAGCTGTCTGCATCCTGAATGTCTTCCTCCCCACCTTCGTCTGGGCGAAGAGCACTGCTAGGCTCTGTTAGCAATCTTTCTCCCCCTCCCCGGGTGTAGCGCGTGATATTGTAGCTGTGTTTGCTGCTGACGTCTGTTTCGAGACACAAACTGAATTCTCCGCTCATTTCTGCATTTTTCTCAATTTCTCAGACGCTTATTTGTCTTTAATATTTTTCTCGCTTTTCTTCTTTCGGAGACCCTTTAAGAACCCCCCTCCCCATCCCCCTTACAGAGTGGAGAGAATTATTTAAGCGTCTAACGGTCGGTCGGTAAATTGTACCTGCGCAAGAAGGAGCCACACGTGGGAAGTGGAGGATCTCGCGGTGTCCAATGAAAAGAGCGAATTTCCCTCCGGTGAAGGACCTCGCTTAGAGGATTTGGTGTCTCCCCTCAGCAGGTATCATTCTCCCGCGTGTGAGGCTCTATTTTGTAGCTGATTATCGTAATAAAACCACTCCGATGTTCCCTCTTATCGCAGAGAATTGACTTTTTTCCTTTTCACACTGGAAGAAGTCGCTCCGCAACGCGAGTGGCTCGCAGCGAGTCACAAAAAAGGGCGATATTTAAAGTGTGCACTCGGCAAAAACGAGCCGTTAAAGCGATTACCGCAAGTTCTTTTTTTCTTCTTCTTGCGACTGCAAAAACATAATCTCATCTGGTTGGGATATTTTCATCGCACGCTCGTGCAACCAACTTGATTGTAACCTTCCCGCTCTCGTTACGACCTGTTATCGCTAATTTTCCGCTAACAAAGAAATCCCACAGAAAAGCTATTTATGTATTCCCATGGTGCGCGCGAGCACACACACACGCTGATGTAGATGTTTTCATCGAGATTGAAATGTTTCGAACAATACGCGCATTGCTGCAAGTTGGTCGGCGATTACGAACCGAGTCATTACAGAAAAATGTCGATGTAAGCACCTCGCGCATTTGCTAATTGTTGTTATGGGGTTCAGCAAACACCACTCCGATGAACCCCGGGTGTCTTACATAATCTGCATCGAGTAAGAAGAGTCCTCCCCTGTAACAAGACATTATTTTTAATTTTAAAAAATGCAGGATTTTAAAGAATTTCGAATAAATTTAGGAGCTTTTAAAAAACGATCTCAATCGGAAAAAATCTCCTTTTTTGGTTTAGCATCCACTTAACATGATAAGAATAGAGTGAAGAGAGAATTTTTCATTCGCATCAACATTCACAAAAACCGTGAGATGATATCTTGACCATCGTACGAGTGTTTTAGTGTTTCGGCATTAGCGATTCGCATAGTTTGTTCGGATCGGGTTTGCAACGCAGAAAGAGACGCCATTCGCTGTCTCTTTCTGCGTAACAGCGAAGATTTCGCATTCGACTTCAGACTTCTTCTGAGAACGCAAAACGACTCGGCGTTTTTCGGCAGTTGTTAAAGGAACGGCGATCCCATCGCTTTGCTTCCTAAATGCCGATTCAAGTAGCTTAGAAAATATTTACCTGCCATGTAATGTTCCCGATAGCTCGACCCGACTCATCTTCCCTATGGTCGTCATAGCAACGCTTTTTTCTTCGAAAATCGCCTTTTTTTTTTTGGCAAAGAATTTTTCTCGGATCCTAAAGTTACACCTCCCTCCTCCCCCGTCTGTCTAGACCACACCGCCTGAGCTTCCTTTTACTTCCCACTGCCGATTCTATCTCTTCCTGCGACGAGCACTTCCTTTCGCATTTAATCCTCGTGCGTTTTAAGGCTCTGTCAACTTAATTCATCATCACTTCCGACAGCTTTTAACTCGGTCGCATGGAAAAGCGGATCCTCTTTTAAATAAACATCCGAGATTTCTTTTATTCCTCTTTCACTTCGAAGGTTTTCTACGTTTCCACTTTTTTTTTAGTACTGCTTCCGATTTTTGCAACATCAACCAAACCTTCCAATAAGGTTCGACTGTCACCAATGATTCTTCCTCATATGTAGGGCTTGTAATAGCAGGTGCCGCTTTTCTCCTATCGTTCTCTGTTTTCATCACAAAATCTAATAATATTTGGCCGTAATATTTCCTAACCGCACACCGTAAAACAAATCCTGTAGTTCTAGCGTAAACTAACTACAGGAGAGTAGCATTCCCCTTTTAATCGCTTTTTTATAGCTTCGACACTTGACCGCTATGTACCACAAGTGAAAGAATCGTTTCTGAGATTGCCTTGCAAATCTCCAAGACTCGGACGAGTTCAAGTTAAAATTTGTCACTCAAGATTTCCAGTCTCACTTCCTTTATAGCGCGTTTCTCTGCAGAGCACGTTTGCTTTGCGGTGTCAGTTTGGGGCTTCTTTTTTTTTTTTAATTTTTTAATCTTGATTTTGACTTTATTCGATGATGTATAAAAAACGCCCACAGTGGGCAGAATGGTGTGTGCACTGTCTGAGACGGTGTTGTCATGGTGATAGCCTTTCACCATTTCCTTTTTTTCGAAAACATTTCGCGGTAGGGCTGTCACAGGAATTTATGCCCGCTCTCTTGGCTGTATTTCTCTCGCCCACTCTCCGTTTATTTTTCTCCCTCCCATCCCCTTCCTTCGTCCGCACACTGAAAGCTTCCGAAAGAGAGTTTTTGTGCTATTCAGGTTCATTCATCCTCGGAACGTGCGCACTTCCAGACACGTGTTTCGAGCCGACCCACTTTGTTTCTGTCACGGCCGCATATGGTGCGGAGTGCGTTCTCCGGTGCCACGTGGAAGTGGGCCAAATGACATCTGGGGTCCACCGAATGGCGCGTGGCTCATAGATAAGGGAGAGGGGGGGCAGGGAAACGCGGTTACCTGTGGGTGACGAGCAGCTGCAGCGCTATCTGGCTATCAATCACCACCAGCGGCGAACAGACTTCGGTGGCCGCTAAGTGAAACGCGAGTGCAGATAATTCGTGGCTTTTCCATTAAGCTCCGTGTCGGAGATGATCTGTGTTTCGTCAGGGGAGTGAGGGGGGGGGAGAGTTTCGGGATTACCGTTTGATCATTCCTAGAAACGTACCGAACATAAACAAAACAAAAAAACACCCGATTGTTGAACTTAGAATGCGTTCGCAAGACCTCCGACGACATGACTCGAATATATGATTGAAAAAAAGGAAAAGACTGCGAAGAGTTTTCCACAGTTTGAGTCTTTGCCAAACCTCTCATTCAAACTGCGTTCCATAGCGACCTACCCGCCCCGCTTAACAATCGATGCTTTTTTAAGTTAAATTCTAGTTCTTAATTTTGAGGTTATTTTGTTCGTCTGGATTCTCAGCAAGAAGTCCTTCGGGATGTTGCTTTTGATTCTCTGAAATCCGCATTAAAAGCAAAACGAAACCACAGTTCTATCTTGCGATTGATTTCGAGAATATATTTGCAGTTCCGTTAATAATAAAACGGTCGACCCCGGAATTTTTATTCATTCCGACCTCCTGCAAGTTTTCATTGAATATACCAAGCGATTCTTCCATCTTTCTTTTCGTAGATCTTTAAATTTCGGTATCGATGTCGTGAAGTGGTGTGCCATAATCAAAGACTCAAATTTGGTTCACGAACAACTTTTAAAAAATGCGCGATTAATTATTTTTAAATTAAAGCTCGTTTATATTAATACGTACTTAAATAAGTAGAGTAAAGTAATGCACGTGCACATCCCATTTGGGTTGCGCTTATTTTAAGGCAGTTTTGTGAGAAAGCAAAATTTCCTTTGTGTCGAACGATGTTGTTTGCAGCGTGTGGGAAATTGGCGACCAACATTTCGAAATTACTTTCAACGGAACTGCGTCGGTGCTTGTTTATTCAAAGTAAATGCTTTCCGGTTGAAAAGGCAGCTGTCAAGTCAGGAGGTTGGGGGGGGGGGATTCTATCACCGGTTACATGGTGAAGCTGTGGAGAAACAAGCGTATCCCACGATGCTTTGCAGCTGTCAAAGATCTAAATGGTCAAATGATAGACACCGATGATGCTGAGTGTTCGTTTTTCGTTCTTTTTCTTACACGCAGAAAGAAAGAACGAAAACTCGAACTTTTATCATCTTCAGCTTCTGTCATTTAACCATCTTTGTCAGTCTGCAAAGCATCATGGGATACGCTTATTACGGTTAGCTTCTCAATCGCGCATTCCGAAATACGGAAAACGTCAACTCCCCTCATGTTGTTGCAGTCTCCACCAAGCGCGATAATAGGTTATCCCCCCCCCCCCCTCCATCCATGAGAGCTGCACGTGGCGTCAGTTCAGTGGAAATAGCTACGAAAACACTAAGATAAAATGCAAGCGAACAACCCTGCAATTTGTCCAGGAATGGGGGGGAGAAAAAGAAACCCAACTGAAATCACGTGCCAGTGCTACACCCAAGAAAGTCGTCATCTTCCGTACAGCAACACTCCACCGACATGTGACCTCTGAAGGTTTGTTTAGGAAGCACCTACCTCTCGCAACACACACACACACACACGTGTGTGTGTGTTGTCTGGCTGTGATCGATTTTTCTGCGTGACCGGACACTGCTCGGAAACGTCGGAAGTCGAACTCACTCCCCCCTCTCGTACATTTTGATCCAACTCGGCTGTCAGAAAAACACTTCATCTTCGTGTTCTGGATCGTTTCCATGGTAACGGATTAGAAGAAAATCAATTAATTCTTACCGGTGAAGGTGATTAATCATGTGAATGAAAGGACTGAGTGTGAGCGGCAGGTCTACTTCGTTTTCTTTTTTCCGTCAACCTCCCCCCATCTCTCTCTCTCTCTCCCTCTCTCGTGTCCATCATCTAAAGAATTTCTTTTGATATTCTTAAAATTATTTCCTAGCTAACGATTGACCTTTGATCGACATTTCGCTGTTATTGTCGTAGAAGAGGAAGAACCCAAACGGCGAAGGATAGTCCTCGCAAGAGTTTGTGTTTGAACAGCGGATCGTTCAGATGCTTTCCCGCTAATGAAAGAAATAAGATTCACGGTAATATGATCTTAGGCGACGGAAATCTTCCATCCTCCGCTGCGCGAGACACTGCCTGCTTCTTGGCGATCTGAAGTGGCTTCAAAAAGTGTCGTGCTTGGTCTGTTCGCCTCCCTTGGTCTGTTCGAACCTGCAGCCCAGCGAGATGGCACTTTTGATTTGTAAATTTACAAATAAAAAAAAAACGCTTCTTCTGCAAAATAAAAAGCCGCGGATTTTACTGGCGAAGCATTTAGGAGGAGGTCGAAGTTGGAAAAAAATAGGATGCAAGGAGGAGTGGATTAGCCGGTCTCGTAAATACAGAACCTCCACGTTAATCATTACTGAGTTAGATTTTTATTGAATCCTTCTTGGCCACTGACGGGTACCTGGAAAGAAAGCGCGATTAGTCAGCCGTGTCGGTTGTATTTTTAAACAACCGGAATTCTTTCCCTCCCACATAAAAAAATAAACAAATGACGACTAATAATATTTATTAACTTGCCGACCTCGTTGGCTGGGAGTTCGAATTTTGCTCTCCTGATTAGGGGAAGTTTGCAGATGATTTTCACCTCACCGGTGTGAGCCTCCACCACGCTGGCTTAGCGAAGACCGGAAACGGCTCGATGAAAATGGTAGCGATACATTTGGTTTTTAGCGGAATTCACGGATTATGTGACCGAGTCCACTCGCGGTATTGATGCACTGTGGGTTTACAAGAATTCCTGGGAGGGATTCAAATAAAACAGCTAGTATCCACTCCAAACAGAAAGTTGTTTAGGGCCATGCGTGGTGGAAGTCGATTACACATGCGCAGACTAGTGGTCATGCACTTGAATAAAATATGAAGTCAGAACTGCCCCTCTTTTGCCGAGTATAAAGTAAGCTTACACGCTCTTGATGAGTTGCCAACATGCATATCGAGCCGAATCTTAGAGTGAACTCGAGTCTCCACCGAGTGCTTCTTCATTAGTCGAATTTCTTTCTTTCTCACTCTCTTTTATCTATCATTTCTGGTTCGTGTGGGATGGAAGAAACGTTCACCCGTAACTCGCGGTCTTTCAAGGAAGTGTCCGATCGATTGACCTGTTTTTGCTCGCCGTGCCAGCTACAGTTGCTCGTTGTGTTCGCCCAAGAAAATTGCCAAACTTAAATCCTTTTCTTTTCTTTACCTCGGCGTTCTCTTTCTAACTCGTTATTTCTCGTCGCTGCGAAAAACTCTCCTGGGAGAAGCCCAAACACGATAGGAGTACGGTTGCGTGTGTGCGTTGCGTTGTTGGTAAGTGTGCCGTTATGAGGGAGACGCGAAAGCATCTCCGAGGTGCATTGTGCCGATGATAACCTTTCTGTGTACATTGGCTTTCGTTCGTGAATAGACAGCCGATGGTCCATTTGCCAGAACTGCTTTTTACTTCGGCAAACTACATCGAACGCTCTCTGTCAGCAGCAGCAGCACCCCCTTTGTAGTTAGCCTGGTAGTTCCTAGTTTGGTCTCGCGCGGTTTTAACAACCCCTGGGCACGAGAGACTCGCAAGAAGTGCGGTCTATTTTCGCGACGTGCTGTGGGAGAACAAAGTTGTTTGGGGAGGATGATTTCAGTTACTGCGTCAAACAACTTCCTTCGTTTACTTTTTTAAAAGTCGTAACTCGCATTCAACTGGTCTTCTCTCTTTCCCAAATCCTCTGGAGGGGATTTTTTGAACTTTCGCGATCATTCCTTGTGCGTGCACATCAGTCGCATTATTAAAGTCCGTTTTCTCACGTTCGAGTCTTCGTCGCTGTGCGATGATCAGCGGCGATACTTCTTTCTTTTTTTTATTTGTTGAGTTAGAGAGATTTGGTCGAATGGCCTCCACGGAATGTTTTTCTCTTCAGCACGGTTACAATAATTATAACAGTTTACAAAATCTATTTTTGAATACTTTTCCTATTTTTAGCATACGTTACAAATGACTGCCATCTTAACTGTCCCAACTGCACTCGATGCGATTTTTTCTCCCGCAAGGACGGTACTCGTGCTTTTGTGCGATCCAATAAACAACCTTGCTAGATGATGCCTAACCGCGATGCTCTTCGTTTTGACTTTTCTGGCTTCAAATTTTATTACTCCTCTGCTGCTCCTCCAGTTCTGCCCTTTTATTGTTGAATCCAATTACTCGGAAGAGGAGTCATCTTCCCTGCGGACTTTTAATACCCACGGCTCCAAATGACTTCCTTTCTGTAATTCCACAAGCTGGAAGAGTAGTTTGAAGTACTTGATATTAGCGGTGACTAATAAATAAATAAACGAAATAATCTCTCAACCAGAATTCCTGACATTCCTCTCCATTCACCAGCAGTCTGGATCGTTTGTTAACCTTCGAAATAACCGTTTAGTCATTCCGATTATAATCCCATACAAGTTGCATTTCTAGCGGAACCTCCTCCCTCAGCCATTGCCAACCTTGTGTGCTTTGACACTTCAACCGTGTCAAGTGAGAAGATCTCAGAGATTTTCACTCCTCCTGAAAAGGAAGCGTAAAAATCCCAGGAGTAGCCTATGGTTTGTATTCTCTGGATCCTCTGATCGTGCTGCATAAATTATCTCTGTTGGAATGTGTGCCTTTCCAAGACGTGTGGCAGCATGGTAAAAGAAAAAACCAACCAACCAAAAAAAAAAAAAACAGCGCATATTTTAAGTGGCTTGAAACAAAAACTCAGCTTCATTCACTGCCGTAAAGCCTTACTTTGCAACAGCTACATTTAGAACAGTCGCTTCCGGTGCTGTTCGTGTTTCTACTCCCTCGCAAAAGCCGCTGGGCGCAATTTCTGCCCATCTGTGCTCCTGCTTCTCCCACTCTCCTACATGGCAGTATTTCCAAATTTGCCTAAACATAAAGCTAGTCTACTAGCGACATTGTTCGCATCCAACTTCAGTGCAGATATTCGAAGCAAATCACCTCCGTCTTTAACGTTTCACAGCATCTTCCACCAGAAGAATCTTGAATAACCTCGATACCAAAAAATGCTTCCTGTCGGAATCCACCTGTCGAGAGACGTGCTGTGTACACCCCTTTATCATTTCTGCACTCGTATATTATACTCAGCTGGCATATGCACCCTCCAGTATTGAAGCTACTCGATATTCGGCCAATTTCCAAAATAAAACCAAAAATCAAACTTTCGACCTATCGTTTCGATAGTTCAAAGTAAGTATTAGAAGGTGAACTTCTTCGACACATGGAAAGCTGTCCATGTGTTGAAGTGAATAAATAGTGACCACCAATATGGATTCTGCCAAGAAGATCCCCAGGAGATCACGTCTACAATCATCCACCTCGGAACACGTGCCATGGAAGCGTTTGGAGCAACTTGTGCACTTAATATTTCCAGCACATTTGACGGGTTTGAGTGCATCTCAACAAATTGTCCTCTTGTGGTCTTCCTTTGTAATTGGGGTTTTCTTTCAGGTCGTTCACTGCATGTTAGGGTGGAAGGCGTTCTCTCATCAGATCTTCCTATTGATTCTGATGTTCCTCAAGGCTCTTATCTTTTGACCGATCCCATTCTTCATATTCTCTCACTGACTTCAAACTCCATCCCGAGTTCTGTTGGTGGTCTCCTTCACTCATACGACAAACTTTGCAGTGCTCAAACATCTCAAGCTTCAAGGTAATCCTTTTCCTCAACGCTGCTTCATATCACTCTTCAGTGGGATGATGACAACGTCACTTTCAACTCTTCCAAATCACAGTTTTATCTTTTTTTCCCCTCCAGGAATGTTTTATTTCTATCCCACTTACCTTTGATGATGCTCAGCTTTAGTCAAGACTTCCTTTTGGACCAACATTTATCCCTTATGTGTCTTAACCACATTACTTTTGATGTGGCAGCCTCAGCTTCCCAGGGACCTTTCATTCGTTTTCATGCAAAGAATTACTTTACAACTGTCCGCCAATTTCCAAATCCGCCCAAATTTGGAGTATTGCTTTTATACTGTGTTTGGCATCTGTCACGCTCTCCTCCCCCGACATTTCTTATAAACATACAGCAAGACAGGCAGCAGCTGCCCAACGTCCTTTTACAGTTGAACCGCAGACTTGCTCACCGAACCTGTTACCCCCACTCTTCTTCTGTTCCAATCCACCTCAGTTCTGTGAAACAGCCCTCCCCTGACGTGTTCCCAAAGACTGCGACCTCCAGCTCTTCAAAAAAGAATATCGACGAGTTACTTTGCTGTAAACTCCCGACCCACACGCGCCATCGATTTTTATAAGCTTTTTGGCTTGTCTTGTGTACGAGTGATCTGAAAAACGTGTTTTTGTATATATATGTTTGTATACTCCAGATCATCATCTGGAGTATACAAACATATACATTAAAACTATGTATGTGAATTTGTTCTCCGATGATGTTATAAATGCAATGTAGTTTTGATGTAGTTTTTTTTCCCACTAGAGGTCAGGCCAGCAGAATAACTGTTGATCAAAACATTGTCGCTTTGGATTACTGTTAGAAAAGTAATGTAGGTTGTCTTTATATGTATACTCCAGATCGTCGGTTCCCAACCGGTGGTACGCGTACCCCCGTGCTGGCCGCTCAGGAGTACACGAAAAACAAGTGAAGTAAACCAAATGCAAAACGTTAGTTATGGAACAATAAATGTCAATATTTAAAGACAGCTATTTTAAAAACAATTTATAGAAATGGGTTTAAAAGGGGTACACAAGTGGAAAAAGGTCGGGAACCACTGCTCCAGATGATCACCCTAATATAAAAGTCGAAACGTCGGGAAATTAAAGAAATTATTCCTAACACGGTTGTAGTCTGCATAATTTAGCTCTGCCATCTGGTGGTGGATGGTTTATTGCTCAGTAAAATGTTATCGTCCTTAAGAAATTATTATGCAAATTTGAACTCGATGTAGTTTTTAAAACATTTCCCCATAAATTCCTTGAAAAAATACGCAGCTATTTGGTAGTGTAATGTTAACTGGGATCCAAGTTCCTTCGAGCAAAAGGGAGGATGAACAAACGAATGTTGTTGCTTTTGAGGCCTGCGACGTGTTGACTGCAACCGTCTGTGCTTCCTATTAAGAGAAGTAGGGAGGAAAAGTGACGTCACAGACGTAGCTGGTGCCAGTAGGCAACTTTCCCAGTCGCATTTGCTTCGGCGCGAGCAGGATCGAAACAGTCGGTGGACCGCAGCATTCACCTGATGAAAGGTCATGCCGGCAGTGATGCGGAGGAACGAACTTGGGTCCCCGTAGGATATGCTGAGTGGATTCCGGTCGGAAACTGGCGGCGTGGTTGCGATGCTCGAGGCACACGTAAACACGCGTACCAGAAGAGCCCTTTCCTATCTCCTCGGGCCACGGTTGCCATTTCATGCCCCGCTACTTTTCCTTCGGCACGACGGGAGCCACTGTTTCGGAACACTGGCGTCGGGATGCTCGGAGTAACGGTGTCGATAAAACGAACGTCTCGAACCCACACGCTGCCGGTCAGAATCTTCGTCTTTAAGAAATCTTCCTCGCCTACGAGCGATCAATGTAAGAAGGAGTTTCTCTGTTTCCTCAGCTTCCATTTTCCGCCTCGTATCCACGACTCGATTGCCATAAAACACCTCTCTGGGTTTCGCTTTTTCTCGCGTGCTTTTTGCGCACCCGAAGAACCCCTCATTATTCTCGTAATTAAGCGAGGTTGCCGTTGGCGAAAATAAAAGCGCAGAATTTAATTACTGTGGGAAAGCGAGGTGGAGTTTCGGGGAGAAGAGATTGCCGTAAAAACGGGTGCTTTTTTCCAACCAACGGTGGGGTTTATCAGGTGGAATTAATCTCATTACACCCACTGAGATGGGCTGCTTAATGGCTCGAATGGAAACAAAGGCACCTTTTTTTTTTTTTTTTGTTCAATGTGTTTCGATGGAATTTGGCGTTAGGACGAACAGGTGCAACGCAGCGAACTCTCTCTCTCTCTCTCCCTCCAGAACTATTTTTCTTTCTGGCCTATTTTATCCTCTGTCTCTCCCACCATCGCTTTTCTCTTCTTCATTCATCCCACTTTGTCTCCTTCTCTGACATTTCAGCCTATTTCTCGTTCTTTCTTTATCTCGTTCTGTTCTTCCCTGTGTTTTCTTCTGTCTCTCTCTCTCTCGTTCCCTTTTCATTTCTTGCCATCTCCTTCCCTCTTTCTTCCACTTGCTCGTGCTCCACATCACATCTTCCCTCCTTTCATATCTTCTTCCCTTCTATACTTCGCTCTTCTTTCTCTTGCCTAATCTATTATTTTTAAATCCATTCCTTTACGTATTTGATCTTTCTCTCTATTTTAGTTCGCATGTTAACCTCTCCCTTTCTAGTTTTTCTTCTCTCCTTCTTCCCCTGTATTTATTCTTTCTCCCTTTCATTTTATGCGCCTTGTATCTCTCTCTCTCCCCCTCCCCCTTTAGCAATATACCTTTTCCTCTTCATTTTCCCTTCAGTTTTTTAATTATTCTTTTCTTCGATGACTTCCCTTGTTTTTCTCTTTCCTTGTAATTCTTTCATTCTGATTTTCTTACTTTGTGTTTCCTTACGTTTGTTTTTCGTTATCCGTCTGTGTTTATCTTTCTTTCACTATTTTTTTTCTCTCTCTCTCTTCTTTTCGTCCATCATTTTTACATGTTCTTTCCTATCTGTTGTTTCCTTTATTCCTCTCTTTTCCTTCACCTGTTCTCTCTTTCTCTCTGTCTTTTTTCCTTCCTTATCGTTGCGCGAAGAAAGTGTGGAGTTTTGATGTCTTCGCTGTTTATCGGAGGAACCTTCTTGGAAATGTTTAAGGCGAAACAGAGCATCTCCCAAGCACGCATAAAGCAGCCATCAATTTCTCCCCGACAGCGTAATCCAGTCTGATTTTCTTCTTCCACCCTGCTCGTCCCTTCGCTGAAGATCTTTGTGTGCCTTCTTTAAAGCACGCAGACGAAACCAAAGAAAACTTGTCTTTGTGGTTGCTTCTTTTTATCTCATTTTCTTTGTCACTTCTTTGGTTACATGCCTTATCGCACGACTTCCGCGTGAGGGAGCTTCCAGTCTTATTAGACAAAGCGGTTCTCCTTTGCTGACTCTAACACCCACAGAAAGAGAGAAGATGTTTATCTGCGACTTCCTCTGGTTGTGCCTCCGAACTGCTTTGCCTGTTCGACACTCGCCTTCAGTCGCGAGATCCTGTTATGTCTGCTGCAACACTTTTTGCTCTTTCAAGCTGTGCTCTGCGAAGAAAGGCCAAGCACGACGATTATGCTCGATGAATAGCAGAACACGCCGCTTTTCTCGTATGTGGCAGCTATCATCTTCTTTCCCCCTCCGTAATGTCTTCGATCAGGACTGCGATTTCGGATGATGAATTGTAGAAGCAAAAACACAGCTTCAAGAAGGGTAATTTGATCTATCAGCGGATTTCGTACGGAAGATGAATGAAGCAGTTTTACCTTTTAGATGTTCTCCTTTTTATTTCACGCTTATCCCCCCCCCCATTCGCCACTCCCCTCTTTTCCCCCTCAAGGAGTTGAGAGTTCATTTTATAGTTTTTTTTATGACCTTTTTTTATCGCTGCCGTTGGTAAGACCAGAGGATTCCGATGGCCATAGAATCACGCCTCAGCCAATATCGAACAGCGTTTCTCGGGGCTGAAAAAGAGATTTCGGTGTGTGTGCGGATGAAAGCGAAACCTCAGTTGGATGAGGAAGAAGTGTCAAGATGAAATTTGATAGATGCGGACGATCGATAAAGTGCCGTTACCGAAATAAGCGCGCGCACGAGTTAATCGATCCACCGCTCATTTGGAATCGAAGATCGTAACTCAAGTTGGTTTACGACCGCAAAATATTAATCTGCGGGTTAACATTTTGGATTTCAACTTTCTTTAAATTGCTCTTTTCCTCAGCTATGAAGAAATTTAAAATTTTAAACCTGAGCGTTCGTGTTGGACCAGTAACCATCGTGAACGGACTGTTCACCACCCTTTGCGTCTAAAGAGCGGCGAAAATTAATGCCAGACGTGGGACATGAAAGAAAGTAAAATATCAAACAATATTTTTCAGAATAACGATAATTGCAGAATTATGATATTGAATTTTGAAAGCAGCCTTTTATTTATTTACTTGACCTGCTTTATGAGGCAGCAAATTGTGACTCTGCACACAGGCTTTGTTGAGTCGGATTGAAATCCATCGTGAAAGTTGTCTTCGATCTTCCACAAGTTTTAGAATTATTTAAACTCGTCGTCCATCACGAAATGATTTCTTCTGGAGATTTTTTCTGGAGAAATTCACGCCGAACGATAAATCATTAACAACAGAAATTCACTCGAACAGTTGAATTAGGATCAAAAGCGAGCAAAAATCAAAACAATCGCACTTTATGATAACGCAGTCTGTCTCGAATCTGGAAATAGGACTTGCATTGCAAGATTTTTGATAATAAATACTACGCGAAGGGGAAAAAAAAAACACCCACTACTTATGGGGCCAGTTAACTGACGGTCGGTTTAAAAGTCGTCCAGGAATCCTCGAGTCATAGAATTTTTTTTAGTACAGAAAGCAACATTAAGACCTCCTCGGGATTGGTCCCTTTAAAAAGGGGGTGTTAAATTAAAATATTATGCCAAACATTGAATTAGTCGGGTCAGTCGGAAGATTTCACGTTTATAATAAAGAAAAATGAATTTGATGCGCAATGTGTCCGAGCACCCGTTGCGTTTAATGCCAACAGTGCTTTGCCATCGGGGAATTAATCGGTCTCGTGCTCTCTCTCATCACCTCAGGGAAAAGTTAGCGCTGATGCAGAGAGCGAGCTGCCGCTGCGAGGGAAATATGGAAGTGAATTCGCGATGACACCCTGGATTCAGTGTTGGCTTCGTTTTAACAGAAACGGAAGGTGGATCCACTCCTTGTTACAATACCGGGGTTGTTTCACTTCCGCAGATGACCTCCTAACCCATGCAGTTCAACTTCCATTCATAAATCCAGGTTACGTTATGTATCGCTCACTTTCGGTAGCATACGTTTTTTTTTTTTTTCCCTCGTGAATAAAAATGTGGTTTCACGGTTGTCGGTAGCTCATCTCTCTGTAATCCGAGAGGAGTTGACAAAAATAGAAGGCTACTTGATTCGCAGTTTCTCCCCCCCCCCTCTCCGTTGCTTAATAAACTGTTAGAAAGAGGGGATTTGTTGTCTGTTCGATTCGGTCACGTGTCAACGTTGCCAGCAAGTCACATGACTTGCTAGGCTTTCTGCGGATAAATGACTTTTTTCCTGCAACACACACACACACACACGCCTCGCGCGCACTAGAGAGAGAGAGAGAGAGAGAGAGAGAGAGTGTGTAAGATGCGACTCTTAAAAGAGCGTCTGGCGGTGATCTTTTGCAAAGGCGAAAGCTCCGAACGTGCCGATACAGAGTATGATGGATGCGCTGCAGTGGCCGTGGATCTCTGGCGAATATGGTGTTGTTATACTAAGGGGGGGAGGGGAGGGGAGGGCATTGCACAGACACAGAAGTGAGGGAGATTATTTCCCCTCGTCTTACTTCAGTTTCGTTGGCGATATCCGAGCAAGAGATGATAAATTCCCAGAACTGCACTAGAAGTCTTCATACTCCCCTGCCACTGTGAACTCCTTCTTTCTTTCTTTCTTTTTTGATGAGTAAATCTAGTGAGCCAAGGATCCACTAATCAACTGTCTTCGCTCGGTCACTTCTTGTAACCTCGTGCTGTCCAATCATTGACGATCACAAGCAGACTCAACAGCAACTTGTTAGTGCTTATTCAATAAAGAAAGTCAACACCCCCCCCCCACAAAATTATCACAGGCAGCACATAGCAGCAGTCTCAATAGGTGACATTGTTTTGAGTTCTAAATCGCATGCGCGAGCGTTTGTTTTTATCTTATGAGTGCAAACTTAAGTTTATCGGATTCCTCAAATTTTTCATAATATTTTAACTGTAAAGATCAGATGAATAAAACACAACAAAATACAATTTAATGAAGGTATTTTTAATTATTATCTGTTTAAGTCCATTTTTGTATGCAAATTTACGGAGTGCTTATGCCTGAAGTCGAAATGCTGAGTTGCATAGAACACGTTAGTAGGGTGGCCACTTCTGACAAGATCGAGGTAAGATAAGGAATCGTGACGTGATTGGTTGTTGAGATGATGACGTCATCGTGCTTGAGGTCATGAGCTTAGAATTTCCTTGTAGGCATATATGTCAATGGAGTCATTTCTTGTATTTTGGTTCGCGTATGGAATTATGGGTGATGGTAGAGATAAGGATTTGTATCGTGATTGGTGAGACCAGATCAAGATAAGATAAGGAATCGTGTCGTGGGTGTGCGTTGTTATCAGATGTAGATAAGTGACGTCATTTGTTAGTTGTAAATTATTATTATTATTCAGGCCTTCATGGAGTCAAAAGACTCATCGTGGGAGGTCCTTTCAAAGAAACAAGTCTTGATAGACTTGTGTTTTCTTGATAGATGATAGACTGATAGATTTCAGAGAAACACAAAGTCTATCATACCACTCCTTAAACTCATTGACGATAAGTGACGTTATTGTTTTGAATGGAAAAGGGAGATATACTAGTGGATGAGGAATCGTGTCGTGATTGGTGGGACACTTTTAACTAGATCAAGATAAGATAAGGAATCATGTCGTGGATGTTCGTTGTTATCAGATGTAGATAAGTGACGTCATTTGTTGTTGTCAATAAGCGATGTAATTTGTTAGTTGTAAATAAGCGACGTTATTGTTTTGAATGGAAAAGGAAGATATTATTAGTGGATAAGGCTTCGTGTCGTGATTGGTGGGATACTCTGAACAAAATAGCGGTAGGGTGAATGGGGGAAACGACGTCAGTAGTAGTGTAGTCACTTCTGCCCAGATCAAGATAAGATAAGGAATCGTGACGTGATTGGTTGATAACGTCATTGTGTTGCGTGACGTCATGAGTTTGGAATGTTTGGAATTTCCCTGGGGTCTTATGTGTCAATGGCTTCAGTTCTTGTACTTTGGTTCGCGTATGGGATCATGGGTGATGGTAGAGACAAGGATTCGTGTTGTGATTGGTGGGACACTTTGAACCGAATGAAGATCAAGATAAGGAATCATGTCGTGGATGTTCGTTGTTATCAGATGTAGATAAGTGACGTCATTTGTTGTTGTCAATAAGCGATGTAATTTGTTAGTTGTAAATAAGCGACGTTATTGTTTTGAATGGAAAAGGAAGATATTATTAGTGGATAAGGCTTCGTGTCGTGATTGGTGGGATACTCTGAACAAAATAGCGGTAGGGTGAATGGGGGAAACGACGTCAGTAGTAGTGTAGTCACTTCTGCCCAGATCAAGATAAGATAAGGAATCGTGACGTGATTGGTTGATAACGTCATTGTGTTGCGTGACGTCATGAGTTTGGAATGTTTGGAATTTCCCTGGGGTCTTATGTGTCAATGGCTTCAGTTCTTGTACTTTGGTTCGCGTATGGGATCATGGGTGATGGTAGAGACAAGGATTCGTGTTGTGATTGGTGGGACACTTTGAACCGAATGAAGATCAAGATAAGGAATCATGTCGTGGATGTTCGTTGTTATCAGATGTAGATAAGTGACGTCATTTGTTGTTGTCAATAAGCGATGTAATTTGTTAGTTGTAAATAAGCGACGTTATTGTTTTGAATGGAAAAGGAAGATATTATTAGTGGATAAGGCTTCGTGTCGTGATTGGTGGGATACTCTGAACAAAATAGCGGTAGGGTGAATGGGGGAAACGACGTCAGTAGTAGTGTAGTCACTTCTGCCCAGATCAAGATAAGATAAGGAATCGTGACGTGATTGGTTGATAACGTCATTGTGTTGCGTGACGTCATGAGTTTGGAATGTTTGGAATTTCCCTGGGGTCTTATGTGTCAATGGCTTCAGTTCTTGTACTTTGGTTCGCGTATGGGATCATGGGTGATGGTAGAGACAAGGATTCGTGTTGTGATTGGTGGGACACTTTGAACCGAATGAAGATCAAGATAAGGAATCATGTCGTGGATGTTCGTTGTTATCAGATGTAGATAAGTGACGTCATTTGTTGTTGTCAATAAGCGATGTAATTTGTTAGTTGTAAATAAGCGACGTTATTGTTTTGAATGGAAAAGGAAGATATTATTAGTGGATAAGGCTTCGTGTCGTGATTGGTGGGATACTCTGAACAAAATAGCGGTAGGGTGAATGGGGGAAACGACGTCAGTAGTAGTGTAGTCACTTCTGCCCAGATCAAGATAAGATAAGGAATCGTGACGTGATTGGTTGATAACGTCATTGTGTTGCGTGACGTCATGAGTTTGGAATGTTTGGAATTTCCCTGGGGTCTTATGTGTCAATGGCTTCAGTTCTTGTACTTTGGTTCGCGTATGGGATCATGGGTGATGGTAGAGACAAGGATTCGTGTTGTGATTGGTGGGACACTTTGAACCGAATGAAGATCAAGATAAGGAATCATGTCGTGGATGTTCGTTGTTATCAGATGTAGATAAGTGACGTCATTTGTTGTTGTCAATAAGCGATGTAATTTGTTAGTTGTAAATAAGCGACGTTATTGTTTTGAATGGAAAAGGAAGATATTATTAGTGGATAAGGCTTCGTGTCGTGATTGGTGGGATACTCTGAACAAAATAGCGGTAGGGTGAATGGGGGAAACGACGTCAGTAGTAGTGTAGTCACTTCTGCCCAGATCAAGATAAGATAAGGAATCGTGACGTGATTGGTTGATAACGTCATTGTGTTGCGTGACGTCATGAGTTTGGAATGTTTGGAATTTCCCTGGGGTCTTATGTGTCAATGGCTTCAGTTCTTGTACTTTGGTTCGCGTATGGGATCATGGGTGATGGTAGAGACAAGGATTCGTGTTGTGATTGGTGGGACACTTTGAACCGAATGAAGATCAAGATAAGGAATCATGTCGTGGATGTTCGTTGTTATCAGATGTAGATAAGTGACGTCATTTGTTGTTGTCAATAAGCGATGTAATTTGTTAGTTGTAAATAAGCGACGTTATTGTTTTGAATGGAAAAGGAAGATATTATTAGTGGATAAGGCTTCGTGTCGTGATTGGTGGGATACTCTGAACAAAATAGCGGTAGGGTGAATGGGGGAAACGACGTCAGTAGTAGTGTAGTCACTTCTGCCCAGATCAAGATAAGATAAGGAATCGTGACGTGATTGGTTGATAACGTCATTGTGTTGCGTGACGTCATGAGTTTGGAATGTTTGGAATTTCCCTGGGGTCTTATGTGTCAATGGCTTCAGTTCTTGTACTTTGGTTCGCGTATGGGATCATGGGTGATGGTAGAGACAAGGATTCGTGTTGTGATTGGTGGGACACTTTGAACCGAATGAAGATCAAGATAAGGAATCGTGACGTGAATGTTTGTTGTTATCGGATGAAGATAAGTGACGTCATTTGTTAGTTGTTAGGAAGAGAAAAATCAAAAACAGTAACGAGGTTAATAGGGAGGCCTGTTCTTGATTTAAATGAAATTGGATACCCAAAAAGTGAAAACATAACGTGTACTTTTAAATGCTTTTGGAAACATAACGAAAGATTCTGTGCTTTTAATAATTCTCAGAAATATATGTATTGGATTCAAAATATAAATATGCAACCCTTAATTTTACTACAGTAATAAATTCCGAACGATCAGCAAATGAAAAATTAACTTTCAGATGAGAGTCCCATTGTCAAAATCACATGATGGCAATTCCATAAGCATGGGAAGAACTTTTGATGTATTTTTCAATTTATTTATTTTTTATTTTCTGTGTTGTTAGATTCAGTAATTACAATTTGTAAATAATATTTCTCAAATAAAATGTGTAAATTTAAATGAACAAATTGGGTGTTGTTGATGTGTTATACAAATTTAAGGAGGATAACATTTTTTTCCCCTTGTGAAATTTCATGCCACAAAGTAACCAGACTGTTTTTTTTTTGATTCATTGAATTAAAAGTCTCATTGGTTCATGCAAGCCCTCAAATATTTCAAGAAACTATCAAATCTTGGAAGCAAAAGGAATAATCCGGTATTAAATTAATAGACAGAATATAGTGGAGAAGATTTCACCTGAAAGTTACAATACTGTAAGAATTTGGCTATTTTACAGAGCCATTTGTTAATAATATTACAGTCAAATAAAGGTCACATAGAAATTAACAAAGTATATATTACAGAGCTAATATTCATTGAAATAATAAGAAATAACTATTTATTTGTTGTGCTGGCAAAAGAAATTTCTAAAAGAATACGCAAGGGCGAGTTCAAAACCTTGATTGTCGCAAATATCCGTTACTTAAAATTACTAATGCTAAAGAAAAAAAAAATAAATGTCAGTTAGAGAAATAGGTTAAGAGCACAAGGAATCGCAGATAAAATTAATAGTCAATATTGGGTTTAAAAATTAAATGTAAACATTAATTTACTTCACCAATAATTTCCCACGGAAGCGAAGAATGAGTAATTTTAGGATATGTGTCATCACACAACCTTGTGAATGCTAATCACTTAGTCATATGTAAGTATTTCAGAAACATCCAAAGTTGAGAAAATGCTACCTTTTGAACAATACCACAATTTACGGATGCACTCATATCATCTTCATGAAAGAGCCCTTTGAAGAAAACCGCTCGCTGGGGGATATTGCTCATGATGATAACATAGCATCTACAGGTTGAAATCTAAAGGACGAAGTACTGAACTATTTCAGGTTACAGTATTTACAGAAATTTCGTTCTTTGTGTGTTTGTGTTGTGGTGTGGATATAAAATTCAACTCTTTTGGAATATTCGTATTTAGAAGAGCTATTCTGGAAAGGTGTAAGTAATTTTAAATTATCATTAGAATTTCTAGATTATATACAAAAGGTTTTGTAATCCATTTAACTGTCCGTTTATTTTAATTTATTTATTTTAAATACCGTAGAGACACCAGCATATAATTAAATTATTCAGAAAAGCATAGTACTAAAATGTTCCCATTCTGGAAAGAAATGTAAGTTAATTATTATTTTTAACTTAAACATAACAATTAAATAATTTAATTTCAATAATCAATGCTCGTATGTTTTGGTAAGCGTAATTCTAATACTGGATAGTTTTTTTTTTCTTATGAATAATCATAGGGTACATATTAGAGTATCAACCTGGATACATCAGCGTGTTTTCATGTCTAATGTGTATGTGTGTTTGAGGGACACCAGCTTATAATTAAATTATTCAGAAAAGCTCAAAACACAGCCGCCACTAGACTGTGCTCTACTCTAAGAATTCTCACCCTTTAACAGGAAAGAAATACTCCAAAATGTATTGGAAAATTAGTACATCCATCTATAGAAGATAAAAAATGTATGTTTGAGTGACATTAGGCTATAATTAAATTATTCAGAAAACCTCGAAACAGCCGCCATCATGACTCTACTCTAAGAATTCCCAACCTTTCACAGGAAAGAAATACCCCATAATGTATTGGAAATTAGTACAGTCATCTATAGACAACCAAACAAAACACGACGGATGTGTGTCACCCTGGGAAAATTCCAAGA
Organism: Typopeltis vanoorti; assembly: GCF_054136105.1. Lineage (NCBI taxonomy): Eukaryota > Metazoa > Arthropoda > Arachnida > Uropygi > Thelyphonidae > Typopeltis > Typopeltis vanoorti. Next base: position 128,393,868 of record NC_143561.1, read on the forward strand.
TATCTTATCAAAAAATATCGCCCACAATTCCATACCCAAACCAAAACACCATGTGATATCACAGAGAGACATATGTTCCCCAGAAATTTCCAAACACATAACGTCACGATTCTTATCTCTAAATAACACCCACAATGCAATAAGAGAACAGCGAAATTCCAAACTCTATAATAACAAACATCCACGTCACGATCCCTTATCTTATCTTGATCTGGATCTTGTTTAAAGATCCAGATCCACCAATCACAACACGATTCCTTATACACTAATATATCTCCCTTTTCCTTTCAAAACAACATCACTTATTTACAACTAACAAATGATGTCACTTATCTACATCTCATAACAACAAACATTCACGTCACGATTCCTTATCTTATCTTGATCTTGATCTGGTTCAAAGTGTCCCACCACTCACAACACGAATCCTTATCTCTACCATCACTCATAATCCAATACGCGAACCAAAATACAAGAACTGAAGCCATTAACCCATATGCCCACAGGGAAATTCCAAACACTCCAAACTCATGACGTCACACACAATGACGTCATCAACCAATCACATGACGATTCCTTATCTTATCTTGATCTTGTCAGAAGTGACTACACTACTACTGACGTCAGTGTCTTGGATGTGTATTGTTATGAGTTGTAGATAAGTAAATGGTTTGCATATGGCTTTATGAGTGATGGATAGTGATTTGGAATTTCGCTGCCCCCTTCCTCCTATCAGGGACATTACGTGGTGTATTTGGTTAGCTTATAGCATTGTGAGTGATATTTAAAGATAAGAATCGTGACGTTATGTATTTGGAAATTTCTGGGGAACATATGTCTCTCTGTGATATCACATGGCGTTTTGGTTTGCCTGTGAATTCTTTGCGATGTTTTTGAAATAAGGTATCTTGGAATTTTCGGAGGGTGACAAACATCCGTCATTGTCGTCAAGTTTTGTGTTTGGTTGTCTATAGATGGCAGTACTAATTTTCCAATATAACTTGGGGTATTTCTTTCCCGTTAAAACTATGGGAATTCTTAGAGTAGAATTCTTAGAGATGACGGCGGCGTTATGAAAAAAAAAAACTATCCAGTATTGGAATTGCGCTTACCCAAACGTACGACCAGCAGTTATTGTAATTAGAAATCACTTATGTTTTAAAAAAAAAAAAGATTATCTTACATTTCTTTCCAGAATGGAACATCTTGATATCGTGGTTTTCTGAATATTCGAAATTGCTGATTTTAAACATCTATTCACAGCACAAAACACAAGATCTGAAATGCAGTTGACTCTTTTTTTCATTATAGATTACTGGGGCTAACATGTATTCACAGCGCGAAAACACACAAAACATTGGAGTTGAAAGATATTTCTGTAAATAAACAGAAAAGCTAGTTGACTTCTTAATTTAGATTACTATCCGATTGGTTCTCTATTAATTCCTTTCCACGGTTGCTCATGCTATGTTTTCCCAAGCTTAGTGGGAAAGTATGTGCCGTTTTGTTTAGGGTAGGTGTTATTTCCTGTTTCGAATTCCGAGTGCTGTTAGAGAATGGAATTCTGACAAGTGAAATGATTTTTTTTTTCAAATTCATTGGTTATTTTCTCTATTTTACTTTTAAAATTCAGTTTAACTACATATTCTAACAGAATAACTGAGCAAAATAAATAAAATGTATGGGAATTTATTTTCCAACACTGTAGATTTCTCATTAAGTCTTATCTTAAATATAATCCAGTCGCCAAATTGTTGTACGTAGGTGAGAAATCGTGTGTTTTGGTTCGAACTCTTGGTTCCCGTGGGAAATTATTGCTGTAGTAAATTAATGCTTACTTTTTATTTTTAAACCAATATGACTATTAATTTTACCTTCGATTCCTTGTGCTTTTAACCTATTTCTGTAACTGAAATTTATTTATTTTATTTATTTTTTCTTTAGCATTAGTAATTTTAAGTTATGGATATGAGACAAACAAGGTTTTGAACTCTCTGCAGCGTTTTCGTTTAGAAATTTCTTTTGCCAGCACAACAAATAAATAGTTATTTCTTATTATTTCAAATGAATATTAGCTCTGTAGTATACTTTGTTAATTTCTATGTTACCTTTCATTTGACTCTAATATTATTAACAAATTGTATTTACTGAATCTAACATACAGAAATTAAATAAAGTGAAAAAGGCAGCATTTTTTTTCTTATTCTTCGCATTTAACATTTGCGCTGATGTCCATATTGTATGATCTGCCACTGGTGCTTACACGTAATTCATGTGATTTTTCTCCATGCGACATTTCCAAACAAGTTGAACTATGGTTTTTACATAGTTCAACTATGTAAAACTCATTTCCGTTAGTTCCAATTGACTGTTGTCCTCTCAGCCCGTCATTTATTTCACAGTAGGGATATTTATATATATATATATTAACACAATTATTATATTAGATATTCTTTCCAATACAAATAAATAATTATTTATTCTTATTTCAAATGAAAATTAGCTCAGAAAGAAAAAGAAAATTTGTAAAGAAAAAAAAATGTTTACCCTCAACATCACAGCAAACAAGAAATTCATCATCTTTTTCAAAGTTTTGAAATTCATGTGAATATTGTTTTCATCATTTGGTATCATTTAAATGAAGAACGGGTCAGGCTATGTTTTTTGATTTTTCTCTTCCATTGGCGAGTATTTTTTGATATATGCATGTTGATCCACTTGTTATCTGCATGCTACGATACTTTTTATTATTTTTGTTACTTTTCATGTGAAATATTCTCCACTAAACTTCTGGCTATTAATTTAATACCCAATTCCTTTTGTGTCCAAGAGTTGACACAGTTTCTTGCAATATTTGAGGGCTTGCATGAACAAATAAGACTTTTAATTCACTGAATTTTCAAAAAAAAAGTGTCTGGTTAGTTTGTGGCATGAAATTTTACAAGGGAAAAAAATGTTATGGTCTTACTTAAATTTGTATAACACATCAACGACACCCAGTTTGTTCATTTAACTTTACACATTTTATTTGAGAAATATTATTTACAAATTGTATTACTGAATTCTAACATACAGAAAATAAATAAAGTGAAAAATATAATCTATTTTTTTGCTCCTTAATCTTCTTATTGTTAAATTTGCGCTGTTGTTCAAAGGTTCATCCCATGCTCGTGGAATTGCCATCATGTGGTTTTTGATAATATGACTCATATCTGAAAGTTAATTTTCATTTGGTGGTCATTGGGAATTTATTACTGTAGTAAAATTAAGGGTTGCATATTTATTTTTTTTGAAGCAAATACATATATTTCTTAGCATTGTTAAAAGCACAGAATCTTTTGTTATGTTTCCAAAAGCATTTAAAAGTACACGTTATGTTTTCACGTTTTGGGCATCCAATTTCATTTAAAGCAAGAACAGGCCTCCCTATTAACCTCGTTAATGTTTTTGATTTTTCTCTTCCTTTGGCAAGTAATATTTGATATTTGCATGTTGATTCTATCATCCAATTTCTTAGTTTGTCCAGAGATAGTGAACCAATTTCCCACTTCAGCTGATGGTTATATTTTATTAACCAAGAATTCTGTTTTTTAACTCTTTCAGGTAATTCTTTCCACATACAAGGTGATTTTGTCACTGCATATCTTACACTAATTCCATCAGAAATACAAATTTCTTTACGAAATAAATTTGAAGTCTTATTCAAAGAAATTGGCAATCAATTATCCCAATGATAACTGAAAATTCGTATTTTTCACCCACTGTCGATTTTTCATAAACGTTTTCCTTCATTCTTCTTAGATTACTTCATATGGCACCACAAATAAATATTTATTTATTATTATTATTATTATTTCACTGATTATTAGCTCTGATCATATTTTTTATGTTAACTTTCTGTTACAAAATTCTGAACAATTAGAACTTTTCACAAAGAAACTTCTTTCAAAGAATTTTGTGGCTCACCCAATATTTTTACATTACCAAACACAAAACACCACAACACAAAAACAGCAGCTGCAGTGGATGAACGATTACCTTAAGTCCGAAGTCACTCGACTCTATGTTTTTTTCTTATAGTAATGTTTCCCCTTACTATATGCCCTACCCTAACCGTTCCTTCAAAAATGAACCTTTTGCACAGATGACTCAACGACATGTTTTCGCATGCTGTTGGATATACTGTTGGTGTGTTTTTATCTTACTTTGTGTGGGGAAAGGTAAAATATGAATACGTGTTATCTGGAGAGTACAAACATCTTTTCTATACCAAACATTAAGAGGAGTTTAAGTCACGTTTTGGGGTTAAATTATCTGCTGCCTCTCTGTAAAACCACCAAATTCTAACAGCTCGGATTTTCGATTATGTGAACGAATTGTTTTCAGGTAACTCAAATAATGTCAATAGGTAGCATTAGACAATTTCTAAAATAATCAATGCATGGATATCAGTTTTCACCACTTTTCCCCCATTCCTGGCATTAATTTCACAGTAGTGATTTTTTTTATAATAATTAAACAGAATTGCATTAAGATATAAAGTTATGGATTTAAATATAAATATCTAATCAGAATAACAGTAAAAAATTCACTGTTGAAAAACACAACAACAAAACTACATATATTTGTTCATTTAAGTTTACAAATGCATATTTTATTTTGCTGAAATACTATTTACAACTATATTCACAGTGAAAAAATCGAAACGTAATTACCTTAAAAATATTTCACAATATTTAGTTTACACTCTTAACATTTTCCAAAGAGTTCAATGAATAAAATTTTCGTTACTCACTGTTTCTTGGTTACATTACAGTACAAAATAGCTGGTCATGCAAAGGATTATTTAGAGCAGATACCATGGTAAGCACCCCTCCATACATTTGACATTGTGTCAGTCTGGAAATAACACCATGCCTCCCTAAACTTTCTGTGTATTCTTTTGTCAGCAAATATACACAAACAGTTTTCGTAAAATCTTCGTAAATGTCCCAAAATAAAGAATCTTTATCGAACTGGATAAAATCTTGAAAGTCTAATTTTACCATTGATGAATTTAAATGATTAACGATAATTTTCCCCACGATACGAACAGATGGTAATTCAGTTTCCAAAAATAGTAAATGATTATCAATGTCATACATTTTTGGTGAAAATCTCTCAGCTTCTTCACAACTAATAGAGAAAACTTTACTTCCATCAGCTCCTGTATCATCGAGTATTAGGTCCCCATCTTGGCATTTCAGAATATAACAATCACCGAGGTCCATTTCTTAGTCAACTCTTCTTTGCAAGTAGCCGAAGATATCAGACCACTTCCTGCGTAACGTTTCCCAAGGGGGTCATGGATAAATACATCACAATGTACGTGTCTTCTAAAATAATAATCGGTTTCCATCCTTTTAGAGCTAAGTGAAGAGTTTTGTCTCATGCTATTTTCCTGAAGAAAGAAAATTTCAATGACTTTTGTGGCTCACCCATTATTTTACTTTACTTTACTTTACTGGACACAAAACACCACAACACAATACAGTAGCTGCAGTGGCTGAACGAATTTGCCGTAACTGCAAAGACACTTGACTCGTTTGTTTTTCCTTATAGTACTGTTTACCTAACCCTTAACCCTGACTGTTACTTCCAAAATGAAACTTTTGCACAGATGATTCATGAGCATGTTTCTACATGGTATTGGATATGATGTTGATGTCAGATTATCTTACTTTGAGACATCATAGGGCAAACCTTATCTCTGTGGCTCAAAGGGTATTCTATATTATTTGTCCTTATTATGTTAAGTATTTTATCTTCAAACAGCGTTTTTGATGTTAGACCATGTGACTAGTTCTCTCACTCATATGTCCAAAATTGTTGGGATGCAAAAATAGCATTTGGTGGAAGTGAAAGGGTAGTGAAGAGAGAGACAGGGGTCTTTCCTGCAATGCTCCGCAACCCATCCCCTAACCCCCCATCATCGCCCTATTCTTCCCCCCCCTCTCCTCCAGGAGATGTCTGCTCAGCCTAGTGGAGATCAGCGAGCTCATCATTTGCAGATATCTTTTAGTGATGTCACCTCCAACTGATATCGATAACTTTGGAGGTAAAAAAAACGCGTTTTTTTTTACTTACCATTTACTTACTACAACTCATAACAATACACATCCAAGACACTGACGTCGCTTCCTCCCATTCACCCTACCGCTATTTTGTTATTAGTATCCCACCAATCACGACACGAATCCTTATCCACTAATAATATCTTCCTTTTTCTATTCAAAATAATAACGTCACTTATTTACAACTAACAAATGACGTCACTTATCTACATCTGATAACAACGCACGCCCACGACACGATTCCTTATCTTATCTTGATCTGGTCCCACCAATCACGATACGAATCCTTATCTCTACCATCACCCATAATTCCATACGCGAACCAAAACACAAGAACGGAAGCCATTGACACATTGGCTTCAGTTCATCGTCATCGAGTTTCACGTCATGAGTTTCAAACTCATGATGTCACGCACAATGACGTCATCATATAAACTCCCAATCACGTCACGATTCCTTATCTTATCTTGAACTGGTCAGAAGTGGCCACCCTACTACTCACGTTCACGAAACCAGAACAACCCTCAAGGCCCTGGCATTGATATACGTAGAACGGGTCAGTAACATGACCGAATATGTGCATGATTTATTGCAGTATTTCTTTGTTTTGAGATGGTTAAAAATCGCCAGCAAATGAAATATTAGGGATAAAAAGAGGGTTCTGAACTTAAAATTTGGAGTTGCATTTTGGCTTTTTTTTTTTTTTTTAGTTTTTATGATCACGTGTCTAAATCAGAAAAGTGGAGGCAGTTTATTTATTTATTTTTGTTATTTGCACGCAGGTTAAATATTGAGGGTTTTGCTTTTGCTCTCCAGCGCATTTGTTAAATCGTTCCAGAGGTTTGAATGGCCTAAGAAGAACGATTTCAGTTCTCTTCGCAGTTAAATTGACCCCGTTCTCTGTCTTCGTAATCACGTGCAAGAAACCGCTGTTGACCGATTTTTTTGGGAACGAAAAAAAAAGTTTTTATCCAGCAATGAGGAACACGCGTTTCGGAAGAATCTCCGAGTTTGCTGCAAATAACATTTCACATTCGGTTTTGAACCTTTCAATCCATTCCCTCCCACCCCATGGCTAATGTTCTTCAGCAAATTTCAAAGGATTTGAACCCTTCTCAGAATGGAAACCGAACTGCACTTTGTACAATTGGAAAGCGAACTCACCGTGCTCATCTCGAGATGCCCCCTTAATTAACGATCAAAAACTGTTCACGAAACCGCACACGAGGGCAGTGCCGAGCGAGGGGATTATTGCAATGCGGGTGGCATACGGAGATTCTTGACGCTGCCCGTCCTATCTGCGAACCAACCCGATGTTATAATTCGAGTTGATGAGACGTCTCCTACTGAATTAAAATGGGGGTTTATAATGGGGGAGGGGTGCAGACCAGCATCGGAATCGAACAGGTGAGCGACCACAGACTCAAACTGCCCTCATCTTTCTCCCTGGAGTATGCACTACGTTACCAAAAGTTAACGAACACCTTTCTAGATATTGAGCGGCTTTTTCGTGGTTTTGTTTTGAGAGCGAGTTCCGGGACAGAAGGTCAGCGCTTCTGTGGGTAAGAAACTTTTTAGTTTGCACTGTCTTCTGGGAAAATCGTGATGCGACTGTTTTGCAGCAAATCTATCGGCTAGTTGCCATAGTGACGCCATTTCCGTTGATCGTCTGCGAACGGAAAAAAGCAAAGAAGCCTTTCGGGAATCGCCATAAAATTTCACGAAGAGCCTTCGCTTTACATATTAAGGGATGCCTCGTTTCCATATTAATAGTTGTAGAGGATGCACGCGCACACACACAAATTGCTTATCAAACGGAAGACCGCCAGCAATATTTATTTAAGCGAATTGGGAACTTCGGCGATTAGGCTTAGCCGAGAGAGAGAAGTGTGTCTGCGGACACAAATTTAAATGCCGATGCAAGTGCAGTTCGCATCACCTGTTTGCCGTACGAATGCGAGGGCGCTTAAGCTGTTTCCATTTCTCCGTCACTCTCCTAGCCGAGTGCGCATTTCTGTGATTGCATTTTGCACGGCACATCGCCGAAGCACCATCAGTGCTTTTTTTAGTCTGTTTTCTTATCTCAGTTGGCCGTTCTTTCTCTCTCAGAGACGCTCTGGTCCTCCAAGTAATAAATTTCCCCTTTGCCGCCACTTGATAGCGAGATGAGTAAGACACCCTCCAGACGAGTGTGCCTCGTTAATTTTACCGCTGCCAAATGAGCGTTCTCACCGATTTCAGGCTCCCCCCCCCTCCCCCGCTACATTAGAATCGCGAGTGAGACAGTTTTGTGTCCCATTAGTGCCATCCGCTTCCACCTCGCACTTGCGCAGAGAAGACGGTACCTGGATGGGATATTCGAAGAACCGTTCGCGCTCAGAAGGGAGTTAGTTGGCGGCGATGAGTCCCTCACTTTCTATCGCTGCGATTTCTTTTCTGTTTTTTTTTTTTTTTATTATTTTCATCTTAGTGGGTGTGGTGCATGGAGACAGATTTGCTATGGCAGAGCAGAGGGGGGGGGGGAAAGGTGAACGGACTTCCCACGCCACGGCCTACACGGCGGATATTAGCCCTGCTCACGGGAAGGGAGGGGAGGGGGCTTTCAATAACAGACCACCGCGACTACGCGGCTGATTGAAATTTAATGAGCTCTATTTCGGAGTTTCCAGCTGGAGCCTTCGAGATATTGGCGCGAAGAAATCCACGCCGGCGACGCCTTTCAGAGTAGCGTGTGGTTCCGCTCTCGCAAGTGATAAATGGCGACCTTCAACCTTTGGGGATTTTTCATTATTTTTCTGTGATTTATTGGAGCGGAGGCAAAAACTTGGACAAGTCGTAATGTGCGAGTCTCTCGCAACCCCCTCCCCCCTCATCAGGCGCGGGCAGGGGATTAGTTAGAGTGTATATCCTTCCGTGTTGCGTGAATTAGCACATTCAAACTTGTGTCATTCACGCAAACAGCAAGAAGTTTTTCCCTTCGACGACCTGTTCCGTCTCGTGCGTTACTCGCTCCGTGCTTGTTTATCCTTGGCGATTACCTGCTACTTAAGTCAGAAGCCTCTGTAATCCTCTCTGTATGATGAAGAATGAGCCTTTCTCTCTCTCTCTTCTGTTCCCCTCAAGCACTCTCCTTGCATGTTTGTACGTGACAGTTGCGAGCCTCCATTGGCAACACAACCCTTACCCGACCGGCGTTAATTGACACATCTGTCAGTTTGACGTCGCCAAATGGAAGCGGGCTCTCACAAAGCTCGAGGAACCGTGTGTGTTTTGGTTCGTTCGTTCGTTGCAGTGTGTACTTTATCAGCGCGTGTATCTTGCAGAGAAACGTGTTGTACGAGTAGATTAATCTGTGAGTCACGCGAAAGGATATCCCAGCAGCTCGTGTCGTCCTGCCAGTGGTGGTCGTGGTACCTGCTATTGCTTGCGTTTGACATCCGCTCTCGGACCCAACCGTAAAGCAGGCGGCGGTTTACACTCTCAGATGACGAACGATGCGACATTTCGCCACCGACAAAACAAAACCCGTTAAAGCCTTTCTTGTAAAGTTTCTCCGATCTGCTTTGAATCAAAGTAATTAATTACTTTCTTTTTCGGTTTTTCCGTGTCTTCGGCGCAGATTTCTCTTTTTAAAGATTAAAACCACGTTTAGAGGATTTCCACAAATTACAGACTTCGGCATTTGAAGCGAGAGACATTTCAGTAAGTTCAAGACGTCGTTTGATCATTTCGGATCGTGTTTAGTTCCAAACACGTTTCTTCCTTCAACTCATCCGCTGTGCGAGTTAAAGGGTGATCTCCTTCTGCAGCTTTTCCCGATTCACTGACTTCTTCGTTTTCTCCACTCATCCCATAACGACCTGTAACTAATTGGCTTAGTGTTTGGACCGAAAATCATCGACTATTTCTTTCAGTGCTTTTCGTAGTGTTGTGCCGTACGTTTGACGCCACTCATCGCTACTGGATGAAATGCCCGCGTTTCACCACATTAGCAGTCCGACTGATTTCTTCCAAGCCCACACGAACCGAGTCTGTACGAAGGGAAGAATTAAATGCCGAATCGAAATGTAAGGGCTCAGCAGTAGAAAGCGATTTGACCTTTTTAGACGGAATGAACAAATACTGCGGAGTTGCACTTGTTTGCTGGGCACGTGACGTAACGGTTTCAGTAACCTTTGATTAACCAGAGTTCGCATGCGATTCTTGGAACGGCCTTCCTTAAGGTCTGTCGTGCTGAACAGCACCAAGCCCCTTCTCTCTCTCTCTCTCTCTTCTGAATTCCTTCTTCACAAATTCCGCCGATGTTCGTATATCGGGTGGAGGGAGGGGGGGGGTTGTAATCTCTCGCGTGCAGAACCGATTTGCAAAATTGCAGTGCTTGCCACATTTCTGGACGTTGAAGCCGGATGACGGTGGAAGACCGTACGATGATGAAGATTTTCTCTCTCTCTCTCTCTCTTTCCCTTTGGTCTATAAATCTACCCCCCTCTTGGTAGCCAGTATCTGTTTAGACGTTCTTTCCATTTCTCTTTCTTGACCCTTTCCTTTACGTCTTAAATATCTCGTTCTTTTCTGCTGTCTTCATTTCTTAAGTGGTCCAATTTTGTGCGTCCTTTAATTGCTCTTAAAAATCTCATCTCTGCAGCTTGTATTTTATTTCATCTTTCTTTCTTTTTTTACAGTCCATGTTTTGCTGAACCAAATAACAGAGTAGGAGTGGCTTTTTTACTTTATAAAATTTTAGTTGAGTTTCTCGTCTTGATTTTTTATTCCTTTTAAGTGTTCCACAGATTTTCTTTATTTTTTCACCTGATCTTTTAGGTAGATTATTATACAGCGTAAATAATTTTAAACTGTTCGGTTATTTTATTTTCTATGACTATTTTTGATCTGACATCTTTTCCGTAAAAGTCCGTAATTCGGAGCTGAATGTTCAAGGCATAAGACAAGGAGCCAAGAGGAAAGCTCTTCAGAAGGTTGTAGTTGGATGGTATCAATGGGGCATGATATCAAACGACGCACAGTCTCTATTTAAGTGGTCAGTCAGCAGTTAAACTTGAAGGTGGTAATAGAAGATGGTTTCATGTTAAGACAAGGATGCTCATTATCTCCAGTTATTCCTTAACTATATGGATCACATTATGAAGGAAAGTGGTATTAAACACGATATCAAAATTGGAGATGTTAATGTCAGCTCTTTGCTTTATGCGGATGATGTTATACTTCTAAATAAATCCGCTACAAGTCTGCAAGATTCTCTGACTAAATTGAATAGCTGTTGTAATAGATATGGTATGAAGGTCAGCAATAAAAATAGGCAGAATCATTGAAAATGTCAACTGTGTTGTGAATGGAGAACCTGTGGAACAAGTAAAACATTTCAGTTACTTAGGCACGATTTTTACTGAAGATGGTAAATTAAATATGGAAATAGACAACAGAATCAACAAAGCTGGTATGGTGGGAAGTCAATTGAATAAATTCATATGGAATAAGAGAGAAATTAGTCGGAACACTAAATTAGCTGTATACAAGGCTGTGTTCAAACCAGTTTTAACTTATGGATCTGAGAGCTGGATCAGAAGTAAAACACTTGACCAAAGACTAGAGACTGCAGATCTGAGAGAACTGATGGCAGTATCATATTAAAAATGGAATATTAGGAAAGACCTTGACACTGTCAGCATTTAGGAATATGTCAGCAGGGCAAATCTCAGATGGTATGGGAGAGGAAAGGTCAGGAAATAGACTCAGATGGCAGGAAATAGACTCAGAGGAAGACCTTGACTTTCCTCTGAGTCACTTCATGATTCAGTCAGAAGTGCCTTTGAAAAAAAAAGGGAGATCGACCACAATCTCGCATATTTGGTGTCTTGAGAGATGACCGAGGAACGTTGTCAGTAGGAAGTTAGTAACTCTCGCGCAGTACATTCATAACATCCCCTGAGGGTACAAGCCAGGAATTTTATGACGTTTAAGAAGACGATGTTTCAAATCTCTCTATCAAGCAGTCGGTTTGTCATTTCATCCGCAGCATCTTTATTATGACAACAGAGGGGGGGGGGGCTTGTTTCTCTAATTACGCTTGATCGGTACAGAAGAGAATTGTTTCTCCTTCTCTACTGAAGGCTAAAAAACCGCCTTGTGATAGAGCGAGCGGTGAGCGAAGTGAACGAAGGATGTTCGAATAGACGGAAATGGGCAAAGCTACGAAGAAATTCGTCCTGGATTAAGATGTAATCGGATTAAGACTGTTGGAAAGACAGATAGAGAAAGCAAGGCAAGATAATGGAATAGAGAGGGACACACACACGTACGGAAGGGAATAATGATGGGGGGGGGGAGGTTAAGTTTGGCTCGCGTGAATAATTTGACCGATGCAGCGCCTCTAATTTGCTTCTGTCGGAAAAGTTATTCGTCACTGAACGGGGGTGAGAAACGCCACTGGGAAAAGGTTGAGGGGTTGCGAAGGGAAATCCCTTTTTTGTTTTGGCTCGAGGAAAAGCCTTTGATCGGGGAATGTAATCGGGTTAGCTGCAGAACCTAACGGGACACGACGGGTTTATGGAGTGGTTTGGCGTCGAACAGGAGGGACGGGAGCAGCTCCCCCCCCCCCCCTTTATGAAAGCGGAAACTTTTCCAGCGATGAGTGTCGTCGCCTATCACCGAAGAGTGACCGAAACCGGGTTGCAGAAAAGCGCTTTGCGACAAACCGTTTGCATCCCCTCCCCCCATTGGTTCAGACTCTGGCTTTTGGGGGCCCCCCGTTCTTCATTTCATTCTCTCTCTGCAGAGCGGTGTTAGCACGTAGCGTGTAATTACGAGCGATTCGCAGAGAGGCGCTCTGCTGACAGAAAAATCACGTGACCCGACTCATTTTTCACCGTCTCCAAGCCAACTGTTCGTGCGGTTGCCAAGGGCGACGGAGCAAAAATTGCGGGATCGATGTGCGAATTATATGGCATTCGTTCTCTCCTCGCGATGGTGTCCTGCTTGTCACCGATATCATTACGGCCTTCGTCATAATCGGGGAAGCCCCCTTATCGAAATGGCATCAGGAATGCCGTTACACTCGATGTCTTTGACGACTTCCCGCTAATTAATAACAGAACGCTGTCAGTTTGCAGGCGCAGTACGTGCGCGTGAGTCATGAGTGCCCTGGCAAAGCACACGCAGGGTGTGGCACTCGCAGCGGTCAAGGTAGGCATGCGACTGCTCCGGGACCTGATTCATGCTTCGAGGGGTTCCCCCCCTCCCCTCCATTTCGTCGGATCATTCTCGGTCCAACCCGTCAGTGTCCAAAAGGGAAGAAGCTCTCACGTGATTTAGACCCGCCGAAATCTGAGCCGTTAATCTGCTTGATGGGCTTCTCTGTTAACTCCGCTTCTGTCCGTACGCCAGACAGCGGCGATGGCTACTGATGTCCCACATTTCACCCGCAATCATCTTAAACGACCTTAAGGCGTCTAAATCACCGTAAACGAATCCCGAAATGCACTCGTTCCTGTCCCTCCCCCACCGTTCAAACTAATGCCGAGTCCGATGTTAGATCTTCTGCCGGATGTGCTTCCTGGGATTTCTAGATAAGAGAAAGAGGGTGCTGTTCTTCCACGGCGTCCGTTTGGGGTTAAGAGGTCGAACGCAGTAGTTTTATTATCCAATGCGAGAAGCACTTGCCGAGTGGCGTCGTGACGGATTTATTTCGATAGTTAAGAGGAAGCTCGAGATTAATAATCGCCGGAATAATTATTTCATTATCGTAACTTAGTTTGAAGATTAATGAATTAGACAACGATTTGGTATTAAAATAATCTCCGAAAGCTTTCTTGCTCGCATTTACTAAAACAAAACGCAAGTAACCACAATAATAATAATAACAAACGACAGATAATGCTAATTTTAATATTTTTGGTGTGCAAATAATTAGTGTAATTATTCAGCAAGAGATGGCGCCACGTGTACGAATCTATTTTTCAGGTAACCGGGAGGAAAGAGATGAAAACGAGGAGGAGGATTTCTTTAGTTAAACAAATATAAACAGAAAGAACGATAAAAATCTTGCGCGATTGGTGCACATCGCCTTGAAATACCAACGAAACAAAGACAATATTTTTGCGTGTGTAGACGAAGCAAGAGGTTGCTGTCCAGGTGGCGCGCCTGGAAATAAACTAAACGCCGACATTCAAATGCATCTCTTTTAAGGTGCGCGTTCCTGCAGATTCAAGGGGGGGGGCGCGCGTTGGAAGCACGAAATGCGAGCAGTATGAAAATGGAACAGACACCGGAATGTGAGGAATGTGGGGACGAATTTAATATCGCGGTTGCCAGGCAACGGGTTTGCTTTTGTCCCGACTCGGAGAGCAACCCCATTGATGAATATATTGCATACTAATTAAGATCGGTGGCTACGCTTCGTCGGGGTAAACGATGCATTTTCCACCTGACTTCCCTTAATTAATTGCTCGTAATTACCTCGCGTTTGTTTATCAAACACGCGCGGCACTCCCTCCCCCTCGAAGCGGTCACCTTAAGAGCAGCGACTTGTTCCTCCGTCGATCGGGGAACAACTGCCCTGGCAAATTGCAGTCTCCCGTGATAGCGTTAATTAAACACCACGTGACATCCCCTAATTGCAGTTCGCGGCGAAGTCTACGGTGTGGTGCGAGCGTCGGTTGGTCTCGTCTTTAAAAAACGAACCGTTGCTAGTGTACGGTGATCCACGGCTCTATGAGTGCAATCGCTTTTGCTGCATGATGATTGAAAACACCCCGAAAAAATAAGACCCCTCGACTGCGAATTGCATCCCTTTCAGGAAATAAGAAGAACCAGACAGTTGCATTAATTTTCTTCCATTGTTCCCCAGCCAGAGGGTCGCCTGCGAGATAACAACCAAGCAAATTGAATCCAATTAACGCAGAATAATCGGAAGAAGCCACTTGGAATTTCTTTTGCGCCTCATCGAGTTTCTTAGCGTACGAAGGTCATTACGCTTCATCGAAGGGGCTTATTATCCCGGGAAAGAGAAGCAATCACCGGATGCTATTTTTAAAGATTCTTGCATATTATCAAAGATCGCACATCGAGGGACCAATATTTTACACCCCTCATCATCAGCGACTGCGTTTTCCACTTTGTACTCCGAGATGTTCTTGCGTAATTCTGGATTTCATTCCGACGTTAATCGGATGCAGAATTCGCTTTATTAATTGCCATGCAAGGGGGGGGCGAATTCGTAGAAGGGTTTCGCTTCTAAGCGGTAATTCAGTTAAGAACGAAGCTTCGATTTGCCCCCGAGAAGGATCCGTCTTTCCTCCTGGGATCTTTCCCTAACTCGTGAGGGGCCTTTTAGATCGCTTTTGGATCCTCATTGAAAGCTCGGAAGTCAGTCATCGAGCGCATTTGTTGCGTCCCAACAAAGTAACCTTTCGATCTCTGCGGCTTGGCACGAGTCTTGGGTTTGATTTCGCGTCTCGTGAATAGGAATCGCCCCTCAAGACGCCTTCTCAACACATTTCGGATTTCGCGTCCGACTTCTGATTTGTAATTCAAAATAAAGTTTCAGACGAGCGTTTGATGAGGGGTTCAGGAATTCGCGAGAGCCAAATTTTAGGCAGAAATAGTTCGAGCGGTTTCTGAATTCTTCTGAACACGCCATCGCCGTTCATTAAAAATGCGCACCGAAGAATTGAGAATCTGCGAGTGGGGAAATGGGTTGGGTCATCGTGAAACGAGGGGAGGACAATCATTGGGATTCGATATTATTCACGGCATTATCCACACGAACACACAAACTTAAACTCGCCCCATTTTTTGCGCACATCTCGCTGTGTCACCACGTCTATCTCTTCGCATAAACGGTAGGAGAGGAGGGGATGAAAATGAGCCACCACGCTCTGTCGCACGATCCTCTCAAATCTCCCCAAGACTCAAAGACCGACGACGAATGGTTTTAAGTGGCATCGTGTTGATGGCAATCCACTGTTCTCTCCCCCCCCCTTCTCCCCCCCCCCCCCCCATCCTCGCCATTCTTCCCTGCTATTTACTTTTAAGACGCGGCTCTTTATCTTCTGCTTCCTCTGCCAGATCATGAATTATGAATTCACCGCTGCCAGGACGGGGTGGAAATAAGAATTAATTTCGGTGTTTGTTTACAGTCATTCACGCCAGAGGGCGATGGCTTGTCGGAGGAAACTTGAAAGACTTCATTGTGGTGACTAAAAGGACCGGAATTTCGGAAAAGCAATCAGTTGCAGGGGTGAGTCGGCATCTTAATCCCCCCCCCCAAGTATTTGTTGAGGATCGGAGGGGGGGGGGGAGTCGCTATCTGTCTCTGCTATCAGAAGCCGGGCTGATGACGACGAAGGCCTCGAAGGACGTCCTTGCATCACCTTGTGTGTGAAATACGAGCACCCACCGAAATACGATAATGTTTTTGTTGTTTCGCTCCGCACAACCGCAAAGACAGAACGCAGAGAAGATTAATGGTCTTGTCCACCTCTCACTTTTTATGCCGCAAAGTCCTCCTGGCTTGCCTGCCAGCTTCTAGATTTAATCTACAAGCGAAGTCGCTTAGACAGTTACGCCATCTCTTGGCAATAAATTTAAACCACTTACGAAGGATGTCGTAGTTACTAATCTACGTTGCGGTGGACAGATTAAACGAATTCAAGAGGGGGGGGGTGAAGAGGCTGCGTCTCCAGGGCCGGCATTTTTCTTCATTAAAGAACTTGAGTGCTGCAGTGGCTCCTTCATCCTGTTAAAATTAGGCGCAGCCAAACTCCTCTTCGGAAGATAATCTTCCTCTAAAGCCTCTTCTGCATGTTTCGGCTTGCAGCGATCGCAGACTGTCCGTCGTCAAAACGTCCCCCCCCCACCCCAATTGCTTTTGCGTAATTAGACGATTAGTTCAGCGGTTAATCGCTCGTTGCAACACTCTGCGCTATCAGTATGGATATTTGCCGAATTTTGTTCGTAAGAAACGCTTTTCTTTCCTCCTCCTGCATTTCAAGAGATTCTCCGTAATTGGCCGACATTTCTTAGTCCCCTTTTACGGCGTCGTAGAAGCAAAAAGGGCATTAAGCAGCTCCATGTTAATTGTATTTAGTGCTCGGCGCGTTTGCAGAAATGTAAAACAAGCCGCTGCTCTTGGCGAAGTGGCTTACGAAATTAGAAACAGTTTTTGTACCCTTTCCGTAATTTGAACTCCATTGAAATGCCAACCCATCCCGTAATGAGAGCAAGGAATTCGACCTAAAAGGCTTTTGCACAATCGAACAGAAGATTCTTTCTTCTTCTTTCTATCATGTGCTATCGACGATGAGTTGCGAGGCATCGAATGGATTGACCTTCGGTACGTAAGTCGCCGAATTGAATCAGGAAGGAAGGAAGGAAAGGCTAATCTCATCCGGAACGAAATCCGGTGCAACAGGGTGGTTAATTCTTATTCCCGTGGTGTCGTGCGTCTGCGTTCTCCTGGCCGTTTTTTCAGGGACGAAAAACCCGAGTTTCCGGGAGGAGAACCCTCCTTACGCGACCGGCTAACTCGCCACGTGATTCTAAAGACCTCGTGAAGGTTTCTCAAGTCACAGATGGGATTGGAACTCGAATCTTTTAAACGAAAGGGTTCGTTTAAACCAGCTGAGCCACGGAGGATCGAATGAGCCCTCGCGGAATGGAAATTATTCTGCAAAAGTGCTGCAAGTTGTGAGGACCCTTTTCGTTGGGTTTTAAGTTCGCGGTCGGATAGGTTTCGCTTCTCATCTTCTAAGAAACGAATCCGCATTCATTTTACTTTCGAGTGATTTTTTTTTTCCTTTTTCATTTGAACTTCTTCTTGTAGAAATTTTTTTGTTCGAACTTTCCGACTCTTTTTCGCACGAACGAAAGGGATTTGCTGTTCCCTAATGCGGTGACACGTTTTAAAGGTTAGGATGCGTACAACGCCAGCGAGAACTGCTACAAATCTGCGTCTGTCAGCTCGTCAATAGCGATCCATTGACTTCGGATTAACGAGGCCTTGCTGCGATGCAAAGCGAAGAAGATTTTTTGCGATTATCCGCAGCGATGACTTTCTAACCGAGTCACGTGGATCGAATCCTCCAGTGCGAAATTGTTGAAGATTCTGGACAACTTCCTTATTCAGATTTTGTACTCGAGCAGGTTACAGTTTAGCATGTGCTGCACGTGCGTTGTCTTAATCCTACCTTACCAAAGGTCGTGGCCCGTATGCAGTTGGGAATGCAATACAATGCTGGAAGCAAAAACGAATCTTCTTCCAACTGCTTCGAAAATCTCACCTAAAGACGTTCTTAAAGCATTCGCGCCGCGGTGGGATTCAAACCCGCTGCTTGTCGATTGGATCCATTTTGGCTACTCCGTAGGGCAGTCCATTAGATGGAAAGAAAGGCTTCATCAACTGAAACTGATAACGCCGATTCTATACGGAAAGGTTCTCTCTCTCTCTAGAAACTCGGAGTTTACCCCCTCAAAATAAGCAAACCGGCGAGAAGAGCACGCGCATTATTAATAGCCATGATAGAGGCCTCGCAGACTTCGTTGCTTCGCTCGCCAAAGCTCTCCACTTAATTGGGCGTCATTCTAACCAGCGGACTGGTCAGCGACACTGCTGCGGAGATTTGCTAAGCACAGACTGAAATGAACACGGGTTCATCAGTCACGAGGATCACATCGCGTGTGTGTGTGTGAGAGAGAGAATAGATTGAATCGCTCGAAATAAACAATTCTTAGATTATCGGGAGACGAGCTCGTTTTCGGTGTGTCAGAGTGTTGGCGAGGTTGACGCGATCAGAATTGTCGAATGGCGTTGCCGGGCTGGAAGTGAGAGAGAAATCGAGACGAGAAGTTATCGCATATAAAAGAAGCGAGGAAGGGATGATCGAAGATGTCGGTCCGCTGCCCAAAAAATCCACGAAGGAATTCCGATAATGGGAGTCGCGTGCGAGGAAAGAGCAGTTCGGGTTTAGAAGGATCGACAGTTCATTTGAATTTCGCTGCGATGAAAGGCATCGCGTGTTCAGACAAGATTTGGATGCGACGTTTAAGGGGATTTCAAAACGGGGGAAAACCTTGCGCTTTAAAAGCGGAACGTTCATCCCCGCTGGTCTTCGATGCGGTTAGTCTGACCATCAACGAACGAAGAGGTGGAAGGATCATCTCATTTAGCGATTGTGTTGTCTCCCCCCCCACGCGCACGCAATATGTAAACAGAAATGCATCGAAGTGCAGACTGAGGCGGAAGTAACAAAGCAAACGTTTTCCGTTTTGGACCGCAGAGGAGATTCGCTCATTGGAGACTTTAAAATTCCGAAGTAAACCGTTGCGAAATAAACCGTTAAATTAAACGATGGGGGTTCGGATTAGGAGCCCTCCGAGTCATAAGGAAAGCAGACGCAAGTCAGTTTGTGATGGCGCCAAATGGTCGAGTTTTCTTCTAAATGTCGCAGTTCGAATTCTCTGAAAGAATTTCACGTGAATTCGATCTGCAAAACCTGCGCCGCCTCTTACTATGGACCGGCGCGAAGATGACGTAATTCTGCTTCGGAGACCGAACAGAACTTTTCGAGCCACTTCAGGCCTCCAGTTAGCAGGTGCCTGTCTCGAGGTGAACGCAACCCCTTGCTGCATCTCCCAGCAAGGGGGCGGGTGTGTAGCAGCACCGAAATCCGTCTCCCACCCAAATGCACTCGCAAACACCCACGCTGGGGTTGAAAAGGGAAGACGTGAAAGACCAATCAGGCCGTCGTGGATGCGAGGGAAACAAAAAGCCTTTTACGCTCTCTCTCTCTCTCTCTAACCTAAATTTAGCTCAAAGTCATAAAAAAAATTGCCGCCTCCGTGTGAGGTGGATTGCGTGACCTTTAACATTTCCTTATAAAGATTAAATCCTTTATAAGGCATTTCCAATGTCGTCACTTCCAGCTGCGCAACGCGGTTAGCGTGAGACGAATGAAGTTTCGATTAAATGGCCGCTTTCGATCAACGGATGGTTGGCCATTTTCAGCTCTCGTAAAAACTTGTAAATTGGCGATGATAAGGAATCTAATAAAATAATTTCTACTTTTATGAAATAATTTATTTCATAGAAGAAAATCATCACGCTACTTATGTCGAATTGTATAAAACTCATCGTTTAAACACTGACAGTCATAACTGTGATATTAATGTTTCTTTCTAAATAAATATTACGTTTTATCTAAATAAATTTGCGTTTCAATACTGACCTAGTTATGGTTACTTACTTTTGTACTTCATAGATGGCGCCACATTCTGCATCGTCTCGCTGTTACGTATTATTAAATCCGCTAGTTGTAATTGTTTCATTTTCTTTCGAGACCGCTCAGCTATTTGTTTGTATATTTATTCATTTAAAAAGCAAAAAAGCATTAAACGAAATGTTTTAATACTCATTTGCAAATCCATCCATTTCCCATCATTGATTTCACCGCAGTTGAATAAAACTTCTGCACATCTGCAGCATATATTATCATTAAAAAAAGACCAGGTTGTTGAAACGAATTTCTGAAAATTTATTCATTGACATTTAATGCCTGCGCAACACAATAAGTTGAAGCTCGTATAGGGAATCAATATCATACCAATTAATTTTCCTTTGTGAAACATAGATGGCGCCACAATACTGCAATATTTTCGCATTCACTAAGCAATTTCCTACTGAAATATTTGTTATCTACATTTCCGCTCCTTAAAAATGAATAAATGCAATTTTACAAAGTGGCCATAATAAACGAACTTCTCGCAGTCACACTCAGACCAAGCTTAGCGCCAGTGGGATGGAGTTCTTAACTTTTGTTTGTTTTTCCAGGCAAACTGTTGTTTTTGTGATGTCTCGGCTTCACTTTCAGGCTGAAGCAGTTCCTTTTAAGAATCTTCAAACTTGTAGTAAGTACATATTTTAGTTATCGCAAAATGCAAAACCGTTTAGTCAAATTTTGGTGTGAATTAAATAAACAAAAATCAAGATGGTTAGACAATTTTTGAAAGGTTTCAAAACTCGACTCGTTTCTCAAACATCCACGTTCTTCATTCTCAAGCACCCAAAATCGAGAGAAAACACGGATTTCCTTTCAGCACACTTTAAGGTCAGGGTTTTCTCTTGCTTTAAATAAACCAACACAGACTGCAGTTTGTACAACGCATGATTTGAGTGGGGATGCGAAAATGAGCAGTTGGTAGATGAAGCTGAATGGGAAATTGATGCCGAGTCAGGACCGTAATTATGCACAGGCCCACGAGGCTCTAGCTGGGGCCCCGAAAAGTTGGGGACAATTTAAGTGCCCCAAACAGAGAGGAAGTGGCCGCGGATCACTGAGCTCCCAAGGAGCTAGAGTGATCCGGGGGTGAGAGAGTACGGAGGGGTAGTTTTTACCCAGTTTTCAGGAAGGTGAATTGGAATCACTTGCTAGTTGTATGGATTACAACAAGACTACGAGTGAAGGAGTTACTTGGAAAAGAGGTGCTGTGAATGAATCGACTAAAATCCTTGGATTTCTTAATTCTGCAAATGGTACAGTAATCGGACATTGACTGAAGTCAATTTTTTTTTTTTTTAATGTCGTTTATGGCGCAAGGAAAAGTCATTGAAATGAGAAGGTGTGCAGAATGCTGTCGTTAGCTACGCCATGAACGGTATCCTTTTAGTGAGTGAAAATTGTGTCTCAACAGGATGGTTCCTACTGGAAACTCGCGTTTAACTTCAACAGACAAATTAGCCGTGGAACACACGCAGCCAGTGATACATAGCAGACTGTGGAGATCGATTAACTGCCCATCCCAGCAACAAAAGAGGGGTAGAAGAAGCCGAGTTTTATTCTTTATGGTTGTAACAGACCGTTTGTTGTAGCACGTGAAAGAAAAGGAGGTGGGATGGGATGGGATCTGCGCCGTAATTTTAAACCCTGGTTCCCTGGGACAGTTATTTTAACAACATCAACATTTTTATCTTAATTAAAATGAAGGCTAAAGTTTATTCAAATAAGAATTCCAGTGTACTTTTTTAAACAAGCGAAATGATTCGAAGCATTTTAAAACGTTTTTCGTTCTTCTTTTTTCGATAATTTCCGCTGCAGTTCGCTCCACTTCTACTGTGTGTGGCGTAAATTTCTCGTATCCCTTAATGGTTAATGGGATGCACTGCGTAAACTATTGCATCATTGTGGCGCATTTTTGTTTCAAAGACATCGCATATTCGTGTCGTAGTGGACCACGATTTTATGAAGTGACGTTTCGCATTCTGTATTGAAACCAAAATTGTGACGAAAAGAAAGAAAGAAAAAAAAAAACTTCCTTTGAAAGATTTCAACAGCAGACCGAGCCGTGTTTCTTGTGCACCAGTACGTCTTTCTCCCTTTCGAACTTCACACACACAGCCGAAGATAATAGGTTCTGCGTTTTATTATTCGATATAAGTTTCAGGTTTACAGCGAAATAAAATATTGACATCTTATACGAGTGTTTGTCCCGTTGGCCGGTAGATGGCAGCACATGACAGACAGAAGTGTTATTTAGTTTTACTTCAGAGCAATGAATACTTCACAGTTGGGTTGCAGTACATAAATAAAATACCTGTTATCTGCAGCCAGAAGTATTATTTGAAACGACGCATTACCTTAAAAGGTAACGGGCAGATTATTCTGGCGACCTTTAGATTGCCAAGTAAATGTTTTTCATGTAAATGCACTTTTGAGGTTTTATTTGAAAATTCGCTTTCAACGCGGATTCAAAAATCTTCTCTATAAGTTTGTTGCGCGTCAGAACGAAGAACTTTTTTTTTATTTCATTAAAAGCACCGACGTGTGTTTCTTTTATTTTTGTTCTTTTTAAGGCCGAAACGACTGACACTGCGAGGCCAACTTTATTTTGTGTGTTTGCTGCGTGTGTTCTTGTGACCGGTCTACCTGTCTTGCAGGATAAAAAAAAGGCGAATTTCAGGGAGGAGAAATTGACCCCCCCACCACACGAGACCGGCTAACTCGCACTCAGCCGAGAACCCCTTAGAAAGGTTATCTTGCACGGGATTCGTACTAAACCAAAGGGTCTCGCTGATGCAGACTGAGCAGTAGAATATCCAGTTTAATATGGGCTAAATTACCCGAAAATGTAGAAAATCATTTCCTACAAGTAAACACGAAAAAAAAAAAAAAACCTCCGATTGTTGCAGTAATGAATGGTGTTGTCGCTAAACAGAATGCGATTACGAAACCCACTTTTTTTTTTACGACATTGTCTGCGATCATTCCCTTAGGTATTTATCGTGAAAACGAAACATCTTTCAGGTTTATTTTCGAATTCATTTGTGATGAAAATCCATTTGAAGCGCAAAAGGAAACTTCCAGTCAGGCGGTAACTCCCACGAGTTCGTAGCGCATTCGACATTTGATGCAACTCCTTCTGTGGTCACCAGGTGGGGCGCTTGTTTCTTTGTCGGTTCCATGGCGACTCAGATGGCATGGAAAAACAGACCTGAATTCCTTAAACAGATATTCAAAGACATTTCTGACGATTATTGACTGTTTAATTCGGATCGAGACTGTTTATAGCGTTACTTATGCAAAGTGAAAAGCCCTCTTTTGCTCCCATTTCTGTCCTCTGGAATGATAAAAAATAAACTGCAGCCCAGTTCAGTCCACTGACATTTCTCAAAGGCTGAACACGCAGAACCAAAATAATACTTTCAGTGTTTCGCGTGTGTTTTTTACCAAAGAGTTTTTCATTTCCGATCGTGTGCGGCTTAACTTTTTTTTTTTTTTTTTTTTTTTTAGAAAGGCGGTGCGTGTGCATCTCCGTGGAAACGGCTTCTTCATCCACATTGCTTGGCTTCCCGAAGAAAGTCCATTCTTAGTTCGGTTCCAGTTGTCAACGAAAGGAGCTTCTTCTGTGCTTTTTCTTTTTCACCGCCCGATCTTAATTCATCTGCAGCAGAGACAAGGCGGATTTTCCGTCTTGGAAAGTGGGTTTTAACCCTTCAGCCCAAGGAGGTCTGCCGTAGAACTCGCACTATTTCGGATAATAATGTATGCTATTACGGGCCACGAGATGGCGTTAGTTACCTTCCCTGCTCTTCTCTCTTACTTCTGATGGCTCATTCGTGAGGTTTGAAGAGGCTGCCAACCTGCCTCCAAGAAGGTGGTGAGGGTTAAAGGAGCTCCCTTTGTGAAGTAAAAGGATTTTTTTATTTCTTAAAAGAAATTTTGCCATTCTCTTAATTGGCTAAAAGAAAAACTTCGTTTTCCAACTAAATCTTTATGATTTCTTCCTTCTATCGTTTTGCTGCTGTAAGTAAAAAAACTGGCACCATTCGCTCCTGAGCTGGAAGCGCCATCTTTTTGAATTTGTGTTTTCCACTTTGCATCTTCCGCCATGCGAGTGGCATCGACGTGTCTCGTTAGCACGACTGAAATAATCCCAATTCAGAAGATCTTCAAAAATATTTCAGTTCAAATTTTTATCCATTAATTCCATTAAGCAAGTTTGCTTTTTTCTTTCTATTTCAATAGAAATCTTGTCTTCAGCGCCAGACAAATGCTGAGATTCCATTCCGATACTTTTCACGGGATTTCTTTTTTTGAAAAGACCCTGCTCGAGCGGATACGAGCAGAATGCACTGGAATTAAACTGCAGAAGCGGGTTAAGATTACCAGCAGTACAATTACGGAGACAACTGACACGACCGTCGAGAAGGCGAATTATCTGTGATGGAAAATCTGATTTTCTCTGAAATGCGTTGAGCAGCTCGTGCGGATAACAATTCAGAAGACGTTTTCATCACGTCGAATTCCGGATGGCTGCAGGAGGTGTCGCTCTCGTAGTACCCACACACAAAAAGGGAAATAAACGCGAGCATTATAGAGAGGGGGATGTTCCTGGAAAGATTTGTGTATCGGGGGAAAAGCTGAGGATAATTGCCGAAGGGAAGAAGAATTCACGCTGTCGGGATCAAACCTTCGCTTTAAAATAAATGCTCAGAGGAGGTGATCCGTTCACATCCCGAGAAAAGGCACATTTTTACGTGAACTATATCGACGAAAGGTTGAAAACCTGTGCTACTGCCGTCGGCGGGATGAGGATTACGTAATCTAATGAGAAACCATTTTCAAGCCACTTTTTGACTCCGGGAAGCAGATTAGTTCGAAATCAGGGGACGAAAATCATTTTAATCATTAACAAACAGCGGCTTAAACTACAGCCTGTTGGGAAGAGAACGAAGCCGCCACCTGCACTCGCGTGAAGAGCTCCGCACATAGGAGGACCTCTTCGAAACAGCACACTTTAAATGGTGTGAATGGGATTTTATGCAGCGCATTTCAAAGCGTGGATGTGAGAGGTTAGAAATGAAGGAGGCACAGAAAAGTTTCGTAAAATCCGGCGCACCGTAGATCGACATCAGTGCGAATGACGTGGTGAAGGAAGGTGGCGTTC
Organism: Typopeltis vanoorti; assembly: GCF_054136105.1. Classification (NCBI taxonomy): domain Eukaryota; kingdom Metazoa; phylum Arthropoda; class Arachnida; order Uropygi; family Thelyphonidae; genus Typopeltis; species Typopeltis vanoorti. Next base: position 128,419,436 of record NC_143561.1, read on the forward strand.
ACGATCCACACTCCGAAATCAATTGCTGTCACAAGTTTGGTACGTAAACCAGAAATAAACAGGCAAAACTATGAAAGTTACCCGGCACCCTTGCTCTAGAGATCAAACACGGAACTATTTCCAGCCACTTCAGGCCTCCAGTAAGCACCAGGAGACGAAGTTCATCTCCCGCCTAAAGACGATCACAAACATCCGTATCCATGCCCACAGCGGCACTTTAGCATGCAGCGTGTTCTGCTGGTTGGAGAGCTGACCACTTAGCTAACCTTACTGGCCGATAGTCCGCGCGGTTAGCCAAGTGGCTTTGCGCTTCGCAACCCAATGCCTGGGGAAGGAGTGTCCTCGGTTCGATTCTCGTCGACGACGTGAGGAGCTTAAGGATCTTCCTCAGCCATAGCCAAACCGGTCGTGGAACACACGGATTACAGTCAGGAATACAGACCCAGCCATAGGTCTGACTCGTCAGCCTATGCCGGTTCCGGAGCCCGGATAAAATTTGGGGCGACTAGATGGTACCCTGAACTCCCGTAAAAAATGGGAACGCTGTATCATCGCACGGAATTTATTTATTTATTTACCGGCCGATAGAACAGATCTTGTAACCCAAGACACCGAATTGTGATTAGGGTTTATGATGCACGTTGTTGCTACGCGATTCGCCAATTTCTGGTCGCCAGTATTTGTTTGATGACGAAAAATGGTTACAACTTCATCCGGAACTTAATTTTCCTGTTTCCCCTCCATCCTCCGTAGGTTATCGTAATTGCCCTTTTAAGTGCGAGATGGCCTGCGAAACTCTCCTTCGGAACAGCAGTTACTTTTTTTTTTTTTTTTTAAGTTTGTATCCTTTCATTGAATTGATAGCATCTTTAAGAAACCCAGACTCGATTAAAGTTTATCGACTGCTAATCCCGATGTTTTTAGCCAAAATTAAACGGAACTGGAAAGATAAAGATTTCCTGGACCATATCTTCAGCTGTGATGCAAAAAACTCTCCTCTTTCTCTCTTTGTTAATCCCAATCAGTTTCTCGGCGCTGATTCGGAAATAAACAAAATTCCGCGTTTTTTACGTTGAGAAAACGAACGCGGGCCGTTGGAGCCTCCCCACTTGGAGCGAGTACGTGCTACAATATTAAAGGGAATAAATCGGAGGTGAGAAGCGCCGTCTTACGTCACCGTTTGGAACCATCCGAGTTGCGACGCATGCGCCCTCTCGATATCCGAATGAATGGTACGACGTCAGTCAAGAATTTCCCGCAGAAAAATCGAAGAATCAATTTGTTCTCATTCGGCGTCATTACACGAAGAGAGAAGTCATCCACATCTAAGCGAAGGCTTCGCGATGCACTTGACCCTGCGGATGAAAAGCTTGATGTCCTCTCTCTCATTCGATAAATTTTACAAATAATTGCTGTCGTAAGTGCTCGCTCTTATTACAAAAGGATCCTTTGGGGAATAAATTTGGATTAATATAAAGAAGACATATTGGTGGGATTAGGCTAGAAGAAACTGACGAGGCTAGGGATATTGGGGTGTTAATAGATAGAAAGTTGAAGTTCAGGGGCCATGTGGCAAAGATTGCAAATACAACTCAACAGATATTTTGCAATGCTGAAACGAACGTTCACATATAAAGATAAAGCCGTCATTTTGCCTCTTTGCAACGTCTTGATAAGACCTCATCGGACTATTGTGCGCAGGTCAGGTCTGCTGGGTTCTGTTGTCATACTGATACAGTGGAGAGAATGCAAAGGACAGTGCATAAAATGATATCAGGATTGTGGAATACTGATTATGAGGAGAATTTGTGGATTGCAGACACTAGCAAACAGGAGAAAGAGGGTGATATGATTGAGACTTACAAACTTCTGAAAGAGTCATACAGGATTTCGGTTGATGGAATTTTTCATTTTATGGAGGGTGGGGAAAGGACGAGAGGGCATCCTTGGAAGCTGAGAATGAAGGCTGCTAAGTAGGGTATACTTCGCCCACCGTTTGTAATCTCTCCTTGGCATTTTGCCAAGAATAGTCGATTCATGCTGAAGGGGGGAAAGAAATGAAGGATGTACGAATTGGTCGCCAACATGCGAAATCACGAGCTTTCTTGTTTGTCGCTGTACTAGTACTAGCTTGATTTTTGTCGTCGCTTTTTTGCCTTTTTTTAATTATTAATTTGTATGGTGGATCCAGTACAGTCAACAAGTTCTGTTGTTATACGTTTCAGTAGCTCTTGCAAAAGAATATTGAATAATGTGCTGACATTCTGCGAAAAAGAATCGTCTCCTTGTTCCTCTTTCTCAAGTCATAAAACGTGCAAGTGCAATTGCGGGCGTATCGGGGTCGACTGTTAAAAGAATTCGTAGGGAATCAAAAGGAGAAAGTAAGCCAAAATTTAAATCTCCTAAAAAAAAAGCGCCAGAGTAAAGAAAACCATCGAAACCGTAGCTTTGAATGATTTTGATGTAGACGTTATAAGAAGAACTATTCACGAATTTTACGTGGTCGAGAAAAGAGTGCCAACTGTTCCGAAATTGATTCCTGTGCTTAAAGAAAAAATTAATTTTCCTTGGAAAAGAGAAACTTTAAGGAAAATACTTCATGAAATCGGATTTTGTTTTAAAAAGTCCCAGAATAAAAGGAAACTTATCATGGAGCGAAGTGACATTGTTTTATGTAGAACGCGGTATTTGAGAGCAATAAGACGTTTCAGGGAGGAGAAAAGACCGATTGTGTATCTAGGTGAAACTTGGATTGATAGCAATTTAACTGATGGAAAATGTTGGCAGTCTAAAGAAGAATGTGAAGTGCTATAAACCGGAAATGCCTCGCGGCGCATAATAATTTTGTGTGCGGGTGGAGAAATGGGTGTTTTTACCGAATTCAAACTTACTATACAAAGCCAATTCAACTATTGGAGATTACCATGGGCAAATGAATTCTGCGATCTTCGAAAAGTGGGTAGAAGATAAACGGATTCCAAACTTTCCTAAAAATGCTGTTGTTATAATTGATAACGCTTCATATCACTCTATTCGATTAAGCAAAGTTCCAAATTGGTCTAATAAGAAACAAGTTCTTATGGATTAATTGCTTAATTTGGTCAAACGAAACTCGCCCACAACTAAACTATTTAAATTCGACACGGTGCTCAAAGAGCATGGATTTCTAGCTTTGAGGCTACCACCATATCATTGCGATATTAATGCTATTGAGTATGTTTGGGCAGAAGTGAAAAGTTTCATTCGCCATCGCAACGCAACTGGAGATATTGACATGTCGAAACTTTTTAAGCTTTCAGAACAGGCGATTGAAAGTATTACAGTTCAAAACTGGGGAAAGTATTGCTCTCATGTCACCTCATTGGAAAATATGTATTGGGACAGAGACGGAATTATCGAAGAATTATGCGAACCTTTGGTGATCAGTTTAAGTGAAAGTGATGGCGATTTGGACACAGATTCAGATGACTCTGAAGATTAAAAGGATTTGATAATGGTATTTTTTTTCAATCTTTTTTTGCATGGGTTTGTTAAAAGAGTCGCAACAAGTCATAAATAATTAATCGGTTTAGGACATTAAAGTGTCTCAGTTCTCTCAACTGTAAGTTTAGAATATCTAAGTTCATTTGAAAAAATTTCTGTTTTTCTGTATAATTATTTTTATTTTATAGAAAACTTTCTTTAAAATAAACTTATTAAATTTTTGTTTTATGCTATGCCTTTTTTAATTTTGTTAATACTGTACGTACATTTTTCCAACTGTTACACAAGCAAAATAGTTACACTTTAAAAAACAGCAATGTTCGTCAAAGAAAAGCTAAATTTTCCGACCTGCAATAATAAACAAACACATCCCAGAAGACGGAATGATTATCCTGTTATCGGAATGGATTCTCCTTTTTCTGACATGCGCAGAAATGTCGAGGGATCTCTAATCGGTGGGCGAACAATATAAGGGCTCGATTTTTCTCTCAGAGGGTGGTGCGTGATTGGAATGGATTGCCACTGGATGTTGTGAGTGCAAGCGGTGTGAATGAATTCAAGATTTAGTGTGATAGCTGGTGTGTATAGTATGCGGCCTCCCTCGATGAGTCTCAGACTCCGTAGAGATCTCTTTTAATAATAATAATAAGAAGAAGATTCATATGATTAAAGATTAATATTTCGCGTATTTGGAATTATGGAACAACCGTAAAAGACTGCTTGCGTTTGTCGTTTACGAAAGTATGTTAATATTTGAGCCGTTTCTGTGCTCAGCCTTCTCGCATCGCTTGGTAAACTTAACGAATGCACTCGTAGGGTTTGTGTTCGTTCCCTTAATGGCAGTTATTGGTAACGTTACATTTAAAATCTCCAATGCAACTTCCTTACTTTATTCTTATCTGAAACTTGCAATCTTATCGAACTCAATTAGTAAATTTCAGAAAGCAGCAATTTACACTCATTTTGTGTGTCGAATCTGCATTTCCGGCGAGTTTCGAACTCTCCATTTCTGATGCGCGAAGGCACCGCCACCAGTTTCTTTCCACTGTTGCATCGTAAAGGGAAAATTTCCCCTCGAATGTGAAGAGTTACAGCGGTGACCCTTTCACTCACTGCTCTGATTACAGAGTCAGTGGAGCTCGGTCAGTACTGACGAACCTCTTTGGATGGAAACACGCGGATGGAGACCCGGAGAACTGCATGGAGGCTTTCGACCGAACGTTGAGCTAGCTGGTCTCGTTGCGGTGTGGATTCCCTCCCGCAAAAGAGGCAAGTCGATCGACCGAAACGGTACACTGAGTTACAAGAAATCCGGTGGCCTCACGGCCTTCTTAACTGCGTTGTCGTAAGTCGACAAGTCTTATTATGCGAGAATTATTAGGCCGAAACAGAATCGTCAGAACCACACCTGCTGGAATCTGCTTCTAAGATTTCCGCTTTTGTTTTCAGCAGAACGCGACGTGCCGAATTTGAAAAGCGAAATCAAATTAATTAAAAAAAAAAAGAAAAGGAATCATCTGGAAATAGAGAAAGATGCCCCAAAACTTTCTCCTCCTCCTCCTCCTTCACCCCATCGACTAACTTTGCGACTGTTTATTTCTTACGTTTCTTAAGAACATCGCGAAATTCAGACGAAATCGAAGGGGAATGTTGGAAAGGGGGGGGGGGATTGTTTTTTCCACGTGCAAGTCGCACCATTTAATCGTTTCATAGCAGACTCGGAGTGGAGACGTTTCGTGTGCTGCTGCTCTCTCACTTTGCACAATTAGAATGAAATGGAAGAGGGCGGGGGGGGGGGCAGAAGAAAGGAAAATGTCGCACTGTTCAGCATAGTGTCGGCAAAGTGGCCTCTTCTGAATTGCAGCCACCCTCCTGCTTCGTGAGATTTTTTTATGCGATCCGTTTAATGTGAGCAGCGTGGGCCGAGTCGGGAGGGAATTGTATTACGTCAGTTAGTTAATGGCGTGTGTTCTTCTGACCGGTTTGTATCTTTTCGGAATGAAAAAACCTTTCGGGGATTTTCTTCCTTATGAGTTCAGCGCGTTGCTGGTCTCGTAGTGCAGTGCACGGATTTCTCATCCCACAAAACAAACGGGCCACAAGAACTGAGTATCTAATAATCCACTGGCCTCATAGCCTTGGTTGCTTTAGCCGTAAATCGAAAACCCGCTCATGCAATCTCTCTCTCTCTCTGTGTGTGTTGAATTTCATTGCTTCGTATATCGCTGATTCCCACACTTGTTTATTTATTTCTTTGTTTGTTGCTTCTCGCTACGAACTCATTTTCATTCCATCCAAATGACCTTCGCCCCAAAATGTGTTACTAAATAAATTTTGTGATCCTCATGCTTTCGTGATTTCTACGGGGATTGCTCACAAACCTCTTGGCGAAGGTTTACATTTTCAAAGTACTTTTCAAGAAAGTTCAAAGATCGTGAAGATTTTGATGTTCAAAATGGAAACGCTCAGCCTTCGATGAACGCAGCGGAGTCTCATAAATCGTGTCCGAAATATTCTGCTTTGTAAAAGTATTTGAAGATTTGTTCCCCGGATCACTTTTTAAAAACACAGAAATCTGCTTAGAGAGAGAGAAAGTGAAAAAATAAATTGAGAATGTAGTCGTCTGTCGTGCGGAGATGATCCAAGGCTCCTCCTCCTTTGTTGACGATCGATCGTTCCGGAGAAGTGAATGCAGTCTGCCTGATGAACCCATTCTGGGTTAAGAGTGACGCAGACTGAAATCATGGCTGAGGCAACTAAGGCGAACAAATTCGCACGTTATTTGGTGTCAGTTCCGCTTGTGTTCGGTCCATTTGACTTTTGCGGAACAGAAGTCCTTTGGTTTTCCTGTACGAGGCCAGCAAACAGTCGGAAAAGCCCCTCTTAAGGCTTCCGGCTGTACAGAGGCGTTAGGTACACTACGTTGCAACAGTTATTTCGATCCCTCCCATCCCCCTCTTAATACTGCGAAATAGTTAATACCTTGCTGTCGCGTTTAAGCTGTGAATCCACGTGGGCGATAAATGACTGTGGATGCGTACAATCAATGCGTTTTTTTTTTTTTTTCCTTCTGAAAAATAGGTGCGTACTCATTCTTTGCTAGCAGGAAAAATTGAAAATTAAAAGGATACGAAAAGAAAACTGAAAATAGATTTCGTGACATTTCATAGTGAGATTAATATTCTTGAAATAAGGAAAGCAGATCCAGTATGTAACGCACGTTATTAAGCATAGATTTTGTACGAGTTTATGAAAATAACACAAATAATCTTAAATAAATTCAACAAAAAGTTGTGCAGAAATATCTTAACAGATGAAAATGGGATTAAGTAACTCTGCTCATTTGAATGGTGGGTGGACGTGTGAAAAATACTTAATGGACCACATCTGAATGCTACACTTTTCTCTTCCCCCAGAAAATCACTGCGTATAATCCTGGAAAGGAATGCGGCTTCCACTTACCCCAGTTCACTCGGTAATTAAAGACTGAACGATGTCGGCGAGCAAAAAAAAAACTTTTTTATATTTGATCTCATACACGAGAAGTCGAAGGACCTACAAGCACATCAGTGCAGTCTGTGGGGCGCAGATTGGGACGGAGATAGAATTTTTTATTTATTTATTATTATTTGAAGAGCAGCAGGTTGCAGGTGATTGAGAATACTTCACGAGGAAGGCTGTTCCAGAAGGCGGAATGAAAGAGGAGAAGAAGGCTCGGTGGGTTTGCAGTAAAGGGATGCTGCTGCTCTTGTATTAACAGGCGCAACAGAAAGTGGAGGAATGGTGGTTGCCGATTCAGCAGAGCAATGAAGCACGAAAACATTGCATCTGTGGGAAAAAGATTGAAGTGAATGTGGAGGATGGGGATCATCTGTGAATAGAATTGCTCTCCTCTGCACAGCATCAAGGATTTTAAGTGTACCATCCCCAAACATGTGAGCGGTATTCTAAACAAGGGCGGATTTGGGATTTGTATATAGTGAAGAGTTGGTTGGGTGTGAAAGAGAAGGTCAGGTTTCTTGGATGCTGAGGAGGCTATTCATGTGATGTGTTTTTGCCAAGAAAGACTGAAGGTGAACGTCAGTTCAAGCAAAGAGATCTTGTCTGGTGATTTCTGTATTACCGAGGGTTAAGGTAGGTGAGCTGGGATCTCTTTTGCACGAGAAAGGGCAAAACTGTGTTTTGGTAGCATTGAACAAGGTTGTACTCATCCCATTGTAGGATAATATGTAGATCAATGTTTAAGGAACTAGTTGTAGATGATCTTGTAGCCTGGGATGTTAGTAGTACTTCATCACTTGTCAAATGAGTACAACGAGTGGAGGGTACTGTTGTCTGCAAAGCTGTGAATGGAATTAGTGGTTACTACCAGTAAGCCATTTATGTACAAGAGAAAGACAGCAGGTGATAAGACAGCCTTGAGGTTATCTAGCATCGATGGCGAAGCTCGACGAGAGTAAGCCATCCACTATGACTCGCAGAGGACGACCGGAGAGAAAGCTGCCTACCCAATTACAGAGGGTGGCCGGGAGACCTAAGGATGGCGGTTTATTAAACAGGCGACAATGGCCACACACGGTCGGAGGCTTTGGAAATGTGAAAGACGATAACCTTCAAACCTTTCCATGGTGTGTGTGTCCCAGTAGTGGGCGATGTAGTACGAGGTCGGCTGCGGATCTTGAATGGCTGAATTCTACTGGTGGTCGCTGATTAATCGGTGGGTCTCGAAGTACTTAGTGGAAGAATTGGCTATTGATGACTTTCTCCATTTTGGAGAGGAATGAGGTGATGGCAATTGGACGGTAGTTTGATGGTTAACTTCTGTCTCCCTTTCTTGGAATAGGATGGATTTGAGGTTGTTCCATGCATTGGGATTAGTAGAATGCATAATTTATGTATGATAAATTGTAGAGACGATACAGGAGAGGTGTTAGCTCTGGAGCACAATGTTTGGGAACAATTGGAGAGATGCCATCAGGACCAGGAGACTTTTTTGTGTCCAACTATTATTGATAAGCATCTTCATTGTGCAACATCATCTGTAGCTACAATATAGCAGCTGACAGCATGAGTCCTAGCAAGCTAAGCCACCACTTTCATGGCAGGTACAGACTTCATAAGTTATTGAAGAAAAACTGACTTCCCTAGAAGAATGTCTTTTTCTTTTCCCCCAAACACTCAATAATGCCCCCTTTGATTTTTCTCCAGAAAGAGATCAGAAGAATCATCCGACTGGACATCGAAATGCCTCTTCTGGATCCTGATGCATTTCTTCCATTATTCTAAACATCTGTGCTCCAGAGTTCGCTCACTCACTCCTATTTGCTGCCACCTTCGTATCCTCTCCTGTTCCACCAATCCTTCAGCGTGGAACTCGTCCGACGTTCTGCCCATCTAAGCAGAGTAACAAATCAAATTGCCTTCCAGTTTCACCTCTCTAAAAAACACTCGATTTCCGAACTCTCTTCCATCCTCCGAGCTAATAAACGATCACCAGCGTGGATTTCGCCGCTGTAGATAAAGAGGGATCTTCTTTCTTATGTTGTTATTCCCCGTTGCCCAAATGCCCTGGAACAGTTTGGAGAATCTCGAGTATCTCCAAGGCATTTAGTTTAGTTCAGACAAAGGCTTGTTAAGTAATCCGTCGTATGATCTGTTTTATCTCTCTCTCTCCTTCTATCTCTTTCTTTCTCTCTCACACAGACAAATCTCTAGACGAGATGGTCTCTTTTCCCGGGATTGCCCGAACCTCGTATTACAAAATGGTCTCTTCAGCCTCCATCCAAAAATTGCGTTTTCGGTTTCGCTTGAGATCGACTCTGAGCTGCCATAAACCGTGTGCTGATAGTTTGTAGCGCTTCGGAGATACTTCGGGGACACTTCTGTTGCATAATTCGCATGCAGTTTCTTCCGATTTTTAAAAAATATTTTTAATCTTTTTAAAAGCGAAATAGCCAAACTTAGATCTTTTGATTTTTAAGTTTTTTTTTTGCTGACATTATCAATACCAAGCAACCAAATTCAAAATTAATTTCATTTTCCGCGATTTAATTTGCCGATCTTTTCCCTGAGATCTCAACGATGAAAGTTCAAATTCCTGATCGCTGGTAACGGATGCGCCCGTGTGTTTTTGTGCAAAGCCGTCCATTCGGTCTTCGCGACCTACGTGAATTGTCAAAACCCGAGGTGCATTTTATTGTTACATTTCTGTAGGCCATGCAAGACGAAGTCGCTTTGGGTTGTGCTCTTAACCATCTTAATAATTGCATGGGATTTGATTGTTTCGTTTTTATCTCTTCTTTAATAAGTTTAATTTTTGTTTGAGTTTGTGATCCGTGGGCCCCCGCTAAAGTTAGGCACAGGACGGGGATCCCTTTTCACCCCGGTCCGATTCTTCTCCACACTATCACTTCATGACGTTTTTTATGTGTACGGTGGGTCGGCTCGACTTACGGATAAACAACCCAGAACGTAGTGTCGCCTCGAGACAATAACGAAGCGTCGTCTTCAACACTAATTAGCTGTTGTGCTCGTGATAGCCGCGTTTTATTTATTTATTTGAATAATACTTTGCTCTGAAATCTGTCCTTGATGTGGTTATAAAATGTACCGCATCGAGTTCATTCCTTTCTTTTTACTAAGAAAAGAACATCCGCTTGTGAGGCCATTCTACCCTCCGCGTCATTCGAGCAACTTTCGGTCATGTCCGCAAATGAAGCAATTTTATGGTAACTTACTTTGTCATTCATAGATGGCGCCACATCCACCTGAACTTCTTTGATTACAGTAGCTCCCCTTCATCCACGTGGATACGTTCCAAGACACCCCGCGCATACCTGAAACCGCGGATAGTATCTTTTTGTTGTTCTTTTCATGTGACACCTCCAGGGAGTCGAAAGACTCGTCGATGGAGAGTGTGCCAACAGCATCGAACGATTGACCTCTTCTAACTACTAACCGCGCTCAAACTTGCTTAACTTTTTGCTGAGCCATTAGCGGCAGAGGCGCTGCCAATCGACCAACCCCGTAGGTACCATGTTTTTTCTTCTGATAAAGTTTAATTTATAAATATGTATTATATTATAAACATACCGTATTTTTCGGACCATAAGACGCACCTTTCTACATAGAAAAATCGACTTAAAATTGGAGTGCGTAGTATGGTCCGAAGGTAACATTAAAATACGAATCTTTACGCCGTACCGAAGCCGTTAGCGAAGTTCAATTACTGGTACCTAAGTTATCCCGCTGCATGGGTGAATCACCGATTTAGAGCGTCAATAGTCATTAGTGTGTAAACAGATGCGCTTTTGTGCGGTTCATTTGAATTATTTTTTACAAGTCGTTAACATTTTTATCTTAAAATTACAAAAAATGAATGTAAAACAAAAGACTTTCATATAGCGTGAGTTATAAATTAAATGCGATAAATTATGCAAAACAATATGGAAACAGAGCAGCAGAAAGACATTTTGGCCCACCACCAACAGAAAAAAATGGTTCGCGAGTGGAGAAAACAAGAGAAACAATTAAAGCTGCTATGTCAACACAAGAAAACATTTCGTTCGCACCTAGAAAAATGGCAGAATTAGAAGTGCAAATGAAAAATTGGGTAACAAATCATCGAAACATGGGAATATCTGTTTCTACGAAAATGATAATTTTTGAAGCGAAACGATGGGCAACTGCTGATGGAATTTTAGATTTTACCGGATCACCGTCTTGGTGCTTTAGATTTATGAAAAGACACGGGTTATGCATGCGTACAAAAAACCACTCACTCTAGCCCAAAAAAATGTTTTTGATGTTCCTTCAAATCGGATTCAAAAGGCACCAAATCAATAGTGATCAAAACAACAGGTCACGAAAAAACTCACGACACTGTAGTTTTAGCTTGTTGCGTGGACGGAACAAAACTACCCCCGTGTTAATCTTCAAGAGAAAAACGTTACCGTGAGATGAAATTCCTCGTGGCATTATTATCCACGTTCGAGATAAAGGCAGGATGGTCGAAACAGGAATGAAATTATGGATACAAAAGATACGGGCAAAACTTCCAGGTGCGTTGGATAAAAAGCCTGCGATGTCAGTGTGGGATCCATTGAGAGCGCATAAAACAGAATCAACCAAGAAGCTTCTAAAAGAAATGAATGCAGAATTAGTTGTCATTGCTGCAGGCTTTACAAGTCAATTACAACCCTTGGATGGATTAATTAATAAACCATTTAAAAATTTAATGCGGGAAGAGTGGAACAAATGGATGGCAAAGCCAAATCACGACGTATGAAACGGCCAACAATTTCAGAAGTATGTACCTGGGTGAAAAATTCATGGGGGAGCTGTGAAAGAAGAGAAGATTATAGATTTATTTAAGAAATGCGGGATAAGTAATGCGATGGATGGTACAGAAGATGACGCAGGTTTTGAAGGGAGTGGCAACCATAGTTCAGACGAAAGTAATACGAACGGTGACATTAACGAGACGAGTGAAGATGAACTGAATATTGCTAATGTAACAATAAATAAAACTTAAGTAAGAATTTGTAAATGTCTTCACATAATAAAATATTTTTTTCTAAAAATCGTCTCATAAATTTGGGGTGCGTCTTATCGCCCGAAAAATACGGTAATTTCTAAATCACTCGCAATAACTAACCACAAAAGAAAGGTTGGTCGATTAGTAGACCCCCTGCTGCTTACGCAAAAGACTCGCCCTCGATGAGTCTTTGGAGGTGTCGCATAATAATAATAATAATCCATCATAACAACAGGCTGTAATGAAAGTTGCGTGAATGGAATCTTAGCGACTTCAGCTTAAGATTTTTTCCCCTTTCCTTATGAAGTCGGAACTTTCACTATTTCACCTAAAGGAAGCACTTTGAGTGCTTCTCTTCGGCACTACTCTTGCGCTATTATTATGTAAATAAGGGTTGCTAAACACTGCGATACCGCGACAGTGGGTCTGATAACCAGGACAGCTAGTAAGTGACTAATGAGTGGGTAGCGTATATAGTACAGCGTGGATAAGCTGGATAAAGGGACAATTCACGTCTTGGGCGGGGCGGCGTAAGATTTCACTACGCTACTCAGAACAGCACGCAATTTAAAACAGGAATTGTTTATTTCTAGAATTTTCCATTTGATATTTTCGGAATTCCGGGGTTGGCTGAGGGTAATTGAAACCGCGGAAAGGTGGGGACTACTGTTTTGACTTCTTTTTAGTGACGTAACAAAACTTATTAGGAGCTTGTCACAATTACTTCAAGTAGCCTTCATAGATTTAAGCGTATAAAATGCACGGGATAAAAAATAAGTGAAAAAATATAAGAGGGAAAAAATTAAACAACAGAACTTCAAAATTCTGGCGATATAGCGGCAGTTTTTTAAAAATCGTAATTTCTCGCGTATTTCCAGCGGCTGCGAGTGCAACCCAAGTACCAGATGATGCCACCAATCCTGTAATTTAAATTTCGGTGTTTTCCCGGGCTCCAAACCCTTCAGCCAGCACTCGTACGGGCTTGAGATCAGTCGGACGTCGTTTCTCCAGTTTCTGTGCAGTGCCTTGAGAGATCCCTCTTACATGGAAATCGTGCCTTCCAAAAACATTCGGGGCGGGGATGGAAGATTTTTTTTGTACTTTGCCCCCTCCTTTGTAAAGAGAAATGGGTTCCCGCACTCTGCCCATTTGTTATTTGAATGTCGGTGCAGGAAGCCCTTTGCTTTGTATTGTTTTTAATGGAATGCACTTCACTGACACAAACTTCGAAGTGTGGAGCACATTCGTGGTTGAGCCAACAATCAGATAATTTCAAGTACCCCCCCCCCCCCTTATTACGAGCATGTATACCAGTTTCCTCTGATATTCGTCTTTTCTGACCCCGCGATACTATCGAATTTGTTAAACCTCGCCTTATTACCACTCTCCCCACCCAAAAAAAAAACAATCGCTTTATGTGCACACTTGTATTGCACTTGTTGTAAATGAATTACTGAAGTTATTTTCACCGACATGATTTTTTTATGTTAACTCCACCTACTGAAAGATGTAAACCTATACTTCATTAGTATCGTGGATGGACTAAATAATTTTCCCATTATATGTAGACTCATACGGAGATAGGGATGTTTTCACCCTCAAACCCGGGTTTTTCGTTCCCCAGAACAGGCAAACCGGTCGCGTGAACACACGCATCTACAGCATGGGAGACATAAGGCTAACCACCTTATCATCAAGTTGCGGTTGCAAAAATAAGAACGCGGTTTCGGGAAAGTATGATTCGTCGCTCCACAACACAGCTTTCCGAGCTTCCATGTCCCACTGTGCACGCTCTTTGCACCACCGAAGATGTCCTGCATGTTGGTTCGGGTTATGTGGAGCTTGAATATTGCGGTCCTACCATGGACGCCCATCTTGTGAGCCTCGGTTCTGAATGCTTTTGTGTGGATTCGTGCTCCAGTCGATGACCGGAACTCCGCATTCAACACGTCGATCGACGAATGGTGGTTTTGACATATCCTTCTTAGCACCCATCGCCTATGTTTGATGAGTGTGATGAGTCATCCACTGCGGGTAGCACTCACAGTTGACTTCCTGCGCTTCCGTCTCAGTATGGTATCACTGATTGTTGAACTGGTGTGGCCCAATATGCCGAAGGCATTCCGTTACAAAATTCCCTACGAGAAATTCCCTTCTTGGGGCTATCACATGCCTCCCTCTTATACCGGCTACAAACACGTGACTCGTTACATGGTACGATGATCTTGTTTATTGGGTATCTGTTTGGTAAGTCCTTGTTTACAGCCACTTCAGGAGCCTCCAGTAAGCGGGGAAACGGTGTCGCACTGGATGATGAAACCCACCTAAAAACAATCGCGAACATTCATGCCCGCGGTGGAATACGAACCCGCACTTTGTTGGTTGGAGAGCGGATACGCCGAGCATTCGGCCAACAGTATCCTTGAATCGACTTTGAATTTTTATTCTACCAGAGATTGTTCAACTTACAGTACGTTTGTATGATGGATGAGCAGAAAGATGAAGAGAAAGAAGAAACTTGCATCATTGGATTTCGATTCCTGTGGAGTGTGCTGGTTAGGAAGTGCGCCAGGACGAAGACTGATCCGAAAGGAAGCAGTATGATGAGTGTACGAAGAGGAAAAAAAAATTGTTCTGTCAGTTTGGAGTTTACCTGATAGGGAGTGTTGAATAGCTGCTTCATCTGCTTTAACAGGTTTAGCAAGAGAGAGAGAGAGAGAGGGAGGGAGGGAGAGAGAGGATAGCGGAGGGTTTACCGATGCCAATTGTGATGAAGCAACTATGAAAATGCAAGCAGCAAGTGGGAAACAGTGGAGTGAATCAGAAAGACTTGGTTCGTTAATGAGCTCGGTCTTAAGAGCTCCCAATAAAATTGACCCCACGCAGAAGAGTCAATTTTTAGGGAACTCTTAAGGACACTAACGAGAATGTAAGAATAGTATTTAATGGTTGGACCGATTAGTGTAAAGTGATGCCTTGAGGTAAACAGAAAATACGAATTTTTGAACTGCCAGTGAAGAAGGAGTTGGCGAATGCGGTTTTGTAGAAGTCGGTGTTGAGAAGAGTTGTGTAGCGCATGGTTTTGATGCAGCACAGTGTTGTCGTCATCAGCAAAGCTGTCGATTGGATTTGCACGTTAATTAGAGAAGGTCATTCATAACAAAGGGAAACAAAAAAAATAAATAAAAGAACAAAGACTTGTGGATCATACGCGTTAATTGCAAAGTTTGAGGATGACGATCCGTTCACGTCAGAAGTAATGAACGAGTTCTTGTGACAAATCTGATGAAATGAGTTGTCCAGAACACTTGTTTGGTCTTCTAATCAACACCTGGAATATAAAAAAAAGGGGGGGGGGCATTGACTGTTAATTGCTTAGGATGGTGTGTTTGTGGGGGGACACATTTGCAAAGATCGCGAATACACGACTTCGAAGAAAAGTAACAAGCAAGCCTGGAGATGGCTCTTTTCTTGAGTAACGAGCCACAGAAGCATCGGAATGTACAAGAGAGGGCAGGAAAGTAGGATGGAAGTGGCGGCCAAGAACAGCCCTGACCACGATTAAAAAGCATGAATGTCATTTGGACACGATTTCCTGCTTTTAGCCCTTTTAAAATTCGTCAGTTTTGGAGCTAATCGGACGTGCAACAAACAGACGTTTCTGATCCTAACAGTAAGAATAAACGCAAACTCCGAACTTTATTTTGCTTTCCAAACTGAATTTTCATCCCGACATTCAGTCGACATACAAAGGAATGAAAGCAGAAATATTTATTAATGCTTATGGTTGTTTTGCCTATTTTCGTAAGGAGGAGTGTCCCTTTCGAAAGGAGTACTCCTCATGAAAATAGGCAAAATAGCCATAAGCATCAATTTGTTCCCAGTCTGGAACAAATATTACAAACCACATCTCCAATTTACTGACCAATACTCAAAGCCGAACCATTTTATAATTTGGCCACAAATCCCCCACCCCCGTACCATGTTGTCGTTTTTCTTTTCGGTGTGTTTTCCTTGAGAGATTAAAAAAAAAAAAATCGGAGCAAGTTCGATACCAGAAAGCATGTTCGCTCCGCTAAGCAAAGTAACCTTGTCCATTGTACACTCTTTCTGCTGCTTTAGGAGGAAATTCTGCGCGGATGTTTGTCCAAGGCTGCCTTCGACTAGCTTTTATGGCTCCTTGAATTGATGTCGTGCTGTTAACTTTTGTGCCTAGATGGACGACAATCCCGTGTATTTTTATCCCTTCATCGCTAAAGGAGTTGAAATTGATGTCGTTTTCTGATGTTACGAAAGCATTGCAGACATCCTGTGGATGCCACCCATCTTTAGGCTGACGGAGGTTCTTTAAGATATTAGATTTTGCCATATTCTGTGCACGTGATCCAAAACGATTTATAGAAGTGTTTCTCGATAGACGCCAGGCCTTTGGAATGCACGAATGAATAACATCCAAGTTTTTTTTTCTCTTTTGCTCTTAGTTCAGTGGCCATTACTGTAAGAAAGATTGATATGTGTGTGTGTGTGTGTGTGTGTGTGTGTGTGTGTGTGTAGCATTGGCTTAATAAACGTTTCTACACTTTAAAGCATAAGTTAAAGATACCAAGAAATTACATACTTGGTTTAATCTTTTATCCAAATGTAAGCAAACAGTTTGCGCCTGAAGTATCTTCAGGACTGGGACAACAACTCGTGGTAAAGGTGGACCAAGCTCTCATCACTTGCCCTGCTTTCTTAAACAGTTTAAAGCACTTTAAATTTCAAAGATGAATACCGAAAACATGTTTAGATTGGAAGAGGATTCACATTACGAAAACAATTGAGAAATACTGCTTTAAGAAGCATCGCCTACCCAATCGCGTGTGTCAATGGCCTTTCGTCCCTTCAAGAATTTCTCTCAACGAACACCCACTTACAAAAGTGCTCTTCTCTCACTGTTGTACGCTCACGAGGCAAAACATTATCACCACCTGAATGGTAGTGTTGGATCGTCCTTCCTCTAGTAATAGTACATCCTGGCTTCGAGTCCGCCATCTTGTTTTAACGTTGTTCTTATCAAGGTTAATTAATTGTATATTGATTACTAAACCAAATATAGGGAAATTTCTATTATACTGCGCCACCCTATATTCAGATTAGTCTATGCAAAATAGCGTAATCAAATATTAATTAACCTTAGCATAAGCCAAATATTTATATATAAGCCAAATTTTACATTAACATTTGAGGTTCCCGCTAGGTCCGATAATTTTATGAACGGTGCAGTGGAAAAGAATCAGGCTAACAAGAAATTGAAATCAATAAAACAAAACATTTAATGCAAGGTTATATAATACATACATAAGCATACTTTGGATACAAAATAATGCAAAATCAACTCAGCTTAACAATCATAACATTCACTCAACTCTTCATATTAAACACTGAGCTTCAAAATCTAATTTCTCCCAAATAGGCAAAGATAGTTCTAAAGTTCTTTACCACTGAAATTCACAGCAAATATTTTAACAATAGTATTCTTTATCTATCCGTTAGTCAGAAATCACATAGTTCAGTCTGGAGATAGCTATCACCTTAAGGGGGGGAAGACTATTAATCTTCTAGCTTCGGCTAATTTCAGCATAAACACCACAGTTAATGTTAGGATTTAACAGGAGGAGTAAATTCTTATAACTTCACTCTAAAATGCTATAAAGTACAACTGTTCTTACCGGAATAAATCTTTGCGCATATTATTCACTGAGGCACACTTAAAACTTGAGTTAATTATCACACTGGAGCTACACATTTCAAAAGTAATCTTCTTTAAACTAACTTAATCTTTAACTTCAGCACACCACAAATGCAGACACACTTGCACTAGAAAATTCACTTATTCCTCACATACTACTTTGCAATAGAATCAGCTTTCCACTAATCTTCCTTGAAAGCTCTGGAATACAACATTAACTTCAGAATTCCATATGAATATTCTGAGATGCCAGTTTACATTTCGATCCTTCATAATCTGATTACAGCACTTAATTCTTTGTACTAAGGCACACTTAACGAGGCAAAACATCCTCTTACTTAACTCCGTGCTGCCAATAAATGATTTCCTCATCTCTATTGTACTGTTCTCAGTGCCATTACTGTGCTGAGTGCTCCAATTGTACTCGGTCCCTAGTTCTAGAGCTGACTGACTGCCGACCCACTGCTCTTGTTTACTCTCGCTTTCCGTTTATATCTTTTCACTCTGTTCTCCCGCCAAAACTTGTTCTCAGCGTCCAGCTCATATCAATTCCATCTCACATTCCATAACTCACGCGCTACTACGCTCGCACTTTCTACTTTTAACTCCGTCTCCATGACAACAATCAGAGCAGTACATAAGCATTACATAACATTTTACCTTCACATACAGAAACCAATTAAAAGGATATTTTTCAATTCAAATATATAATTAATTATGATGAACACAAATTCTTCAACTATTGATATAGGAATAAATAAAATAATCTGAACGTTATTTTTATACGGAGTCCTTTCCATTATTAATGCATATCCTAGATTAATTAATTAAATAAAAAAAACTCAAAGGTAATTATATGAATAATAGTTTATAACAAGAGATTTACATAAAACAATATCTACAAATGTAGCCTTTGCTATGGTGGATTATGTTGGATTCTGAAAGGGGTATTAATAACTTTAATTTCTCTTTGTTCTGAATCCAACAGTAGCATCTTGGGCTCTTAAATCATGCCTGCACAATGCAAGCATTGCATTGTGAGGTGGGCTTGCTGGAAGAGTCCCGAGCCATCGCGCCACAATACGAGGTCCGAAACAATGCTCAGGTAAGAATTAGCGTGTCAAGTGAGATCTCCACGAGAACGGTCCTCCTACCAGGATACTGCTACTCGCGTCCTGTTTCCAGCCGATCGAGCAGTCTGGTTGGAAGCACACTGGACGGTCGTAATATTTTGAGTCAAGTGAGCGTGCAGGAAACGCATCGCAGTATTTCATTCGTGTTCAGTGCTGATAAATCAATTTCCACTCGCATTTCTCAAATGACAAACCTGTGAACGCAAATAAGGCGAAGGTTATCTGAACCCGTTTCTGCTAATTCTCTTTTCCTGCGACAGTTCTTATTGCAGGTGACCTGCTGCTAGAATGTTCAGTGTTTGAACCTCGTTCGTCTTATTTCTCGCAAAGAAACTCTCCGCATTCACGAACAGATTTTCTTATCGCATTTCGAGTTTCTGTTGGTACAAACATCGCGTTTCTCGGCATCTAAACAACCACGGCGATGCTCAACATTCGAGCAACGTCGTTCATCCTACAAATAGCATCTCTGCCGTGTTATAAAAGATCTGCTGCAGGCGTGAAGGGATTTCGAGGCTTTTCGCTGTCCTCCTTCCACGTGGAAAAAGGACAGCACAAAGAATGGTGACAGCGGTCATTTGTGCACGTTTCATCTTGCACGTAATTCAAAATATAGCCTGATCTTACGATGGGTCTGATTAAGATGCAGTCGTTATCAGCAATGAGTCTGTCGAAATCCAAACAGCTCACTGTATTTATTCATGCGTTCTCTCTTTCCTTCTGTAGAACAATCCGTTGTCCTCTCAATGAGCGTGCTACTGAAATATCTAAGAAGTTCCGATTATTTAAATTAATCATAAATCATTTCTCGAGGTTTACTTGACGATTGTGTGTGTGTGTTATCGCTCGAGCTCTCCGTTATTCTGACCTCGCTGTAAGAGCGAATCTCGCTCGCTGCTGGCCAGTGCGAGGTGTTTCCTCGCAGCGTAAACCGAAGCCCGCCAGGAAGTGTTTTCAATTAGCAACAGCGGCAACTTTTCGCTTCCTCATCAATCCACTCTTTCTCCACTCGGCTGTGCATTAGTGAAGTTCCACAATGAAATTACTCGCCGAAGTTCAACCGACTGCAAAGTTCTGCTCGGTTAGCCTTTTCGTACCCCTGGAATTGGCAGGCCGAGCGGAAACGAGACCAAACAAACGGCACACGCAGCAAAACCACACGAGCAAAGCAAAACGACGAACGGGACTTTACTTCCTTCGCCACTTTATCGGGGGAGAATTGCTCGGGGGAAGGTGAGTGGGTGGTTTAAATCCTCGGTTCACTCAAAACGGATGACACCGGCAGGGACAGAAGTGTCCTCCTGGAGGAGAACGCCCGCAGTTGCAGAAATTTAATTACATCATCCTCTATTGAAGTTGTTTTTAAGAAAACAACTCTTGAGAATTCAAGTGCATTAGAAATGAAAGGCGCGAAGTGTACGCGGGCCCCCTAACAGATGTTCAGAAACATAAACATCTCGATCCGTCCCTTTCTATAAGCATGCGCAATCTTGTATGAAATCTGCGTTTGCCAAGTGACGCTCCAGCAGTGTTTTGAAACTGTTTGGAGATAACGCGGGACAATCGCGGTTTCAGAATGCCAAAATATCTGTTGCTTTCTTCATCCGGGGCTTATGATTACGTACGAGGCTAAAAGAAGGACGCGCTAGAGTCGATTGTGCATCTGGGGATGCACCGGAAATGGCGCATGGAGAAATTCTTCGAAAGGAAGTTGTCATCGGATGCAGAATCAGTGACCGACAATGGGAAGACCCAAAATCAACGGCGGACAATTTTTTCGCCCAATGAAAATGCAAGAGCACCTCAGATAAGACCTGCGCAGGAATATCCGCGGAGCTGACGTGAAGAGCGCTGAAGAATTATTGGCAGTTCCGAAACGAAACGTGTGATCAATCAGAAGTAGTTCCAAGAGTGCGAGAAACGGTTGGAATTACAAAAGAGCTGAGGACGAACTGATTTTTACCCGCATATGAGAAAAGTTTCATGACTGCAGCCAAATCTACCCCGTATGTGGTGAATGAGGAGCCTTTTTGTGTCGCGTTTTTTTCAAGTTATTTGAAACGTTTTGAAACTCAGAGGAGAACCGGCTTACCAGTCCGGAACTCGGGGGGTTGGGCGCCGTAGGTGCCGGGGGGGAAGGAGCCTCCTAGTGTGGATATAAATTTATTGCCAGCATACTGATCAATTATATTACGCCAAAAAGTGTTATAAATTTCGTACAAATTCAATTGCAGTACGTTTTGGCAAAAGTTATAAATTTCCTTAGGACGTAGTTAGGAATTAATGTACGCTGCTTACAGAAAAGTATGCACAGAGACTGTGGAATGTGTCCACTCCGAACTGCTATGCAACTCCCACACCGTCGTACCATGCTTAGCACCAAGTGATCAGGAATTCTCGAGGGAAACTGGCCCACTCCTTCAGAGCGAGGACAAGGCCTTGTTTATTTTCTGGAAGGGCTTTACAAGCGGCAGTGGGTCTCCCTGTCCCAAGCCAGATCAAGTTTCGCATGGAATCGGAGGAAAGACTAAAACGACTCGCATCGCTAAAGAGTAGATTAGCCTCTTGCCCGGTTTTATGTTGAAAACGTGCTCTACGGTGAGCTGTGAATAAACGGACGCAGACTACAGGCCTTCGGATACAGACCTACTTGTCGCAGACGTCGTGCCACAGTTTGTGGAGATATCCGCGTACCTGCGCTTGAATGGAACCGGCTTGCAAGCTGACCTGGTGCATCGATTACGATTTGCTGTTATAACCAAAATTCTGTTTTCATGCTCCTTTTGCGACCTCTTAGCAAACGTCTGGAACACGTGCCGTTGATTTGAAACGCTTCCCACAGCCTGGGTACAAAGCTGCGTGAGATTCCTAACTCTCTGGCAACGCCAGTTATTCTGCGGCCTTCTTCAAGCTTTCCAATAATTCTTCCCCGCGTGAAATCACCTACAAATGTCTTCCTTCAAACACAATTCGCTTAGCGCAGCCTTTTATCTTGCCGAGTGTTACCACGTGATCTCTTTGCGCGCGATTCGAAAATTTGAATGTGTACTTGCTTTCTTCTCGAAATCGTCACTTATACGAATTGCCACAAGCTGATTCGTCTGAATTTGCGGTTGTGATCTTCAGAAATACAGTTCGTCCTGGGGTTTTGGACGCCAGTGCAGTTGGGGTAAAGTGTAGAGAGCTGCGCAATCTCAGTTTGTAAGAAAGAGCCCCAGTTAATCAAACATCACCGTTGGAAATCAGCAGTGGTGTAGGGAACATCGGGAATAGTCTGTGAAGCGTTTGAATTCCCGATATGGAGCGAGGAATTACGTCAGAACCATTTCTTAGCGGATGGAGAGGCGTGTGTGTGGGTATGGAGAATGATGGGAGAGCGTCTTACGGCCAAACTCATCCCAGCTTTGGTGTTGTAACGGCATGGAGCTATTCCCCCCTGTAACGTCTTGGCTATCGTGTTGCTTCCTATATCGTGGCAGTTTCGCAGCACGGACCTACGTCTGTTTCAACTCGGTAGCGAATCGTGCAGGTACTATTGAGTTATAGTTGAGGTAAACGATGCGAAAAACCTGAACGGTCTGCACAGAAACTCGAGCCTTCAGCCATTGTTGGATGCATTCACCACGCAGAGCTCCAGTTCTATCTGGAGGTGTGACACTGAGTGACAACACGAAAACGATTCAAGCTGTTTGAGTTTAGCCTGGTCATTCCCCTCAAAAACAACGTTTCAAACCATGAGAAGGGTTGAAGAACACAAAAGAAATACATTTGAAACTCCAGTCTGAGTATAATCAGGGCGAAAGTAGGGTCTACTTTGGCCTTGATCACCCTCAAACTTGGGTTTCTGACCGCACGTTTCCACTCTTCTGAGGAAACTCTGCGTCCGTTTGTGATCATATGTAACGCACCAAGTGGTTGTCCCAAGAAGAAGGATCCAAAATACGTCACTCATGTTTTCACAGATTTTTGCAGAGGGCGCTAAGGAGGCGGTGAAGTGGGCTTAGGCAAATGGAGGGTCCCAACACTACTTTGGGGTTTCAACGTGATGACAGGAACCATTTTTATTTGATGAAGAGCCATCAGAGCAGAAAAAAAAATGACACTCGCAGATGAGAAACAACAAATGTGGGAGGGAATATTATAAAATGATGGCATTCACACGAGGGAAATAAGAGTCTGGGTTTTGTTTCACTCTTCTTTTTGTTTTATGATTTTTTATTATTATTATGGGGTATTGCGTGCACTAGCATAAAAGTGAGGTTCGGTCCCGTATCTTTCTGGGCCACCGACTTCCCCAAGTCTTAATTCTAACAGAAAATTCACTCTGATAGTTCGGAGTTGAAACACTTAAGCGACACACTGGAATATTCGCAAATATTTTAAACGGTTACATTTGGAGCGCGTGAATCACGTCAGCATGGGGTTGCTTATACGCAGTAGCTTCACGCTCTTCCTCGCAATGTCGTGATCCGCAACATTTCAAGGTCGATGAAACGTTTCTTACTATAATTTGTAAATCATCGCGTCCTACACGTCAGAGGAAACTAAATGGACTTTATTATTCCTGCGTATTTCGCCCAATTCGTCGTTAGCTTCATTTAGGGAGGCGGCAGAAGAATTGCTAACGACATTGAAATTCTGAACGCAAGAACGAGCGTGCGTGTAATAGCAGTCGCAGATGCAAGACTCATTATTAGGGTTCAGAGGAGCGGGAAGAGACGTAGAATTTTTTATTTTAAAATATAAACAGTTAATATCAGTTCACTTCTGGAAACTTAGAAATAGTCTGTCCGATTAAGATTAGGACGGCGGCTTCATGCGATTCCAAAAGTAGGCGAAGTTTGAACCTCCTGTGCTGTAGCATCTCGGTGTGGTTCCGGTTAGCTCTACGCCTGGTGTCGACGGCATGAAAAGCAAGGCCTTCAGAATCCAAAAATCTTATATAATCTTGATGTTCTAATAGTCTGACCCAAGTAGGAAAGAAGAAGGTGTTCGATAAACATCGGGCAAGCATAAAGGCGATAACGGATCTGTTGATGGGTGGTAAGAAAGATGACAACTTCCGGTCTGGTTTGAAGGCGGGATACAAATTACATCTGCGAGGGGCCGTGTTGTTTGTTCCTTTAAAGCAGGGTATGCCGATCCTTTTAACATCAGACTGCAATCTGGAAAAGACTTGATAATTATCCTTTATAATGTAACAGAAGGTTCAAATTTATTTTTGGAGGGTGTGAAGCCCTACGCCACCGTCCTAATCTTAATCGGACAGATTGTATGCCTGTCTGTCTCTACGTTTTGGGAAGTGATTGCTATTTTTTAAACGACTTGATTACATATCTGTTTCCACTTCTTTGAACTCTACTAGTGTTTCCTCCTACTGTGCAGCTGCGACCAAGACACGTGACATTATACGCATGCTGTGTGACTCGTTCTTGTTTTCAGAGTTTAAATGTTGTGAATAGAAGAACGAGTCACAGTGTAAGCTCATCACTTACAGAAAGCTATTTTAGATCTAAATGAGATAGCCAAAGATTATGGTATGATAATATCAACAGAAAAATCAAAAACTATGGCCTTTAAAGGACAAGATCCAGCAAGAACTAAGATAGTAATTGATAACAAGATCTTAGAACAGGTGAATTCATTTAACTACCTAGGATGTACGATCACATATGAAAATGAAAAAGATATAAACGTAAAAATTGCAAAATATTTAAACATAACAGGAGTAATTAACTCTATATTTAAACCAAACTAGTTCAAAAACAAACCAGGCTAAAAGTATACAATACATTAGCCCTACCGGTCTTAATGTATGGAAGCGAAATCTGGACAATAAAACAAAAAGACAAACAAAGATTAACAACAGCAGAAATGAAGTTCATGAGAAAAACTGCAAAGTATACCCTATTTGATCACAAAAGAAACGAAGATATTATGAAAGAATTAAACCAAGAACCAGTAATAGAAGAAATTAAAAAATATAAACATAAATGGATGGAACACGTTCAAAGAATGAAAACAGAAAGATTACCAAAAACAAGCCTTAAAGTACAAGCCATTAGGAAAAAGAAAACCAGGATGTCCTCTTAAACGATTCAACGATGACTTCTAAGGCCGGAACAGGCCACGCTAGACCTAAATCCTTGATAGGCATGATGATGACCAGCTCCATGAATAAAGCTCATCACATACTGAGAGAAATATATGAGCAATAAATGTTATTTGGTTTTCTCTTATGTATGTCTAACACGCATGTCTCCAATAAACTTCTAGTAACTTAGGAAATGTTTCTAAAATATTAGAAAATGATTCCTTATTTTAAATGATATATTTACTAATAAAATATAAGTTACGTTTATTTTCTGGGAGAAAGAAGTAAACTCCGATGGTAAATGGGGTGAGCCGTAATCTACTCAATGGTATGAAATGATGAGGCTTTTTTTGTAACGTTTTCGTCGAGTTATTGGAAATGTTTCGGAACTCAGGGCTACCCTGAGTGAGTGGCGAGTTTTCAAAATTCGAGTCATCAGAATTCAGGGAGAACAGGCCTACCAGTCTGGAACTCAGGGGGTTGGGTGCCGTAAGCGCCGGGGGCTGGGGGGGGGGGCTGGAATCCCCCTTTCGAGTCATCAGATTTCAAGGAGAACCGGCCTACCAGTCCCGAACTCGGGGGGGGGGGGCGCCGTAGGCGTCAGAGCCCCCCTAGTATATATATAAGCATACATTTTAAACCATGCAATTTTTAATTATTATTACCCACTGATTTAAATAATAGGCGCTTCATTGGCGATAGAAAATCATCGAGATATTTAAATGCCATTTGCTTTAAAAATTTTTAATTTTCACGCAGCTCCAAATCGCAATTGTTCTTTGGCTCAGTAGATGGCAGCACGGTATACCTTTGAGTACGTATTTCTTAAATAAAATCAAATCGACATCCCACAGTTATCGATTCCCTTTGGCTTGGGGTTTACAACCACGCGTCGGATAGACCCGATGAACATCGAATATTAATGTTCAGTTCCGCCGGAGAGTATTTTTGGTAGCGGAGAAATGAAAAGTCGCCTGTAAACAAAGACTATTGACCTGTTGACGGTGCGCGGCAATAGGTGGATTCGCTGGCGGAGGAAATTAAACATTCTCTTTGCCAGCTTCGGGGATGTTTATGGCTTCCTGCAAAACGTGCCCGCCGTAGCAGTATATCAAAGCAGGCGCGAATTTAATCTATTTAGGCGGCATCAGACTCGTATTTACGACGGCGAATACGCTGACCTTCAGGGCTCTCAACTGTTCAATAACGCGTCGGGATCGGTAATTTGCGAGTGGGCCCTGTTACGAGTGCGGGCCACATCCGTTCGCCGTTGCGTTCTGTCCTTCCCGTGCATGATGATGATCTAGTGTTGCCATCTGGTGGTGCCACTTCGAACTACCGCCAGACGGGAGCATTTAATTCCCTCGAGAACTCGTTTTTAAATTTTTATTGCAAACATTCGCTGGGAATGTCAGCGGGCGGGTCTGCTCTGGCTCGCGATGATGCCGTTACACTTAACGTATAATTGGTGTAGAAAATTTTTCATTTCCGAACGCAGTAGCGAGCCCGCTCTTATCTTACCCATTCGCCGATTTCCGAGGGACCTTCGTGATTGGAGTGCAAGCTTCGCTGGCTTGTCACCAAGCGCGTGACAAGAATGGCGTGTTACCTTGCCGGCCCATCTGTTGTAGCTGCGTGTGCTTTCAGAGTGGGTGGATTCGTCGGGCGTTACTGCTCGGGGCGAGACAAGTGAGGGACGTCGATGAAAAATGCATTCCCGTTCTTTCCTGCCGAAATCTGCGCGAGTTTTCTTCTGATGTTACCTCCAGTCAGACGCGTGGTCGGTCAAAGCCGATGGCCGAAAGGGCCCCTGCATCGTTATTGGGACCCCCAAATTGGAATCTCGGTTAATTTTCTTTTGTCTCTGTCGGGTTTTGATATTTAATGTTTTGTCGCCAGGGGGCACTTCGTGTGCCGCCAAAATAGGAATCCACACCGCACGAAATCTATACCGAGAGTGACCTTGATGAGAGAGATCGATGGGCACTTACGGATGGGAGCGAAGATAGCGCTGAGTACCCTTCAAAGCATACAGTGCAAGGTCACTAGTCTGGAAATGTCGGTACCAATTCTCATTTCTGATAAAGACGTAGCCTCTGTGCTTTTCCGTAGAAAAATGTTTCTCTGCAAACTAAAATTGGTACGTGGCTTTTCGCCACAATGAAGCACCCGCTTTATGAATAAATCTGCTGATTTTATTGTTGTTGTGCAGGGGCGAATTCTCCATGCTTGCTATGCTTGAAGCTCATTAACTGAGAAAGAAGTAATATTTATTTGTTAATAAATGCATGCATTTATAATAGATTCCATTTAGGCTTTTATTTTATTTCTGTAGACAGAAGACGTTTTCAATAATCGAGCTTTGCGTTGTGTATCGAAGGCCGACGCTAGTCACAAGCTACCTTGGCTTGCTCGGTTGTGGGAGCATCCAAGTCCTCGCTTCAGCGCTATGATTTCATGCGCGCGCATAGCCATTTCCGCTCCCTCCACGTCATCTCACCCTGTTGCTTAAACACGGGCCATACGCAGTCAAAGTAGCTCTAGCCAGTGAGCTTCAGCCAGCCTTTACAAGTGTGCTTGGGAAAATTAAGTTACAACCCACTTTTTATGACGATGTTATTGACCATTCATAAAGAAGAACCGGAGGGTAGAATTCGTATTCAAGTAGCTAAATTGAAAGGATAGAATATCATTTGTAAAATAAATGTTGTACTTGTATGATTAAATGTACATAAATTTCTAAATACAGGTAGCCCTCGTATAACGCGGTACTTATACAACGCGGTTTCAATATAACACGGTCTAAAATTGTAGTAACCCTTGTTGAACACGGCACTTGTATAACACGGTTCCGATAAAAACACGGTCTACAAATTGTACTAACCCTTTATCTTTTCATGTTTTTCACCGCGCGACTTAAAAATCAAATTTTATCTTCGTTAAATTTGTGTCTGCTTGTATCGCGCATGTAATTATAAGTAGCGAATTTATATTACGGGAAACACCCTTTAGCACGCATGTACGTCAATTGTATACCGTATGAAGTGTTTATTGTTGAAAATTGTCCTCGTTTCTGCCAGGAAAGTGCATTAGAAATCATAAGTGTGTTCATCTCAAGCTGAGCACTTTATTTTCTGGTGAGTTACGTACAATACGTAATGCACTCTTTTTTTTTTTAAAAAAAAAACATTATTTTTATAGCAATGGCCACAAACTGAAACGAACGGGAAAAACCAACTTTGAAAACAAAATGAATTTCTCTCGAAGACAAAAATTCAAAATCTTGGATCGGTTGAAAAATTGAGAAAAACCAGGAGTTTTTGCAGGGACTTTGAATTTAAATGAATCAACAATTCGAACAATCAAACAAAATGAATATAAAATCCGAGAAAGTGTTTATTGCTGGGTCAACGATAAGTGCAAAGCGCGTTTCTCGTGTACGCGATATTCTAATGGAAAAATGGAGAAAGTGATTTCGATAGAAGATTGCACCTCAAACGAAAATTCCTGTAGATGGAAATCTTATTAAACAAAAACCTCTCGAAGTTTATAAACATTTATAGTGCAGACCAGGTGTTCAATGCGGATGAATCCGGGTTATGTTGGAAAAAAGTGCAAAAACGCACCTATAATTCGAAAAATGAAAGATCAGCTCCTGGATTCAAAGATAGAATTACTCTACTGTTTTGTAGTAATGCATCAGGGGATTACATGACAAAACCAGTGTTTATTAATCAATCCTCAAATCCTCGTGTTATGAAAGATTAAAATAGGCACTATTTTATTTTGCCTAAAACATTTCTGCATTATGTGCGATGAAGTTTAAGCACAATTTTTATACTTTTATACTCTGTATTTGTTTCATAGTGTATATGTTTTCTTAACTTACACGAATTACCTGAATTAAATAAAAATATTTTTTTGTTGGATACGTCATTGTTGTTTATATAATTAAAAAAAAAAACGATTTCGGAACATGATCCTATTTTTTCTTTGTGATCTGAGACTCGCATAACGCGATTTATATAACGCGGCATTTCTGCGGAACCTAACATCCGCGTTATACGAGGGTTACCTGTACATAGTTTTAAATGGTCAGTAATTCATTATTCCGCTAATCAGACTTCAATCGCACCTCTCATTCCCTGAATGATTACAAGAGGAAGCGTGAATTTCAAGACCAGCATTCGCCCCTGTTGTTGTGCAACGAAGAATTTGGATATTTTGCGATTCCTCTTTTTCGAGCAAATTCTTGGCAATTCTAGTTTCCTTCCTTCTGCTTCAGTTTTGGTTCCCCGCGGTTTTTTCTGCTTATTAGAAACAATAAAGCGTTTTACTTGCTGCATCACAAAGTCTGCGTTGGCTGCGCACAATGCTAACCAGCGATGATCAGCATCTGGTCTTCTCCGCGAAAAAGCGTTCCGTTTATTTTAATGTAATCCCCAAATTTCCACTTACAAATGAAACGCAGATGAAATTTTTTCTTCAGAGACGAAGATATTCGGACGGAACTGTTAACACTTTAATACACAAACATATTCACCAGAATTTATCGCTACCCCATATTTGGCCATCCTGCTGAGTTTAAGGAAAAGATTTTAAAATTTGAGTTCGATGGAATGCCCGCGATTCCTTGCCAAAATGTTGAACATTCGAAACGAACTACTACATTTCTCAGTAGGTTAACTGTGACTCCGTTCACTTATCTTGGGAGAAATGCTAGCCTGTTAGCCTTGGTAGGCTAATAAAAGTGTCAACAATTACCTTACCTGATAGGGCAGCTGTTTGGGTTGTGGCTAATTTCTAGGTAGACGAATTGCCTAATTCGAAGCATTTGTGTGTGTGCACCGTAGTGAATAATGACAATCATTCTTACGTGTATGAACTCCAAACCGAAGCATCCCCCCCCCGTGGGATAATTTTCCAAACAGCATGTCGTGCAGGCTAACGCACAATTCGCAGCATAAATGGTTGTCAGTCTGTCGACAGGTTGTTAGCAGACAGCACGAGGTATGCTCGAGTGTGATGTTGTTAACCATGACGTATGTTGCCCGAGAACATTCTTTGATGCGGAGGTCTGCTTGTGCACGACGGATGCTTAACAGTGACGATGGCCGGCAGAAGGGTCTTACCTTTCCAGCGGCGAAGATTTTCAGTGCTGGAAAACTTCCTTTTTAGCGAGCCGACTGTTTCCTGCGCTCTTAATTGGCGCCTACCAACGACCGGGACTCTCGCATTCGAGGGAGCATTTTTTCCTCCCCTCGCTCCTGCAGAATTCGCTTTTTACGTGCACGGTGTCGGTGACGCCACCATTTATCCGGGGCTCGATACTTTGTTGAGTACGTAGCCGTGCAAATTTCTTCCGGAACAGCTCGTCGCTCTTGTTATGGGAAGGAGTGGGGAGGGGGGGGGAGGAAGAGCACGTGCCGGCGATGAGTCATGCACCGACTGCGACCATTGCGGAGGAAAGCAGAGGGGAGGAAGGAGGAAGTGCTCCGAACGGAGGAGCATCCACAGCACACGAAGGAAGGCAAAAAAGGAAGAAATGAGTGATCGTCGCAATCACAAACAGCCTTGAGAGAGAAAATGTGGTGAAATCTCGTTGCGGGAATGTCACTTCTTGGGAATTCTGGGGGGCAGTGTCTTCCCCTCCCACATCCTTCCGATGAAGACTTCGAACTTTACTATTCCATTAGGCGGATTAAACATTCATTTGTTTGAAGCGTCGAATGTGCGTTCGGTCTTGCTAAGAAACCTGCAAGTTTAGTCGAAGGCTCGCTTCGTTACGGAAACCCTGCGAAGTGCAAATCGTAGCCATCGATTTGTTTAGCGGTTAATTCATTCTGGCCTTGGCCAACAGAATTCGATTCAAAGAGACCTCTTTCTCCTCTTCTCGAACTAGTCTGGTAGATGCTTTGTCAAAAGATATTTCACTCCTCATCAAAGCTCGCAGGACATTACTGGTGAAGAACGAAAAAGTGTTCATTTGATTTCGAGCTGTTCCAAGACTTCTTTGCGAATATGTCGCATTTTAGCGAAATACGCTTAAAATGGACACACCTCTAATCCACACAATTCTAAAAGAAAGTAGATTATGTACGAAACATGCCTTTTCGCTGACGCGTCGAATGTGCGAATAACCTATGGAACTGACTACATCATGAAAATTTCAAGTACGGTTGACAAGTACGTGATACGTTTTGTACAGCAGTGAGCAATCTTGGTTCAGACTAACTGTAGAAATGATTGGTGTTAGGTTTCGAGCATATTCAAAGATCCAGTTTCGTGCGTGAACTTTAAATGCTCTTTAATTACTTTGTGTTAGATTCCTCCAAAACCTTCATTCTGTTATTTTCTCATTTTTATTCTTGACTTCCTGTTGTTATTTATTTTTTCATTCTTTAGTCTGAATTTCATACTACAAAATTTTAAACCATCAACGGATGGTTTAAAACCACCAAGAGCAAGCTCGTCCAGGTTACAACATGCCTATACTGTAGCTACGCACACTTATGACCATTACAGATACATATTTCTGTACATCTATCTATCTATCTATCTATCTATCTATCTATCTATATATATATATATATATATATATATATATATAACATTAAATTTCACGCACGAAACTGGATCTTTGAATATGCTAGAAACCTAAAACCAACCATTTCTACAGTTATTTTGAACCAAGATTCCTCACTGCTGTAGAAAAATATTCTTCAATTAGCGTTTTGTATTTGTTTGGGTTATTTCACTTCTTATAATGTTTGTAATCTGTTTAGGTAGTAAAGTCGCTTTCACCTCATCCTTACTTTAGTTACGTAATCGGCGATGTGCGGTTTCCAACTTGCATTGCTATCGATTTTTAACTCCAAATAAGTTATTGAGTGTTTCTATTTCCATAAGGTTGCGATGTGAATTTGTCCTGCAATTCCAATCATCCGAAATTAATTGTGCAGTGAAATTCATTTTGATTGCATTTTTAGACCTTCTGGCTGACTTCCGTTTGACTGGAACCAATTTCTTACTTTTCAAAGATCAGCGTTCACGATGGTTTTCGTTTGTTCGGCTGTGTCCGTAGAGAAAATTAGGACGGTATCATCCTGCAAAGACGTTTATTTTACTTTTTAGTTTCAGATTGCGGAAGTCTTTGATATCAATATTAAATAAAATTGGTCCTAAGACAGATCCTTGTGGTACAGCACATTCGAACCGTCTTGGAACTGCTGTTGTTTATTTTCACAATTTGTGATCTGGTATTTGAGTAATTCTTGAACCAGTTTAGGGCAGTACCTCGTTTTCTTATGACTTTATTTTTTTTGCTATTAAAATTTCATGTGATACGGTGTCAAAAGCAAGCTTTGTGTAGATCTAGAAATACTGCTAATGTTAGTTTATGTTCGTCAAGGGAGGTATAAACTGTGTTTGTAAAGTTTACAAAGCATGTTCTGAGCTAATCTTTTGTCTGAATCCGAATTGATTCTTTGAAAAGAAATTATTTTTGTCTAAAAATATTATTATTATCTGCCGTCCACCAGGCGACTTATGTCCGTTTAGGGTGGCAACCACTGAACTCCACGAAATATCCAATACCAAGGTATAAATTAAACTTAAAGAGTAATTAAAACCAAGCTCTATGCAAGGGAGGCTGATATGTTTGCGAAGGAGAAAACAGCTGCAAGCTTCAGCCTGAAAGCGAATAAAGGCCGAAAAAAAAAAAAAAAACAACAACAACAAAGGTGACCCCCGTAACCAAACCGATAAATGTACAACGAATTTTACCACCGGCGGATATGATGACCTGTATACATTCACTCATCATGTCATTTCTAATCTTCCGTTTCGTGTTAGACTGATACAACTAAATCCCGATAGCTCTTTCTAGATGGGATTCGGACCAAGTCCAAAGACTTTACCGTTACCAGCTGATCTACGTAGGATCTCTCATTCTCTTACCTTTTATTTATAAATTTATTTTTGTATGTTTAACTATTTTTTAAAATTTTGTATGTTGACATGTTCACAATTAGATAACATTATACATAAATTTAAAGTAAGAATTAAAAAAAAATAAGTATGAATTGGAGCACTCTCTGAACGCTCTGATTCTGCCTAACGTAACGAATTCACCAAATTGGTTACTTTTAGGCAGGATTAGAGACAAGCTGTAATTGCCGTAAATTTGCTTTAGGTAACCAGTAAATGGGACAGTTGCATAACCCGTTGACGAAGGCCCTTCCACATATTTACAGCCAACAGCGAAAAATGAACTTCGCGTGTTTGTTCTTTTTTCTTCGCTATTTGTTTAGTATGTCTCTGCTAGAACCCGATTTTCAACCAAATGTGGGGAACTCCTGCTATAAATCTTAAGTACATCCCGAATTAGCTTCATTTGAATTTCATCCCTGCCTTCTGCTAGATAAATTTAGCAAATGTAAATCAGCAAACGTCTCATAACTCTATCTTCACACAAATGCCGCTTTGGCAATCTTCTGCAAATAGCCTCGATTTTCTTTTCATCCATCAAAGTGTTTGCGAGTAAAGATGGTATCAGTAATCCAATATTACCAAAAGCTTGGAACACATAGCGCTAGGCCACGGAATTGGAAACTTTTATTTCATTCCGTGTTGGACCTCCTTTAGCCAGAATTACAGGGCATATGCGGTTTGGCACAGATACCACAAGGTGTCGATTGCATCTACGTCTACAACGTACCAGGCATTCACCAGCCAGTCCCTTAACTTGCTGGGATTTGACGGAAGAGGCCTTTGCTCCCTGATCTGGTTTTCTAACATTTTTCATACATTCTCAGTTGGGTTCGGATCTGGGCTTGTATTAGCCAGGGAAGATTGTGCAAGTCGCTGTGATGCTCGCTGAATCACTGCTGAACAGTTGTTGCGCGATGGACAGTAGCATTGTCGTGATGAAACCACCGTCACCTGCTGGATAAAAAGTTAACATTACAGGATGGACTTCGATGTTTAGATGTTCTGTAGAGGACGCCTGAACTTCCAGAAATGTCAGGGGAGCAGTTCCGTACCAACAGACCATGGCCGACAGGACTTTGAGCTGTGTTTTCAAGGCAAGCTGATTCATTGCTTCATGGGGCTCTCGCCCAACTCTCTGCCTATCGTCGGCACAGAACAAGGTGTACCCTGACTCGTCGGACCACATGAGTTTTTTTTTTTCAGTGTCTATGACTGGACACTGGAAAAAAATTACTCGCCGGTTCTTTGCAGAAATCAGTTGTTTCCGTATTGTCACGCGACTGCCAGAACCGATTCTCTTTAATTCTCTGTGCATAGTTCGGTGTCGGGAAAGCCTTCATTACATTCCTTGGTCGATTGCTGCACACAGCAAGTTCTGTTTTTCAGTACAATCCCTCTCACACGATCTGTTCCTGAAAGACAAGCAGTTGGATTATTTTCCCACTGATTAAACGCCCGGCGTACCTCACCTTTTAAGAAATCAGTCAGCTGAGCTGTTTTTGAAATTCGTGGTTCCTTCCAGCCATAGAGGCTCCCACAAGGAGCGCTTTATCGAACTCGGAAAGATCCTTTGTTTTTCCAATAGTGATCAACACTGTTGATTGACGATTACTGACCAGCAGCATTCCTGCCTAGAGCACTTGACCAAGTAGTTTGCATATACGCTGCTTGAGTGACGTTTACATTCATCTCAGAAATGTTTCTAATTCAGTGGCCGGCACGTGCATCATAACCTCCTTTCTTCTTTTAATCAATCTCACAGTCTGCTGGTAAACTCAACTGTTTTACTTTTCTTCCAGATGATTCCTGAACATAAATTCCCATCAACCACAATAACCAAATCTTTATATTTGGTATATACTTTTTTGTAAATCCTGCCCAATTTATGTCCTGTTGTTATCTCATTCCCAAACCGAATATTTTTGCATTCGTTCACATTTAAATCCCACTTTTTAAGATTGTCCGTGAAACAAATGAGGCCATGCGAGCCATTGACTCCTCTGCCTAACTTCACATCATCAGCAAATAGAGAAATTCTACTCTTAATATCCGAACCTAAATCCCTCGTGATTATCTTAGCTATCAAAGGTCCAAACACCGATTCGTGCAGTACCCCGCTCCTAACAATGGTTCTTTAAAGTTTTGAATTTCTTCTTTGAATTGCACTTCTTGTAGTCTCTCAGTTAACCAATATCACTGGGTGATCATCAATAATTATTTGGCGCATTTTGATCAGCGGGGCTCTGATTAAAACGCGCTAAACTCTGTGAAGAGTTTTGTTAAAATACAAATAAATGGCATCATAGCCGTTAACTTGGTCTTCGCGACTTCATAAAAACAAGTACGCAGGCATACATAGCCGATCACCCTTGAATGGAATTATGCTGTGCTGTCTCAGCAGTTGGTTCCTGCCAAGAATATCCCTGACGATTGCTAATTGCATTTTTCCATTACTTTGTCAACACCACTGAGAATATTCTCCGCTTTATGTGATGAACCACCCACCAATTGGAATAATCGTTGCCATCTTCCAGCCAGAAGGAACTCTTCCAGCCCCCCAGTTTACTGAAGATGAACCAAAAGTGGATTAATGAATCGTGACGTGCATCTGGCATCCAAAGGAGATTCCTCCAACCTTATCAATTGCCAATTGATTTACGTCATCAAAAATTTCGTCCAGTATCGTGCTCTTAGAAATCTTGTTCTTCAAGCAGTAAGTGACCTGTTTCCACATATACGCTTGCAAAAGCGCTCATTGAATTCTTCCGCAACCAAGGTGGATCATTCAGAATTGTACAGGATGACGTGGATGTGTTGAATTCATTTCCATTCATTTTAACATTCAAATCGGTTGCAATTCAAATTCTGCTTTACAAGTTTTAATTACCATTTTCATTAACGCTGCTAAGGTTTATGTAATCAGTTGTTCTGTCATAACTGATTTATACGAACAATTCGCAGCTTTTTCTTAGAAGCCTTTCTTTACGAACTTGATTATTCATCCAGCTGACTCCAATTTTGTTATGAAATTTACTCGTAGGAATAAATTGAAGCGCGCTAAATTATGCACGAAGTCCGTTCTGTATTAGTGGCTCTTCCATTAAATGATGTTTAATCCTTTTTTAATTCTCTTAATATACAATCAAAGTTAGCTTTTCTGAAATTCCATTCGCCATGCTTTTTAATCATCTCTTCCGCCCTTAGTTTTAATTCCCTTTCAAGGTCAAATGATCACTAAAAGCGCTTTGAAAGTAAAAAAACAAAACAAAACCAAATGGTGTTAAAGTGTTTTATGATGGGACAGATCACTTGCACATCGCAACTTCTTAAATTCCTTTGAAAAGTCAATTCATCCCCATTCCATTCTCGCTGTCACGAAGTGGAGATCTTCTACATCGTTCACCAGGATGTCGAAAAGCAGAAAAGGATATTAAGTAGAAACAACGTCTACCAAGTCCCAGAAATCTTATAAACATTTTCAGTAACTGCTCGCCTTCCGATAAAGATTTTAATCATTTATTTTATATGATTTTGGAACCGCAGAACAGATGAAATTTAGCCCCATGACGCAAAATCAGTTCATTGCGAATAGAAAAAAATTCAGAGGTTCCACTTGGTGGGGGGGGGGGAGAGAACACCCATCAAAAATCATATTAAGGGTTGAGGAAAAGGAGCAAAATTAAGTTTTCTTTGTAGAGGGACGAACGAATTCCTCTTTTAAACGATTCCTTTCCCCCGTCGGAAGTCCTTACGGGGAGGGTGCAATCAGTAAACAGGTAGATCATCCGCGTTTAATCCAGCTTGAGTTCGTTCAGTATTTCTTGGCCTTCGCGTTATGGCAGTTTGGAGTAGCCAATTAGTGTAGCTATCGCGACGCAGGTTCAAGTAACAGCTCGCGAACCGTCGCTCTATCTTAGACGGTAATGAGGGATGACGTCAATGTACATGTTTACTGGAAGCTCTTTTAAAGATTAAGCCTAGAAAATGGCGATTTTCGAGGAAATTATCGTTACCTGAGACTAATGGTAGCTAAGAGAGGTGACCGTTAATGTTCGGAGGTGGTTAACTGCCTCCCTTTCTCGGTGCGGTGCCGTTGGTCAGTGCGTGCAGAAGGCAACTCTAATTCGCCAATAATGAAAGTGTTATCGACCTCATCTTTTATGTGTTGCCAACACGCTCGCACTTATTAAACTTTGATTAAAACTTTTCATTTCTCAGCTTCTTATTTAAGACGTTGATGCCGCGTGGCTGCCATTACTCAAGAGAGGTTGTTATCCAATAGACGCACCCATTTCGACGCTCGGATGTTTTTTTTTTTTTTGTCATCGATTCGTTCTCACCGAATCGGGATTAGTAAAAGGCAGAAGCGCAACAGAATCGCGAGATTTGTTAGGATCGATCGCGATAGGAAGCGCTTTAATTGGACTCGAGTTTAACAACGCGATAAGATGGCCCAGCCGATTAGTTTGTATCGGAGAAGGAACTCAACAGATGAGCATCGGGAGGAAGGAAGAAACCGAGTGGAATTGAAGAGAATGAAATTAAGACAGATGGAGAGAAAGCGCCTGTCACAACACTCGAGGACAGTTAAGGGTTAAGGAGAGCCGAAATGGGTGTTCAAAATATAGAGGAGTTTGTCGTTTCGTAGGGTTAGAGCAGACAGAAAACAGAAGGGATTTTACAGGATCGGGAAAAGAATATGGTGGTGATCAATCCTGAAAACATGGCTGATTAAGAAGATTGGATTTGAAGTGGATCAGAAAAGCAGCTGAAGTTAATCGTGAATTATTCGGTCTTGAATATTGTGGACAGTGCAGTGTAATAGGATCACGTAAAGGGACGAGAGAGAGAAAAGAAGCGAGATTGAAGACGATCGGAAATGGAACAAGACCAAGAAATCAGTCAGGAAGGACTTGAGGAGATCGTGCGAAAATAACGAGAGGAATTAATTAGAATCGAGAGAACTTACTGATCACGTTCTCCAGTGTTACCATCATCATTCCTTGCCGAAAAATTCCGCGTTGGCACAGCACGCGCATCTCAATTCGGGTTTTAAAAGATTTCGGATTGAATTTCACCAGATGTGCCACGATCTTTTTCTCAGGCAAAAGCACTCACGTTTCAAGATTTTCTGTTTTGAGATTTTCGTGGAAAACCAACAACAAACCCCTTAAGAACGCACAGAAGACAATCGTGACAATCTGGTTATTTCTTTGCCAAGTCCAATTCCA
The DNA here is from genome assembly GCF_054136105.1 of Typopeltis vanoorti. NCBI lineage: Eukaryota > Metazoa > Arthropoda > Arachnida > Uropygi > Thelyphonidae > Typopeltis > Typopeltis vanoorti. The sequence goes on from NC_143561.1 coordinate 128,457,636, forward strand.
GCTTGGAGAAAAACCGACGAAACTGATTCGGAAAAGACATCGTGCGAAGCTCATATTAAATTTCGGACGAAGTGACAAAGAAAATCTGCTTCTCTCTCTCTCTCTCTTGCTCGGTCTGTTCCTAGATCGCTGTTTCGGAGTGCGAGTCTCATTACGTAACGTCTTGGAGAAGTCTGATTCCGTTTGCTCGTCTTAAGTTGATAAAAATCTGGTCCTCAGCATTTACTCTCTGCGAGCAAAAGCCAGGGAGCGTTCCTATAAATGCCACAGCGCCCTCTGAAGAATGAGATTTAATTTGCCTTAATCGCTATTCCTTAATACGCCGACAAAATTGGAAATGTCAGCCGATAAAAATGAACGCAGCAAAAACTCTAATAACGACATTAACATTCCGAGGGGCTGCTTGGAAGTGCGCAGTTTGTACATACAAGCGCTGATTGCCCCATAAACAACATTGTCTGCATACCGACTTCCCTGCCGAGGAAGAAAGTCGAAAAACGAAAACTCGTTTGTAGCAAAGTGTTTCCAAGCAATGCGGCCGTTAGGCTTAGCTGCGAATAGGAATTTGCGTATTTCCGCTGCGCAACCCTCCGGTCGAAGGCAACTCGGCGACCTAATTGGTGTTCATAAAGCCTCGATGAAGGAAATTCCAGCCATTACGTCAAGAAACATGTCTTATTCGGTTGCTTCTTGGAACGTTCTGAGCGCGCTCGGTTTCTTGTGTGGTATCACGAGGCTCGGAGATGATGAATTAAAGTGAGTTGTCGTCATGCGAAGCACTGGAGCTTTCTTCACGCCTGCTTTCTCCCGCATCCCTTAGTTATAAAATGGGGCAGTTGAACTGTCAATCCTCGGAGCTTCTAACTTTGCCTCCCAACGTTTCTTGATGTTGCAGAAGGAAGAAATTAAAGCAAGCATTGCAAGTACCGACCACATTACGTTTCCCGAGTTCTTCAGCGGAGTGGGATGAAGACGCATTTTCAGAAATTTAAGAAACCCGTCATTAGACCCAATGAACATTTACTCCATTAGCCTATTTTTAAATGCTCGTTCACTTCATAATGTGTGTGTGTGTGCGTGCGTATTTCATCGGGCATGTGGAAGTGAGACCATCGTTCTTTTCTGGGGGGCTTCTTGAGATTGAGTTTTGTTCCCCAAGCGAATACCAGATTTACAGTTTCGAATCCTCTTTGGTTGCGTCTGTTATTCCTCTTTGAGTCCTCTTTGCGTATTCTCGAGCTGACATTGTACACACACACACACACACACGCGCGCGCGCGTAACTTTCTTGTTCAGAAATTCTTCATTTTTCATTCATTCTCGTTTGTAATCTCGTCTTCAGTTCTATCTTCAGACTGGTTCTTATTTTCTACACGATAAACCGTGAGAGATAGAGAGAGAGAGAGAGACTGTACCTTATCACCCCTCTATTTGCTTGCTTCTTAAACAAACAGCGATGTAGTCTCTCTACCTACGAAAAATTATAGAATACATTTAATACTGAGGGTGAGACAGGATTAGATAATCCATGGCAGATGAATTTCATCAGTCGGTGTGAGACTGATGAAATTCATCTGCCATCTAAACACCTTCACAGATTATTCATGCCGCAGTGAGATTGGTTGCAAAGAGAGAGAGAGAGAGAATATGTCATTCAGTCGGTGAAGCAAGCTGGAAAATGAATCCCCTTTTTTAATAATCGTAGACGTCTTTCACCCATCCTCGGAGTGGATCCGACTCGGATTTTTCTCACTGACGGGGAGACTTCTGCACTGATAACTCGAACGCAGAAGCAGCGTTCGCATTGTTCACAAATGAAAGACGAAAAACTGCATTTCCGTCTAAGACTGAGAGTATTTTGTCTTCGTTTGATAGAAGCAAGGAAAAAGGTTCTGCACTGGGTGGGTTCGAATTCTTTTTTTTTCCACTTAAGAAGCTTAAATCCCGCTGACCGAAACTTCTTGCGAGAAGCAGAGATTGCGTAATAAATATCACGCAGAACAATTAGTTTTCTTTGGTATTGTCCAACTTCTGCCCGTGATGCAAGAAGACTTTTCAGATCCCTCGTGAAGCAACCCTGATAAGGGACTGGAACCGTTTTTCGTTTTTTTTCTTTTTGTTTTAATGCACGTAATTTTTGTCATTAGCTACATAACATGTTTGCAAATGAAAAGAACGCTGCTTTATTCACTTCAGGTTTGCCACACCCCACTATAGTTGGCGAAAAGTAGTTTTGAATACACGAAATCCACATATTAAGTAAAAATGTATTTATTTTTAAATCCACATGTCATTGCCTGAATCCAGAATGGCATTTTTGTTTAGTGCTGTAAAATAAATGTGAAAACTATGCCAGATTTTTGACACTAAAAATCTTGAAATGTAAAGAATCAGATACAACCACGAGTTATGGGATCTCTGTGAAAAAATTCAATATCTAGTTTAATCATTTTTAAAAAGTTGCGGTGGACAGGACATGTTTTTCATGGGGAAAATAACAGAACTATAAATAGCAAAATTCTTGATAAAAAAACCAAGAGTTAACCCGAGAAAAGATGGATAGATACCATTAGTCAAGATAAGAACATCACATTACCATGTCTAAACTAAAGAAGTAAGGTCCTGGTCATAGATTGTTGGAGGCAACAAATTCAGAAGGCCAAGGCTCCATTTGGGCTGTATGACCTTAGGAAGAAGAAATGGTAAGCAAATATTATTGCACAATAGTTCAGCTCTCGGTAAACAGAGGGCACCACAGGTTTTTTATATTACTACTCATGTTCTCCTTTTTTATTATCTGTAACAGAAATAAAAAAAAAGCGTAATTATTATGTAATTAACTACTTGTGTTGTGGAAATAGCGTTTGCCTTCATAGCTAGGTCTAGGGAAGAAACACATTACTCATTTCGATTTTAGTTTCCGAATAAAGGAATTTTTTCTAAGACTTTTTCTTTTTACGTAAAAAAAATTCCAAATGCTTACATTTTAAAACGTGCTAATCATAGACTAACTGGTTTACGCGTTAGTTGTGTTTACCACTGGCAAGTGTTTTTTTTCCCTCCCGGAAAGTCGTGTCCTTTAACTGCTGAACACACACAAAAAAAATCGACCGTAGAAAAATCGTCGGACAATTATATATGGTGTTGCGATTAGGGACCACGAGAGGCAGCAGTTGACTGCAATACTCTCTTTCCCGGATGCGTTTGAAATCATTGATAGCCTTGCAGCGACGACTAAAGGTGGTGTTGGCTCTCCAGGGTTCAGAAGATAGGGCAAAACCGCTCCGTGTAGTGAATAACTTGCATTTGTTTTACTTCATTTGTCTGTGATTACTTGCAAGAAGTTGAGTGTTCAGAAATCAATTTTGCTTGCAATAATTTCCTAAACTTCACTTGAAATTGGACTCGAAAATTTAGTTTTTGGTAATAATATTTTCGCGAGAAACATATTTGGGGTACATAGCCCCCCTACATTCAAAAGTGAATTTATCGAGTGATCCCATAAGAAAGTGGGGGGGGGGATACTACGATTCTGGAGGTTCTTCAAAGGCCGCTTTGTCTGAACACCCGAATTCCCAGATTGAGGCCATTTGTGGTTCAAAAAGGGCTCACTGTGCTTGACCCGAGATCTTTGCCTTGTCGACTGCCATTCAGACCTTTAATTTTTGCTGAACATCCGCTATAATGCGCCGAATCATTGGCATCTTCGCCGTGATTTAGACCGAAAGAAAAAAAATCAAACTCTTTGAAGGACTTGATTTACTTTTCTGCCATTAAATAAGGAAAACGAATTTGGATCGCACTGAACGAATCATGGAGTCGAACCCTCCCCCTTTCGCTGAAAGCACTCGCTCCAGGAGGGTGGTCTGCCTTTAGATCGTCTCCGGAATCGCGGGGTGTGTGTTCATTTGCACGTGAAACGAAGTGTATGTGGATGCAGCGCATGGCTAATCGGTTGCCACACGAGGTGATGATGATCGTAAGGGTTGTGCACTCCCACTTGACAACTGATTGCAGCCCGAGGTTCGAGCTAGGATCGCAGGTCAGCTGGCGGCAGTGAGCAATCCATAATTAAATCTTGACATGGCGTCTCGCTAATCAGGTAATGCGTGCGAATGTTCGTTGCTTTAATAGAAAGTAGCTTGCTCGGCGATGCATGATTTACTTTCTCTCTCTATCGATTATATGATTTCACTGACATCTGGCGGGCAGAAATGTCTTCATCACAACGTTGGTGTTTACCTGGTTCGAGGGAAGAAGGCTCTTCGAAGATCCCCGAAGTGTACTGGGCGGCGATCTCGACTCGTAAGAGATGGTGACGATGGAAATACGAAACTCGAACGATTTTCAAGGTAGCGGAATCTAGTGGGTGGTGAACATCGTACTTTCTTTTGTATATTCTTTCGGGCACATGGCAACGTCTAAGATGCGAAAGAGATTTGAAGCCATTGGACAGTTAATGATGAAGCAAGACACACAACAGCGTGGACTTGGATCTCTTTTCTTTTATGTGATTGTTACCTGCAAAGCGGAGATTGTGAATCTCGAGGCCACTCGTCCACCCATACTAAATACGGGCGGCTGATCTAAGAGTTTTTTAATTACTCTTTTTTTTATTTTAATTTAATTTTACATAACCCATGAACCCTGCTTCACAGACCCACTTTTGCTCACTTCAGGCCGCTTTGAAGGGGGGCGGGGGTCTCACATCGGGCCATGAAATTTATCTCGCTTGCGATACATTTGAGTTGGGTGATACTTCGACCCTGTTCGCTATTTTGGTCCCATATCTGAATTCCTTTTTTATTCCTTGTCTTGTCTTATTGCCCTGAACTGATCTCCGCCCTTCCCCTTTCCGTTCCTCGCTGCTTTGCATTCAGCGTTCTCATCGTCCTGCTCGGATGCTCACACTTCAGATTAGGAACGATCTTTGAAAATAGCCTGTAAATTGAAAAAAGAAATGATTGTCTTTCCCCTTCTTGTCTTCCGTGCCATCTTCACGAGGACAGCCTGTGTTTTCGTCATAATTGCAAGCAAGTTGTGATTCTGTAAGTTTGTTGATCTGAGGCGTAATGGCTGTCGTAGTGGATCGCTGAGAGCACCCGCATTCGTGGATAGATGAGAACAGAGTAATAATTGACAGCACCTTATGTTCGAACGGACATCTTTTTTTAAGCCATGGAAACTGATCTGACGATTGTCGTACTTGGTAGTAGCACCAAATGCAGTTAACCTTCTCTGGGGTTGCCGTTTCGTTCGCCTGTGCTGCAGTCTGGTCTTGTTCCTTGTCTTAAGTGCATTTCTTCCATTTTACAAACTTGCTCTTCTCCTGTTTCTCCTTTCTTTCATTCACCCTGACAGAGTTTGATCCGCTGTTCTTCCTTCTTTGTTGATGTGAGTTCTAACCGGACAAAATTAATTTTTCTTCTTCTTCCTCTTTCCAGTATTCTCACTTTTTCTCTGCTCCAGTAAAGCGAGAATTCCTGATTCGACCAATTCTAATGTCTGTTCATGTCCACGTTTGCATTTATTACGGACATCCCCGCCCGCCCTCCAACCCATGCATCGTTCCCATCTGCTTCATTCTCTCGAAAGGGGGACTCGACCCTTAAAGATCCGTGGCAGGAGGAAGGGAGGAATTCCTCTCCAAGGCTCTCGTCGAGAGAGGGCGTCAGCTTATCAACTGAAATTGAGTTCATATTCTGGGAAAGGCATTTCGGCCTGCCTGCCGAGCTGGGATGCTCAAATATCATTTGGTTTTTAAGTTTTGGATGAGGAATTACCTTCGAGAATGGCCTGCAAATGAAAAGAAATGAAAAATGCATTTAAAGTCTGATTTGCAGGATAGAATTGTTTGATGTGTTCTTAGTGAAAGAGACTTGGATTCGAGAAGTAAGTTCTTTCGACTTTTTCTTCTCCTCCCAAGCGAAACGGAGTTCCTCTCTTAATTCCCGACAACTCGGTTCAGTCCATTCGAAACGCTTTTTATGTGCAGTTGATGTAAACAGGCATCGGGGAGGGATCATCTCGGCGATGTCGAATGTATGGTGACTTCTCCGTCCTCGAGGCGAGCTCGCGGTGTATTCCCCGGCTGCACTGACAGATGAACATCACAGATAGTTCCGATGATGGCGTATCGAGTGACATCGATATAAACCGTCGAGTCTCATCGGCTACGACAGTTTTAAAGCTCGCAATCGATCTCGAGCGTTTATTTCTTGAAGATGCTTCGCGTTCTGTTCTTCTTCACCATTGCATCTAAATCTTGTCGACAAGGGAAAGGCTTTAAAAGGTTGTTAAAGTAAGGGATTGTTTTGTGCTGCGCCGCGGATGAATTGGTTTGAGGCGCCGATTCAAGAAGGAAGGATTTTTCAGGGAGGAATAAACCAAGGCGTCCTTTTAGGAATTCCTTCTAAAAATAATTCGGCTTCTAAATCGGACATGTTTATCACCTTTCTACCCCCACCCCTTCCCCACCACGCGTCCTCTCCACTTTTGTGTGCCTGGAACGAGGAAGGAAATGAGAATGGCCGGACGCGAGGAATAAAACCACATTTTGTGATACGTTTTAAACCAAATTTTAGTTTTCACTCTTTCGTAATAATTTCTTGTTTGCTAATATTTGATTTACTTTTTCAGCTTTCCGACCTCGACAGAAGGGCTTCAAATGCTGAAAGGAGGGCCGAAATTGCCGAAGAAAGGGTAAGTGACGTCAGTTCCATTGCACCTCTTCTTACTCTGTTGACATTTTTACGAGGTGAATCCAGATTTTTTTTTAAATTTTTAACTCGGCTAAAAATTAGCTTATAGTTAAGAAAAAGGCACTTGATGATTGAATATAATTTCCGATTAGCGTGAAATATCAACAGAGTATTAATCGGTGCTTTTTTCAATATTTGAATCTCTTTCTGTGCCACCTATCGGGAAATAGCTTCATCAAAAAAAAGTAAAAAAATTGCGAAGTAATTATGACGCTGTTAGAAATTTGCTCTGAGGGAGAGTGAATGGAAACACTGATAAAGGAGAGACTTTCCGGTATTGCCTTTTTTCCTCTCTTTTTTTTTTTTTTTCTAGAGTGTGTTGTAATTACTGTTTACGTTTTTTCCCCATCTAACCTATTTTGCAAGGCTTAATTATACGGAGACGTTTCCTGTTATGATCGGGTTGATAATTTCATCGCATTAAAAGACGTTCGTATTACGAAGCCTTCGTGTACGAGCGGGGAGGAATCTGCTTAATAGTGAAGTTGAGGGTGGAGACTTACGCTGAGGGCGAGGAAGACGGTGTCATAAGCGCTGGTGATTTAAAGTTATCCCAGGTTATCGGCGAAGGTAATTGATAATGCGCGAGCCATGACATACGTAATGTGGACTAATAATGGATGCCCGGATGTTTGGCAGCGTGCCAGATCGGGCCACTTTGCAGCTGTCCATTTTGCTTTCCCTCCCCTTGCATTCTTGTTTGCCGCTGTTTCAAATCGACTTCATTACTGCTAATCGATGCAGCGAGTTTGGTGCCGATAAAATTGGATCCCCTTGACGGATGCCTCTCCGTATAGCAAAGGTTCTCCAATGATGAGGATGTTAATTTTCTGCTCTTACAAAAAAAATCCCCTTGGATAATTTTTTTATTAAAGACCAAAGCAGCGCTGTGCGTATGACACGATCAGCAATCATTCAATTTTCTCACTTGTTTTTCTTCTTTCATTTTTGAGGTAAGGATGCATTCAGGAAGATGGCTAGCTTCGGTCCATTAACAGACCTCGTTGTCCCTTCCCCAGTTTCATGAGACTTTCCACGCACCTTGTTGAAAAGTTTGTGTTTCTCTCCCACGAAAGGTTGTAAACCAATAAAAATTCAGCACCGGTAGCAAGCTAAGCAATTTGAAAATCATTTTTATTATTTTGTTTATTTATTTTTCATGGTAACCCTGCTCTAGAGATGAAACATGAAACGTTTTCAAGCCACTTCAAGCCTCCAGTAAGCGAGGTCTGACACCGGTCGATATAATTCGTCTCCTGTTGGTGGATAAGCTAACTGCTCGTCCAACTAGTACGGAAAAATATCAAAAACGTCAATTTGAAATCATCAGAAATATACCGAAACATTTAAATTATAATCTGTTCAAGTGCAAGCAAGACTTCTTTTATTAGTCGGTAAATGTCTTAGAATTTCAAGTGAAAGAGGATGGAGAGGCTGAGAAGGAAGTGGGATGCAGGATACAAGCAGGATGGAAGAACTGGAGAGAGATGGCTGGAGTGCTATGCGATAAGAGGGTGCCGATCAATCTAAAAGGCAAAATCTACAGGACAGTAGTGAGGCCAGCTATGACGTATGCTATAGAAACTGTGGCCCTGGGGAAAAATAACATCAGCAGGATGGAGGTGGCAAAGATGAGAATGCTTAGGTGGATGTGCGGTGTGACCAGAAAGGATCGTCTGAGAAATGACTATGTGAGGGGAACGGCGAAAGTTACGAACTTAGGAGCAAAGATACAGGAGGCAAGGTTGAGATGGTTTGGTCATGTGATGAGGAGGGAGGAAGAGTATGTGGGAAGAAAAGTCATGCAGATGGATGTGCAGGGGAGGAGGGAGCGTGTGCGGCCAAAGAAGAGATGGAGGAGGACTTGAGGATGAAGAACTTGGATGTGGTTACTGCCCAAGACAGGAGGTTGTGGAGGAGACCCACTAAAAACAACGACCCTGCTTAAGTGGGACAAGCTGCAGAAGAAGAAGTAAATGTCTTAGAATTTCCTAATTTAAACAACGATTACTTGTCTCTAAAGGTGCAAAGGAAACCAGCATGCGAGGATGAGGACCATATTCTAAGCTGCGCACTTCTGCACATCGAAATGTGCAGAAGTGCGCAGTGTTAATACCGCGAGTGTTATTTTGTTTCCCTTTATCGCCACTACATGGCGCAATAGATTTATAACCAGAATGCGCAGGCTATTTTTCGTATTAAAGATTTCCGAATCATCTACTAGTTTTGAAATTTCCATAATTTAATATAATATAAATGTATTTATAAAAATGCTTTATTTACAACAAGATGTTTTTAATAATGCACATTAAAGATATCTTGTTGTAAATAAAGCACCGCGGAAATTTTTTTTTTTTTTAAAGCGGTATGACGCGGAACGAACACTCCTGTCTAAAACATCAACGAAATGAATCCACCGTTGAAGTCGCTTCAGTCTCTCGGATGCATTCGCCTATGTAGTTAGCTGGAGTCGGTGTGGAGGATTTAGTCGGTCTGCGGCACAAAATCTTCCTCTTTGGTGGACCTGCGAGTGCCGTGGGATAGATATAAGTTATCCAGTGGTGAGCTATAAGGGGCTCGCGGGGTGTCGCCAGAGCCCTTTGTTAAATTTTTCTCAAATTTGTGAGCCCCTTGTTCTTTTTTTTGTTTACTTTTTTATTAAAAAAACAAAAAACAAAACATAATTTTTTGAAATATATTAAGCGAAAAACTCATACGGTCACCTAACAAAGTGATTTTATTAAATAAAATATTATAGTTACCATTACTACCATTTTACAAATAAGAATTCACTTTTGGTAATCGCATATAAATAAATAGGACTATAACATAATGCCCCTCGATTGGTACCGTTGATTATCACTTGAAGTAAAAAAAACGAAGAGAAATATAACATACTTCAATATTATTGTGTTTAGATAATATTTATTTATTATTTATAGATTGTTTGTCATAAAAACTTCTATCACAAACAAAAGAAATTTATTTTGTTTATACAAAATGTGGACTATTTCATATGTGCGATTATAAAAGATTTTATTCTTATTATATTTTGATAGCAAAAAATGTTTTTCTTATGTGAGATAAATGAACACAGTTGATTGTGTGCAAATATTTCATGTTTAGATCATGAAATATTTGTTTAAAAATGATAGCCTTTACAGGTTGATCGTCCTCTCATACTTTTTGATTGGAATTTGTACACAAGCTGTAGTAATTAGAGTTTTTGTGTGAAATACGGCTTTTTTTTTTTTGCTCGACGATGCGAGCCCTTTGTTAAATTTTCCATGGCTCACCACTGGATATAACCCTTCTGGAGAATCGATCCCTCACGCTTGTTCGTGGACTGCTTGGAATTATGGGTAAGCGACTAAGCACGCACGCACACACACTGCGTGTGTGTGCGTGCGTGCGTGCTTATTGCCAGTTTGCTTGTTCTGAGATTAGAAAAACCTTCCATCTCGGTATTGGACCCGCTAACTGATCTTCAGCTGAAAGCCCTACGAAAGTTCTTTCCTAGACGGGATTCGAATCCGGGTCTTTCTAACCATAAGGCATCGGGATACCTACTGAGCCATGGAGATTACCCAGGAGCGAACTCATGTCAGCGAGTGAGTGAAGATTCTTTCCTATACACCTTAGCGGGAAGGAGAAACCTTTGTGATGGCAGAATCACTCTTATTGGGATGGTAAAGTGGCGAAAAAAACTCTTCGTTTCCAGACTGTTTCCACCATCAATATTGGCCAACTTGGCGATGATTGCAACTAAAGAATACTTTCTAATAGCTTCTGTTGCAGGGTTTGTTATTATTTTGAGAATAGTTGTAAATGTTCTCTCTTCTCGATGTACGCGTAATTTTTTTTTCCTCCCACTTCGCGACTGCTTGCCGACTTCTGTTCTTGCAACCGCCTTCTTCCTCCTATACCTCACTAACCTTCTCTAGTTGATGTCCGTAGTCTTGTTCGTGGTAGCGCACAGCAGTATCGTAAAAAAGTTAATCGAATTCGACCTTGGAGTTAAGTTACGTTCCACGAGGGAAGGGCTGATCAGAGCGATATCAGGTTCGCAAGGAGTTATCCACGCATTCTCTTTTTATACTTAGATGACGCCAATCCACGGGATATTTCTAACGAGTTCGCTATGCTATTCCGCAGAAGTTTACAACAAAGTGGGAGGTTTCCTTTGGGGTATTTTATTAAGTAGTTTTGGAAGCGATTTGCATATAAATTGCTTTCACTGTAGCGCGAACACCGAGTGATTGCCGAAGGTTTTTTAATCTGTTAGAGGAGTATGTTATGAAGATGGTAAATGTCAGAGAGAGAAAGAAAGACAGAGGACCAAAATAAGGAACGCGCTTCTTGACCACAGGAAATGGGAAGAAGACGTTTTTTCTATCGTGTGTGCGTTTACTATCTCAGCGAAACCTTCAAAAGGTTTTCTCCATCGCAACTGGCCTACTAATGACGAATGCGATCAAGTCGAATACACCTGAAAGAATCCGAAAGTTAAAAATCATCGGCGACGGGACCCACTGGAATCCAGGAGGTAGCGTGCGAAGGAGAAAAGCTAATTGTCCAGGAATGCGGATAAATGGCCACGCGCACACGGCAATCATTTTAATAAGCCTAATATGAAGAAAGGGAGCCTTACTTACGGCGCTCGAGGACGAGGCCCGCCCGTTAGACAGAAGCCGTAATCAAGCAATGTTGGTGGGAGAGGAGGAGTTTTGACAACACAATGAAGTCATCGCGATGCGTTTCATGCTTTGTCTGAAAAGAGTGTTGCTATGAAATACGACGCCATCCCAGAGACAATCACGACAACGTTTTTATCACGTGACATTGCGAATCTGGTTTATTTGCTTAAGATTAAATTCGTGTAGAGCTTCGTCATCTCACAATATGAGCGTTGCATTTAGATCTCGTGAGGACTTAATATAAGCTTTCGACCCTGGTATCGTTTGTGGGCCTCCGTGAATGCTTCAGAATTTCGGCTCATCGCACTTGTAATAATAAGCAATTCTGCGCAGCTCGGTTCGTCTGTTCTTGTGGCTCTTCTCTTCACCATCTCTACCACGGTTAGTGATTGTAGACACCGCTTTTCGTTCCTCGTAGCGATTGCTCGTCCAATTTCATAACCGCGAGTCCCTGGAGTGAGAAGATAAATGATTCTGGCTGGCAGAAAAACAGACTCAGAGAAAGCATCCTTTTAATTATCCAGGAACGAACGTTATCCTACTTTCTCAGAGGCTTGTTCGTAAAAAGAGTGCTTCGTTAAATAAATTCCGTCCTGCCTCATTTTCACCCGACACGCAGATTCGCTCCGTGGAGAACCTCTTCAAGCAAGGGCCTCTTGCTTGCAGCCCCACACAGAGATTTTCAGCAAACAGAGGAGGTTTCAAATTGGTGCACTCGACGGCAGCATTGCTTTCCCGTCTGAAGATTCTCTCCGTTGTGTTGGGTGTCAGTCAGCGCTTTATTTGCACTGTGGTCTAACCCGTCATTTTCCGGGCGTTTTATTTCCAAATCTAATGCCGAGAATCCACGAGATGAATTAAAACGTGCTATGCACGCAGGCACTGAGCCCACATTCCGCTCCATTGAAAGAACCACAATCGTTATTGAATTGAAGCCATAACCTAAAATAGCTTCGATTTGCTTTCTCTTGTCCTTAATATTTAATTCTAATAATCAATGCAAAATATTCTAAAGAACAAAAAAGAGGATAACTCTTTACTAATACTTTTTTGTATCAAGAAATGTTTTTTTTTCGACTGCAGACGATTCTTTCTGAATCTCCATTTTGCATCGTTGCGTGTTACACAAAATGGCGCCACCTCTCCATTATTATTATTTTTTTTAAAAATTTTCTCTGTCTTCTGTATCGAATGCTATTCGCCTCGCATTGCAGAGTTTGGTGAAGAGAGAAGAGTGAACTACATCGTAATATTTTATAGTTTTCGTATCAGTGAGTCTCTTGCCTCGGCGAGGGGCTGTTTGCTTAATCTGACGCCATTATGCCAATAAATAAAAAGAAGGGAAAATAAAACACCCACAGTTTCGCCATAAAAACGGCAAAAATTTCACCTTTATAGCCGCACCATCTGACTGCTACAATTTATAATCCATCTGCGAAGGTCGGGGAGGCCTGGTCCGTAAAAGTCATACATCTTACTCTCACCTCCGGAGACCAGAGCGCGCTTCTCACCGAAGATGGCTAACCTCTCTCTTTTAGCCGTTGGTTCTCTCCCTTTTTGTAATAAACCCATCATGGAGGGAGGGGGGGGGTGGCTTATAAAAATTGAAAGTGATCCTTCCGCTTGATTTCAAGATGGATCACCTGCACTTCCACTCGCGGTTGTCCCTTTTAAACCACTCAAGTCGCAGTGAAAAATCTTCAAGAACAATACGGCGCGGACCCTTCACGAGACGATGGGAAATTGCTGCGAAGAAATAAAAGAAGACTGTGACTGGTCAATTGAAATATTATAGCTAAAGTGAAAGGTGATGCTGTGGTGTCTAAAGCAGGAAAATGATGGGGCGCTGATGCATCCACCGTCGAGGATGTGGAAGATTGGTTCGAAATACGAACGCCAGGAGGCACTTTAAAAAAAATAAAATCGCTTTGTTTGTAGGGTTTTCAATTCTCGCTGTTGTCAAATGCGACTCGATACTTACTATGAATACCCCCCCCCCTCCCTCAACATATTGTTGTCTTTCCATAGCCAGTTGGCTCTAATTTATTTATTTCCGTTTGCTCACTGGTCACAGACTGGAGAATTGTTGCTTTATCCCATCTGACATTATCAACCACGCTAAACTTGTAAAGACACGCACTGCATGCAGTGACGTAACCGCATCTCCTACTTCCTTTGTTCTCCACTGGAAGCAGCGGAAGGGGAGGCAGGGAGAGATTCCAATAAATTGCAACGCAGACATGACGTACGGCATGTGGACTTAATATTTTTAGGCTGATTTGATTTCATCTTGATACAAACTTTGATTTCCCTCAGGGCCTGGGCTGCATCTCGCGGGTTTAGACAAATGAAAGACGCTGAACGTGATCAAAATAAAAACGCGAGAAGAGCTGCTTAATAGAGAGTGAAGTCTGCCTTCGAAGAATTTAAGTCGGACCGGAAACTCCGACTGTTATACGGGAAATAAGAGCGCGTTTTGTTGCGTGACTCGTAGCCTCCAAACTGTAGTGTTATCCGAGCACGTCACAGTTATGCCCGCCATATTTAAGGGTTCGAAACCTCTCCTAATTGACGGGCTTCATGGCATTCCTTCCGCTTTCATTGACGTGCGTGAACATCAAACTGTTGCAGGTTTTTTGTGTTTAGCGACGTCATCAAGTAAACGTTTTTCGTTGCGATCGAGGAACTCTCCCTCTGTTGACTGGCTATTAAACGCCCCCATTTATCAACCCCTCCCTAGGTTCCTTTCTGTGTCACGTTCACGAAATTACCCCGTTGCAAAAGAGCCTTCTCCAAATAGCTCCGCGGAGTTTATTTTCCTACTGAGCAGCCTTCCGCTTTTCCGTCTTAAGACTTGGCAATGACATTTGGAACGCGATTTCTGCGGATGAGCAGTGCGAGGTTGTTATGTCTCTGGAAGAACTGCTTCCTCGCTGTCTTAGAGATGCAAGTGAAAGGAATTGAAATTTAATTCCTTCAGGGTTCACTCTTTATGGCTGACTTCAGCTGTCTAAGCGCATTTTTTTTTTTTTTTAGCAGCGTTTTGGCTCATTTTCAAAGAAATTAATTTGTCCAGATGATGCTAAATCTGTAATGAGAGAATATTCCGACTTGAAGCTTATTCAAGTCGGAATACGATTTAAATATGATTGATGGAATATTTTGTTTTACTTAAGCAAAATTAGAGTGTCAGATGCCGTTGGGAACCGAAATATTTCCAGACATTTATTGGCACTCTACATAATTTTCTCCACCTGGTATTCACCAGGTCATACGTTACCATGAAAACACGGACGCATAACTTACTATTTGAAATCTACTACCGAAGCTGCCAAACTTCTATTTTTTTGCGGGATATCACTCGCACAGAACGAAGTCGATACAAGAAGGTTCTGACCCGCCAAAGTTTAAAAATCGTAATGCATTTTTAAATACATTAAAATATAAATATTACTATCCAGGAAATATCCTCCATTACCCCAACAGTCAGTTATTTTTTGAATAGAAGAACTGCCGTGCAACTTCAATCCTTGTCTTTATATCTATTTCAGGATCCCACCTTTCATTGAGGTTGGATGTTTGCTGATGCCCATGTATTTTGTCTTGTCTTGTTGATGTTTATATTTATTCCCATTCTTTGGCTCTCTATGTATACTCTGTCAATGAGATTTTGGAGATCCATAATGTTATCTGTAATTAGCATGGTGTCATCTGCATATCGTAGGTTGTTAACGATCTTTCCATTTATTGCGATTCCCTCTGCATCGCAATAAATGGGTTCTTCTAATGCCTTTTTAAAGATTACCTCTGAGTATATGTTGAACAAGAATGGTGAGAGCATGCATCCTTGTCCCACTCCTCTTTTCATGTTAATATCACTGCTGGTAATGTTGTCTAATTGAACGGTAGCCGACTGATTCCAATACAGCTTTCTTATTAGTCTTATATCTTGTTCGTCTAGCCTTATTTGTTGAAGGTCTTCTATTAAGTTAGTGTGTCTGACTTTGTCGAATGCTTTTTCAAAATCTATGAAACACATAAAGACAGATTTCTGTTTTTCTATGCATGTCTGTATCAATATTTGGGGACCTCGCCAGTACCAAAACCATTCTGAAAGCTGAATTGCGTTTCACTCAGAGTTTCTTCACTTTTTCTATAAATACGATTCTGAATTACTTTCAGAAATATTTTTAATATTTGGCTCAATAGACTAATAAGTCGGAAGTCGCCACAGGAATTCGTTTTGGGTTGCTTTGGGACAGTGATAAATGTAGATTTGAGCCAATCTGATGGAAATTCATCACTTTCATATATTTTATTAAATAGTTTTTCAAGAAGTTTGATGTTATCTGGTTCGATTAATTTTAAAAATTCTGTTTGCACACCATCTGGTCCACTGGCTTTTCCTGTTTTACTTGTTCGTATAGCATCCTCTCTTTCGCATTTCATGATTGCTGGTCCTTGAATGTTATCTTTTATATTTATAGGCTTCTGTCTAGTATCATTGAAAAGTTCTGTTACATATTTTATCCAAATCTGTGCTTTATTCTCTTCTTCTAGAACTATTTTTTCCACTTTCGTCTCTTAGAGACACTATTTGCTTTTTTCTGAATTTTCCGGAAATTTCGTTGATTTTCTTATACAGATTGAAATTATCTTCTGAAGCAGTTCAATCTCATTACAAAAATTTTTCATCCAATTTTCCTTGGTTTCTTTTATTTAGAATCAAAAATATAGAATCATAAATTTTATATAATTATTTGCGCTATTCCGTTCTTTATGCTGTTCCTTCATTTATTCTTTCCAATCTTTTATGTGTACGCATTGTTTTCTAATCCCCTGAACAGTCCCCGATGCTTTGTTTGATTCTTTATTATTAGTATTGCGAACCCGCATTACACCTCTCCTCACACAATGCATGTATTGTACGGGGAAAGGTGTAAATGCAGCACTCGAGGCAGGGGCGATGAGAAATCGCGTCTTTAGGATGGGATGGTTCTGAAAGTTTCTTCTGACAGAGTGGTGCGGGTTTGGGAGAATATCCCAACACTTCAGTTTCGTTAAACTGGTCGAGATGAGAGGAAGTCGAAAGCTCCGTCTGCAACCGTCACGTAAACTGATCGATGAACGTGTTGGTGTTATTTTAAGACGTTGCATCACCAATCGATGCCCAGAATTAATTCCTTCGGCTTTCTCGAGAAAGATTTTAAACCCGTCGACGTCATCGTCTCTCCCTTGTGTACGTGGACGCTCTCGCCTTGTCGCGGGGTTAGCGGTTCTATTTTGGCGTCAGGGTCAGCTGTCTACTTCGAACAGCGTCAATTTAAAATGTATCTCATCGCACTCCGCGAGCAGCGTTCTTTTAAATATGGCCGAGCTTCTCTTCGGCTGTCAGGTGAGAGGGACGCGCCCTCTGATTTCACGTGTCAGCCTCAACTGCGGGGAGTTTTCCTTTTAATCTGAAAGACGAAGATGAAATGGTAGCCCGAAGACAAAAGGGACTTCCGGAATACACATTGCGAGAACGATGTACGAGATGGTCAGTTAGAGAGGAAGTAAGAGGACACCAAACTCCGACTTTACTTTGATTTTTCTTTTCGGTTACGCTTTGGCGGGCTCCGGAGAAAGAAAAAAAAAGGATAGCGGTGTAATTACGAATGTAACATGAGAGACAGACGGTAATGATGACGACATAACTATAATAATATAAGCAGCGAGTGTTAGTGGTTTGGCCTGTTTGAAGACAAATAAGGCCGTGAGGCTCGTTTATATTTGTAACTTACGCATACTCTCTGAACAGCTCCCTTGTAATGCCTCACCATGTCCCGGTTTCCTGGGAAAAATACCTTTGCCACCTCCATATGAGACCGGCAGACTGACAATCAGCTGAAAAAGCCATCGTAGTACAACAAGAGCCTTTTTTTTATACATAAAGGTTCCCGATGTTGTTTATGTAATAGGTAATTGCATCAACGGTTCTAACAGGCACTCGAGCGCCCGTGGCCTTCCAAGTACTCCTCGATTTCCTAATCGTAATTCGAGTTTAAGGTGACTAGCTGTATAAGAGTTATTTTGTCTTTAAATTATTGGCTGGTTGACCTGGTTGCGGAACGAAAAACACCTCCGTATGAGACCGGCTAACTCATCTTAAGTTGAAATGCCCTGATAAATGTTCTTCACGTCCTAGACGAGATTCAAACCACATCTTGCCAACCAAAGGACTGAGCTATGGAAGCTCTGATATGTAATTACAGGGATGCAAAATAAGAGGCAATTGTGCAACACCTATTACACTGGTTCACCCCTACAACAACATCACCGACCTAGCGGTGATGTTTATAAGAATAATTTTGCGATATTCAATTTTAATTTGAATAACTGCCGGTTTATTGGGAAATTAGTTGCGAGCGAAATTAAATGCACGCAGTTTATTACGAAAACCAGATTTAAACAGGACAACTTGCAGAAACGGCGAAAAAAAAAACCTTTGCTCTAAAGAAGATTAGAAACAGGAACTTTTAATCTGCAGACAAAAGAAATGGATTGTCAAGAATAAGCCGATAAAAATACAAAAAAAAAAAAAAAAATGGAGGAGTGGAATTCAAAGACTCCTCTGACTTTATCAAGATAAAGTATTAAGATTAATAGCGCTTTGTGTCATTACCTGAATATTGGCCTTGATGATACTTGATCAATGTCAAGTGCAGGGTGTGTCGAAACACGTAAAGCGATTTCAGCCCAGAAATATAAAAAAGACTTAAAACTGTCATCACGCGTGTAGGATTGTTCTCAAAGAGCTTCCTCCCCCACCATCTGCTTAATTCCATTGCTGTATTTTTTTTTCTTGCCCGTTTGAAATTCGGGGCTTTGATTTTCTCCAGTGATGATCTACTAATTCTCGCTGGTGAGTTGCCCTTGACGACATGTCACAACGGGGGCTTCCTTCAACGTAAAAAGGAAAGAAAAAAACCCCGATGGATTTGCCTTTCAAGTTTCAATTAGGGAAAGGATCGCATGAAAATGCTCAAAACTGTCGGATATCGTGTAGTTTAGTTTGGCAGTTGCTCCGGACCATTTCTGCATCCTCTTCTTGGCGTCTGCTTGCTAATTATTGTTAATGTCCCCTCCCCCCCCCCCTTTTCGGAGCGAGCTGCGCACAAATGGCAGTGTTCGGTTGTTAGCAGAAGGCAATTAACCGTGATGAGATAATGATGCCTTGGATGGCCGTGTAGATGGCGACACTTTGCATTCAAAGCTCCGTCAAGATCCAACTCGTGTGTTCCAACTTCCTCATTTTAGGAATGGCACTTTCGAACCTCGATAAAGCGCACAACCTTTATTTCGACCAATCGTGCTCCATTTTTTGCGATGAATTCCTTTTAGAACGAAATGCCATCTTTTTGTTCATATAACAGATGCACTTAGCGCCCAAGCAATTCGATATGAAAAAAGTCTTTTAAAACACTTCGATGCAAAAGAAACTTTTCTGTGACAAGAAAAGTATGTGCTACTTCAAAGAATGACTTTTAAGCAGTTGGATATAGCAAAACGTTGTCTTATGAATACTCCCTCTCTCCCAAAGATTCTGTTGGAAAGAAATGCTCCACCTTAGGCAAAGAAAACCTTGAAGCATTTCACATAAAAGAACTCCAATTTCTCTTTTTTTCGTCCAGACTCACGTAAAAGAAAGTTAATTATATTGGAGATAACGGACTCGGATATAACAAAGATTTCTTTATAAGGGATTCAATAGCTTCTATGAAGAGAGTTCAGATACAACATTCTTTTGTAAGAAAAATTTGGTGATAACTTTTACAATATTTTGCAGTTCTGCGAACTTTCGAAGAGGGTGCAGCAACTTTTTTTTTTTTTAAGAAAGAAAAATTTTCTCGGCTTTAATTTTGGGGTTATAATGGGGTTTATGACGATGAACCCCATTCTTTGAGGAAGTTATGGCAACATTATAAAAGCCTGTCTTTAGTCTAATATTGGATTGTCTTCCAACTTTTAATGTCTTTAATGGTTGTCAAGAAAATCGAGAGTATTCAGAGACGATCGCAATAGTTAAGAGAATTTGAAGGAGTTTGAACTGACGTTGGTAAAACGAACTCTTTCTTAATGACGGGGTTCATCACAGTTTCTTGTGGTCGTAGCGTAGGTGGGTTATTTCATTTGGCGCGGTTCAACATTGTTGTGTTGGCGCGTGTGAAAAAATACCACTAAACTTTTAGAAATGTACGAGAATCGAACTGGAAGAAAGGTGAAATGCAGTCTTCAACGTTGCCGGCGAATTTTGTCCCGTGCGGTGTCGGTTTGGTCGCAAGAGAGTGACCCCATTTTTCAGAACTGAGTTAGTCGGTCTCCGTCAGGGAATCTTTCCTGTTCGGTTTTCACTTCGCAACGTGAAATCGATTTGGTGACAGATGCCTGTATTTTTCCTTTCACCACCCCCATCCCCGAGGACTGGTAGGGTCCCCTAATTATGGATCGCAGCATTTTAACGCAGCCGCGGGCACACACTCCATCCCCGAAGGCATTTTTAATCCGTGTGTTCACGGGGAGAGCTTTTCTGCTTTGGGAGATGAAAAATCCGACTTTTTGGGCGAAAAAACTCCCCCCCCCCCCATCGTATGAGACTGGATAACTCACCATTTGATTGAAAACACTCGCTAAAGGTTCTGCACATCATTGACGGGATTCGAACCCGGGTCTTTCCAACAAAGGGCTTGGTCAAAACCGACTGAACTACGGAGGCATGGACTCGGTGTCCTGCAGGGAGTCTGAAAATAATCCCAGGATTTGTGTTTATCACCAACGAAGAAGAAGAAATAATCTTTTAAGCCACTCATTTTTGCTCGCAAGAATACTTTTCCTTTGGTTCGAAAGATTCGTGTTCAAATTTCCTTTAGTGCACGCGCGAGACACCGACGAGAGTCTGTTTGCCGATCTCATAAGGAAACGGAGAAACAAGCAAACCGACCGGAGAACACACGAAACTGAAATTATTGGATATTCGCCTCGTGACCTTCGTTTCGCTGCTTAAAACTGAAACAAAATCAAACCGTCTTATTAATTCCCAGCGGAAACTGAAATTCAATTGCAAGCAGTTCAAGGAAAAAAAAAAAACTCGATTCAGTCACGTGTTATCCCGAAAGCAAATGTGGAATCCAACAATTCGCAAAATATTGCAAATCTAAGCCTAAAGGTAATCCGATTCCCCACCTGATCTAGAGATCGAACATGGAACCTTTTCGATCCACTTCAGGCCTCCAATAAGCAAAATCGATGGAAGATTCCCACCAGGCTTCATAAGCGTACACGTCTGCAGCGAGATTCGAACCCAGGGCTTGCTGATTAGAAAGCGGAGGTGTCGCTGCAATCTCGGTTAAGTTAATCGGCATTGCTCAAGCATTCGGAGGCGAACTTCTTTCGTAATGAAAACGGAGCGAGTTGCCAAAGGTGACTGTTCCGTTAGTGCTGCCGCGTGTGCTAATTGGGAGTCGTTTCTCTGACGAGCGCGTTTGCAACTTTTGCCACTGCACATCAGACCGCGGACGTGGCTTGCATCTCTTTTCCGAGCTTCTCCAACTCCAGCGGGAGCGAGGAAGTATTTTCTTCTTGCAGCCGGTAGACGCGGCGGCTGTCTTTGTTGTTGCACGAGGTAGTAATGAGCTTTATTAGCCGATCCCCCTTCTCATTGGTTTCTTTCCTTGGCAACTAACCGCTCTGCAAAGTGTGTACCGTGCAAAAGCAGATGGGGGGGGGACGAGAGCTTATTTTCCCGTTCAGGAAGAAAAGCGGGAGCACGATGGGGAGGGGTGAGAAAAAAGGGGAGGGATATTTTTTGCGTTGTTTTTAGCTACTGTTCTTTCGCCGCGGTTCTTGTCCGCTTTGCAACCCACCGCTTGGGCGTACTCTAAAAGCCACGCGCCTTTTCTGTCTGCTTCTCTCTCTCTCGCGCGTTGGTGAGAATGCACGAGGGTTGCCTAGCAACGGGTCGGCCATCGATTTTTGCAGCGCCACGATGTCTCCGGCTGCTTTTGCGACGGCAGTAGGGGTAAAGAGCGGTGCCGGGGAAACTCGCCGGACATCCTCGCGCTCCTTCAGTTGCCTTTTGCTAGTGGACGAGTGGTGCACGTGAGGGACAGCGGAGTGATGGACAGGAGTGTTTCTAGTCGGAATAATTTTCTCGTGGTGCGAAAGGGAAATCTACCGAAAGGATGGCGGACTTGAGCTGCTGGGCTAAACTCGCGGCTTCACCGGAGCCACACGGCTGGCGAGTGGAATGCACGGGGCTTCTTCCTTAATACTGTCGGGATAAAAAGGTGCCAGCGAAGGTGAGTACTTATTTAAAGGAGACACCGTTGAGCATGCGCTGAACGTGTCTCTTAATTACTCCCCTCCATTTCTTAGCAAAAACCAAACACAGAAAAAACTGATCAAAAAACAGGCCCAACTTACGCGTTAATCAGGAAAGGAAGTGCTACGCGCTTTCAGGCTCTTCTGTTAGTTCCTTAGCGTTTTCCGTTGGCAACCCCTTAAAAACTTTCTATTAATAGCAATTGTAAGTTTGCTTCCGACGCATGCCCAGACTTCAGCAGAGTGACACACTGATTTCAATCTTTTTTTTTTTTTTAATCTCGAGTATTGTGCGGTCCTCACGAGTTCGGAGGAACATTTCCCTCTTCGAGAAAACACCGCATTCAAAACTCGCTTCTCCCCCCCCCCCCACTCTTTTTTGCTGGCAGAAATGCGGAGTCATTTTTTTCTTTCTTGTCAGGGGCGGATGGCAGTGTTGTCGAAATGCTCATTGAATGTTTTGTGCTCAATCTCGAAAGGAAAATTGGAGTCTTTTGATACCATCGCGAACTCTGCTCCTGCTTATCTCGCATCTGCAGAACGAATCTTGTCGAGTGGGGTTGCGTCGATCTTGCCATGTGTTTGCCTGTCACCAGTGGATACCAGTTATCGATTCTTTAAAAATGAAAAGACACGAGAAGTTGCGCATCGGGAAATAGGAAAACGTAAGGCGAAAAAAAATCCAGCATTTAATTCCAATCTTCCCCAGGCTAAAGGAGATTAAGAATGGAAATTAATATTAATGACGTAATCGCATTCAGTCCGGTTGTTAGGGTGCGCGAGACAAACGCTCAGCGTTCTGGTTCGAGACTAAACGCGTTCTTCGGGTTTTAAGAAACACTTTTCTTCGGTAGCACTAAAAAGGGCTTCTTTATCTTAATGGCTTCTCCTCCCTCGAGGACCATCTTGACCTCATTGCTGTCTTCTGAAGTAAGAGTAAGACGAGAGATAATATTCTTAAGTTCCTGGTCTTACATTACCACTTAACCAGCTGTGGTTTTGGTCGGTAAACAGCCTGTTTGACTTGGGGAGGCAGGCAAGGTAACGGGAGCCTCTTCTAGGATCAATGCGCGGCTGGAATTGCGTCTTAATAAGATAAGAATGTTTCGTGGGGTTTCCGGAGACTGGCGCTCAGGAAAGTGGAAGAGAGAGAGGGGGGGGAGGGGATTGCTTTCCAAAATTAAGGAAATTTAAATGCGTAAGCAAAAAACCACCCGTTTGATGACAAATACTTTTATGACCACGCTGCATGTTTAATGGGTTTCCTCGTCGCTTTGGAGTGTGGGGGAGGGGAAATCATTTATTCGCGACCGTTAGCGTCATATGATATCCAGATGTTTGGCCAGGTGGTGCTAGCCATCCAGATGGTGTCGGCAGACACGACGGAAAGGCCAGCTGAGCATGGATCCTTTGTCAGTGACAGAATAGCGTTGCCCCTCCGTCTGACGACTGCTTTGTGTAATCCGGGTCTTTTCTCTGTTTGAATTCAATGAGAAAGACCGCTGTTGCATGACAGTTCTGAAAGCAGATGGCTTTTGGAGATATCATTGAATTTAATTATCGTAGTAACGAATCAATAATATGAAGACCACTCGCTAGTCAAGACCTGTTGTTTATATTTAAAGCGGGTGAAAAGAATAAAAAAATGAAATTTAAAGGGTGGAAAATATTGTTGGAGCACATCAAAACATACCAATGCGTGTTTTGTTATATTTCAAAGTGTTTGAAAATCATTTTCTTAAGTGTTTAATCTACTTAAATTTACGATATTATTTAATAATTTGAACATCACCAAGAAAGCAAACTGGCCGAATGAATTTAGTTTCTGATTTCGATGTTTTATTCTTTGCGTTTATTTGTGATCCAACGTGGTTTAGAATTGCAAAATGAAATCATCCACGCGAGCTTGTTTCCCCCCGGCAGGACACTTTCGAGTGGGCTGCGACCATCTGGCTTTTGTTTCTGCACGTGGAGTCGAGAGAAATGAGTCATCCCCTCTTTACGGGAGACGGTCGGTAACGCTGGCGAGGGTTAGTTCCCGAGGCTGACTCATCGAGGTGGCGATGATGGGTCGACCCGTTGTAATGGGCCGCGTGTAGTTTGAGGTAACCAATAGCGTGTTGCTTTGTTGTTCTGCTTTACACACACACATCCCTAAATAATGCGTTCGAAGCGCTCGGTGGAAACCTTTGGTGACACACAGCGCCACCTTGCGAGGAAACTGGACTGTGAAAGCGAAATGAATTTTTTTTAAAAAAAATCAATGAATTAAGAAAAAAAAAGGAAACAGATGTGCGTTAATACTTTGAACGTAATTTTGTCAAGCGTGGGTTAAATTCTTGCAGAATATCGACCTGTTGTCGAAGTGTTCCTTTGTAAACACAGCCATTTTGTCTCCTGTTGGAGGACACACACACACACATCCTGATGCTTTTTATGTTGATCGATGAAGGCTGTTATGTCAGAGGATGAACTCATCATAGCGATCCATACTGCGAGGTGTGTGTGAATACCGCGTTCGATGCGCACGTAGCATGTGACAGCTTTGCTTACTCTGTGATCTGACGACTCCGCCAAGTCGTTCTGGCGCGGGTACACAGTTGTAATGATCTCTCTCTGTATCTACCTTACACAACGCGTCTATAACTTTCCTGCTTTCCCTTTACCGAGAGTGGGAAATGTCCGCCCCTTATTAAATACACCGAAGTTCCCCGCCATTCGCAGAGGAGTTTGGCATTTGATTTCTCCATGCGTAGACCAGTTAATGGATATTTAATCTTGACAGAGCTGAGCGATTAGTTTTGATTTTTGTTATTATTGACGGGAAAAAATCATTTATTTATTTTTAGTTGTTTCCTGCCCACTAGAGTCAGTCTTATGGAAAGGGACGAATCGTATACATTTGGTTTTTAGGGGTTAGAAATAGTGGGATTTCCACTGTTTCTCCTGGAGAAGCGAGCTGTCTGGCAGCTCTGCAGGGATCTTTTTGCCTCAGCTGCCTTCTAATAAAGAAGGGACGAGAAGCAAATGTCGGAAGATTTACAGTTTTGACCTGCAAGTGAATTTCTTTAACGGCTCATTGACCGAATGCAGCTCAAATATTGTTTAGAATGATAGGCAGAGAAACTCGTGACAAATAGCTCAGTATGTGGATGTTTGCTTGCCAGTGAAATGGCGTGAGGGGGTTCTAACTACTTGATTGGAAATCCATGGATGTTTTTTTTTTTTTTGCTGTTCTCATTTGTGCTGTCTGCCTAAAAGACGCTGCTCGTTATTAATGTTGTTATATCGAATACACGAATCATTTTATATAAAACGAAACACGTTTTAAGACACAAGCGGCACTGATATTCTTCTTGTGAGAACACATTTTAGTCTATTCACATCAACCGCCCCCCCCCCATGAAAATGAAACATGGTATTCTGTTATTGAGAGAAACGATCACGCACGACATTACGGTGATTGCGAATAGCAGCATCTTGACGTGTTGCTGTTGGGATCAATAACAGAAATACAGATTTCATAAAATAATTATCGAACTTTCTTTCGATTATTACTTTTGCTTTTTTTCCCCCTCATTTCTGATGCCATCTGGTGGCGAGCCATCAATGTAAGCTTCGTTGTCGACTTGTACAGAATGAATTTGAATCGCTGCAAAGAGACATTTCCCGTTGAAGGAATCGAGCCGAGCAGCCTCCCTTAAAGGACGCGAGCTCTACATGATTCCCTTACTCTTCAGGGAATAAAAGCGACCCACCCCCTTGCAAGATGTTGCCTCAGGTTCTTCTGTCTCCGCCATTTTAAGTGCATCAGGTCAAAGCGCCTTTTCAACGACGACATCCCTGCCGAAGCAGCTTTCCGTTTCCACCCCCCCCCCCCTCCTCTTCTGCTCATTATTCCGTCAGCGGTTACACGCTTAAACTCCGCATCGTCCCTTCCCCCCATCCCTCGGTGTCTAACTGGCGATGGTTGTCCTTTCTGATCTCTTTGTTACTCGCCGATGCTTTTTTTTTTGTTTCGTGTACCGCTAGCACGAGAGACGCCTCCACACGGGCACGCACATACATGCACGAGGGTGTAACAGATCTGCTAGATGACAACAGCTTGATGACGGTCGCCGTTGAGATGTCGTGTGTCGCTTCTTTGCTAGCAGATGGTTTTTAAGAAAGGAAAAAAAGACGAAGGCGCATCCCTCGTCGCAAAAGATATTGGTCTTCCAGAAAGCGACTCCCTATAAGCTCGCTCACAATAAGGGGTCTTACTTTCCGGTGGGTTGTCACGTTTCGGGCGAGATTAGCTACTGAGTGCGAAGATGAGTCAATCTTAAAGAAAAAGGGAGCGGTAAATATTTTTCTTTTTTCTCTCCTAAGCCAAAACTGGAGGGAAGTTGCTTTCGGTCGATGAGAATTGTCTTTTATTTATTAGATCGTTTTCTAATCCCTTTCAATAGAGAAAGGTGCACACCGCTAACATCATCGAAACAGAACACATATCCGGGGATAATTTGAATAAAATAAAACGCATTGAAACGGGGAATGTCAGGATAAGTTGACGCCGAGATAAAAGGGTAACAGGGCATCTTTCTGTGAAGCGGAGTTATCTGGGCTTATACAAAAGTGACACATTCTGTTTTCTGGAGAACAAAGCTGCAGGGAAAACAATTGAAGCTGGAAAACACAATCAGAATCTCTTTTCATCTGTTTTGGGCTTTAGGAATTGGAGAGTTTTCTTTTTTATTCAGAAGGCCATCATCCAGTTCTAGGAGGCAAATGCCAAAGGATATTACAATGTCTAAAACATTTCTTTTGACAGAGGAACTTAGTGCCACGAGCATCAACCGACAATCGATCGTAATACAACAGCGTACCACCACCCCCATCTCGCCGGACCTTTTTTTTGCAGTTTTTATTTCTCTTTGCTCGAATGTTGTCTTAATACGCGAGTGAGAAGTGTTGGAATCACGTGCAGACTCTCTACCCGAGCAATGAATTCTTCCAAATGTCAGTATTGTCCTTTCTTTCTTTCTGGGCTAAAAAACAGAAAAGTGAACTGTAGTTAGGTTAGGTTGGTGCTTTTAACAACAGCCCACGCGTGCGAGTAATTTCGAGTGAAATTCTTGTTTCTTTTAGATTTTTATTAACATTCTTTTGACTGTTTACCGATTTTATGCTTTTTAAAGAAACCACGAACGAGTGAAATTTTGATTCGCTTTTGCTCCTCCGTTATCTGCACTCTTTCTTCCACCCTCCCCACCCTCTTCCCCGAGCATGCCGTGGGGTTGTTCCACTTAGATGAGGTAACAAATTCTGTCCACGTGTGGGTTGTGCTCCTGACACGCGCTGACTGTTCCTCCGAACCCGCCAATTGGACGGTTGCGGGCGACTTCATTAAATTACAACGAAACCTTTTGTTGCAGATTTAGATGCCGACACAGCACGGACGTTTTTGTTTCCCGATCGCTTGGGACTGCAATCTCGGCGCATGACGAAGTGTTCGTTAATTAACGGTATTCCCAGCCGAGGCGAACGAAGGTTTCGAAAACTCTTTCCTCTTGCAACCTTCGTTAGGCCTATTTCTTGCCGTCCGTTCGGTCGTGTTGCATCCTCTTACGGTCCTTCATCAATCACCGCATCCAGTTGCAGCACGGCCACAAGCGGTCATTTATTACCTGCAGCAGGAATGAGGGGGGGGGGATAGCCAACTCGCGCGAGGATTGCACCTGGCTCTTGCACGTACTATTTAATTAGGAATATCGATTGGCACGGTTCGCAGCACGAGCAGGTTTCCTCATTAGGGCCCGCCATGCATTCATATCCCTGCGGTATGGCGGGTTCGAGTGTCGGAAATGATTGGCTGCCATCTTTAGTCACGTGATCGCGTCATCATCTGATTCCGTGATCGACAAAATCGCTGAATAGCAGAACGTCTGTTCCCAGAGAAATTGACAAGCCGAACTGGGGATTAATTGAAATAAATCGGCCATTATCGTGGAGAAATCACCGTAAGGAGGATCATGACGAAAGGAAATAAATTAACACTCGGATAAATGGGGGCGAAACAGACAAATTACTGCGATCAATGAGAAGAAACTGATATAAACTGGCTTCAGCCAATGCAGAACGACAGACCGAGAGATTGTTGAAAAACTGGACCACATATGAGAATGCACCGAACACAGAGCAGTTAATTGGGACCAGTTCTAACACATAAGAGAAACTGGTATCGGAAGAAACTTTGATCAGATGAATAAACACGTGAGAGAAATAAAATGTTATTATTCCGCCCTTCTTGGGAAACTCATTCCCCCCCCCCCCTTACCATTTTTCTTATTTCTGTATGTTTTTTTTATTTTTCAATTTATATGCACAAGAAAAGTAGGGAGATAATCCCTCCCTTGGAATAAAGCGGTATTGGATTTAAACGATCGCAGTGAAATTGGATCACGTGTTAGTCTGCTGGCCACGTGGATGGGTGCTCACTCACTCTCTCACCAAACATACCGCGAGTTTAAAACTGACCGTGAGCATATTTGCTTGTAAACGTCTTCAGGTGTCTGTGAGTTTCAACCTCACTACACACCAAACTCGGAAGTGTTTGGACCCGCTTCAGGCCAACCGTAAGGAGAACCTGAAGTGGCTCGAAAAAGTTCCACGTTTGGTCACTAGAGCAGTGTTTGGTTTCGATTATCTAACACTTAGCCCCACCGCAACACTAATGCTACTGATTCATAACTTTTCGTGGATGATTCGCATAAAAATATAGTGAAAGCAGCCGCTTATCTTCCGCTGCGAGGGTTTCAGTTTTTAGACGATAGTTGCGGGTTCAGTCCAGTCGCAGTTCGTCTTCTTCCCAACCTGTATTTGCATCCCTTTACTTAAGCTCCCATTTTATTATTCCCCTATCTCCGTCCCTTTGGAGAGAGCCTCCTTCGCGCAAGCAAATACTTGTAGATGGATGCGTCCATGTAATGTACAGCGACAAAGGGAAGGTTGGCTGGCGCGTGCTACTTTTGAGCAGTTAGTTTCACGTCATGTTTCTTTATCCCAGGACTATCAAAGGAGCGCGAAATGTCACTCCTACTTTATCACCCTTCCAGGCCGCACTTAAATAGCGCAGGGCCCTTCTCCTAAATCCTTTTCCTGCCTCTCTCTAGCTCGCTGTTTTTTCTTTATTTCTGTGGAGCATTTTCATCTTACACGAGGAAATGTTGAGGAGGACAATTTTTCTTAAAATAAAAGATGGCTGCAGAGATTCGCAAAGGTTAACGGGAAATTGTTCTGATAAGTCATGTTCGCTGGCGTGTTGATGACTCCCAGGGTTTATTTGTTACACGTTTAAAATTTTCGACGAAGAGTTTACATTGCAAGAAAATGAATTACTTTTGGAATTTTAGTTCAGTTTACAACTCCAGAGAATCATAGGACAACCCACATCTTTGTTCTTACCGTAATTACGTCACAGGCCACCAATGTATTGAAAGCTCCCAAAATTTCTTTTATTTTTTTAAAGAGGATGCTCTTAGTTGAAAGGAAATTTTGTAGTTTTTCCCCCCTCTGGCGCACAGGGAACGCTAATTTAGTTTTCCCAACAACTTACTGATACTTTTATTGGAGTATCGACCAATGATGGCGAGGATTCTACAGATCTTAATGACATAAAGTTTGCCCCGAAACTCCGACCTCGCAAGAAACCGCTGAAGAGGTCTTTCTTCGAGAACCGAGAGACTTGATTGAGTACACTTTAATTATATGGCCTTCGATGCACCTTACGAAATTCGATAAGTACTTTGGGTGAAGTAATCAAACTTTATCAACCAGCGACTTTTTAATTTAAGCACGAACGAAGTGGAGCCTCTTCATTTCTTAAGAACAGAATGTAACTTTGAGATCTCACTTCTTAAACATCGCCATATAACAATACCAAAACAGCAATTTTCATATACGTTGCATTTTAAACGAATGTTAATTATTTCTTCATTTTTGGTAGGTGATTATCACGGCCTTCTGCAATCTAATGTCTGCGTCCCCTGCGAGTGTCGCATCTCCACATGGCTCGGAATCTATGTCGGCAGATGATGTAGAACTGCTTGCATTATTGGAAGATGGGAGCTCGAGTGTTCTCTTCTGGGCTTGGCAAAGAGGTATGTCGCATATGACAGCCGAGCACAGTTCAGCGGACATCCGGCTTTGAGTCAGAGGCAGTTTAATAACAAAATGGAGCATCTTGAGTCTCCTCTGCAAGCAATCCACTTAACACCTGCCAGACCAGCATCCTCCCCCGTGTCAGGTCACTCTTATTAACTTTGTCAATGGTGCTCAAAACGTAGCCACCGATTTAATTACTTTGCAGCCACCCTTCCGTTTGCCAGAGATCGACACGTTAGGGGTGGAAAGCAGTCTGGATCGAGCTGTGATAACGTGTCTGTGTTTCGCCTCTCCGTAATTGATGTTCTACCTTCTGCTGCCTCGATTATCACGCTCTTTTTTTTTCGTCGAGCCCCGCACAAAGTTTGAATTTTTTAATCTAACTTTTCCTCGGCATTCCAGATATAAATTTTATTAGAGTAATTAAGTTCCTGCTGGCATGTTTTTCGCTGACAGATTTGGGGAAAGATTAAAAAAATAATTTGAGAGTTTATGGAAAGTGATTGTGTTCCCGAAACAAGTCGCTTTGCCAAACCAAATAAAAAAGTTACGGTGAAATGCACTCGAGCCGTGTGCTGGAAGATGTCGAATACGTACTAACGGCAACCTAATTATCAGACGTTCCTGGACACAAAAAAGTGTCAAGGAACGCCCACCCACTTCGTGCTCGCGTATTTGTACTTCACGGCTTAAACTCTCACGCAATTCGTAGCACACTTCTCCGCTGTCACTCCTAACGAAATACACGTGAAAATGGAACCTCACCAATCAAAGCACCTTCTGTTCTCTTTCTTTCAGAGGAAGCCGACCTCCTCCTAAAAAGTCGCGTCCCACTCTCAACTTCCGCCATTTTCTCTTCTACGTTTGAAAATTTAGAAACAGCTTTTATATTTTCGAGGACTTTTAAGAGTTCATGCATTTCGATGACCTCTAGTAATAATAGATTAGCGGCGTAGTTGTTGTTAGACTCGGAGCGGATCGCATTCTTACATCAACATGAGCATTAAATGACACCCGGGAGTAAAATATTCAACTGGAATCGTTACAAAGCCCATAATGGAGAACTATAAGGCGCAATTTTTACTAGTTAAAAGAAGGTCTGCCCCATGGTTATGGCGCCTGCCACTTTCATGCAATTCCAAGAAGAGAAAGAAAAAAAAAGGACTTCGCAGTGTTCAGTGGGAATATCGTGGCTATAGCATCTGTCAATGATGGATGAAAATCACGGCGCAGTCTGTTTTCTCCGCTACTACATTTGCTTGTCATAATTGCCTGCCCTTTGCAAATAGGTTAACAGATAAAAATACTCGCAGGAAAACTAATTTTAGAATTCTGAACTTTCGGTACATTTTCAATGACACGGAATCGCTTGCGAAAAAGAGACTGAACCGACGAGATTCTTTCGGGTTTTTTAAAGGAAATCGGCATAAATATCAAATATTGATTATGTTAAAACGGATCTGTTAGCCTGAAGTTACTTTTGACTGAGAATTAAAGATCAAAATCAAATACGGGAACTAAAAAGGAGAAAGAACTTCGACGTATAAAAGATGGATGTTGGACACTTGAGGCTACGCTTAGAAAGAATGAAGTAGGTACAGATAAATAGGACTACTGGATAAAGTTTCTGTCAAAGACAAGCAAAACGACGCGCGCGCACGCACACCCAGATGCAAAGGAAAGTAATTAACATACGGAACGGATATTTTGCAAAATACTTTTAATGATTCTCATACAACAGAGTCCGAAAGGCAAATGAACGTGGGACGAAGTAATCCGTTGACAATCGAGTTAAATTATTATGATTTAGAATTCCAGGAGTGACGAATCATTAATCCTGTCTCGGCTTAATTAAATTAAAAATGTCTCTCCAAATCGAAAACTTGGAAGTCAGAATATTGTAATAATATGTAAGATGAGTGCGAATCATTTCGTCGTTGATATCCGACAAGTAACATTTGAAAAGTTGCCCGCAGAGCCATCGCACTTTTTTTTTTTTGTTTTGACGATGCGTTTGATTTGGTCACTTGTGGCACTGCAGTCATGCCACGGCTTTGGGATAGTGGAGATTTGAAAAGGATGAAACTATTCTTTCAGAATCTTCATCACTTTCGACCACCGGTGTGCGTGGAAGCGCGACTCCGCTTTTGAACGGAACCAAAAATGAATTGCAAAATCGAAATACTGCGGGGAAATTACATTCGTTGGCGAAATGGCTCTCTGAAGGTCGCAACGTCACACTCATACAATGCGAAGCAAACGATTAGCTAAGTGTGTGACATCCGAGTGTACCTTCCGACTTTCCTCTACCTGGATGACCTTCTGGCGACCTCTAATAGCTCTGCGACATTTATTAGTGTTTCCGTTAGCAGTCACGTGCCTCTAAGCCACGCCTCTTGTAAGTAATATCCCCTGTCTAACATCTGTCTTACAGTCTGACAAGAGCGAGGGTTGAGTGCACCTGGGGACTGCTCTTATTTACTACAAACACACACACACACACACACACACACACACACACACACAAAGTATGCGTGTTAAAGGTAGAGAGTGCGTAGTCGCCGAAGAGACTGGATACACTTACAGGATCAAAATCTGATTTAATTCGAGAGAGGTGCATTATTCTAATTGCGCTTTGTGTAAAGATTAGATAATCATGATTTTTTATATATTTGAAATGATAAGTTTCATAAAAAAAGATAAGCTCAACTGAAGGGTTTTAGCGTCTTCGCTGTTCATAGAACGGCGAAGACGAAAAAAAAAAAAAAAAAAAGCTGTGGTGTTTATAGATGGAAATCCAAACTGTTTTACCGACAAAACGAGTTCCAAATCAGAGAATATTCTTTGGCCGATATTTCCGTTGCTTTTGCAAAAACTGTCACGATTGTCTGGAGGCAGTTACGTCATTTCAAGCACTCCTTCGAGCGGAGGTGCTTTTCTAAAAATCCAGCGACGTATCAACAGTTATAAAACGGTTCGTGAAATCCCTTTTTAGTTTACGCATTCTAGATTTTTTTTCTAATTTTCCCTCTACAAGTGGACAATTTGAAAGCAAAATCGCCTTGAATTCGACAAACTTTGGTGAAGAGAGAAAGAGAGAGATCCTTGACAGTAAATTTCATTGCATCTCATCCAGCGAGTGCGAAAATGTTGACATTAATTCGAATAGTTTTGTCAACTGAAATTAAACCAAAACTGAAAAATTAAACCAAAAATTAAACTTCTCGCGTCCACCGTAAATCCTCAATTTGTTAAATCTTATTAATCCACGTTATTGTAGTTTCAACCCGTTCTGTCCTTTTGTGCACCTGGTTCGATTGAATCAACTGCAAAGGCTCCAATATTTTTATCCTTTATACCAAGGCAACTCGTGACAAGTGTATGAAAACAACCTGAATTACTCTTCGGTGTGACTAAACGCTTCCTTCTGATTTCCAACTCGTAATTTGAAAACAAAGTGAAAGAATATTTTGATACGCAAGAATAGTGAACTAGTGGGAATGGGCACCGGTTGCACAGTGCTGTCGGAACACGATCATTTATGGCTTCTTGTGAAGGCTTTTTATCAGTGGGAGCATCCAAGTAGACTTGTGTTGCCAACAGCTGTGCGCAAATGTTGTTATTTATGTGTGTCTGCAGGAATGATTTGGAGAGGAGCAGCGATAAAGACGGATTTAAAGGTGCATAACGCGAAAAGGACCCTTGGAATGCTTGTGGTGCTCTTCCATTAAGATCCCACGTGTAGGTGGAGAATGCAGCTATTAATGTTTATGCATATCTCGCCAAACAAACGCCTTAAACAAGGAGAGGACCAACAACGGGATGAAGTGGTTGCAAACCAGCACCCCGATGGCTTTATTTCTTAGTTTCGTACAATTTCATAGTCACGTTTCTTCCTCCTTGCCTTCCACGGCGTGTCGGTAAGTGCACTTTATTTTATCCTTAATGGTCCCTAAAGTGGGTTGTATACTATTTCCGGCGCTGGGAGAGGAGGTGATGCGGAGATGAAGCTGCCTCTTAAGCGATCTTTCTGGGGGCTCTTCTAGGGAAGACGATCGTTGGTGTGGCGCCTCTTTCACTACCTGGGCCGCCTCGTATAAACACGTAGATCTAACGACACGGATGCCACGGGCCTTTTTTAATGTCTGCACGCCGTAAAAGAAGAAGAAAAGTGTCGTGCCCTCATCACCATGGTGATTAAATCGTTTAAAGGCTTTAAAATTCGAGTGAATACGAGAGTCAAGGAAACAGTCGAAGAGCCCAGCTGAGGGCACTTCAGATCTCGATAAGCGCTAAACGTCATGTCTTGTGGACGAACGAGATGCTTCCGTCCTTTCTTTCAGAAGTGGTCGTTTTCTTCGAATATCAACCCCAAGAGTGGTGCCGATGCTGTTGACTGAGATGAAGTCTGTTCCGTGAATTCTCTGTCTCGCATAATCTCATGGAATCGATTCTCCAGCCCCAAAATCTCAAAGAATAGATTCTTTCGAAGGATGAGTTCTACTCCTAGAATTTCACGAAAACTGTTGTCACAGAAGAATTTATTCTTTGTGATCGTACGAAGTTATTACTTTCAGTCATTCTGAAAATATTCGATGGCTGAACAACCTGATTTAAATTTTTTTATTCTGCTGGTGAGGCCTTGCTCAGTAATGGGTCCACTCAGAACAAGAATTTTCGGGAATAAAAATCATCTCACTCCCCCATTAACTACGATTGAAGGGCGTCATTCTATAGAACGAAACACTTTTCTATGTAGAAGAGAAGATTATTCTTAATCATTATTAAGAATAGAATTTGTTTAGAGTTTATGACAGACAAATTCTGTGAAATGATTGAATTCTATTCCTATTGACTGTGATTTTCTGTGAATCCTTTTGAGATCGAAGAGGAAATCGCTTTTGAATCAAGTATACGTTTAGAATAGGGATAGAAAATCGCTCTTCTCACAGCACACCCTTGTTCTCTCATAAAATTCGACGCAGTTCATATAACCGATTTCTTCTCTCTCGAAATCTCACAGAAATTCTGTTTTAAAACTTAGAATTCTCTTTCGCAATTTCTTTCTTAGAATGTGAGTTTATATTCTAATAGAAGAGTTTTTCTCTGTAGGCTTTTGGCCGCTTCACGCAGTTGTTCACAAGATGGTGTTGAGCAAATGTCAAATCTGCCAACAGAAACTAACTTAAAGGAGGTTCTTGATCGCATAGAAACTTCTCAGTGTAGCTACTGCTTTTTGTCATTGCTTTTTTTTCTCGCCAGATAAGTCTGGTCTGCCGTAATAGCTACCGCAAGAGGAGCGATTTGGAATGAACCATTTCAGATAATTTTCCGCCTTCTACATTTGTTTTCGTGCGTGCAGTAAAATATCGTAGGCACCTTCCGAGGTCGTCCTATTTCTGCGTAACCCGATCGTCCTCTGTCGCACGAGAACATCATTCTAAAGCTGGCAAACGAATCGCTAATTGGCGTTCCATTCGTCCGTGGAATTTCTTCGGTGTGTCTCATTTTTCCGGTCAAAATCCCTCGGGTTTGAGAGAATTTACAAAAGTAACTCTAGGATTTGCCATTCAATTGAGCTTTTTCCTCCTTTCGGCTTTGGTGGACTCTTTAAAAGCAGGACGTTGAAAACAGAGAGGGGACAAATGAAATCTTTCCCGCTCGAACAGCTCCAAGTTTTAATCCGCTCCAGCAGTCCACTTGATTTGTACGTTCATTTACTAATTAGTGACATATAACCTTGTGGTTATATCGGTTGCTTGAATATCATTTTTGTTCTAGATGTTATCAGAACTTTCCAGACCCTCTCATTAGTACTATTATAAATTATAAGAAGTATTGAAAGCAGTACATAACAGAACAAGTATTAAAGTACTATTATAACTGTTATGAGTATTGCAAGTAATATTATTGCATCGGAATAATTGTATGAAAACGTATTCGATCTCGAAATATTCAGCATCGTCTTGTGTGGAATATTTCTACGCAGAGAAATTTCCCCAAACATTTTCACTACGAATAATTGCTATTAAACTTACTACCGTATCTTTATTGAATGCTTTCATACAGCATGAAGATATACTTCACTATTCATCGCTCATTAATTAATGGAGTATGTTTTTGTGATCGTTTTAATGTCTTTTAATGCAAGTAATAAAATGGAAATAGGAATGCGCGGAAAACATGCGCTTTTTACACCTACTTAAAACAAGTGACTATTCAGACTTGTGATCATTTTATGATTTTGGTCACTTAAAGCGGGTTGGATGCAAAAATAACCGAACAATTAATATTTCACTCGCGAACTGCCTCCTCTTCCCTTTGCTTTTTAGATAATTATTTTCTGTTCAAATAATAATATTCTCGAGGAGTTTACTGGTCAATTCAAAACTCGGACGATGTGAATAACATTTTTCAGTGATGACCGAAAGCGAGTTTGTGCACGAATGAACACCCTTTCTCTGATCTCACCTGAAACCAAATTCTGACACGTGCTAATAGTTCAGGTAAAGCACTGAAGAAGTATTGGATTAAAACTGTTTTGCTTTCAATTACAAACAAGAGCTCGATTTCAGCTAAAATGAGGCTTGTCAACGAATCTCCCGAGGAGTAGCGTTCCTAAATTATTCGGTCTAATCAGAGGGTGATCATTTTCTAGAATTTAAAATCGTTTTTGGTAATGTTTTTCCTGCACGTGATCCGAACCAGAGATTACTTAATATCATTTTGTATGGAATTTCCAATATCAAATTTATTTAACGTCTAACTTGCTCGACAGCAGAGTTCTTATGTGCGTACTGACGGACGAACACGACGAATCC
Organism: Typopeltis vanoorti; assembly: GCF_054136105.1. Classification (NCBI taxonomy): domain Eukaryota; kingdom Metazoa; phylum Arthropoda; class Arachnida; order Uropygi; family Thelyphonidae; genus Typopeltis; species Typopeltis vanoorti. The sequence goes on from NC_143561.1 coordinate 128,494,419, forward strand.
GCCGCGTACTTCTGCGGTTTTCTCATCGCAGTGTGATTCGAACATTTCAGTGTAAAATTCTTCACGAGATGCGTTCATTCTTTCTTTGAACGGTCGAAAATCGTCTTTCATTTGATTTCATTTGTTTATTTCAACAATTTATTCTGATTTGTCTGTGAGACAAAGTTGTGACATCTTTTTTTTCCCAACTCCTTAAAGAGATCACCTTCCCATCTTTGAAGGTGTTTTACATCCATGACCTTCATTGTTCATAGTGCAGACTGAGGGTTCTACTCCCAGTGATACGATTACCCACCGCATCGTAGGTCTGAAATGGTGATTTGTTTGGTCTTTCAGATTATCTGACTTTTACCCCACAGGTGGCGTTAATTGGGTTTACATTTCTTGATGTCGCTTCCCATTAAAAATATTCATTTCATTTCCGGTATAGAAACCACATGTTACCGAACATAAAACAAGTTTATTAAAATAACCAACATAACCCGACGGGTTTCGTAAGTCGTCGAACTAACGTCAGGGGTACAAGACTTGCATACGGTCTTCATTCTTTTTTTTTACGATTTCCTGTTCTGGTAGTGTCCAGTAAATGCCTCCCTTTTAGTCCGCATTCATCAAAATCTAGGAACTGGGACATGACACGCGCGTTATGCCACAGAACGTGGCAGCAACAACTAGCATTGTTCCAACAGAATAGATTTTTTTTTTGGTCGCTTTGTTTATATGTGTTGAAGGTATAACGACAATTTGTTGCGTGTGATTACTTTTTATCCTAGTCTTATACACGTCTTGGTGATGCAAGTCTGACGACTTAACTGAACTTGTCGGGTGATAGTGTTTATTTTAATAAACCTGTGTTATGTTTAGATGGTCTCAATAACGGAAATTAAATGAAGATTTGTTAACCACAGGCGTATTCGTGCTCACAAAAAAGCTCAAAACATGTAAATCGAGATTTATCCCTTCTCAAGTTCATGATTCGCGAGTCCTTTCCAGTGGTACTGTGAGTAATGCGCACGCACACACACATGTGATGGAAGTTCCTGGCATGAGAACAGTGTTATGCAGAGCTGTCACCATATCCCAGTCACGTCTCAGAGAGAGAGAGAGAGGAGTAAAGCATGTACACACATGCGCTAGCTGACGTTCGAAGAGCTCCGTAAATTTTGCAGGATCGCATTTCTTTCGACCACGTGCCTAGTTCAGAGCCGGGGCTTTTCTGTGAACGCTAAATAGGGCTGTCAGACGTGAGTTACTTACAGCCTTGAATGCTGGAGAGAAGAAAAAGCGTGACTTGCAGGAGAATTGGGAGGGTTCCATTCGAGCAAGAACTACTGGGCGATTTTATCGACTTTATTTTTATAATTTCAGTGTGTACAGATGTTGGCAGGGCGAACTTGACTTAGAACACGTGCTGGTCACCCCATTCCAGCACCCTTTGGCAACACATTGCACAACCACTCAATATAATTTTTATGTTATTTAGTAAATTGACATTCTGCAAGAAATATTGAATTGTTTTTATGGAGTTTGTAATTTTAGTGCCTTCCGTATAAATAAGTGTTTATGTAGCAAACGAAACAAGAAAGCAAAGGTTCGCAATATGTGCAAGTATTGGCCCTGCTTGCCCTTGCGAATGTCGTTTTCCGGCATAACACCGGTGCCATCCGCATTTTTCATCCCATTCCAACTCCTTTTAAGCGACGCATTTCCACAGCTAGTTAGCGATGTCTGCAGAACTTGCTAAATTTCGATGGAATTGTTATTTTTCGTGGTAAACTGACATCCCCTGTTCACACAAACACACAATTAAACTTTAATTAAATCTCGCTTCTTTGTGTTTTGAGTTTTTGCCGGTGAATACACGATAATTTTCATTTCACAGAAATTTCAATTAGCTCTGCCAAGAAAGTGTTGCGTTCTGGAGGGAAAAACCCAGATGGCCGCTCCAGCAAGGTGTAAGTGAATCTGTCATTTGCAAATCTTAATGCTACTCGGGTTATTTTGCAACCAGAAAAATTACGGCAAAAACTAATTATCACAATGCAATTCCGGTAATTAAATTTCCTTCTTATTAAAAGAAGAAGAACAAGAAATGGCTGCTTCACTTCCCGAAGAAGCCTCCGTTCGTTAAGTAGTGGATAATTACTGATAATTAAGTTCGATGAGCTTCCCGTGAATCCGATGGCATTAAAGAACGCGCGAACTTGGTTTAAAAACCACGAGATCTGATGCTGAAACGGCGAAGGAGGAGTTTCATTGCCCGCAACCAAGTCTGCTTATGAGAAGCGTCTTAGGAAATGGCGTCTCATCGCCTCACTATTCTAAATGCCACAGGTTATGAGTACGAGATGTTCAGAGGATAACTTCCTATCCCGTGAATCGCTTCTTGTACAGAAGGATGAGGTTATTACTTCGCTGGATTACGAACGACAGTCGAGGAAGCTGGTTATCCGCATAAAGCACTCTCATCACGTCTCCTCCACCCCATTTCCAGAAGCCTCACCTCGAACTGGACGATATTCTTCCCCGTAATACGCTGCTTATGATAAATCTTGCCCGTTGCGCATTTGTCTCTCCGTCCTACTGGAAGATGATTCTTGGAGCTTTTAGGCACCCGATAAAGAAAGCGGAAAGGACGTCGCCATGTTAGAATGCAAAGAGAGCTTCCAGGTGCGATGCAATCATTTGATCAAAAGCCCTTTATTTCAGAATAACAGCTACAGAACGACCGGTCTCACAAAGTTCGCAGCCGTCCGAAGATATCTCAATTACTTTATTGAAAACGTGATCCACGTGCCACACACTATTAGGGATACGCTTCGAGGCCTCTCGGAGAAAAGATTAACATTTAACGGCAGGTTGATGTGTTTCTATATTAACGGCGAGGACAAAGTACGGTAAAGTGAACAGAAAATGGGTTAATCCATCAAATAATGGATTATCTTATAAGTATTCAACAAAATTCTCTGCCTCTCCTGAGTGCTAGCAACATGTTGAGCGCTTAATGCGACCGATATTTTGTTAATGCATAGCTTTCTCATTAAGTTGATGTATTGCTGGCATCCAGGGACGTGAAAGGCGCTTCCTCTAGCAAAGCCATAAATAATGAATTGGTGGTGGTGTTTTTTTTCCAGGCAACTCATTCGCGTGCAGTCTGTTTACCTTCCAGGTAAATGCGTTCAAGTGTTTACTTTATTCAGCTTTTATGTTCACCTCAGTTAGATATTCCGAATTTTTCTGTAGCCTCCGTTGAGAACTGTGAGATCTAAAATAGAGCCATCGAGTCAATGTAGAGATGCAGCGTCCTTATTGAGGACATTTTAAATAGCAGTTTGTTCCACCTAGATCCTATGCTATCAGTAACATCGTTTTGTGTGTGTGTTTGTACAATGTAGACGCCGCTTTGGCTACCTTCATCTGCTATCGCAATAAATACCGAAGACCTTTGAATGCCCATTTTTCGAAGGCATTCAGATAACCCCCGTCGCGTAGAATATCCTGTAGTGGATTTTAAGCTACTTTCCTTTTCGCAGCGATTCTTGTTCTCTTCATCTCTAGCTGGCCTCTTTAGGAAGAGGTGCTCGCAGCTGCTTCGTCATGTTCAGCTGAAATGGTTTCTTTCCTTCCTATTCTTCCGAGCGCTTTTCTGCTTCGAAAAGAGGATGAAGTCGAAGTAGCGGAGTCAAATCTCCTGATCAAAGTAAGGATTGCTTGGTTAAGAATTTCCCGGATTTTCGGGTCCTCGTGGTTGAGAAACTAGGCGTTGTCTGTTAGGCCTTTTTCCAACTATTGCCCCACGAAGGCTTCCAAGAAACGCGTTCTGTGCACTCTCAGATTCATTGGTGACCTTTGCTAAGAACAAGTTTCTCAGCAAAGGTCACTTTTTCTGTACATTATTGCAAAGTCTTTTCTTAAACTGTCAATCTCTGTAAACAGTAATTGTAGGATATTTTTACAACATATGTGTAGTGTTAGTTTTTTACTGTCTCCTATTATTTGTTTTTTCGTGTTAATTAAAAGAAATCTCTCTCAGCACAAATATCTCTTAAAGACCTATCCACTATTATTACTTGTATTGTTCTAAATACTTGTTGCATCATACTGTATTGTATTAATTTTCATTTGTAATACTTCCTTAGTCTTAATGAGTTTTCAATTTCCAAAAAATGTTTTTTTTTTTTTTTTTCAAAAGAATGCGATCTTCATTGGTTTGGGTTTTTTTATATCTTCTCGAATGCGTGCGTGCGTGCGTCTCTCTCACAGTTTTTGGTAGCTGTTTTGCCAAGTTTGTAGCGAACAACCACACATCGTCTCTTCGATATACCAATTTTACACACGCGGTCGAGGGTTAGATGGACTCAATCACGAAAGATCGTCCATTCATTCCATCTGATAGTACGGAAGTGTCAGGAATATTTTGGAATATCTTTTTTATGCACGACACATCGAGAGGAGCAACGCATTGACGGAAAGGAAGAATTCGGAGAGTTTTGCGGAAGACAATATTAGCAGAGTTCGCGAAGTGAAAGAGACCCCGTTCATGTGTTGTGCTCCGCGTCAAAGTGGGTCCCGCGGCCCATTCGAAGCTCTCTTTCATTCTCTCTCTCTCTCGGGTCTGAATTTCTCTGTTTGTAATTTCTTTTTCCCGACAAAGAAATATTGGCAGCGATCACGCTGCGAGCTCGAAACAAGGAAAGCCGTCTGATCGAGAGTAATTTTCGGAGGGCGGGCGATGTGTTGTTTAGCTCGATGGTCGTTATGACTGTGCTTGGCCGCCAGCGAACACCTTCATCCTTCCCGCAGTTTGCTAATCCTGTAGGAAATCACCGGAGCAATAACGCCGTTATGAGGTGGTCAGTGATCGGCTTGGAACTTTGCCAGCACAAAGTGGCTACCGGAACGTCTCTCCCCCCCCGTCTTCCCCTTGTTCGCACGACTACTGGACGCTAATTCCCGGAAATCGGACATCAGATACGTTGCGGATGACGTTGATACGAAAATATTTACCGCGTATCTATCGAATTCGCGATTTTCGCGGTAGGTCAGCAATTTCCGTTACCCCGCAACACGTTATTTATTTACTTATTTATTCTCTCGTGCGGCGTTTAGTTATCAAGTGAACTCCTGTCCTAAGAAGCACCGAGGAGGCTTCGGATTTCTCTTTTTTAGCGTTGTTTGAGCAAAAAGCACGGAACGACGGCGATAATTAAGTTTCGTCAGTGGCCAGTGCGAGATAAGCACGCTCGTGTGAGTCACCCGCGAAGTCTGACCTCACTTCTGGAGACTACTATTCTGAACAACTGTTTCAGTCTGTTGTTGTACCCGAATCATTCCAGAGAGAGAGAGAGAGAGATGCGATGGGATCAACAGGTACGTGTGTTCATTGTAGTCGAATCCGCGGTCTTTATTTGTGTATCTTGAATCGCGAGGGATGTGTTTGGATTACTAAAACTTGCTTGGATTCAACCTTCACCCTTTCAAATCTCGACTCGATGAGTCGAGGGGGCTTGGAAAATCAGTTCGCGGAGGAAAGTTGGCCAATACTGAAAGTGCCTTTCTTCCACTCCTCCCTCGGTGTGCCCCCCCGTACTAATCTCTGAAAAATGAAGGCCACATTTTTTTTACGTTTTGAAAACAGCAGCACTGCACGCGAACACCCCGGGGTCTTCTTTTATGTCTTCCGACACTTCTGTGAGAGACATTGGAGGAGGCGATCGAAGTCTTTCGAGGAGACAAACTCAACAAGTCGAGTGGATTGTTGGATCCGAATCTCCACGAACATCGTTTTCCTTCAGAGCGAATCGATTTCAAACTGAATTCGCGGCCATCACGAAGGGAAAAGCCTTCGGACGAGCCCAGACCGATCCCGACATGACCGAAATCTTTGCTGGCGTTCTCCAGAACTTCGGCGATTGCTATTGTGCACACGTGCTCTTTATCTGTCCCCATGGGACGTTCCAGATGTTCATTGATTACCGAATAGCGATTAGCTAGTCGGTTTGGGGTCGATAATTTCTCCTCCCCCATTTTTGGGCATTTTTTTCTGTTAATCACCTCCCTCTCTCTCTCTCTCTCTCTCGCTTCTATCTGAGTGTTTGTTGATTCCTGTTGAGTAAACAACGCAGAGCGTGGGGAATTCCCAGACAAGCGCATGCAGGATTCGGTGCCTGATTTGTTTTTATTTTTTAGAAAAACTGGCAAACAAGTTGCGACGTTATTGACTATAAAAACAGCGCCGTCCGGACTGCTGTACACAACAGTGCTAATGGTGTTCGCAAATGCTCCAATCGATGCTCCGCTACTTAACTATACATTAGGTTAATAGAAGTGCGGGAAATCGAACTCAGTCGGGCCACAATGAAACGCCGAAAGAACTCCGAGTCGGAGACAGACGAGATTTTTATGGTGCGCGAATGAACATTACTGAGAAGAAATCTCGCGTTTGCAGTTTCTTTCTTCTGTTTCCTTCTCGTTCTTTCCCCTCCCCCTTCTAATTCATATTTCTCCCGTTTTTCTCTTTTTATCCTTTTCTTCCTTTTTCTCATTTTCTAATTGCCACTATTCCCTTCCTTCTCTTTTCCTTTCATTAGAATTTCTTCCGCAATCTTTCTTCCTCTTCTTTCTATCTCTTTCCATCAATTTTTTCCTTTTCATTGCTTTTCTGTCTTCTCTTTCTCTCTCTCTATCTCTTTTGAATGGTTTCTTATTTTATTTCGTTTCTTACGTTTTCTTTCTTCTTCTGTTTTCTTTCCTTTAATTTTTCCATTCTTGCAAGTTTCGTTTTTCTGTCATTCACTTTTCTTTCCCCTCGCTGATGGTTTTTATCTTCGTCAGCTTTTTTCATTTTTTTAAAATTTTTCCTTTTGCCGGTAACGACATGACCGAAACTACGATTAACACGAACGAAGAAAAGATGAAACTGAAATTAGCTCGAGGAACCACCTCAATCCCGATAAGCAGTCACCTTGTGCTCCTGACAATAGTTCGATTGAGACAAATCTTGGGATGGACATGAGGATTCCACACACCAGAAGGTCATTAAATCCATTAAAGAGATGAATTTTAAATGGGATTAAAGGGAATGAGATTTTCCATTTCGCCGAAACCACAATAAAGACTGTCTCCATACGAGAGTGATGTTGCTAGACGCACCTTTTCCTGATTATCTCTCATCATTTCGATACCTTTTTCTTCAATCCCTCCTCCTTTTCTCCTTACCGATCCTTGTTTGGGAGAATTTGCTTTGTATTTTCTCGCTCAGAAAGATTGTATCCACACTCGTGCTTCGTGACACCACTTGTGGGTTACCTTTCACCTAATAATCATCATAATAACAACATGTTAGAATTTTTACCTTTTTTTTCTTATTAATACTGTTGCTCTCTCTGTCTCTTATATCCGGTCGTCATTTTTTCACATCGGCTTTCTTTGTGTTCTTCGCTTTCTCCTTTTTCTTTGTAGTGATTGAATTATTTCATGGAAATATTACGATCTCACAGAAGGGGACCACTGCGAATACGTCTTGTGGGTATATTGAGATTTGTGCCTGAAAACAGAAACGAGGACTACAGCGAAGTAAAAGCGTGAAAAGGTGCTGGAATCATCTATTCGAAACACCTACGGTAATGAAAACGGTTTGTCGTCCTCCATCTGCAAATAACTAATTCTTTTCCCATTTCTTTAAATCTCCCTCCCCAAACAGTTCTGATTCACTCCAGGAACAAATGATCTAATGCGTGCAACAAGCTGTCCCATCCTCCGATGTTCAGAACAGACGACCCTTTCGAGCATTCTTCGGAGATGTTACCAAATTCGCTGCAGCAAGAGCGCCTTTCTCTTAAAATGCGGCATCTGTTTCGAAGCCAAGGTGGCTGCAGCATCTCGGATGGAGAACTGCAGGAAATAACTTTGAAAACACTTGCAATCGACAGAATGTTGCTTCTTTCGTTTGAAATTTGGAAATATTTGAGAAGTGCTTCTTACTTCTGAAACAGGACTAAAATCTTGTATGCACCTTGACCTTTGTCTTAGACTGCGTCGTTAATTACGGAGTTTTTCTCAGACTGATGGTCAGCGCACAAGACGAAGCCTAACCCTTCTCGACTCGAACTGACTTTGTTTCAGGGCATGCAGCATTATCTACGGTGGTCCGCAATAGTGGGAGTTAATGAAAAAATGCATCCAGCGGAAACCCATCCCTCCATCGCTGGCTCATTCCCTCTCCTGTGGCTCTGCCATGCATGAAATGGGAAGTGAGCTCTGGAATGGGGTGGGCGGGAGGGGAGGGGGACGAAGAGAGGATTCGGGCAGGCAACCGTTTATGTGAAGCCAAATGGGCTGTAGTGTCACTGTCTGGAATTTTTATCGGATGCGAGGACGGGAGAGGCGAGGAGGGAGCCTCCGAACATCGCGAGATAATGGATTCGGTTCACTGATTGCAAAGTCACTTAAAGTGTAGCGTGTTGGATTTGCTTCGTACAAAACAATTGCGGCAATTAATTTCGATATTTTTAAACGACGCTTTTCTGTTGCTAGGAGATGAAAGTCTTCGGCGATAATCACTTCCCGCTCCGTCTGGTTTTGTGTAGTCTTTTCACGGTGACTTGGACTCTTTTTGAATGACTGAACCAAAAGACTTTTCGGGTGGCCATGTTGATGCTATTAGCAGGCGCAGCTGAAATGAGCGCTCGGCCTGAACAGGCTTAACTGGTCTAATATCGGTGCAGACGGCGATGAATGCTTCCGACAACACGACTTCCGTTTGGAAGAAAAAACGTGAAACGAGCGGAATTCAAAAAGAAAGAACTAACTTAAAAATTCTATTAAAGAGATAGCGAACGACGAGAGGAAAACAGAATGTCAAGAGAGAGAGAGAGAGAGCAACAACCAGAACAATGGTAGGAAGAGAACATTGTCATTCTCCTCCTCTCTGTGTACAGCGACAGAGAAAGAGAGAGAGAGATAGTAACCGCTAAAAGGAGGAGGAAGAGGCGAGAAACAAAAACTTCAAATGCCAGTGGGAAAGCACTAGTGGAGAGGACGAAGAGAAGAAACAATGTCAGATAACACACACGTAGATCAAGAACAGAGAGGAGGAAGAAAGAAACAACAAGCGGACGAGGGAGAGAAAGAGGGGAAGGATAGAAACAGAATGTCAAATAGCGCACACACAGTGAGAAGAGTAATATAGAAATAGAAAGAATGAGAGGAGGAAACAGAAAGGATGTTAGTGATAGAGAGAAAAAACAAGAATGGAGACGAGGAAGGCAGAAACATACAAAAAAAAACATACAGAGGGAGAGGAGGAAGAGAGGAATAGAGAGAATTTCAGAAGAGAGAGAGAGAGAGAGCAAGAAGAGAGTGATGGGAGGATGTTAGAGAAAAGGATTTGCAAAATTGTTTTCAAACGCTTTTCATTCAAATATAAAAAAGTTCGTTCTTATTCGATGTGGACGAAGGCTGATTCATGAACAGCTGTTTCCTCGGAACCGTGTTCCTCAGAAGACACGACGGACGGCCACAGTGGTCGAATGGAAGTCGTCTCCGCTCCTTAACCAAAAAGACTGCGGATTTGAATTCCATCACACGGACGTTTGGGAACGTCTTCAGGCGGGAGATGAATTTCATTACCTGTAATAAGCAAGGCGGATGGATGAGGCCACACAAAAAATTCTGTTTCTAGGACAACCCTCAGTCCACTAGGAGTACAACTGCGCACAAGTCTGTGTCGCGCTCTGAAGGCCAAAACTGGCACTGCAGACCTCCAATAGGCAGTCTCACGCTGAGCCTGCGGAATTCGTTTCCACCCAAAGACGTCTGCAGCGGATCAGAATCCAAAGCGCGGAGGTATTCACCCGGCAATCCACAAATGAATTAAAGAAAAAGAAAAAGGGAGAGAACCATTTCCATCGTTCTTCTTATTTTTCATTGTTTCCAATTTGCATCACGCGAGGATTCTGTTTGCTCAGAAGGTCGAGTACTGCGGGAGTAAAGCTTCAGAGTTTCAGTTGAACTCAGCGACCTTCCCCATGCGCTTAAGAAAATGTTCTTTTTCTCGATGACAGCAGCTTTTGGATTTCCTTTCGGGCACTTCCATATTTTCTTTAAGAAATTAGGTGAATTTCCCTGGAATTGGGTTGGATCGCTTTGAATTTCTTAAGCAACTAAAAGGCCGTGAGGACTTCTTTACTGAACATGTTTTGGTGGTCGGTTTGCTATTTTGCGTGACGAAAAAGCGGGTTTCCCGGAGGAAATCCCCCCCCCTTTCCACTGCCGTACGAGACCTAACTCACCTTACCTTATAAGGCTTCTTTGTGTCCTGGACGGGATTCTAACCCGTTTTGCTAGCGAATCGTAAGTGTATGTTAAGACACGCGGTGATTACAACGAAGCCACAGCAGCATTTTAATCATTTATTTATTATAAGCCTCCGTAGCTCAGTCAGTATAGACAGAGTGCTTTGGTCGGAAAGATCTGAGTTCGGTTCCCGTCCGTGACGTGAGGAACCTTTATCTAGTCTCTTTTGACTAAAGATGCGTTAACCGGTCTCGTACTGAGGTGGTAGGTTTTTCGTTCCCAAGAGCAGGCAAATCGTCCCCGTGTACACGCACGGATTACGGTCAGGAATACTTAGGACCCAGCCATAGGCCTGATTCATCAGCTGTGCCGGTCCCTAGCCCGGATAAAATGGGGGGGGGAGCCGAGATGATCCCGTTGTTGTTGTTGTTATGATCCATCGAGTCGTTTCCGACTCCTGGCAACTCCACGAACATACACTCTCCATTCCGATCTGTCCCTGACCATGTCTTTCAGAACCTCCAAGCGCAGTCCAGTTGCTTCTTTAACTCCATCCACACATCTAATTCTTGGTCTTCCCCTTCTCCTGCTTCCACTAACTTTAGCAAGCATCATCATCTTCCCCAGACTGTCATTTGCTCGCATAATATGTCCGAAGTATGACAATTTTTGCTCAATGATCATAGCTTCGAGGGAGCAATCTGGCTTTATTCTATCTATCACTGATTTATTGGTTTGCTTTGCAGTCCATGGTATTCTTAATAAGCGTCTCCAAACCCATGATTCAAATGCATCTATCTTCCTTCTTTCACTCTTTCTGAGGATCCAACTTTCACATCCATACAGCATTACAGAGAATACCATTGCTTTCACGATTCTGTTTTTTTGTTGTGAGGCTAATATCTTTATCTTTAAAGATCTTGCTTAAAGTTGTCATTGCTCTTTTTCCGAGTAATAATCTTCTTCTAACTTCTTCGGTACAATAACCATCTTTATCAATTCGGGATCCTAAGAACACAACATTGTTAACTGCTTCCATTTTCTCCCCATCTGCTTCAAAATCATTAAGTTCACATGTTGCCATAACTTTTGTCTTTTTGAGGTTAAGTTTAAAGCCATATTTAGCATTTCTTCTTTAACTTTCATAATATGTTCCTTTAAATATTCTTTGCATTCTGATAGCAAGGTGGAACCATCTGCATACCTCAAATTATTAATATTTTTTCACCAATTTTAATTCCAACTGGAGACTCCTCCAGCCCTGCCATTTTTAAAATGTATTCGCTGTACAAGATAAATAGGTACGGAGATAAAATACATCCTTGTCGCACCCCTTTACCTATTGTGAAATACTCAGTTTCTCCAAGATCTGTTCGGACAGTAGCTTCTTGTTCATAATAAAGATTCCTCAGAAGGATAATGAAATGCTCTGGGTCTCCTATTGTTCGTAACACATTCCACAGTTTCACATGATCTACAGAGCAAAAGCCTTGCTATAGTCAAGGAAACAAAGGTAGACATTCTTGTGATATTCCTGTGCTCTTTCTATTATCCGTCTCACATTGGCCATCTGAACTCTTGTTCCTCTGCCTTTTCGAAATTCTGCCTGTTCGTCTGCCATTTTTCTCCTAATGAATGGTTCCAGTCTTTTCTGAATGATCTTAAGTAAGACTTTACTTGCATGAGAAATCAGTGCTCTAGTTCTGTAATTTTCGCACTCTCTTGCATCGCGTTTCTTCAATAAAGATATATAAACAGATTTTTTCCATTCCCTAGGCCATGTAGTTGTGATCCAAATTCGCTGACATAGAGCTGTTAAAAATTTAACTGCCTCTTTGAGCAGCTCAATGGGTATTCCATCTCCTCCTGGTGCTTTCTTACTGGATAGCTGTTGCAGTGCCCACCTCACTTCACTCTCCAGTGGTACTGGATCCTGTGTATAATCCTGCTCTTCAAATAAAGGAAAAACAAAAGATCTTTTTGAAAAGATATCTTGTTTTGGTCTTCTATTTGTTGGCCTTCCTGGTTAAACTATTTTTCCTTGTCTCTTTTGGCTTGTCGTTGAAACTCTGCATTCAAATACCGCACTTCCTGCAAATTTCCTGTGGCCTTCATTTTCCTCCTTTCCTGAGCAGGTTTGATCGCATCTTCTGACAGCCATTTGAACTTCTTCTTCTTCTTACAAACTGTTGGAATATTCTTCTTTGCTTCTGTTTTAATTATATCTGTAATCACTTCCCATAGTTCACCTGGTTCTCTTTCACACAAATTGAGTGTGTGAATGTATGCTAATATTGTATTCAGCTGGTATGTTTCCAAGATCATATCTGATAGACATTTGTGTTGTTTTCAGTTTCCGTAGTTTCACATGTGTCGTAGCCACTAATAACTGATGGTCTGTTCCACAGTCTGCACCTGGGAAAAGTCTTGACGGACTGAATTGCACTTCTCCATTATCTATGTCTAAGTATATAGTCAATTTGATTCCTGTGTTGTCCATCAGGTGAAACCCATGTGTACAATCTTCTTTTGTGCTGTTTAAAGCAGGTGTTAGCAACAAACAAAGAATTCTCTGCACAAAACTCAACTAGTCTCTTCCCTGCAGTGATACGAATACCTAAACCAAAACGACCCGTTATTCCTTATCCCTCGGTTTCTCCCGCTCTTGCATTCCATTCTCCAATAAGCAGCCATAAATCTCGCTTTGGTGCTGCATTTATCACTTCTTGTAACTTGCCATAAAATTCTTCGATGACTTCTTCTGATACCTCTGTAGTAGGTGCATAAACCTGAATGATGGTCATATTCATTGGATGTCCACTCACTCTGAGAGAAATGATTCTGTCACTCGCTGGATTATAACCCAATACATACGTAGCCATCTTCTTCCTGAGTAAGAAAGACACTCCATTTTTTCGACTTGTCTCATGTCCTGAGCAATACACCATATAGTCACCTGACTGAAAATGGCCCATTCCTGTCCATCTAAGTTCACTTATTCCCAATATATCCGGCTTCTTATCTTTATTATTTCCAGCTTACCTTGGTTTCTACTTCTAACATTCCAAGTTCCAATCCTGTGGTTTCTTGTAAACCTTCCTTTTCCAACCAGCAACATCCGTGCCAAGCTTCCTTCCGGGTTTGACCTGGACACATCATAAAAACTAGTTCTACTTGTGGAAGCCCTCTGTTCTTCCCCAGTTGCATGTTGGATGCCTTCAGGCCCGGGGGGTCTTACCATCCAGCACCATATCGTACTTTCTCATTTTTGGCGTGTTCTTGGCAAGGTACGGAGAGGTGGTTTGCCTTCCTCTGGAATATTTTTCGACTTTCCAGGTTCTGTGAAAACGGGGGCACCTCTGGAAGGATGCGACTCTTCGCCAAGCAGTGCGGTCTTGGTAAAGAAGGTCTCTGTAATAGAGATGTATTGCGCATATCTTTACCCTGGAATAATGCCGTGTAAAGAAAATTATCCCACACCTTCCCCTAAAAGGTTGTTGGGTTGCTCCTCGCAATGACAGTTCGCTCAGAAAGCTTTTGTTAACGCATGGATGGGATGCGTCCAACCCGAAACAAATGCGGTCATCCTTAAATGGAATTTCTTATTTCGTCCCGTAGTTCCAGTGTTAGCCAAGATTGCTTGACTGTTTGCTCTTCTCTCCCAGTTATTTCCAATCCCGCGTGGATTCCACATTCCGGTTTGCGTTCATTCGCAAGTCAGTTCTCTTTTGCGAACTTTTCCATCGTTTAAGATTAGCTTTCTGCGAAATGACATCCTCGAGGGGCGGGAGATTTGCCAGCATATGATGCGATCATTCAGCACGTAACATTTGACAGCATGATTTCCGATGACAATTCCGAAGTGACGGTCAGTAAGCAATCTGAATCCGAATTGCTGCTTTCGGGTGTTGTGGTTACGAATTTTCATTCTGCGCTTCGGGTTTTCCTCGAGATCCTTCCACTCTTGGGAGGGGGGGGGGGGGGGGCTCTGCCGAGTGTTTTTTTCCTGCACGCTCTCGCCGCGTTGGTTGGCAAGCGTGCGGGAGTCCCAACTGGGGCGGCTTTAACAGCACGAACAGCTAATCCGTGAAGGGGGGGGGGGGAGGTCTAGTTAAAACGCACCTCTCCGATCCAGTGTGACCCTTGCGATGTTGCGAGGGTTACAGAACAGCTCCTGCATGCCGAACACTTTTGCCTCTCCCTTTCATTGTCGGCGTAGTGGACAATCGATAGTTACGGCTTCCCTCCCGAGTGCGTACGGCCATTCTTCCCGTGAGAAGGAAACTTAAAAGACCGCACGTGTTGTTTGACACTCCTTCGTTCATCACCATATAAATCATGAGGCACGAAGCTTTTGTTAATCACCGCATTTCCTCGTGCGGACATCTGCCACGGGAGAACGAAACACTAGATGCAGCGCCCCCTATTGACAGTTGTCGGTGAAAAGACAGTGTGCTGTCGCTGATAGAAACAACAAATGTTAATAATAAGTTTGTCATTTTAAATTAAAAAAAAAGATTGCATCTGAAATACGTTATCGATGCACTCATTTTCTAGAAAGAAGGGAATTCGCACTAAAAAAAATTTAAGAACCGGTTTCTTGTTTATGCCGCTGTTCTGTAAACACTCACGAAACGAAGATTTTATGACGGCAATCGATATTGCACGCATTAGCCACACGGAAAACTTAAACATGGACGTGGTAAGATCCATCATCGAAGTCCATTAGATGCGAGGATGTTAACCGCTTTGTATCATTAGACGGATGATGACAGCGAAGACATCAAGAAAAGATAAAATATCATCGGAGAGACTGCGCAGCTAATCGCAGGTTTGTGACGTCATTAAAGGAGCGAAACCGAGGAATTAAAAATATTTCGATGCGGTTGGTTCTCGCACAGAACGCCGATCACACGATACCGAGGTGACATTTCTATTGGATCGACGGTTCTTTCCATCGCAAGCGAGCAATCTTCGTCACCCCACATGCGTGCGCAGCAGTTTCGGAATCAACGAAACTCATCAGCTGCTAATGGAAGTCAACTTTGAATGAACTGCTCCGTCGATCTTACAGTCTCATCACTCCGACTGCCGGATTAAGTCCAATCGTATCACGTCTTAGAAGTCCCGACGGTCAGTTGAATCATTCACTTAATCTGTAGACATTCTAATGAGTCCGAAGAAGGAAATTCTCTCTCAAGAGATTTCGTTTTATCGATCTATAATTTTCCATCTCGAGTAAACGCACTTCCTTGAAGGCATCCCTTCTTTCCAGCTTGCCCATTTCCTTATCACTTTCTTTATCTCCTTTCCTTCCCTTGTTAACGTCTTTCTGTTGTCCTCATTTTCTTTTTTCTCTCACTTATTCCCCCCCCCCCCCGTTACTCTCCTCTTAGCATCTTTGGTTCACAGTCGTTTTTCACGTTTTCCCTCTTAAACATTCTCTCTCTCTCTTTCATTTTTTGTTTTCTATCAGAGAAATGAAATGATGCTCAGAGTTTCTGAAAGTGTGTGTGTGTGTGTGTGTGAGAGAGAGAGAGAGAGAGAGAGAGAGAGAGAGAGACTTTTTTCTCCTTTAATATGCTCAGAGTACTACGTTATTGTAGTTGAACTAAAGTAGGGTTTGAGAATTTAACTCTCCACGATGTAAAAGAAAAAAAAACAGTAGAAAAATAAGTGCATGGGTGAAGTCTCTTAATACATCGAGCAGACGTTAGCATTATCCCAATACGAAGTATTGATTTACGATGGTAACATCAGTGTCGAATACCACCATATCAGTACTTGTTTTCTTCAGACATTATTTTTTTCAGGGAAGTCTTCTGCCCCCAACATTACCGCAGCCCTCTGAGGCAAGATTTGTGGACTTTGATTTTATTTATATTCGCTACGTGAGTCTCCATCCGATGAAATCACCGGTCTTCGCATTGACTGTGAATTCGACTAGAAAGCAGAATACGCGTCGCCTTTAGAAGCTGGTTTATGTCGGGGGACCTCTCTAAAGAGGCTCTCCAAGGGAATTAGGTGCATGTCATTGAGACTTATTGCTGTTATCAGACCAGCATAGTAGCCTATTAAAAGTCTCGCGCGATCCACTATGCTCCTCGGTCCGACTCGTATCATCCAGTCAAAGTGGTTTGTAATGTTGGGGAGAGTTGATGTTTGTACGTGAGCAGAACCCGCCATCATTTTGCACCGATCTACACGCACCGAGGTAAAGAAGGGCCTTTTCCGATAAAGTAGCACGTGTGTGCGAGGCGACATTCGTTGAAAACAGAGCGTGCTTACATTCGAATTATTTTAGGAGTATGGAAGAGCATAACACAGCCGCACTCGGGGATCGGATCTCCCTCCTGATCGGCAAAAAGGGCGAAATCTTCGATTGCACAGCAAGAAACGACAAGCCGAAATGATCTTGTCCTGACACCGTTAATCGCCAGTCGTTGCCTATCAGGTCGATAGGCTTGGAGGGGGGGAGGGTCCAGGTGAGGGGGAAGAGGGTTGATTAAAACGGAACGCTTCGACGACTCTGTTCATTAGATATGCAAACCTGGCTGTTCACAGTCCTCGAGCTAATTACGTGTGCGGTTAGGGAGGAGAGTTGCAATCTCGAGATAACCTCAGCGCAGTTAATTAATAGTCAATCGCTGTTTCTAAATCATCCACAGTTTTCCACGTGGCGGCGAAAACCAAGCGTGGAAGGATTGTTGGTGCTTTGCGTATCGGATCGATATTTCCAGCGTGTCTCATTTGAAATATCGCCGAATATTTTAGATGAGAGTAGGTCCGTTCTAGGTGGCGCCGCGGTCGCGAACACAAAACAGCGTCCTGTAGCGTGGTGCAGCTTGAGATTGCGTTCGACGTTGAACAAACGAAATTTTATTTTGGAGCAATACGTTGAGGGGGCGATACATGACGCGAAATCCGAAGAACGGACAAGAAGTTGCCGTCATCAGTGTGATTTTCAAAACATGCTTTAAACCCCCTGCTGACAGATTAAACTAAAACATCTTCATGGATTCGTAAATGCCTCAGTTTAGTTTTTAATCGTCATCTTCCAAAACATTTCTCATGTTACGAATGTAGCAAGTAAGTTATGCAAGTCTTTCGTTATTCCCTCCTTCTATTATTATCTTCGTCCTCACAGGGAAGTGGTTATGTTAATATTTCCCCCCCCCCCCCGCACAAATTCTGAATGGCATTTGTTCCTATTTCTGACTTCGAAATCATCAGAAATCCAGTTCCACATGAATAATTCATTTCTTTAAAAACAAATGATTTATTAAAATTCCAAATAAGACTTCGCTTAAGTTGCACTGATTTGGAATGTGGGTCATCACTCCAGGGGAACGCGAAGCAAGCAAATGTCTGCCGGTCGAGATGAAAAGCGAACAGAAGTTGTGTATCGGAAAGTGGTTATTTGTAGGAGATTAAAAGCATTTTAAATGACACGAGAGAAGACCGACCGGGAATTGCATCCGATCTGAGAACACGGTTAGTTCCGGACGTTAACTTCATTATGTTGACAGCCTTTTATCCTCGTGTGAAAACTACTCGAAAGAACACGTGCTTCTTGGGGGGATTTTTCCGCTTATTGTGCCCCACCGTTCAAATACGTTGTCTCACATCCGCGACCGTTATTGTGCGCATTGTTCCCAAGGCAACCATTCGAACAATAGGTGGTCGCCGTTAACGTGGGACAGAAAATTTATATGCGAGTAAAAAAGGCTTAGCAATAGTGGGGATTTAATTAATGTGGGTCATTAAAACAGCGCCGGCAAATTCTTCTGTCAGTGTTATTAAACCTCGATGGTCTCCGAGGAGATGCTAGCATGTCAAGGGAAATAACTGGTTCTTCGAGGCTGCGGCGCGTCTCATGGCAGAAGTTGCAAAACGAATTAATTAATTGTTTTTATAGCTTAGTCGTAACTCACACGAGAGAAGTGTTGTGTATATTTGGGCTGTTAAGCGAGTCGAAAGGGCTTTTCCGCGGAATTATTTCGTGAATGATAGTTATAAAGAGGGCCACGGGATGCTTGGGATGCGCCAAGATGGCTAATGAAGCGCTTCAGATAGGCAATTTTTGTTTTCACATAAACATCTTTTTAAATGAATTATCTCTCTTTTTGTTTTAAGTGAAATCGAGATGTGGCCAGCAACACCGACTTCCTCTGTGCTCAAAATTATTCCGTTAGCTAATGGAAGTAAACACAAATACCCAGTTTTTAAAATTACCTTCTATTCTTTTATTTTTTATAAGAGAAACGAGGGGTGGCACTGCTATGACTAGTAATATTTGCGCCCTCTATGTCCAGATATGGCTCATCTGTTCGACGAGCCCTGATAAATCAACGTAATGTATCTTCGTTCTGTAGAGAAGTTTATTCGCTGTCACTTTTCATGTGTCCCGAGGGACGCAGTCTCTCAGAACTGTTTTCGATTGCCCGTGACCGAACGGGGAACTGAGGGGGGGGGGTTATTCGAATGGCGAGAAAAAAAAAACGCACGTAGCTAAGAAGAGGAAGGTTTAAATGAAGGGGGGGGGGACCATTATCGTCTATGGAGAAAATAACTCAGCCGGGGTGGGGGGTTGATAAGAAAATTTAATGCGGGGGGGGGTACGACTGGGTGGTCCCCTGGACAGAAAATGCGCGACAAAGGAGCATTAGGCCTTCGTTGCACCATTAGAAAACCAAAAGAAAGATTTCGGCTTTTTGTTTGGGGAAAAACCTGCTACAGCTTTTCGGAGCAGTAAACAGCCCCCTGAAAGTGATCTTAAACGATTTATTAGAGCGGTTTATAACCCCGAACACGTAAAGCGCACATCACACTGCTTGCTTTATGTTGTCTCCCCTCAACACACACACACACACACACACACACGCATGCTTCCATTTCGAATGCGCATTTGTCGGTTTCACTTGTTTTTTGTGCTCTTCGGGGAGAGCCGATTTAATTAAAAAGTAGCCCACTCAGTTCTACACTATTTTGATGGCACCGACGGCTCTTTAATTAAACACGATGGCCCGCGTAAGGTCATCATTTATTAATGGCCGGATTGTATTTAAGTAAGCGCAGAAATTACCGAAGGATTCGGTCGCAGCAAAATCTTTAATGTAGATTTACAGTGTTTAATGGCGTTCGTTACATTTTCGCGCAGATTATGGAAATTGTAAATATGCATTAAAATCCGTAATTTATCTTTGGAACGAGACGCTAATTTGATCTGACTTATTAAAGACACGCTAATGCGCTTCTTTTCATAACTTCCGATGAAATTCATAAAACGTTCTCTACATAATTAAATTCCACGTTTCATTTTCGAACATTACCTGGCCGGTTCGGAATCGGAGAAAGACGTTTCTGCCAACTCATTTCATCCTCTCAAATTCCATTCTAATCGCATCCCGAGAATTACAAAGGATTGATCTCCCGATTTGCTTACTCGAAGTGTTTTCAAATCTACGACTTACATTTGACAAATATGAAGGAAAATGCGGCGGTGCAGTGGGCACGAAAGATACTTCGGAAAAATTCAAGTTAATTTTATTAAATTTTAGAAGCGAAATTCGTGGTTGCGTTTCTGCTTGTGAATCTTCTTCTCTCTTTGTGAAATTTAGTGCGTACGAATTGAGCCGAATTTGAGAGGTGTACGAATTTAAAAAACAAAACGCAGAAACCCCTTACGAATGAGACACTCCCATTTTGCGTCCTCGGAGGTTTCGAAAATGCTTTTACATCGTTCCCTGCGTTCAAATTTCAACAACCTCTCAGGTATTCCTTCAGATATAATTGGCTCGCCGTGGTTCTTTCAGTCCGCCTTCCCCCAGTTATCAGGTTCCCCTGTAGCCGAGGGTGTTTTTCTGCAACCGACACATCTCGCTTTTCTTTTTTGATTAAAAGTAACCCAATTTTCTATGGTTATCGCATTTTTTACTCTTCTGCGATATTCTTCTCTTTCGATTTACGTCCTTTCTCACCACTTGTTGCCCTGTTGGTAGGCTTTTCACTTGCGCTCCATTTAGGGTAGCGCCTCGATCCGTAGTTTTCCTGTCTTTTGCTTCTCCCACAAGAAGAGCTTCAAACACGAATTTCTAACTTAAATTTTCGGA
The DNA here is from genome assembly GCF_054136105.1 of Typopeltis vanoorti. NCBI lineage: Eukaryota > Metazoa > Arthropoda > Arachnida > Uropygi > Thelyphonidae > Typopeltis > Typopeltis vanoorti. Next base: position 128,514,827 of record NC_143561.1, read on the forward strand.
AAGGTCAAAATTGTTCAAATGGACTTAATCATGCCCGATGCTTGGCTATGATCTTACTCGAGATTAAGATGAGATATTTGGTTTTAAGCTTATTTGGTTTCCTTAACTTGTTTCGCCGAAGTCTGCTAATTTCGTGACCAATCTCCGTTGCAGATGTTGTTCAAGTCATCTCTCCTTCACTGAAATTTCTCATAAGTTTGTGATACTCCGCTAATAGGAACCACTGGATACGAAGGTTACACATTCTGCTTTCCTTCTCTCCTCCGTGCGTGTGTGTGTACAATTAGGAGAGGAATATGTATGTAATCGAAATAGCATATCGATACAATCGATGATTCCAGTGGGAGTTTTTGTTTGCTTTGAAATTCGACTCGGGCAAAGGTTACACGACAAAGAACGATTCTGAAAAAAAAAAACGTTTTTTTAATATTTTTATTTTCTGAGAATTTCAAAGTAATCGATTTGAAAATTCTTCATATGTGTTTTGCTATTGTGCTTTAAATTCAATCGCTGGGCAGGTTTTTATTTCTGCTTTTCAAGTAGTGTTAATGTTAATACACTGTTTAAATGGTCAACCTTCCTATTTGTCAAACAAATGATAGCCATTGATGTTTTCGCGGTATTTACTCTACCATGCATGATCGGTGGCACCGATTATGCACTCTATTTATGGAGCACTAAGTGCATATGATAAATTAAACGACAGAATGTTTGTCTTTTTGCATAACAATGCAACTTAAAAAATCGGTTGTTATCATCTACACCGTGCACGGAAAATTACAGTAAGGGAGAAAAAAAATACTGATGGGTACGATTTTTTTCTCTACCCCTGTAGAAGACATTTCCTGTCGTACGATTTACGTGTACTGCGGGGAGGCTTTTGTGTATTCAATATGTCTATCTTTCGTTATGGCTCACTGCTAGGAGTGAATGTGTGTGTGTAAAGTCCGCCATAACATCCAGCCATTAAAGTTGGATTTTATTTGAGGTGGGGAAAAATATTAATGACAAAAAGTGACAGATTAACGACCCCATGAATGTACGAGTTGATGTTTATGGCTTCCAGGACTTGCTGTCGCTGCAAAGAACACGTTTCTTTGTGTCTAGTAGACACGATGACGATATTTGAAAGTAAAAATTGAAGGCGAACGCTTGTTAGGTTTTGTGTCTTTTTATTTTTTAGAATCTCTCGATTCATCTAAACACATTATTAGAGGGAAATAGGTTTTTCGTTTATTTATATACTGGAATGACACAAGTAGTGTGGAAATTCGAGCACACGAAGAGTTACTTGCTCGTAAAATAAAGAGAGAGAGAGAGAGAGAGAAGCCATTATCTGTGGTTGTCGATGGAGGGTGGTGACTCATAGCATGACGCATGGTAGAGTTGAAGAAGACAGGGGGGGGGATTCCGAGTAGGTGACAACATCTGTTTTATTATAGATTGCATTGCTTCATACTAGTTGTGACTCTTTTCTTGGCATATATGAATAGCAGTGGAAAAACCCAAATGAATCTTGGGGAAACTCATTGTGGATAATTATGACATTTGCAAGTAAAGGACTAATGGAGCAAAACTAAATATAATTTGGTTCGATGAATGAATATCTGTATACGACAAAAAAGTGGCAGATTAATATATATGCATCACAAATTTTCTGAAAGATTTTTCATTGAGATCCGAGGGCAGCTCTAGTTTCTTTTTATTCGTTCATTTATTGTTCTTTATTTTACGAACATCTTTTTGAGGATGTTAGGAACATCAACATTTGCCACACACATAGAAATGTTAACGCTGTGTGTGTGTGTTGTATTTTCAGTCACCTATTACATCACTAGAGACAGAAAAGTCAAAATAGCACATATTTTAAGTGTTAAATAATTCTTCTTCTTGGACCTGTGCATAGTTAGGAATATAAATTATAATAATCAGTGCAATATTAGGATACCTTATTTTTAAATAAAAATATCAAGCAATTCTCCATTAAAAGTACAGTGAAAAATGTTAAAAATACATATTGACCAGATTGTATCTACGAACTGTAAACTTACTTCTCAAAAATGCTTAAAGAAAAATTCTTCACCTGTAACAGTAACGATATACGTCTAGCCCTTTAAACGGCTTTTGCTTGACCTGGCCTAGAGTGGAGAAGTTGTCTCAGTTCATGCAGACAGATTACGGACGAATCTTTCCCCATCTAAACTTGAAAAAATTTTCACCCTCACCAATGCTAAATGCAGGGAATGAATTTTTCAACACGTGTCTCGCGAGAGGCAGATTATTCTGCTGTGATGGGACTCCACTGGCATGTGTGCGATAGGAGGATTGGACTGTAGCTGATCCAATCAGCTCCAGCTCAGTATCAACTACAGTCAGCTCAGAGGACTGGGCTGGAGCTGATTGTATAATAGTCAAATAGGAGTTGCTGGTATGCTATTATGAAGCATTATTGCAGATCGTTTGATAAATGTGATAGGAACCCCACCTCACCATCGGTGAGTAGACCAAAATCTCTGCTCCTAGTTAATTCGCACGAGACTTTGAAGGTCACTTTCATTCGTCTTCCGGCTGGAATTATTTTGGCTGTTGTAGGAAAGTCATGGGGAAATAAAGCGTTGATGAGAGAGATAATAAGTGTGGTAGAGAGTGAAGAAGCATAAGGAAGGTCCAGAATGGAAAATCCTCTTGGACAGGTGATTCCAGTTTATAAAGGGAGTGCAGAAATAACATTATTGTGTCGTTGTGCAAAGATTTATGAAAGGACAATGACAACAAGAATAAAAGATAAAATGGCTAAGAGAAGAACACTTTAGCTTTAGAAAAGAGCGATCAACTGTTCATTTGATTTTTGCCAAGAAAAATTATGGAAAGACACTGAGAATTTGGGAAAAAAAGCTATTTATGGATTTTTTGTATTTGGAAAAGTCTCTGATTAGGTTTAAATAGTACAAGTATAGGAAAAGAAGAATAGTGATGGTCAAAAATATGTGTGCTAAGTTTGAGAGCTGTGTGAAGACTAAATATGGTAATTCGGAATGGTTTACACCTTAACAATGGACTGGGACTTTATCTCCGTTGCTGTTAATTTGTGGCTGAATTGGATATGGTTAATGACCAGAAAGGAGAAAGAGCTCTGTTTGCAGATGAGCTAGTAATTTAGTTCACGGGAAATTCATCGCCATATAGTTCTCCGAGAAGATTATTCTTCGCAGAGAAAAATTGAAATAATATTTTAATGATGCATATCTGGGAAAAACGAATGCAGAACAAGAAATATTTTAGATAATATAGTTTGTTTCTGTATCATTTATTTAATTAGATTTTATTTCACTTTTTTATAACATTTTTATTCTATATAAAATGAAATTAATATTTTGTATTTCAGTGACTTCCATAATTTGTTTATTTCTTAAGATATTAATCTTTTTTCCTCTTCTTACTTGGATACCATAGACTCCGTTGATGTGATATTCATATTTTACAAAAGTGTGATAGGGTGGGTAGTTAGTAAGATCACTAAAATTTAACAATGTTCATTTACTTCGGTAACCTTTCGCTATTGCTCTTCGAACTTAAGATACTTATCCAGATGGCTCTTTAAAGAATATTCAGATTTTGATTACTTTAAAATAATTGTGACAAAAATAATTATCTTGAATCAAGTTTTTCGAGAGCAAATAAAAAGTATTGTGGACTAAGCGATTCGACAGCTGATTTAAGATTCGTTCACCGTGAAAGGATCGCTGCCGTTTCACTATGGTTTGATGTGATTACTCAGAGGTGCACGTGTAGTCCTGTAAAGCAATAATTGCCTTAAAAATCTCTTTACTATGCAGGAAGTGTGGAGTTAGTTGCAAAACACACTCTCGTCCTATAAGTGAAATCGCCTCATCTTCTGAATGATTTCATTGGAAAAAAAAATTACGTCTGGATGGATGTCTCAAGTGCGTAGAGAAATAAACATTCTTAAATTTGGTGCTCTTACTTCCACGCTTTTGTAAAATATGAAGCAAATATTTTACAGAAGTGAAATTTTGAGAAATTAGGGAACTCGCCGATCAAAATATTAATTTCACCTTATACAGAATAAAAACATTATGAAGTGAAATAATATCTAATTAAATAAATACTGTATTTTCTAAAAATGTTTCTTGGTTTTCATCTACGCGTGTTATTACAATAATTTCCTCGCGATGAACTGCGCGGACATTTGGATGCATTTAGAAGAAGAGACTGAAAATGGAATTGTGTGACACAGAACTATAGGTTACATATTAAGAGCGAGAACTTGGTTTTAAATCACGGAGAAAACTAAAGTTTAATGGAGTTAAATTCAACGGGCGAGTCTTAAAAGGCAGAGAACTCTTCAAATACCCGGGAGGGATACTTTCTAGTAATGGACGTGTAGATTGAGAAGATGATGACAAAGATTTCACTAGGTCAAAGCCTTTTTTTAACGTTGTAAGTAGTCTACTTTGGGGCGGCGAGGTCCCACTGAAGCACAAGCTTTTGATTAACACAAGTTACTCTTTGTTCATTCGTCTCGTGCAGCAAGGACCTGGAGACCCTCACGGAGGGACAGAAGTAGAATGAAAGTTTTAAGGACAATGTTAGCAAATGTTGCCGCCCTGATTGGCCAAGTGGTTCCCGTCTCCGCTATCCAAATCACAAACATCCATGCCCATGATGGAATTCGAACCAGCCGTGGGCAGGGATGTTTGTGATTATCTTTTGGGGCGAGATGAATTTCATCGCCCGGAGAGAGACCACCGCCACGCTTATTGGAGGCCTGACGTGGCTTGAAAAAGTTCGATGTTTCGTCTTCAGAGAAGGGCTTCCGGACTATGTAAAAAAAATAAAATACATAAAAGTTATAAAAAAGAGTACAAATATTCAGCCTTTCGTTGGTGGAAGCCAAATTAAAAAAGGGACAGATAGAATAAGAATGTGGGCATTATGAATATTTGGGGATTATAAAGTGTTGAAGAAATGCCCTCTTGAAGTCTGCAGATATGAGTTCGGAAAGAATGCCAAGAATAAACGAAATTTGAGGAGAAGAGACCAAAAGAATAAGGTGGGGGAGACCAGATGAGAGAAGGAAAAAATGAAACCCACACCGGAACAGTATTCAGTAAGAAAGAATTTGGGAGGACAAAAAGAAACGGAGAGCTTTGATCCGCCTGACCCGAGAATTTCTGTTGGAACAGCTGTTGATTTTTTTTTTAGTTCTCGGTGTAGCTCATCAATTTTGTGTGCGATTACACGGACATTCCAGGTAGCTGTTTTTAATTTCTCAAAAAGAGGTCCGTTAGCCGGGTCAATTCCGATAAACTCCATCTTATTTTTCTTCTTCAGAGCTTTGCGAGTAATTGTGAATTCCCCCAGATAGGCTACCAACTTTTCGCAGGGAGAGTTCGGTGGCCGGGATGCCACCTCCGAACCTGCCTTTTTGGAGGGAGAGCAGACTCCAATTGCGTGAGATCGAAAAAACGTAGTATAATGGAAAAGATTCACCCCTAGCCCTCGGCTGCTCTAATAGCATTGGGGGAAAGAGGAACGAAAAAGAAAGAACAATAGGGACCGGTCTACAGATAATATATTAATGTATATTACATGAAGTAAGGCACGATCCAGCATCAGGTGCCTCGGGTTTGCCGCTCACGTACTCACTAAAGTGAGCCCTTCAGGTATAGAAACTCAGTTAAGATTACCTAACGTGACCTCTAAACCATCTCTCAGATTTGGAAGCGAAACTTGGATTCTAAAACAAAGAAACAAAGACTAGAAGCAGCACAGATGAAGTTTCTAAGACCTCTCCTGGGACTCATAGGTTAAATAAAAAGAAAAGCACTGAAATAAGAGAACGATTAGATACAAAGAACATCGTGCCAGAAATAGAAGAATATCATCAAAGGCTGCACCACATAGAAAGGTTGATTAACAATAGGATCTCCAAATTATTATTCCATCTTAGTCTTGAAGGAAGTTGGTCTTTCCATTAACACTAAGATGGAAAGACCAACTTCATTTGCAGAGCAGGTTTTGCTCAGACGACGACATTGTTGATGAAGACGCCCCCCCCCATTCTTATGTTTTGTGAGCAAAGCTTACTTTAAATTCGAATGCACCACATAAAGTGGCTGCTATGTTTAAAGATACAAGATGTCCCGATGGCTAGACAGCTGTGGAACCCCTTAATATCGTTTACTGTACATTCAATTCGCGATAGATTTCCTCTGTGGAGTTGTACCGAAGGAATGTGTGACTTGCAAAAAAAAAAAAAAAAAAAAAAAAAAACTGGACTCGCACACTCAATTTGGGAAATATCCAGTTTCCATCTACGATATCGCTGATGGTCTAATTTTCTATGGGCACAGTGTTTCTTTCCGTGAAAACCCGATTCGTATGTTTAATCTTAGTACGAAAGCTCTTCTGTGACTGCCAGTTTGGATCGTGGATAAACGAAGCCAAGCAGCCTTTTCGTTTCTTTACCAGCACAGAAATGTGGAAGTGTTTGATGTAACCGGTGTAGTGTTATAAAAGTATTTCACGAACGATCACTGCTTGGCTGTGTAGCGTCCGTATTCGTTTTCGACAAAGTGTTTGCCATGCAAAGTGTTCCCTTGTGCGGAACCCTGTGTGGCTTTTCCAAGCTCAGCCCAGCGAAGACGGATTTTTAGCCGCCCGCTTGGATGTCAGGTGAATAAATAGCGGAGCATTTGAAGAAGCATGTCGGTCATAAAAGCGACCGAAAACTCATCCTCGAAGGTGATATCGAAGTTTGTTTTACAGTTGCGACTATCGGCATAAAGCTTAGAAAAGTGGAGCTGCCAGAAACACAACCAAACCAAATAAAACATTTTTGCTTTTCTTTCCTTCTTCAGGTCGATTTTGTTTATTCAAATGTCCTTTGTAGTCCCTGGCCGAATTAAGTACACGACAAGCAAATAATCGAAGGGTTTTTCGCTTAGATATTATTTAGAACGATCCCATGTCGCCATTCGATTCTTCTCGGAGGAGGGAGGGGAGGAATATTTGACGAACTTGAAGGCAACAGACAAAAAAAAACTGTTTTTTTTTCGTTTGTTCACTCCATTTGCAGAAAGAAAACGTTGGCCGTTATAAGTCATTAAAAGTGGGCAAGGAATCACGTGATTCCAGTAGTATTTCCTAAGTGCGAGGAAATATTGGTGTGCAGGGACTGCAGATCGGCACGCTTTCTGCCACGTGTTAGCATATTTCCGCCATTAAGCTTAAAACACGGCGAAACTAAACTGCAATTGCCGATTTGGGCTGACGACCGGGAAATTGTAATGAAAGAGAGCACGGGATCTTCTTAAAAATAGCAGACGTCTAGAAGTGTGTGCGCGCGCGCGTCATTGGCGTGTTGCCTTGAATGCGCAAACTGACTCTCGGACTTTAATTTTTGCGATTCAGTTTCACCGTCCCCGAATCCCCTTTTCTGCCAAACAAATAATTTGCATGACTGCGATTTTAACCTCGTTAATTAAAGCGCTGCGGTGAAGGGGTCGAATGAAGATTTCCTCATGCTTTGCTTCCACTTGATGCTCACGAGATTTTTCACGAACGTATTACGGAAAGCAGTTTGCTTGGGACGTGCGAATTCATTGATGAAAGCAAATGTGTTGATCCGATTCATTGACCTTCGACTCGCCAAATTGTTTGCTTGTGCGAAGATTTTAATACGACCTTTGATTAAAGCAATACGTCACAATGCGATTTGATCGGGTTAAGAATCCAGTCGGGCAATAGGGAAACCTGACGTATGCAGCAAGCAAATTAACTCTGCTCGCTAATTAGATATTCGATGAAAAATATCTTTGCTGCGTGGGCGAGAGCATTTCAGCAAGGATCCACATCACTTGTCCTCATCTTCTAAAAAAACATTTTTCGCTGAAGACGTTGCTTTCATTTGCCCTTTTACTTACCTCGTAATATGAAATCTATCCAACTTTGGAATGCAGATTTTGGGTGGTGCACTTAAGATCTCTAAAATTTCTTGATACATTTCAGAAGAGAGCTGTTTTGTTGACTGACGACCCCCCTCTCACTTACTCTCTTCAGCCGCTGTTTCATTGAAGGTCAGGTTCCACCTCTTCTACAGATATTTTTATGGGTGCTGCTCAGCAGAAGTAGCATCCATTACGTAAGCCACATTTCTGGTAAACCTCCAGCAAAACGAACAACAGCTGCCCGCCATCATTTTACGGTTGAACTGTTGACTCACTGAACCTGTTTTACTCCCAGTCATCTTTCATTCCATCTGCTTCAGTTTTGTGGAACAACCAAGGACGGAGGGGCCATGTTACCCGCGTTGGCACTGGTGACACCATTGGGAAGGAAAATGCAACGAGCACACAATATTATACACTGAGTTAGCTTCGCATTAGGACACTCACCTAATAACGCGTTGGTCCAACTCTCTGTGCAATTACGGCTCGCAGACGCATAGGAACATATTGCACAAGGTGTTGAACATCCTCCACGTGTAACTAGACCTATGTCTGCTGCAGCGACTCCGTCAGTTCACGCTCATTCCGTGGAGGAGAATCAGCTATCTCACACCCCGTTCTAGCATATCCCACACATGTTCAATTGGGTTACAGTCAGAGGAGTTTGGGGGGGGGGGAACCAAGGCAACGTGCGGAATTCGTTGTCGAGTTCCTCCAACCACTCAGTAGTTGTAAGTGCCCGATAACAAAGTGCTTGTCCTGTTGAAAGGGGGCACTGTGGTAGGGATAGACCTTCTGCAGATATGAACAGAGATGGTCGGCTAACAGGTCCCAATAGCGTTCACCATTCAGTGCTTGTGGTATGATAACCAAAGGACTTAGCGCGTGCCCGGGAAAAGCTCTCCAGACCATAACACCACCTCCACCGGCCACCAACTGTGCAACCAGGGGATAGGGCTTCGTGCTGTTTAAGCCAAATACGGAGCCAGGTATCAGCAGGAAACGGGACTAATCACTCCAGACGACTTTCTTCCATCTGTCGAGAACACATTGCCAACGTCCCTTGGACAATGCGAGGCGTTGTTTGCGATGCCTGGCCGTCAGCATGAGTACCTTTGTTGTACTGGTGGGTGAGCTGCGACTCTTACAAGTCGTTGCTGAGAAACCAGTTGTGTCACCCAACGCTCACTTCTAGGATCAGCCACGCCTGGCTGACCAGTGCGAGCCTTCTGGATTTCTGTTCGTGGTTAATCCAATCCTGGTACGCCTTTGATACAGTAGTACGGGGTCAACCAAAAATTGCGGCTGTTTCCGAAATACTGGGACCTCTCCAGGCCCCAACTATCCGCCCGCGGTCGAATTGGTTTTCGTCGCCCCTTTTTCCCCATTACTGGCAAAATCACTGATTAGAGAATAGGTGTGCCAATTTATAGTAGCTTCACGTGACATTAATATCACGTGTCACCTCGTTATCACGCCGAATATGTAAATCGGAGGTGGGGGGGGGAGTGTTTCTAATGCAAAGGTAACACAGTGTCTTTATATAATATGGCTTTGAACTAAAATATAAAGTACCAAAACCTCCCCCCCCCTTAGTAAGTCACACATTTGATAAACAGCGCTGTGTGGCAATGGAAACGTGCTTTCAAAACAGCCTTAGCCGTCTGTCTGAGGGAAGGTTTTGAGAGTGTGTGTGGGCACGTGCACTCAATGCGATTAGGTTCACTAACATGCTGCATTTCACGCCGAATTGCTCGTCGGGATGTGTTCACCATCGAGAGGTCACAAGACAGTAACCTCATCCAGTGTTCATTGCCGTGAACGTGCCTGCTACTGGTTATTTTAACAGAAAACGAAGGTGTAATGCGGGTGCGTAACAGAAGATTTCTTAAGAAATTCTTTTTATAGCTGTTGCTTTTCTGCCAAGAAAGAAATCGCAGGCAGAAGTTAAGGTTGAAAAAATGCACGTGTTCTATTTTTAATTTTAAGTAGCGTTGTTCCAGCTAACAGCATCGAAACTAATCCGTTGCTTAGACCACTCTCCGCCATCGAGAACAGCTTTCCCCATGAAGTATTTCCTCCAAGACCTTCAGATTTTCAAGAAAAAAATCTCGGCAGCTTACACAGGCACGCGAATTTGGACAAAGAATGGCGAAAAAATCGTCTCTTTTTCTGTCTTGGTTATTTTTATTTTCTGATTCCTGCATGGTATTATTTCTATCTTCGTTTCATGCCGTATAGGGCTTTCAGTTTTTTTTTCTTTGTGAAATTGTTGTTTTGTTGTGCGTTTGATCTTCCACGAACACATTCAAAAATCATCCCACCTTTTACTTTTTTTAGATTTCTACGTGTACTTAAAATGCATTTTGTTTCCGCTCTTCTAATCATTCAATCACATCCATGGTGGCTTTGCCAGCACGTTCACCAAATGAGAATGAAAGTGGGTTGGATTGGCAGGTTATGCGTGTTCGTACAAGAAGTAAATGAATAATAACAGTCAGTTGCATTTCCATAAAGACTTTCGTTCTTCCACTCTTCTTTGAAAGCGCACTCGGTTCTTTACCTGCTTGCACTGGCAGATGATTCCCTTGGAAACAATCTGCAATTCCAAGATGGTTTTCCCAAGAAAGAACCAAGTGCGATTTATTGCGCGGCGAGGATTTCTTATTCGCACAAAATTAGCGACGAATAGTTTTTTCCGTGAATTTTCAAGTGCAAGATCGAGAACCTCTCCAGACGCCTCTTAGTCTGCCATGACGATCTTAGACCGTGATAGTCCCAGACACCTGACTTCTCCCCAATGGGAGAAGATTCTTTGCATCGAAGATCGATGCGTCTTCTCCCCTCCCCCCCCTTATTTTTATCCTCGGAGTCAGAAGACACAAAGCCGTTCCTCACGGAGTACAATCCACGTGATTAGAAGTGCATGGGACAACAGGCGACCTCGACGGCCTCCCGTGGCTTTTATTGCCCATTTGAAACTCGGAGGACGTAAATTGGAAGGGTGGCGTACCTGCATGCGTCTAGCGGGAGGAGGAGCGCCCTGTAAATCAGGAAGAGCGACATGGAAATCACGAGCACTCCGGCTGTAATTCCACCCCTCCCTTTTATGGGACAATAAAGGCGCGGATATACCCTCGGGGACCCGTCGCCGCAGAGAAAGCCTTCGTCCACACACACCAATAACTGTTGTCATTAGGCGGCATTAGGACCGGGAGGAAATTTGATTCTGCCCGTGTTGTCCATTCCTCGAAAAGGATGCACGGATCCCTCGAACGCACACTTGTAGCACGAGAATGCGCGAGGACGCTCAATTATTCACCACAACTCTCGATCTTATCTTCCAGCGACGTGTCTCCGAAATAAGCCTTTGACGTGAGGCCTTTTAATCGATGCGCTGCGCTGTCACCTGCGAATACACCGAAGTGCCAACAGTCGCGGGACTCGGTTGCGATGGCCAAGAAGGGACTAACTTCTCTCGCTATTGATGGGAAGGTTGCCATAGCAACTGATCCTGGCATCGAATTGTGAGCGCCGTAATATACAAACTGAAACGCAACGGTTTCACTATTGTCACGTCGAATGAGATCGGTTCTTGACAATGCCATCCGAAGTAGGAGCTTCAGTCCCGCGACATCATTCCCCATCACAACAGTATGAACTTTTAATTCGCTTATATATGTGAACAGTAATTTACTATAATATGAAAAATTTTTGAAAATATGGACTTAATTTGCATCACTTTAAGCCACGGTCGAGGTTGCTAAACAAATGTTGATTTCGAGTACCACTTTCAGTCGGATTCATCTGTTCAAAACGGAACTGTTTTGAATGGACGAACAGACAAACACAAACATGATGAATCCAAAAGCATTTCACAAAAGGCGCAAAAACGAATAAAAAAACATCAGGGAGATTTATGCCCGCTGTGATTTTGTGTATCATTAACCAAACAAGAAAAATACGTTCTCGGGTGGTAGCTCGTGCCATCACGATTTGATTGCACAATGGGTAATTCACTATTGCACTGTTTTGTTTGCAGTTAAGCAAAAGAAAAAAAATCCATAAATGAAATTTCGTTTTAAACGTGCTCATATGCTGTTGAAGCTTTACAGTGGGTTGTCCGAATGATAGCATACGAAGAAGTATTCTCTCTGTCGAGGATTTCCTTCACAAGGGATTAATCCCCCTCCCCCTTCTTTCAAACCGTTGGTTCCATCCAGGCGCAAACTTTTTATTCGACCGAATAAAATCCTTCGAGAATTGACATTAGGACGGGTTGTTGAGTATTGCACCACGCGTTTTCAAAGCGAACGAAACAGACCTGAATTAAAAGTAAAAAAATATTTTTACACGAAGGGTCGTGTACTCTGTAGTGACTTGGTAATGGGTTAATCCGCTATTGCACTATGAGAAACATTTAACGATTGGGTAAAGATATTCTTATTCCATTAAAAGGATTGTTTTTAATCTCTGCAGACTTTGCGTTTGTGTGATAGAAATGTTTATCGCTTTGCTTAAATATATAATGCAATAGCAGAAATTTGCCTGTCAGTAAACGCTTTAAAATTTTTTAAGTTCATTGCTATCATGTTAAATAAATAGCAGACAATTTTGTCGTAACGATCACAATCGTCACCAAACGGTATCCACTAGGGCGTGGCATTTATTCCTTTTGTTTATGAGTTGGGCCAACGTCTCGTTCTGACAAAGGCCAATCCACCGCACATCAAAGCTGTGACATCTAAATCCATAAGCGCTACTGCTGCTCGTGACTGAGTAACGAGCCATTACAACAATGAAAACTGCCCATTTCATAATAAAATATCGCGCTCAACCCTGGAATTCGCAAACACAGCTGGGTGCACCCAGACTGTTCTTGCTTTATCTGCACTCTCGTCTCATTGTCTGAAATCAGAGCGGTCCATTAGCAATATATATCAGACACGTGTAGAACAAGAAATGGGGGTGTTCTTGCGTCGTCGGAGATGACCCTTATCGACAAGGGCCATTAGTCGAAAAAAAAGGGGAAAAAATCAGAAACCAAAGGTGATTGACATCGTGGTGTTCCGAATTGGGTTCAGTACTAACCGGTTACCTCATGAGGATTCAGCCTACGTGGCTACTTTAGTGAATTGCCTGCCGACGTCGTCTTCTGCACGCTACCGCGCAGTTCAGATAAGTGGATGAAGATAACGAAGCCAGAATTGAGACATAAATCACCGAGCACTTCTTCAATGATGCGTGTATACATTAACGGGGATATTTTACCAGGTGACGCTAATATCGGCGAAGAAGCAGGCGGAATTGGATAAATAAATGGATGAAGTCGCTCGGGTCAATTAATGATCCTCCGGTATTGGACATTAAACTATTCCGGGGGAGGGTGCAAGACGGCATGCGATGGAGGGCGAGTCGATTTGTCTATTCCTGTGTGCAGCCATGTACATAACGCAGTTCGTTCTCGTATAGCGCTGACGAAATTACGGTTTTTCCTTTTGCATTCCGCCAGCTATTTTAGACCAAACCTTTATTGATTTTCGTTTATTTGCATTCCCTGCAGTACTTGAAGGACTCTTCTTTTTTGGAAGAAATAACAGGCCCATTATGAGTGAAATGCATATTCTGTGCATCGCGATTGCACCGCTCATTCCTCAAATTTCGACTGACGAACTGAGTCGCAAATTTCTGTTTGAATTTCAGATGCAAGTCGTTGCTTTCATCGGTCTCGCTACTTATACTTGAATAATTCTCATCGAGATTATCCATCTCAGTTGATCCTGCGTTCCCAACTGCACAGTCCGAAGAAATTTTCGAAGTATTTTCAGGAGATAAATGCCGGTCTGGTAAAATATCCAAGTGACAGAATGTCGTATCGGAGATAGACAACTGTAACGGTAATTTATCGCTCCCTGTTCGTACATGTCTGGAATTATGTCTTGTTTAAACCCATGAAATCCTAAATCCACACGACTTAACAAGCCGCCCCCTCACCTTCTTCCTTTGCACTGTATTTCGTTCAGTAAACACGACTTTCTTTGAGCTAAAAGCGCCTGCTTGGTGTCGTGGCTTCAGAGATGTCTTTTACTTTACACTGACGTGCGGGGTTTTCGAGAGCCTTTCGACTCACGCCTGTTTTCCTGCACGGCACATTTCGTAACACTGTATTAGATCATTAAGCTGTGCTTCTGTGAGTGATGTTTGCACCGGCGAAGTGGAAATGTCTTCGATACTCTCCATGTATCACCGTCCTCACACCTGCTTCCTTTCTCGCCTCTCTGCGGCTCACTCTTCGCAGCGCCACCAAATACATTAACGTAATGTCTCTTGTTCCACCATTTAGCGTTGCCAATTGAACGTATTTCCAAGTCGCTACGTCTTCGAAGACGTTTCTAAACACTGTACTTTGCTAGATAATTCTATAGTTGCCGTGCAATGTTGCTACACGTACCAATTTTTCTCCCCAATACTTCCCCTGGTTTATTCTGCGGTCGATGGTTTCTTCAGCCGTTCCGGTTCTTTAAGAAATCCGCGAGATGGTTTCCCAATATACTAATCCCTCTCTGTAGAGTGCATTCGGTAAATATTTTTTCATCAATAAAATTCGGGAAACGCATTGTGGAGGATATTTTGAAACATTTTTCTGTAGTTCCATTGAATACGCAATTACGTTTGTAACCGAGTCAGTATTTGGCTGACGTATTGAGAAAGGGGAGGACCGTACTTGGATTTAGTTTTCTCTTTCAAATAGGAAGGGAGAAAAAAAAAATTGATGCCACAGACAGAAGACCTTAAACCATATTTAGTATTAAATAAATTTCTCAAGGGGAACACGATCAAATGAGGCAACTAAGTCATCTATCACAGAAAGATTAACGGGACGTATTTCCCCAGGTGAAGCCTTTGATTTCAATTTCCGATATGCGAATTCGTTGCAGCTTCGGATAGTCTGAGAATGCCCTCTTAAAGCAGATAATGCAATTTATCGATAATTTGCATGCTGCTTTCCAGGTGTAAGATTTAATTAATTCACGCAATGGCTATTTTCTTAAACTGCATATTTAGATGGGATGGTTAACAAGGAATAAAAACGAAATTGAAAACCGAACAAATTAAATCGGATATTTTTAATTAACAGAAGCCACGAGGTGTATCGATAAACACGATGCTTGAAATAACACGCAGTCGAAATTATGCATCTAAATGGTGGTGAAAATTTACAATTTAAAAAGATAGGTGGCGCGCAACAAGTTAAAAAATCGGATTAATGTATATATATTTCAAAAGCCAAACACATTATTAGTTTATTATTATTATATATATTAAAATGTGCAATATTACCGTTCGTATTTTGTGTTTTTACTTAAAAATACTTGATGGCGAAAGGGCAATTCATATACTTGATATTCTCTCAACTAGCGGTTACACGAAAAAAAAAATCATACAGGCAACCCTCGGTTTACGCCGATTCACAATAACGCCGGTTGCCTGCGCGTGCTTTCTTACTGTAGTCTGGTTGACTGAGAAACGACGCTAGCTGGCACTCTAGTGTTTACCGAGCTACTACGACGTATATGTTTCAAACCTAGTTTTAATGTTGAATCTACCTAATTGTTCTGTTGAATTTTTTTTACGTATTTAAATTGATAAAGTACGTAATTACATACCAAGTCTGATAAAAGAAGTGCAGAAAAGTTAGCAGAACTTGGTGTTAAGAAGGCGCGGAAATCAATCACACTTGAAAAGAAGATAATTCGAAGAATGAAGATGAGCAGACACGTGCTAATGGCTGTAGAAGTATGAACTTACCTCCATCGACTGTTACTACAATTACGAAAAATGAAGATAGAATAAAACAGTCTGCGCAACAATCTACGGCAGCACTAAATGCAAAGCATGCACGTTATAGCGGGGGTAAACTTCATGGAAAAATTATCATTCTGGGTGGATGACCTGAATCAGAAAAACATTCCTCTGACGTTATAACCGAGAAAGCAAAAACAATTTCTGAGGATCTTAAAAAGACAGATGGAGGCCAAGAAACATTTTTAGGAAGCAAAGTTGGTTCGCGAGATTTAAGTCTGGAAGTAAGTCCCACAGTGTCAAATTATGTGGTGAGGCGGCAAGTGCAGATGTTGCGGCAGCGGCTGCTTTTCCTAAAGAATTTCAAGACTGTGTGGTACAAGGAAGTTATCCTCCTGATCTCATTTTTAATGTTGATGAGACTGGGCTCTACTGGAAAAAATTGCCATCACGCACCTTCATTTCCTGCGAAGAACGTTCCGCTCCAGGATTTAAAGCTGCAAAAGATAGACTTACGCTTTTGTTGGGTGCAAATGCCTCCGGATGTTTGAAGCTTAAATCAATGTTGGTGTACCATTCACAGACACCACACGCCCTCAAGGGTCTAAAAGCCATGCTGCCAGTCTATTGGATGTGGAACAAGAAAGCTTGGGTTATTACACAAGACATTTTTATAGATTGGTGCACAAATTATTTTTGTCCTACCGTGCTTCGCTTCTGTAAAGAAAATGATTTGCCAGCCAAGCTTTTCTTGGATAGTGCCCCTGGACATCCTCAAAACCTTGCTGAAGTAAGAACGCCATTGGATGTCAAGGTTGTTTACATGCCCCCAAACACATCGCTTTTGCAACCGATGGATCAGGGGATTATATCAATCTTCGAAGCCGCCATATAACATTTATGGAAATGGTAAGAGTCTTGGACACTTTAGGAAAAACTATTAAAGACTATTGGCGGTCATTCGATATTTTGAATGGCATTAACAACATCGAGGCAGCTTGGAACGACGTGTCAGCCAAGTGATTAAAAGGAGCATGGCAAAAACTTCTTCCAGCATTTACGCACGACTTCGAGGAATTAGAGCAATAGGAGAATGTTTTTGAAGATGTTGGGTCAGAGAGTGCTTGACCTGGTAATTGCATCTGAGAATTGGGCTGTAACGAATATGACCACGTTGCCACCAATTGGTGAGAGTGATCATAGGGTCTTGACTTGGGAGGTGGTTAAAGGTGTGGAATTTACAATTAAGACAGGGTACATGTGGAATTATCGGGCTGGTAAGTATGACAAGCTTAGGAGATTGATTGGTTCAGTGCCATGGCATGTACAACTGCAAGGGCTAGATGTTAATAGTGCATGGGAGGCGGTTAGGAAGTATTTGCATGAAGCAATGGCTGACTGTATACCTAGAGTCCGAATAATAAATCAAGAAGGGGTTAAATGGATGAATAACACCATTAAGCTTGAGCTGCAAAAAGAGAAACAACTATGGAGGGAATTTAAGGAGAAAGGTGACTGGCAGGCACATGAACGGTATAAAGCGCAGGCCAGAAGGGTAACGAGTGTGGTAAGAAAAGCAAAAAACGGATTATGAAAGAATATTAGCCATGCAGGCTAAAGAGAATCCCAAACAGTTTTTTCGATATGTTGCAAGTAAAAGAAAAAATGTATATGGAAGAATGATTTTAAAAGAATGCCGATGGTAGGCTGGTAACCGAAAGAGTTGATATAGTTGAGTTGCTAAGCGAGCACTTTGCAAGAATATATTATCCAGGTGATGAGATTGCAGAAATGAATGAACCAATAGATTATACGGGAATTGTGGTGAATGAAGTGGAGGTGAGTAGTCTATTGCAAAACCTCAATGTCAATACATCTGTGGGATTGGATGGTATACCAGCTCGTGTCGTACGTGAAGCGGCTAAAGGATAGTCAGTACCCTTGACCATTTTGTTTAAGTTGAGTCTCGGGTCTGGGTTAGTCTCGAGGGGGTGAAAAGAGGGGAAAATAGTTCCACTGCATAAAGGAGGTTCCAAGACTGCTGTTGTAAATTACCGACCGATTAGCATATCAGGAATCGTTGTCAAGGTCTTGGAGAAATTAGTCAAGAGAAGAATACAAGATTGGATAGATGAAAATGGGATACTGTATGGGGGACAACATGGTTTTGTGAAGGGTAGATCATGCCTCAGTATCTTGCTCACGTTTTATAACACAGTGACGGCTGAACTGGATAGGGGTAATGGGTTTACAGTGATACCACTGGACTTTGCCAAGGCCTTTGACAGGATACCACATGGAACCGTAATCAGTAAACTGGAGCAGATGGGGATGGATATAGGGTTGGTGAGATGGATAGGAGGGTGGTTGATGGAGAGATACCAGAGAGTGGTTTATTCAGGAGTGGAGTCCAAAAGACGGCTTATGACTAGTGGTGTGCCGCAGGGTTCTGTTCTTGGACCACTACTTTTCAATTTGTTCATTAACGATATAGGAAAAGATCTCTGAGGAAGTGTTCACTTGTTTGATGATGATGCAAAGTTGAGTAGAGCAATTGTGAGTGCACAGGATGTCAAAATTTTGCCGGATGATTTGGATAGTTTGGAGGAATGGGCTAGGGAAAATGGATGTCAATTTAATGTGGCAAAGTGTAAGGTTATGCAATTTGGAGTGAAAAGATTAGCAGCAGTATATCACATTGGTGGAACCATACTCCAGGAGATTGATGAGGCCAGGGATTTGGGAGTGTTGGTGGATAGGAAGTTGAAGTTTAGGGGGCACATTGCAATCGTGGCTAAATCAGCTCATCAAATCACTTGGTTGCTGAAAAATACTTTAACAAGCAGAGACAAACAAGTTATTGTTTCTCTATATCGAACCTTGATAAGACCACATCTAGACTATTGTGCCCAGATATGTGCGCCAGGGTTTCTTCTTGATGGGGAGGAGGTGGAGAGGATCCAGAGGCGAGTGACCAAGATGATAGCAGGTTTGTGGAATGTACCTTATGAGAACAGGTTGAAGATTTGTGGGTTGCAAAAATTGGTTGATAGGCGGAAAAGGAGTGATATGATTGAGACATTCAAATTACTGAAGGGTTTCTATAAGATTAATCCAGAAGATATTTTTGAGAATAGGACTGGTGGTGGGAAGACTAGGGGCCATACATGGAAACTGGGCAAGAATGTGGTTAGCAGGGATGTTAGAGCTAGGTTTTTACTTGGAGAGTGGTGAATGAGTGGAATAAGCTGCCAGAGTCTGTTGTGGGTGCTATGACCGTGAATAATGAGTTCAAGGCGAGGTATGATAGATACTGTGTGAATGTCGAATAGTTGTTCTTGGCATGATGTTCGGGCCTCCCTCGATGAGTCTGTCGACTCCTTGGAGTTGCCCGAAATAATAATAATAATAATGATGTTACCAAGCTTGCGCGAGAGGTGGGATTGGACAGCTGAAGATCTGCCAGAAGTCTTAGAGAGCCGTGATAAACCGCTTTCCAATGAAGACTTAAAAGAATTAGCCGAACAATTAAGTCAACATCCAAAGGAGGAGAAAGAAAACGAAGAAGGTCCTCTGAGAGATATGAAAACGGCTGATTTACAGCGTATCCTTACAAGCATAGAGAGATTGACTGATGAATTCTGCGAAGTTGACCACGATTGGGAACGGAGTGCGAACGTAAAAAGGAGTGTAACCGCATCTATTCGACCTTACACTGAACTCCTTAAAGAAAGAAAGAGAAAATCTAGGCTGTTAACACTGGGTACTTTTTTTTTAAAAATGCAGGTGATCCGAAACCAGGAACTTCAACATCGAAATATCTTTTCGAGGTTTCATATTTTTTGTATATAATTTTGTTTTGTTTTCGTTCTTAATAATTTTATTTTAACAAATATATGTGTATGCGTTATCTAGCTTTTGATATAATAATGTTAAACATACTTCATGTGCATATTTTTTGACTGCGCGGAACATAACTTCATACCTCGCATTAAAATTGGGTTCATTTTACGCCGATTCGGTTTACGCCCGTTTTTTCAGGAACGGAACTGCGGCGTAAACCGACGGCTGCCTGTATTTACTAATTTGTTTAGTTCAAAATTAAGTTCGGTAACCTGCATGTACCAGACGTTGACATAATAATTAAACCTTTATTTAATACGAAGGAAAATGTTTCGCTCGAATTAAATGCCATTCGGAAAAACCACGACAAGAATTCGAATGTTTCGGCATCATGTTATCAACTGCATTTGAATATTTCTTCTGCGGTTTTTTCTGCAGTGCGCCTCTAAAGGACCGAGGCCGAACCACCGAAATATTTTCCATACTTCAAGTGTGCCATGTAATAAGCAAACATTCGTGTTAGCTTCTTGTTTTTAAAGTTCTATTATTTATCCCTTCATTCTCGCTTAATGCAGCCTGACAGTTACATTTCTCAAGTGTAGCAGGCCTGCAGCCACCAGATTGCCTCTTCTATCACGTGAGCATGTCCTATTACTTCTCCTCACCAGACTTCATAAAAACTTTTTCTCTCTCTCGTTGTGTCTCGCAATATCGGTGCAGTGCAGGTCTGGGTTCGTTCGGTCGGTCACGCTCCGCTGTGTTTTCGGTATTACACACAATAAGAAAGTAATATCGTTGGCTTTGTTTTTATACTAATCATTGGTTTTGGTGAGCGTTTCTGATATTCCCATATTAAATGCAGAAAATAAACACAGCCGACTCTTCAAATTCACAATACGCACTCTTTCTTAAGACATAAATCTTCCCGTTAGTAATTTTGTTTTTCAGCAACAAAAGGAAAGATTAATAAAAATAAAACTGAAATTAAAGGAATGTTAGTTCGTGTTTTGTCTATAACTTTTTAACAAATGCCTGACTGGACCGTAGATAAAACGAATTAATGTATTGAATTACATAACGGGTACGTGAACTGCATTAATTATATACTTTCTGATTAGTTAAAATTAATCTTTTGTTAATAATCATTCAGATAAGTCCAGATACCAAATTTAACTGATTTTAATTTATTATCCCACTGACCGGGATAACTATTCACTCGGTTAATTCATAATAATAATAATAATAATAAAAAGCTTTCAGTTTGAAGGCAGCACAACGACGTGTGAATTGCTTGTTACTGAAAACATTTTTTTTTTTTAATAATCGCGAATGTTTTAAGATTCACTTAACTTTATTTTTCTATATATGGCATGCTGTTCATTGAACTATTTCAATGTTTAGCAGTATGCCTCCTGTTAGACTCTTTTCTACAGTTTGACCGTCTTTACGCACACGAGTATAACAACTCCATTCCAGATGGGAGGATGTTATTAATATGACCTTTGAAATATTTACCCAAACTTGTTCAATGAGCTCCATTTTGGTTAAAAATGGACTATTTCTAGTGCAAAAATAAGACCAAGCGATACAAAACTAAACGTTATAAATGCCAATTAATGAAGAGTAGTACATACGAGGGGAAGTCTGGAAAGTTCTGATAAACACCAAGAACAAAAATGATATTAAAGCAACTGAGGGAGAAAAATCCTTCAGCCCAGTATGAGACCAGCTAACTCACCTTTGACTGAAAATCCCCAATAATACCCAAAAATAAATCGCCGTTTAATTCGAATTCCGTCTAGAACGCGATAAAGAATCCTTTATTGGGAATTTTCAGTCAAAGGTGAGTTAGCTGGTCTCATACTGGGCTGAAGGATTTTTCTCCCTGAAACTCGGGTTTTCTTCCCTCAAAACACACACACATCTACAGACAGAATATCATTGGACAGAATATCAAGGTGTTTTCTAAACCACCTTGTTCTATAATAATTCCATAGTGAAATAGCGTTGTTACCTCACCAACCACTAGTTTAAGGGAACACCGCCCACCGACACACACATGAAAAAGCTACTCTAGGTTTAATTGCCAAGTAATGAACGGTGTCACTATATCACAATCAGGGCCGACGCTACCATTTAGGCACACTAGGCAACCGCCTAGGGCGAAGCCATGAAGGGGCGCAAAACTTCAAGCTACGCTTTATTCATACTTTACTAAAATATCAGAATTAAATAGTGGTATATGATTTAGGTATCGATTCTTTTTCCTCATCCCTCACACATCACACTATTTTACTATTTAACTCTTGGTTCTTTTTTGTTCCTTGCCTAAATGATTTGAACTTACCGCTATTTAAAATTCAGTTAAGATAAATATTTTAAAACGTTAGCATTTTAAAATATTAAATTTCGGTATTTTATAACTTTTAAATGAATTATAACAGAGAATTTTCAAATTAATTAAAAAAGAAAATAAAAAAGTCCTATTAATTTACTTATTAATTCAACCTGAAAGACAATTTTATTTTGTTTAATGTCAATTAGAAACATTTTAGTTTTATGAAATAAGGGGCGCACTTGTAAACTTTGCCTAGGGCGCAAAATAACCTGGCGCCGACAATTCACAATAGAATTTTAGCAAAATTGTTTATTTATTTGGCGTCGGACTAAGAAAACAATAACGATCCACATCATAAACTGCAGTCTTTTATTGTTTTACTCTATTCTGTTAGAAACTAATAAAGTTACTTATTTTAACCAGCATGCATTACAGCAAATACTTACATATAGGATTATTATAACAGAATATCCATATTTTAAAAAGTTATATTTTAATAAATAATTATCTAGGGGAAGATAGTTGTTTCCACATTTTACAAAAATCAAGAAAAAGTTTAAAGATTTCTTATTTATAACGGGTTCCCCCCCCCCCCCCCCCCTCAACTGCCACGTTTCAGCAAAATACTTTCAGGAGCACTAAAATTTGAAATCAGTGTTTTGGAAAGTGGACGGATTTATATACTCTCTTTTTCTCTCCTTCGGAAGCTCAAACTGGTCGCTTTTCTTTATTGGGGAGGGAAGGGGGTACATTAAAAACTTCGTGAAAGCGAAAAAAACCTCAGCAGTTTACAACAACACTTAAAACAAACATTAAAGCAACTATTGAAATGGTTACGACATACTGATCCTAGTTATGGACGGGCATTAATTTCTCTTGATAACTGCCGTACAAAACACGGCGCTCCCCATTAAATTCTGTTGACTGACGTCTGCTTAACGCAAAGTTTATTGGCAATACATTAATAAAGACAGTCGCCGTTCTCAGGATAATTATTTAATAAAATACATTTTGAATATGGATATTATTTCTAATGACCCTGTATTTTAAATACATAACTTTGTTTCATGTGTAATTGATAGCGATTTTCATTTCTTGGAACAGCATCGTCACTCTTTAAATGGAGATGCAAAATGAGCGTCGGAAACTGTACTTGTGTAGGGTTTCATTCATCCTAGAACCCAATTCCCTTTTCACATAAAGGTGCGAAACCACTTCCCAGGCTGCTTGCGCGATAATAGACCAGGCACACAGAGAGAATTTAATACTGTAATTACATATTTGAAGGTCTCAAGGTTTCTCTATCGTTTATTTTTTTATTTTTTATTTATTTTTTTGTGTGTGTGTGTGTATATATATGTATACTAGGGAGGCTACGCCCCTGGCGCCTACGGCGCCCAATCCCCCGAGTTCCAGACTGGTAGGCTGATTCTCCTTGAATTCTGAAGACTCGAAGGGAGGGGGGTTTCTCCCCCCCCCCCGGCGCCTACGGCGCCCAACCCCCCCGAGTTCCAGACTGATAGGCTGGTTCACCTTGAATTCTGACGACGTTTCAAAAAACGTGACATAAAAAGGCTTATATACATAGGGCTTATATATATATATATATATATATATATATATATATATATAGGGTAGATATATTATAATCAGATAGAAAACACTAATTAAAATGAGTAAATGCTTTATTTGGTCTACTTTTCACTAGAGCAGAAACATGAACAATGACAAGGAAGACAGTAGAAGAATTGATATTTTCGAGATGTGAACATCCAAAAACACATTGAAGATCTCGTGCATTAAAAAAAGGTTTTGGAGATGATAGGTATTGAAATGGAACTAATAAAGAACATACAGAAAAACTCATTTATATGGGTCATGTTGTGAGGCATGAAAGTGCACAAATAGATTTATTAGAGAAAAGAATTGAGTTAAAGCGAAAGAAAGGAAGACGACAGGTGTAGTTGGTTCAAAAACACAAACGACTGATCATTCTCTATGCTCTTGCATGAGCTCTGCAGTGAAAGAATGAGAGTAGTCCAAGATAAGAATCTTTGGTGATCTATAATAGCTCGAGTCCTGGATGGAGACGATATTTGAGAGGACAGTGATATGTGGAAGAAGGACTGGGTCTGACGGAATTACAGAAGAGGAAAATGAAGTCTTGAGACCCATATATCATGCTTTTTAACAGAGAACGAAAAAACCTGCCACCTTATTATGAATCTTCCTCTTTTTCTTATAGCTCTACAGCCCAAATATAGCCTTGGTCTCCTGGATTGGTTGCCTCCATCCTGTCTGGCCAAAACTTTATTTTTTCATTTTTCGAGATTACAATAAGGTGTTCTTAAGGCTATCTTGACTAACGGTGTCTGTACATCTTGTTCTAGGTTTTCCCTTTGTTTTTTTTACCAAGAATTTTAATATTACACAGTATGAGACTGGCCAGCTTAAAAGTTCATCTAAAAAATTCCTACGATAGCCAGGTCTTCCACATAAAGGACATCGCTACCAATTGCAGCACGATGGCGTTTATAATGGAAGTATTACTATGAGCGTGCTGCTTTTCTCTTAATTACAAAACACTAAAAATATTATCTTCATACTCTGTGTTCCTTCTTTCAAATTTCTCTTTCTCCCTCAGAAAAAAAAAATGCGCATACTGATTTTTAATGCTGCGAAAAATGTGTCATGTTTACCATTATATAAAAGCACCTTAATATCGTTTGTCTCGTTGGATAGCGTCTTTGCTCTCCGCTCCAATCAACAGATCGCAGTTCACATCCCGCTGGCATATGACGACAGAATTATAAGATATGACAGCATGACATGAAGTCCTGATTGATAGTTTTTAATCGAATCTATCAAAGTGCTGAACAGTATCCATTGCCCGGTGGCAGATCCTCAAATCCTAAAAAACTGAAGTAGTTTGTAAAAAGTACACCATGTTTGGTCGCTTTTGGCAGAGTGTCAGGATTTTCTAATATCTATTAGTAGATATTAGATACGATATGTGACTTAGTCGGAAGATTATCTTTTTTATGACTCCAGAAGTTTGAAAGGCAGTTTGAACGAAATTTAAAAAAAAAAGTGCTATAAATTTTGTCATATATGTAGTGCATTCTCGCTCTCTGTATAAGCAGGTTCAGCCGCGTATATTTATTTACCTTCATGTTTTTAAACATTCAGACCACAATATAAACATTTTTGTCCTTTTCACAGTATCTAATTATCCACTTGCAATATTTTCTGTTACTCTCTTTCCCGTATTTGTATGAGGGAAAGAAATTACGAAGCCACGTTTTCGTACCTGTGTCCGAATTTCCAAAGATCATTGGATCAGCTGTTAACGTGACATTAAGTAATTTACATTCTTAAAATGACTCCAAAAAACACCAATGGTTTTTGCCAAGGGCCATTTGTACTGAGAAAAATCAATGCATATATTTAATTTTCATTTCCTTCCGATAATTAATAGTAGTTTTTGAAATTAATGTGTCGCATTTTTCGAAACATTCTTCTTAAATTCGTTATTGAAAAAAAAAATGCTGAAATGAAACGATAGCACCCACACTGCCAGCCTACGACGAATAATCGTGGCTTAATGCGATTTGTATCCGAAGAAGGGAGCAGCGTAATATATCCTCGCGCCGTACGCTTAATACGAAATGCTCTCTCATTTTCTTCCGGAGATGAGTAAGTGCAATAATTCAACCTTCAAAATTACTTGTAACTTCTGTTTCTACTCTTACGATTATGCGCATGTGACTCAGTCAAATAAACTGGAACATAAATCTCCACCGTTTTCTCGTTAGCGATGCTTCAGAGGTACGGAGCTCTCGGGCAGAAGTAGTAATGGCCGGTCGTATATTATCCTGCCCGCTAAGACAGTTTGGATTTGAACGAAAGAAAAAAAAGTGTTAGGAAAAGAAAATGCCCTCCGACTCCAGTGTGGTGCGACGTCATTAAAGGTCTATTAGGAAATGAAGAAATGTCGGGTTCTTTTCTCTCCGTCTTCATCTGCGTGCGCTACGGACTTGACTGATTTTGAAATGTCTCGCAGATCCACAAGATTTGTGAGGGACATTTGGAGACCTTCTTCATTTAGCCAAGATGAACAGAAACAGCGGCTGCTCTATATTATATATATATATATATATATATATATATATCGTAACTTCGATTGCGAGTAGGCAGAAACTGTGTAGTCCTTTCGGAAGTAGCCCCCTACTGAGAATACAAAACGCCTGATTTAACGGCTCTCGATCTTTCTGAGATAGTCTTCAAGTGTCCTACAAAGATATTGTACTATGCAAAGATTTCAGATCTACTGCAGTTATGTGTTTTCTTGAGATGAAATCCTGAGATAAGCATTGAACTCTGAAATCAGCCTGTACATAAAAACACCGTGCTCTGTTTATGCGTTACTTTCATCTGTAATAATAAGCTTTTCCCGCGTGAAGAGCTAGTTATTTAGGTTCGTGTTGTAAAAAAATTCAATTGCCGACGTATGATAATTTATTCACGGCGAAAAGAGCTCGTCGTACTTCTAGCGAAAAGGACCATAACGAGTAAATCCAGTAAATGCTATCGATCTGTGCTTTCTTTTTTTCGCTGTCAAATTACGGCAAGTGGGAGTTAAGCAGACCCTTTTATTAGCTCATATTCCTCAGTGAAATGACAAATACGTGGCTCAAAAGATACGCGAAGTTATTGAAAGTTGCGCAAATTACCATATTTCTGGAAGTTATTGAATTCCCAAGTAAGTAAACTGAGCTTGGGTATTTGCAACACGCAGATCTGTTGCGGATATTTCAACAGGAGCGTACATTTCCCCAATATCCATTCAGAATTGTCAAATTATGTCATGTTTAAATCTCGTTCTTCTTATTGACTGCACCTTTCGTTAAGTATTTTTTTTATTTTGAATCATCTCCTTATTAGATAATTTGGTTGCTTCAGAATATGAACAAACAGCATTTCTTGTGTGTCTCGAGCGTTTCTGTCTGCTGTAAACGGAAATGGATGACATTTGGTCTTCTGAACACGTCAAATTCTGAATGCCAAACTGTGCATTCGTGATGTGTTACCGTGTAGCGACATTTCCACTGTTTGTCTTCGCTTCTCGAACTCACACCGCATTAAATTTTAAAGCTCCAACATCGTCTAATTTGTCATTTTCAAACTCGCGCTGTCACTTTGGGGATTTCGCTAATTTTCTTTAAATTCCAAGGGAACTAACAGGCTGTATTGGGCTGGACAGATAACAGGAACTGTTTTTAGCGTCTCCTTTTAACTGTCTTGCCTACTCTGTGTATGCAAATAATCGAGAGTGGAGTTAATTAAGTGTGCCGTGAAATTTTACTATGGTAGGAAGATAATTGCCTTCTCGTTATCGGGAAGCGGTTTTTTTTTCCCCCTGAAGAAATTACAAAAGTAAGGCCCTAGAGGAAGATGCGATTGGATTGTATAAAGCACGAGGCTTCACTTTGATGTCACGGTAGCATTTTTATCAACATTTAAGCCTAACTTAAAATTTCGCATAGCGGCGTTTTTATGCTGCTTAAATGATTAATCAATGAAAATTTTCTTTAGTCTTCTGATTAGATTTCTCTTTAGCTATCTGTAATAGTACTTAAAATATGTGCTTAAAAAGATTCTGCCTAAAAATACGACTGAAAAGCTTGCGAATATTCAGTTTTAAAACTGGAATGTTCCGAGGCAACGTTGTCGTAGCGTGCGAGCAGAATGCAATATTTTGCCGTTTGGGTTGATTCGTACATTTTCAATAAAGATTGTAATTGGTGCTATAAAAGCTTGATCTATCATTATAATATTTGTACAGTTATCTTTCTATAAGTAAGGTATATTTTAAATGTTAATTAGTATATTATTATAACAAGCAGATATGAATTGCTTTTGTTACCTTGATTAATAATACTTCACGATGATTCGTTGTAGTAAATATAAATATAGGACGATTAATTGCCATCTCATATTTATAATCTAAAGAGTGTCTGCCTATCTCTTTCTCTTTTTCTCAATCAGCCAATCACTCTCCACATGGCTGAGTACTTGTGACCCAATGTAGTGGTCTGCGTCACCTATCTTTCTCTTCTGTCCTTCTAAGTGCATCCTTCAACCTTAGCCTAGTTAGAGCAGGCATTTGATGCAGCCCTCTCCCATGGGACTGCCTCTTCTCCCTCACTCCTGGCATGAAGAGTTCTTCAATGTTGTCTTCCTCTCTTTGTCCAAAATATCCGAGGATTCTTCTCTCCACCATGTTGAAGACACTTTTCGGGTGTAATGCAGAAAACTTCTGTCATCATATGTTCCTAACTGATATTACTGTCTAAAATAATGCCAAGTAGGAGAAAAACGTACAGAAATAATATTTATCGAAACAGCTTCTCGTTGGAGCAAGTGGAATGAAATAAATTTTTACACTAAAGAAAAAAAAAACGAAAACCGCATTTCTAAAATGAATTCACGCCAAAAGTTAATTAAGAAAAGACCCTATACAGTGAATATTTTGTATTAAGGCCATAATAATTTAAAAAGTAAAGGAGTAATGACATCATAAAAAAAACGCATGATTCCTAATAGCACTCTTGCAAAGTCTCACGTGTTCCTGTATATCGTCATGGAAACTTCAATAGCTAAACTGGCAGAGAAAGCCAGTTAGAGGTTCGATTTAGTGAGCAGGTAAAGGGATTTTTTGTAGGCTTTTTTTTCCAGCCGTTTTCGAGTGAGTCAATCTTTGAAGCAGTCAAGTAGGATTTGTTCTTTGGGCTTGATCCACCGTATAAATCAAAAGAAATCAACCACAGTACTACGGGAAGATCCGCAATTGCTCACCTCACAAAGATAGGGAAGAATAGAAAAATATCGATTAACAAGAGATCGATTGGTAAGATCCTTGGTCTGCTCTATGGTTCTTTATCGCCTTGAGTCTTGTACACTAAACGAAGAAATTGAGAGGATCAATTTTTGAAATGTGGATCTAGAAAACGATGCTCTGAGTTCCTTGGAGAACCAACCAGAACATCAAAAACCAACTGAATCTTGAAACAAGACTCTGCAATATGGTGGAGAGAAGAATCCTCAGATATTTTAGACACATCTAAAGAAGAGAGCGAGACAACATTGATTAGTCGATCTGTGGTACTGGCAAGTATGATTTTCTCTTCCGAAAATTCCGATTGTACCAGACAAGTGCAATTTTTTGTCTAGTAAAATTTCACTTGTCTAGTAAAATCCCTCCTTCCTGAGGGCCTCGATTCATTGATAGCTTCGAGCTCACTATCAGTGATGTTTAATGATGGAGCTTGCTACCATCTGTCTTCATAAAGCTAGCTAGGGCTAAAGAAGTTCTTCCAACTCTCACTGGAAATAAAAGGCAGCAGAGGATTCATTATTTTTTTTTATAGTTTGAAATTTCTTTACTGAAGTTTTTATGATTTTCCTTATATTTTCCCTAAATATCGAAATAAATTATACTTTGACCTACCTAGCTATTACACTATCATTATTATTATTATTATTATCATCAACATTTGACCTCCATGGAGTCAGAGACTCATCGTGGGAGGTACTCACTATTGCATACAATGCTCATCCAACCGCGTCTTAAACTGATTCAATGTGTCCACATTCACATCACACTCAGGCAATGCATTCCACTCACCAACCATCCTCCATGCAAAGAACCTGCTTCTCAGTCCTTTGCTCATGCCCTCCTTATAGAGTTTCCAGCAATTGTCTCTTTTTCTACTCTCCTCTCCCATTCTATGAAAAATCTCTTCCATGTCTACCTGATAACAACCCCTGACCAGCTTATATGTCTCAATCATACCCCCCCCCCCTCTTTCTCCTGTTCATGAGGCTCTGCAACCTACATTCTCTCAATCTGTCCTCGTACTCCACATTTCAAAGACCACTGACTGTCTTTGTGAATCTTCTCTGTACCCTTTCCAAACTATCCTCGTCACCATGAAAACCTGACGACCAAATCTGAGCACAATAATCCATATGAGGCCTGATCAAGGCCTCTCTATTTCTGCATGTCAGGGTCCTCCGTATCATTGTCATTATCCGATGATGTTTTCACAACTTGTGCAATGTGGCCCCTGAATTTCAAGTCCTTGTCCACCATCACTCCTAGATCTCCCATCTCTTTCTGTTAAAGTCTTAAAGTGTATACTTTGCATCCTATTGTTGCTTACCAAATCTCAAAACCTTACACTTGGCAATATTGAACTGACAGCTTCGTTTACCTGGCCATTCATTAATCTATTCAAGTCCTCTTATCAGCCTGACTGAGCATTGCTCTCCCCAGTTTTGCATCATTCGCACACAGTTGGATATCACTAGTTAAACCAGACCCAATATCATTAACATACAAATTGAACAACAATGGCCCCAAAACTTACCACACCACCAGTGACCTTTCTCTTTCGGGATCCAGCTCCCCTCATATACAATTTTCTGATACCTATCTGACAGCCAGTCAATGATCCAACACAGAAGTCTGTTATCCCATCTCATCTGTTTCAATTTATTTAAGAGCTTGTCATGTGGCAGTCTATCAAAAGCCTTTACAAAATCCAAGTGCACCACTGTATATGCATCTCCTCTGCCCAAGATATTTGTCACCTTGTTATAGTACATAAGTTAGTGAAACATGATTTCTCCTTTTACAAATCCACGCTGATAACCACAGAGAGTACTGCTGTTATCAACCCATTTCTGTATCCTACTTTTCACCAATCTCTCCAGGACTTTCCCCACACTCCAGATATACAGACCAGATTATAATTTGAAGCTACAGACAGCCTTATCACCGCCTTTATGCAGTGGGACAATTTTACCCTCCTTCCACTCCCTTGGAACCTGTGCTGTTGCAAACTCTTATTAAACAGGCATGCCAATGCTCCTGCCAGTTCCCTGGAACATTCCCTTAAGATTTCTGGTGATATGTCATCAAATCCTATCACCTTATTAACATCAAGGTTATTTATTTCCTCAAATATCTCCTGCTCACACACAATTAAGCTATCCTCTCCTATGCCCTCTACACTTATGTTCCTCATGATTCCACTCTGATCAGGATGAAACACCCTTATAAATTGATCACTAAATACCTCAACAATGTCTTCTGCAGCAGTTATCATTCTACCACTTTCATTCTTTAACTTCATTTTTCCATGCTCATTCTTTCCACATATCTAAAAAAAATTGTCTCGGGTTTTTCTTAGCCTGATTTGCCAATTTCTGCTACACTACTTTTGTTTCCTTACTAATCGAGTCACTCTCCTGGCTTGTTCTATATTCTTCATGTGACTGATTACCATTATTCATCTTGTACTTCCTTCAAAGTACTTTCTTTTTTTCAGATTTCATGCTTAACACTTTCATTGCCAAGCTGAAAATTGGAATTTCGTGTGGTGGGCAATTTTTTTTTTTGGTATTTAGTTAGCGACGTCCACGCGATAACGCGTGATCGGCCGTTTGGTGAGGGCTCGCATCACGCGATATCGCTTGATTGGCAATGAACATGTTAAGTTCCACATTAATCCATTTTACACCAATCTTATTCAGCCTTTTGGGCTTTGGGATACATTTGTACATGGATGCTGTTATGTATTTCTTTGTAAGTTCCCATGCAGCATTTATTTTCTTACCGCTCAACTCCTCGTTCCATGTTATAGCTCGAAGTTGTCTCCTAAGCTTGTCATAATCACCAGTTATAATTCGACATATATCCTTTCCTCGCAAAAGCCTGCATATGACTAGCCACAACACAGGTGATTACTTCATGATCACTTTCACCAACCAGAGGAAAATGTGAAACCCCCCCTCTAACAATTACATCCTCTGATGAAATGATGAGATCTAGCACTCTTGATCCTCGCGTGCCTTCCTTTACGTGCTGCTTGAGATAGTTATCTCTCAAGAACTCCAGAAATTTATTTTCCTTATTCCCGAATGCTTTCTCCAATCTATACCACCATAGTTAAAATCACCCATAATAATTACCCTTCCTTTATTCACTAATCCAAGTTGTTTATACATTTCTTCATCACCACTTTCCACATTCCCAGGCCTATAGCAACATCCAATTACAAAAACCAAGCACTTCCCCTCCCTTCCTGCCCTTTCTATCCTAACGAAAAATACTGTACCCTTCCATTTCTATTCCCGTTACGATATCGTCTTCATTCAACCATGTTTCACTTATTCCAATGATTTTGGGGCGAATAAACTCAATCGCTGAAACCATTTCATCCTGATACTTCTGGCATTTGTAAACAAACACAGCAGTTCATTTTTAGGTCTATAGCGCCAGTCCTATCCAAGCCATGTGTTGGTTGTGATTTCCCCAAATCACCTTTATCACAGCTTACCACATACATCTGCTCAGTCTCCACTTCTCCACCCACATTGCAATATATTCCACCTTCATACACACATTCACTCTCTCTATGCCATGTGTCCCTGTCCACCCGAGCTCCCCCCCCCCGTATTCCGGTTTTCTCTTCCTCTCGCACACTACTACTGTTTCCACTGCCAAGCACTGCTGTCTCTTCAGTACTATTCTGCTGATTTTTCTCTTCATCTCTTCCTTCTGATCTCTGGCACGCATCACCCACTGTACTTCCACACACTGCACTTCCACACCTTATGGGTTTTTTCTGCGTGTGTGTGTGTGTGGGGGGGGGAGATATGTTTACACTTACCGTAATTTGAAGGTGAAATATATTCTCAACATATTTGAAAATTTTTTTTGCATTACTATAATGCACCAAAGAAATTTATTTTAGAATTAGATCTCTTTTCATTTAAAATTTTACCAACACGACTGTTTCCGTCCCCTTTCTTCTTTTCTTGTATAAAGAATCACACAATCCTAATTGCTAAATAAACCAATCCAATCAATGGATCATTGCACGCGAGTCCGTAAAAAGCACTCACAACGGCAGCTTGCCTCGAAACTCGATTTCTTATCGGCTGGAGATACAAAATTAAGCGCCATCCACTCTGCTCCACTTTTGGGCATCTTTGAATCATTCTGACATAGCACCTGTAATAAAGGGTGCACACCCGAGGTGCTTACTATTGTACCAATAAAAATGTCATACTAAGAAATCGAAATAAAACAAAAGTTTCTAAATTTAGATTAAGCTTCAGTCCGTAAGTTGCACTTCAAAGTCGGCGACGGTTCCCATTCGTTCAGCATAACGATGGAGCTGATGCCTGTAGCGATTGGCTTGGGCTGTCGATATTTCATGATCGCCGGATCCGTAAGGAATCGAACTTACCAGTGGACTGTTTGCTGTTTCGTCATGCACCGATGTTTTCATTGCGAACTGATTTCTTCAACAAAAACAACTGCTTTGATATTAAAGAAAAGCGCTGTCAATCTTCTCTTGCATGCAGTGTGTCGTTTTGTGTGCTGGAATGCACTTAAGATTTTTCTTATGGATTGATTAGCTAGAATAATCGCAAACTTCATTTTTTCCAGTAATGTAACTCATTCTATGAGCCACTTCTATACTATCTGCAAATAATTTTACGGACACCCCTGTTATTTGAAGTTATGGAACATTCCAGATTTGTTAATAACAAAAACCGGTGTACAGATAGCAGAAAACAGTAGGTGGTATGACAATATCACATGAACTCAGTGACTTCGAGAGAGGTGTCATCGTGGGCGTCACATTGGTGGCATGTCCATATGTGCCATTGCTACGCATCTGGAGCATTCAAAATGAACGGTTGGCGAGTTGATCAACAAATGGAGACGTTCTGGTATCACTAGTGCAGAAAAACACTCAGGGTGGCGCTGCCGAAAATGACTGACAGGGACAGGAGGGCATTAAAACAAGTGGCCCGCAGAAACTGGCTACAGTCGACACAGACCATCCGTGATGAGTTCTAGGTCGTCAGAAATACCATGGTGAGCACTAATACTGTATGAAAATAACTCCATTTACTGGGTTTCCATGGAAGAGCAGTGGCACACAAGCCGAACATCACAACAACGAACAAGGTGGCTCATCTGACTTGGCGCAAAGAGCGAGTGAACTGGACAATTGACCAGTGGAAAACAGTACTCTGGAGAGATGAATCAAAGTTCACCTGTTTCCAGTCTGGTAGCAGGATGTGGGTGTTACCATAGTGTGTTGTACCCACAGTAAAGTTCGGTGGTGGAGGAGTAATCGTGTGATGCATTCAGCTGGTTTGGATTGGGAGTACGGGTCGTTGTCCGTGGTTCCATGAAGGTAGCTTGTACCTTGATATTCTGGATAATCAGGTGCTGCCTACACTGTGGAATTTTTATGGAACGTACCCGTGTTGCTATCAAGACGACAATGCCCCATCCCACATAGCTGCAGCTGTTATGGAATGGTATGAAGAGATGGGTGTTCAACAACTGCCCTGGTCCTGTGCAGCGTCCTGGCCTTAATCCAATCGAACAACACCTGTGGGACGAATTGGAGCTGCGATTGAGGTCCACAGCAGCACGCCCTCGATCTGTCGCTGAACCCAGTGTTGCCTTGATGGAGGAATGAAGGAAATTCCACCTGGTTTTTGCAGCACATTGGTGAAAAGCCTCCATCAAAGGGTGCAGGAGGTGATCAAAGCCAAAGGTGGACACACCCAATATTAGGGTTTGCCTGCTGGTATCAATGGCAAATTGCTCAATTGTCCGGACAAGGTAGAGAGTGTATTTGACTATTTTACAAGTCTTCGTATAACTTGTCAAATTGCAGAGAAATAATGTCCATTGCTTAAGTGTGTGGGTATCAATAAAAAGTGAAGTCGAAGACCTTCTTTCCCATAGGAAAATTATAGTACTGTGGTACTCGAGTTCAGGTGTTTATGAATTTCGTCATCCTTAAGCGGTTTGAAAATGTTTAGTCTCTAGAACAGGGTTTCCGGATTATCAAAGCCACTATTGTACACCAGTGGTGTTAATACTAATATACTGTAGGCTGATAGCCTTCTGTGGATGGGATTCACCTAAAATAAATTCGATATTTATATAAGCACAGGCGAGTAGAATTTTAGCGGGAAATTCGTGTTTTAAACCCCAACTCAAAAATACTTAAAAAGGGAAGAAGCAGTTCTAAGGCAACTTCTTCCCTTCAAGGATTAGGCATTTGCCTGCTCTGGTCTTTCCATCTGGTATCTGGTCTCCTCTCTCTCTCTTTCTCCCTGGTCTATTATCCACCTCTTTTGGTAGCCGATATATTTCCGTCCTAGATAGATGTTCTTTCCATATTCCTTGATCTTTTCATTTATGCTATAAATATCTACCTCTCCTCTGCTGTCTTCATATTTTCTATGATTCAATTTTGTGCATCCTTTAATTGTTCTTAAAAATTCATCTCTGCAGCTTGTATTTTATTTCATCTGTCTTTCTTTTTTTTACAGTTCACGTTTCTGAACCATATGACATAGCGGAGTATCCATTACTTTATAAAATTTTAGTTGCGTCTTTTTTATTTTTTATTTAGTGTTCTTTTAATTGTTCCACAGATTTTCTGAAATTTCTTCATTTTTCATCTTTATCTTTTAGACATGTTATTATGCAACCTAAATAATAAACTGTGCACCTGTTCTGTTATGTTATTTTCTATGACTATTTTTGACCTAACATGATCTCGATCTTTAAATGCCATGGCGTTTGTTTTGTTTTGTGAAAGTTTTAATTGTATTGGTTGGCTTATTTTTTTTATTTCATAAACCAACTTTTGAAGGTCTACCTCATTGTCTTGTAATGTAATCTTATCATCTGCATACTGCATTATATTGATAATACTTCTTCTGTTACTTAACTGGATACCTTGTTTTTTTGTTGCTTTCATATTTTAATAATATATATATATATATATATATTTTAATATTTTAATATATATATATATATATATATATATATATATATATATATATATATATATAAGCTACATCCCTGTCTCACATCCTGATTTATTTCAATCTATTTCGTTAATTTATTACCTAACTGTATTTTTTATCTTTATATAAATTTTGTATTGCTTGTACTAAATGTAATGGATAACATTGTTTTTTCATTACATTCCACAATTTTTCTGTGTTTTTTTTTATCAAAAGGTTTCACATAATCTGTAAAGACCAGATGAGTCTCGAAATTGAATTCTCATCTTTTTTTCCCAAAAATTTGTTTTAACACATAAATATTATCTATACATGATCTTCCATGTATGAAACCATTTTGTTCTTCTAAGAGTAGACTGTTTGCAATGTCTTTTATTAAGAATTTTACTCTAAATTTTGTAACCTGTATTTAATAAAGTTATTCCTTTATAAGTTCCACAGTCATCTCTGTCCCCTTTCTTAAAATATACTCTACGAGTATATTTAAGAAAGGGGACAATAACCTTCGCTTTTGACCAATGTGATGGTGCCTCACATTTCCTCCAACAGTTATTTATTAATTTTAAGAATCTGTGATGTAAATATTCTCCACGATATTTCTAAAGCTCTGTATTTTATGCCATCTGATCTGGTTGATTTTATATTTTTCGATACCTTTATTGCTTCTCTTAGTTCTTCTAATCCAATTGGTTCTGTATCAGTACTGATTTCTTCATTATTATTATTTTCCGTTAATACATTTGGGCCATACCATAAATTCTTGCAATGTTCCATCGTTTCTCTTTTATTATGCTAATTTGTGCTGTATCTCTTTTAATTTTCTAAATATTTTGTAGGTGCCTATTTTATTAATAAATCTGTCCCAGGAATCTTGGTGAGCTTTCTGTACTATGGTTTTAGCTTTCTTTCTTTCTTTTTTTTTTTTTTTGTATATTTCTTCTGTTTCCTTTGTACGTTTTGATAGGAGTGATTTGTATGCCATTGGTCTGTCTTTTATTGCATTTTCTCTATCGTATTCCAGATTGTTAATGTTTTTGTTTTTAATATTTCATTTTTCTTTCCAAGTACGTCAGAGGCTGCTTTATGAATTATCTTTATTAAAGTTTTCTATTCTTCTTTTTCTATATCTTCATTAATTTTGGCTTCTTTTAGGAAATCTGTTAATCATGGTTGATTTGGCATTCTAATGCTTATAACCCTATAACTCGCATAAGGAATACAATACTGTGAATGGTAGTCGTAGTCTTGCCCAGAAATCTTGAAATCGTCAGCAATTCTGAATTTGACTAACTGCGATGACTAAGGGTCGAGACCTGGTGGTTACTGATGACAAAGAAATTACTTAGTTTCTTGTCTGTGCATACTTTCTCAGTGCTTTCGTTTGTGCACATAAATTCAGTGGATAAATATTAGAGACATCCCTTATAAAAATGGAATTCACCATTTTCATGCAACACATGATAGACACACGGGAAATAGACGCGCTGTAGAATGCTTCAAGGGGAGGGGATGGGGGGGGAGTGTGTTCGAGCGTCTGTGATAACGATGCTTAGTTACTTAGATCACGTCTGTTCAGAGGTAATCTACGTGTATTTGAAGGCGGGGAAGGACGAGCCTTCAAAGACCGTCTTGCGTAATACCGAGAATAGTGTGATAAACAGAAGGAAGCCAATGTCTGGCAAAGCCCCAAACAGCATCGATGGGAGGGGAAGATGAAGAATCGACAAGATCGTAAAGTTCAATAGATTGCCTACATGATGTCCGACCAATAGCTTTGGGTTTGAATTCCACTGTGAACACTGGATGTTTGCGAATGGCTTTAAGTAGCGATTTTGGTAAGCAGAGCGTTGTCCGATCTGCTTACCAAAGGACTGAATTCGCATGAAAAGTTGCATGTTTGATCTCTAGAACAGGAGTACTGAATTATCCAACCCTTAGCTCGCAATACTAATACTGCTGCACCCATGAGTTTAGCACTTTTCGTGGAAAGGATTGTTCACGAATAAAATTCACGTGATACATGTAGATAAACAATTATCTACATGTATCACTGTATATGCAATTAACGATTTATTAAGCCCACCGTTGATCATAAGAGAGCTGCTTCAATTTGCTGTGGAAGAGTTTCTGCTCATTTCTGCTAGAAAGTTGGTTATATATTGCGAGTCGTCACAGTTTCACCTTCATTGTCGTAAGTTCATCGTGTATATTCTATCTTTGGTAATAGCTAATCTGATCATCCAGATCTGTATTTGACAAAGCGCATTCTTGTGTTGGTAGAAAGCCATAAATGGCCACAACGTACGTCATATAAATTGTGGATATCAGCTGTGATTTTATGTACTATGATAGATGGATGTAACGTAGTCTATAATGCGAGAAACAATTTATTTTCCTGACTACATTATCAACCTGCAACTTCATCATCGGAACAACGCCCTCGACTCAAAAGCATTCTTAACGAGCATCGAAACACGTCCATGAGACTTGGTAATGCGTATGGTGTGGCTCGTCGTTCCATAAGACCGACTTCCATTGCTTCATAATCCTGATTTTGTGTGCTGTTGGTGTCCATTGTTTGTTTCATTAGCCGATACCAATTAGCAAAACGAATTCGTTGTTGTTGTCTGCTGTCTGGCAGAATCTCTTACGGAATGGCTTATGGCTGCGGCCATCTTCAAACACAGATTCTTCTAAAGCAATGCAATCTGCTTTTTCAAGGAGAACCAGCTCCCCGTTACGGCACTAGGACTATTTAGTTCACCGTCGCATATACACTTCCGTTTCTTTAATTTGTCAGTTGAAGTTGCTGCATTTTCCTTATACATAATGCTTTCGGTTCTTTCGATGTCATCGTTGGGCACAATGATTTCCGAGAGAACAAGCGCCGATCTTCTTCTTCATGAGCCACAAATTTGGTGTATTGGATACTCGTAATTATTTGTTTGCAATCAGAGGGATGGATGTCCTTAGACTTCTGTTGATGTGGCGTACCTGATCTGGGTGAATGCTGTAGATACCGTATATGATACCTGGATTCAATACTAGAATTTGTGGAATCATTTTAGTTTTAGTTTTAATCGAACCGTTTCCGCACCCGAATTATGCAAACCAATTCGAAAGCATAAGATCGCTGTGATAGGAAAAAATGAACATCACCCTGACAGAGCGATCGTACTCGGCAAGAGTGGCGCCATTATAATCACGGCTAGTAAGTCATTTTCCGTAATAATAATGCATCTGCATAGAAAGACTGAACCGTTCTTTTCTTTCGTGAAAAAGGGTGCATTTGCTAACTGGAGGTTGGTGATTTCGTTTGACGGGCGTTATTACGCATTCTGACGTTATGTACGATACATAACGTCAGAATGCGTAATGATTATTTACCGTTTGGTCGATAGGACAAGTTGAACTGTTTCGTACGTGGTCTGCATTGAACCCAGTAGGCATTTGATTAATATTTAATCGCCCCTCGGATAAAATCTTACACTTTATATGCAAATTGAAATCGTATGTAATGCGTTCAGATTATAAAAGCTGTTGGAATAGTTTTATCATTATTATTTATTATACTGATGCGGGGTTCCCTTTACAGCATTTTATCTCATTTTCAGTACTTCGTTGAGAATCGGGGTGGCGGCATTAAAGAGCAGAATTAAAGGAGAGAAATCGAATAAGCAGCAGATATCTGGGAGCCGTTAATTTGCCAAGCTAAAATATCGAATATTCATGAGCGCAACCTGAGGATCGCTTTCCTGATAACAGCCCAAAAGAATTTCAATATTCTTCGTTCCAATTAATGAACAAATGCGGCCGTAGTTGATTCGCGCAATGTGCTACAAGAATTTTAATTTTCGACAGTAATATTATGACATCATTTGATTTGAGTAGCATTCCTTGTATACATTCATGTGCGCGTGAATATAGTTCTTATTAAATAAAAGTCATTTAAGTGGTTCTCAAATGTGTTTTTGTTTGTTCACGATGCTCATGGACATCCCCACGCAACTATTTTGTTCTTTTTATAATTGCGTAGTTTTTGTTCCCCCCCCCGCCCTTCCTGCTCATTTCATTGATTTTTCTCCAATGGAACATCATTTTCGCGCTCCTCTTTCGCATTCGGAGGAATTCAATATCGATGACATTTTTATTGATAATCGACAGTCCCCGTTACAGAACATGCTGAAAGAAGACCACTGTAAAGGGGAAGTGTATTGATGGACGCGATACCTTTCACTTTTCAGAAGTGTGAAAAAAATAAAAATAAGAAGACTGAAAAAAAGTGAGGGAAACAAAAGAGGCTTTGATTTGAAAAACTTTTTCTTTCTTTCCTCACTGAATTTCAAAATCTTGCTGTTGAATTTGCAATGCACCCTTTAAGCAGATTGTGTCATCGCGCTTGCTGAAGAAACCTTTCCTCCTTCCAAGGAGTCCACGAATTTACAAGCTATAGACTGGTTCAAACGTCTAAGCGAAATAGGTTCAGTATGGTTTATTTATTGTACGTATACATAACAGCACATAAGTTATTCGACATTGGGGCTAAGTAAGTAGAAAGGGGTCTGCATTGTTTCTTCCGTGTTTTGATTATTACATTTCATGCCTTGTTGTCTTTGATAAATGAGAAAATTCTGTTTAACCTTCACGTATTCCGTATGTTTGGGAGTATGCAAGGGCGCATAGGGAACCTCCTGATTTTATTTCTGTTCGTCGTATCACATATTTAACCTCTTACGTTTGATTAGTTTGTAACCTCCACACTTTGAGTGTACCTTGGGATGTGTCAGGAGTCCTACGAAAACTGTGAACTGAAACCTTTTTTATAGTGTTTGAGGAGAGGGGGGTGAAACCACGATATTTCGCAAATTTTGACATTTGGCCAGGAATTCCTTACTGAAATCTATTTTTCTTATGACCCTATTACCCCCTGCCTCTGCCCCTTTCGTCTGTTGCTCCCACCCATCACAAATTTATCGAAAATGCTTTCGTGTGTGGGTTGATAAAAATGGGTCTGCACATTCTGTGTTTAAATTAGGGATTCATGAAAGGATATTCAAGCGTATATCCCGCGATCGATAGTTAACTTCGAACAGAACAGCTATTCAGCCTGTAATACTTTTTTTTTCAGTTTGTTCTGAATTTGGAAGAGGTAAACAGGTTTACTAACGTAGCACAATAACATTTGCTATCAAAATAATTTTCCCATCCCCTCTCGGCGTAATCTCCGCGAACGGAAAAGACTTGTTTTCGGGCTCTCTTGAGGTTTCACTTCTTTCCTTGGGTTCATTTCTTTCTTCGGTCTCTTGAGGTCGCGTCTCGTTTCTTTGTGTAACCATTTGCGTATCAGAAAGAGAAAGACAGGAGGAAAATAAGTCCTTTGTTTCGTTAATGCCGTGAGAATTATTTCGTTCCGTGCACTGGTAGAGGAGACCAATTTTCCGTGCATTGTTCGCGCCGTACTAACGATTAGGAATGAGAATCGTATGTGGGTGATTTCTGCTTCGTTATCATCTCTCTTAACACCAAGCTTTATTCTCGAAAATGAATAAGTGGTGGTTTCTGCTGATTCTTTCTTCCTTTGGCGAATGGCAAACCGTTCATTAGGGTTAAAGTCGTATTTTCAAGTTTCTAACTACACTGACTTAACCCGAGTGTAATGAGAATCTTTATTCTACGGAAATAGCGTCACACGGCAAACATTTCGACCGTGAGTGGTTATTACCGGACTGTACTCGCTTCCTTAATCACCTTTGTTCAGTTTTCGACATATCAAGGAATATTCTATATTTCGGTCGGCTATATGATAATCCTGAGATATTTTGGTTGTGAATAACATTTAGCGGAAGATAATAATCTTAAAGGTCATTATGACTTCAGTAAGTGCACGCACAAACTTCTGTTGTTCGCTTTTTTTTTCCTTTTCTCTGGTGAGAGTAGGGGGAAACTCGGTGTACAACTCTTTAACCTCCTAACTAGAAGTTGGCTAGCTGGGAAGCACAGTGTGCTGAAATGATGGAGAGGTCTGATGTGGCTTTTTTTTTCTTTTCCAGTATTTTTATGGTGTAACGTCATTAAAATAAACTTTACTTTCTCATTACTTAAATTCAGATCTGTATAAAATGAAGAAATCGATAATTTTTTCATCTATTTGTTCGTATCAAGCTTATCTTAAGTGCAAAACAAGCTTGCAGAAATAAGGTTGATCTTTCTTCGATCGGTGCACGCAGAGGTTTCTGTTATCAGAAGAATTCTAAAACGAGGGGGGAGGATGAATTATAAGCGAAGGGAGAAGCAGCCGTTTGTAATGACGACGGGTTTCTTCAGCTAAGAATGCTACTCAAAATGACCGAAGATGGAACTGTTTCCAGAAAGCACGATGTCTTCTAAGGACCATTTAGACATGTTAAACAAGAAGTGGACTTTGTTTTCTGTATATTTATCAGCCATTTTTGGACGGAAATGAAATGGGATTTGGTGAAAAGGACAATGCATTTCACATTTTCTTTTAGCCGATGACAAGAAATCAGTGAGGAGCTGTTTGAGAAAGGACCACTGCTGACGAAGGTGCCATTAATAATGCATTCGATTAACCTTATAACCTATTAGCATAATTCCATTAGATTTCGTTAATTAATAATAATTAATTAAATGTAAATCAGTTTTCTATTTAGAAGGGACATTAATTAGTTGGCTTTTGCTTTGATATACGTTAATAATGATATGTTAGTTTGTAATGAGCCTTGCAAATTAAAGGTTTTTTTCAATATGTTAACGTCTCGTTGTTGTGTCTGTCTTGAGTGGTAGAGACGGACTTCTCATCGACTTCTGCTGAACGTTAAAGTGGATAATATACCTGTTGAATTTCATAATAACTTATTAAATATCAAAGACGAGTTATAATTTTCGTATTGTGAGAGTTTTGGGAAAGCATTTTTATTTCATCTAGTTCTCAGTGCTGACATCAATTCGCCGTTTATTATTTTGTGACAAAGGATAATTTCTGACATTTGTATATCATTATTCTCTCAGGAAAACCTCGTTTTGAAAATCGTTTTTGGATTCATTGTATGTACTATTCTCAGATCAGGAAGTTTGTCCAATCTATACTACGCTTCTATACAGGAGATGAGCAGAAAGTGCAGGACAAAGAATAACCTTGTTAAGCAACATTCACTTTGAAGATCGAAACATTATGCTATTTAGGAAGTACTTAAGACGGGGAAGGCTGTTCTAAGTACAGCAGGTTAAGGTTTGGACTGCTTGTAATTAGGCCCGAGCAATTAAAGCTATCAGGCCCCTGAACTGTGTCTGTTAATTGCGTGTATTGTTCTGGCCGTTTTGCGGATGAAAACTCCAAGTTTCCTGATCATCTCCGTGTGAGAGCGGTGAGTTCCCCACTTTTAGGCGGGATTCGAATCCAAGTCTTTCCAACCGTAGATCGAATAAACAGAGAAAAAAAAAGGTGAGTTTAAAGGCGAATTGTGAAAAGATGTTTACTAACCTCTGCTTGTGCTTTAAGAGATTTAAAGGACACTGGCGGAATTAAATTACCGATGCCAATTATGATGAAACACCAGC
Organism: Typopeltis vanoorti; assembly: GCF_054136105.1. NCBI lineage: Eukaryota > Metazoa > Arthropoda > Arachnida > Uropygi > Thelyphonidae > Typopeltis > Typopeltis vanoorti. The sequence continues at coordinate 128,558,285 of NC_143561.1, forward strand.
ATATGAAATATTTGTAGGAAATGCAACTAAATTACTTTGCTAAGTAGAGTGTAGTGAGCTGGCGAGAGGGAGAGAGACAGTCATTAATCAACCGATGTGCTCTCTTTCTGTACTTAATTATTTTAGGGGGTTTGCAAAAACAGTACGAGAACATTATTCGCTGATTTGTTCATAGATTTTTATTAAATTAAATAACTAAAACGATGTTGCTTTACTCGTAAACTCTGGGAATAGAAAACCTGTTTTCTTGAATAAGGAGAGCGCTATTTGTAATAGGCTGAAAAAAAGATTCCTGTTATTTCAAGAACAGAAATCTTGGCTGCTGGGGAAAATTTGGTCTTGTAAGAAGTAAAACTGGACTGGGAAAAAAGGGTTCGCTTTTGAGTTGAATAAATATTATCCAGTTGAAAGCATGAAATTCAACATAGGTGTTCAAGAACTCACTGAATAATGGTTCAGAAGTTAGAAGTTGATATTCTTGAAGTCTGATTTGTATGGTGCAAGGTTTATCAAATGAGAGCCAGAAGTAGAGAGTGGGATTCATGCTTATCGAAAAAAATTGTGTGTACTGGAATATGCATTTATGTAGAGAAGATCGTTTATATTCAGAAAGAGGACAGGAGATGAAAGAACGGCAGTACTTCAGTTGGTTACGAAGTTTGGGGATAAAATCTATAAATATCACACTTAATGTGCGACCAAAGAGAAAGCTGCCAATTTAGATGCATGAGCCAAAAGACGACACATAACATGGGTGCTTGCTTTTATTCTCTATGTGAATTCCCACGACAGATTGCAAATCTATCGTGCATATAATACCTGGATTGGCTAAGGATTACATTGACTGAGTAAGAAACCTCAAAATCATTTTGGATGTGCTTAAACTATTTTGGACTTTGGGATAAACAGACACGAATATGGAGATTTTTGTGCCATCCAATCTTCTTCTTCTTCTGCAGTTTCTCTCACTTAAGTGGGGTCACTGTTGATAATGAGTCTCCTCCACATCCTCCTGTCTTGGGCTGTCACCACATCCAAGTTCTTCATCCTTAAGTCCTCTTCTACCAGCTCCCTCCATCTCTTCTTGGGCCGTCCACGCTTTCTCCTTCCTTGCACATCCATCTACATGACCCTTCTTCCCACATATTTGTCCTCCCTCCTCATCACATGACCAAACCATCTCAACCTTGCCTCCTGTATCTTCGCTCCTAAGTTCGTAACTTTCACTGTTCCCTCACATAGTCATTTCTCAGACGATCCTTTCTGGTCAAATCGGACATCCACCTAAGCATTCTCATCTCTGCTACTTCCATCCTGCTGATGTTATTTTTCCTCAGGGCCACAGTTTCTATAGCACAATTTCTGTGCCATCCAATATTATTATTATTATTATTATTATTATTATTTGACACCTCCAGGGAGTCCAAAGACTCATCGAGGCAGAGTGTGCCAACAGCATCGAACGATTGGTCCCCTTCCAACTACTAACCGCGCTCAAACTTACTTAACTGAGCCATTAGCAGCAGAGGCTCTACCAATCGACCAACCTTTGCCGGCAAAGGTGTCTGATTCTTTCAAGAAAAGACTGATTCTTTCAAGAAAAGAATCAGTCTTTTCTTGAAAGAATCAAACAGTCGGACACTTCTTTAAGGGAAAATGTTGGGCACTTCTTTAAGAGAAAGGAGGTTAGATAACAAATGAGAATTTAAAATATGTGTGTTTCTGTGCATATAAGAATTCTTTTAGTAATGCATTCACTGCAAATGTTTGAATCAATAAGGCTGCAAACAGCAACCAAGGAAATGAATTGAAGTTTACTAATATCATCCTAAGTTTAGTGGTTCTAGACCACATGCAGATGAGAGTGAATCTATGAGTGGTGCTCCAGGGTTGAAGAAATCAACACTAGTAGTGAGAAGAATTTCTGAGGACAAACAATATCCAGCGTATACGAAGAAAGATCATCTAAAGTGGAGATTGAGCGACCCGCATTGAGTTATCAGTATGCTGAACGGTTATCAATATGCTGCTGAAAGGCAAATGAACCATCTGAGTTGGCGAATCATTGGGAAATGTCTCAAAATTTCTGTTTGCTGGATCAGTGATGGAAAAGGAAAGCCAGTTTTAATTTCGAGCAGTGACATCTACAGAAATAATAAAGCTGGAGTGGAGAAATCAACATTTTAAGAAGGAAATCTTCGGAATTGTTGAAAAGAAGACAACCAGTGAATTTGATAAAATGAGGCAGTGCGATTTGGAGGGAAAAAAGTGGTAGAAAAAAAGAAACAGAAGAGAATCAATGTTGGGCACTATTTGACATGGAGTAGATGTTGCGAATCGTGTATACTTTTCGACGAAAACAAAGTGTGTAATTTGGAAAATTGAGATGAGTAGCGATTGAAAAAAGAAAGTTGAGTTTCTCTTAAGAAAAGCAGGAAAGGTGCTTTTAATTTTCTCTGGGAAGTGGAATTGTTTTCACAGACTAGAGATGAGCGTGAAGAAGATTGAGGCTGGAACTGATATCACGTATTTTTGCGCTCCTGAAATTTTGAATCTTTGTCTTCTTCGCATGTAATAATTTCTTATTTCTTTGACTTTTGATGGTTATCGAAATTGGAAGGGAAGCGAAATATTCCTAATGGATTGTTTGCTAAGCGATGTGCCTGAAGAATTTCATCTAAATCCTCTGCAAATCATGGCCTTGGCAATCTCCCACCTCAAACACAAATACATGTATCACTATACGGACACATTTTGCGGAATAGCAATAGATTATGCGCAAGCTTGGGTGCCTCCTAAAGCATTCACAGTAAGTTCGTTATCGTTCATTAATATTTTACACTAGTTTAATGAGCTGTGGAGAGAGAGAGAGAGAGAGAGAGAGAGCTTTTCTGATGTTAAATTAATATGCTACATATGACGAAGAGCAGTCAAATAAAATATGGTAATTATCAGAATAACAGGTTAGCTGTTGTGATATTAAAAGTATTACGAAAATCGGCAGTATTAACTGATTAGTTACATGTTATATTAATGTAGTCTTTGACAAGATTTCAACAAATGTAACTTTTCGAAGCAGCCTCCAAAGCATAAAGGGATGTTTGCGATTTTGAAAATTTTCGGTTGCAATGATCTCATTCCATTAACAATTGCAGTGAATCTTCTTACGTTTATAGAGATAACTTATTTCTAGAGATTTTTAAAATCTTTCCACTGCATGACACTTCTTTATAATCATATAATTGATAACAAATATTGTGTGATTACTGGGGTTGATACAAAACTCCTCCTGTTTGGGAAAAATTAATTATTTTTTCAATCAGCATTTCAACTGAATTAAAACTTGCAATGCATATGACTGTCTGTACACTTGTACACTTACATTCGTAAGTGTACAGACAGTCATATGCATTTCATTCAGTGAAAATGAATGAACTCAAATGTGTGATGTGATGCTGGTGGAGACGGGCTTCCCTCCAACTCTCAAAAATTAAAAAAATAAAATAAAATAAAACACAAAATAAACGGAGGCCAAAATTATTTCTGCTTGCTCCACTGAGGGAAGTTATTTGGAATTATGGCTGAAACCGCGAAGCAATGAAGCCGATATATTATATCTGTTAACTGCGTATATTCTTCTTCTTCTGGTTTGCCGTTGTGGGGGATGAAAAACTCGACTTTTCGGGAGGAAGAATTTTCTGCTTCCGCATAAGACTGGTTGACTCATTCCTTTCAATGAAATAACGTCAGAGCAGATGGTCATTTACATTTTTCAATGGATTTTACCAAAAAACGAAAGAAAGAAGGCAATTAAAAGGTTTACCGTAGGTTATTGTTGGGCTTACAGAACAAGACGGGCGTTGCAAAAATATCTTTTTTGTAATTGCCCGGGCTGTTTGTTTATCAAATGAATCTCACTAGAAAATTTCAAAAGTAATTGCATTCAAAAAAGCATACTAAGGCATAACAAAAATATCGCTACAGTTTTTTCATGTCAGAATTTAGTTTTAGGAAAAGAAGGAATTTATGCAGTTTCTCATTTTGATTGCCAACGCTGCAATGGCCATTTATTTGGCCAAATGTGGTCAAATTTGGCCATTTTAGCACTGAGACTACAAGTGAGCTGAGAAAATGCTGAGCTAGATGACATTCAAAATACGTATTCAGAAGAGTCCTTTGTGCGGTTATGAAAGCATATGCATATACGTACAATTTCTTTAGTTGAATAAGCTGAAAAATGCTCGCATTAAGTGAAAAGGCTGACTAATGGCCAGATTCAACAGAGGGAGGCAGAAAAGAGTAAAACCTGGCGCAAGAGCAACACGCGGATAGCTGATCAGGGTGAAGGTGACCGGAGAGCGATTGAGATGGGCATCTTTATGGAAAAAGCGCCTTAGAAAATATGATGAGAAAGGTGAAGGGGGTAATAGTCGGATGTTTAATTTGTTCATCGAACGGAAAGACGCAGTAATAAAATAGTTAGGATTTGTGAGGCCATATTAGGCCTTCTTTCTTTCGTTTTTTGTTAAAATGGACAAGCTAAAGCAGTCTTGTTTTCCTTAAGATGAAACCAGGGCAATGACAGAAATTAAAAAGCCAAATTAAAAGCGCATCGACAAGTAAGAGCGAGAAAAGCGGCATTCATAGCACTCTCAAGCACTACACCTTAAAACGAATCCGTTCGCATTTCACCTTGATATTTTGTAGCTGTGGTGATGTGTTCATTTTTCTATGTCATCTTAGGCAATCCACGAAGGGATAAAAAATGATGAACTATATCGTCCTCACTTCACTTGTCTCGTTATTCCTCAAGAAGGAGCGACAAAGAATAAAATAAATAAATTTTCTAATATCATTTTTGTTCCCAGGATGGATAACCCTAAACTATAAATTGGTGAACAGTCGCTCTTCATCTTTCTTCACTGCTAGCAGTTGCGTGCATTTCTGCGAGCGTGCTACACCATTGATGAGGAGAATCCAGCAGAACGTCGTCTGGTTTTCATAATCCTAACACTCGTATTTGTATGTTGGTCGAGCGCGTGAGCTTTATGGTTGACTGTGTTGCAGGATTAAAAACACAAGTTTTTCCGGGAAAATAAAATCCTGCTTGCCGGCTTCAAAGATCCACTAGCGTGGTAGCAGATAGTAAAATGATTAGAAAATGTTACTCAAAAATACTTTTTCCAAAAGATTTCCACAAAATTGTGGAAATCTTTTGGAAAAAAGTGTATTTTTGAGGTTTGATGGCTCATAACATCACTTTTTTGGTGTAATGCCATAAAATTATATATCAATAGAAAGATAATTTAATCAAGAATGTAATCCAACAAAGTTTGTTCAATTATCTGTATTCTAGGAAAAGTTATAGCCAAATAACCAGACAAAAGAAGCACAACTTGCTTAGGTTGATATGAAGTAGCTTTCCTTCATTTGAATGTAGCCAATCAGCATGAATGTTTAGAGAGTCAATCAGGTGTCATCTTGTTTTGGCAATGAGCCAATAAGGTCACAGTAGGATGTGACCTTATTGGCTCATTGATGTCATTTATTGAAGCTGAGAGGAGGACATTTGTCAGTGTGCTATGTGATTGCTATCAAGTTGGTTGGTTTTTTTTTTTGTGTTCTTTCATTTAGTGAGCTTGCAAAACGTAATAAAATTAAAGAAATGGCGCAAAGAGTTGACTGGTCACCCAGAAAGCGATGTAAAATAGTACTATTAAGTGAACAAGTTACAGTTATGAAGAAATTAGAAGAAAAATTGGTGGAAACTTAACCGAAGGTGGCATTTCTAAATTTTGAAGAGGTATAAGGAGACCTCACTCACTACAAATCCAGACTGGTAAAGGCAGGAGAAGGTGCACAACAGCAAGTGATAATAGAAGAACTGAGAGACTGTGCCTACGTGACAAGAAAATCATCTGGGTGTATACAAGATGAAATGGCGCAATATAATATGAAGTTCAGTGCAAGGACTGTTAGGCGCAGACTGCAGGAATTTGGTCTAAATGCTAGAATTCCACGAAAAACTCCATTTTTATCTCTCAAACAAAGGTTGAAAAGATTAAAGTGGGCTAAAACCCATGTTAACTGGACAGCGGAACAATGGGACTGTTATTTGGAGTGATGAGACCAAAATCTCTCTGTTTGGTAGTGATGGCATAAAATACGCAAGGAGAAGAATCGGAGAAGATTTGCATCCTGATTGCATTACACTTACCATGAAACACCCACTTAGTGTTATGATCTGGGGTTGTATGACATTAAAAGGTGTGGGCAGAATTTGCCTGATTAATGGGAATATAAATGCCCCAAAATACATAAATGAAATACTTGAGCCCAAACTGAAGCCTTCCGCACGTGATCGTTTCCAAGATAATGAAGCATTTATATTTCAATAGGATTCAGCTCCATGTCATGTTCTAATCTAGCGTCATGAGGCTGCTCAGACCCAAAAATTAATAACAAAACAATTTAAAACGGCCGACAGATTATTACTTTTCAAGAACAAATGTAAATGAATGCTGTATTTAGTGTACAGCTCCTAGGGGAAAGCATTATTTCAGACAAAAATACTGAATGAATGAAGAAATGTCGGCATATGGGTCAGCGTTAATAATTGTTTGAACAGGGGTGTACAGGATGGGATAGTACTACATGAAAAATTTACATCATTACTAACTTCCTATCTTCAATTTTCCTCCAAATCAGTCTCTTACTTGTCAAGATTCCAACATTATCAGATCTTATTTTTGTCTTCAATGCGCTTCTTACTGTGTCAATCCACCTATCTTGGTCTTGATTTTTTTCCTGCCAACCTGGCAGAGAACAATTGTTTTGCTAATCTTTCCTCTCCCATTCTGTTTAAGTGACCATATCACCTGAGATTAGCTCTTCTAACACATTCTTGGATGCTACCAATGTCAAGTTCTTTCCTAATATCCTCGTTTTTAATATGATATTGCCATTGATGCCATCTGATCACGCCTCTAATCCTTCTCAGGATTCTTATATCCGTAAGTTAAAATTGGTTTTGAACACTGTCTTGTATACAGCTAATTTAGTGTTTTGACTAATTTCTCTCTTATTCCATATAAATGTATTCATTCGACTTCCTACCATACCAGCTTTGTTGAATCTGTTGTCTATTTCCATATTTAATTTACCATCTTCACTAAAAAAGCGTGCCCAAGTAGCTGAAATGTTTTACTTCTATAAGTTTTCCATTCACAATGCAGTTGATATTTTCAATGCTTCTGCCTATTTTCATTGTCTTCGCCTTGTTACTGCTGACCTTCATGCCATATCTTACAAGAGTTGTTCAATTTAGTGAGAGAATCTTCCAGACTTGTAGCGGATTTATTTAGAAGTATAACATCATCCACATAAATCAAAGAGTTGACATTAACATTTCCACTTTCTTTCATAATGTGATCCAAATAGATAATAAATAACAGAGGGGATAATGTACACCCTTGTCTGACACCAGATTTAACATTAAACCATCTTCCCGCACTTCCTTCAGTTCTCATTGCTGGCTTACAACTCAAATAAAGAGTAAGTATTGCTTGATATAATGGCCCATTAACACCTTATAACTGTAGCGTATTGAATAGCTTCTCTCTTGGCACCTTGTCATATGCCTTTTCCAGATCTACAAAACTTAAATACAGATCTTTGTTACATTCCCATGATTTCTCAACTATTTGTCGTAAAGTGAAAATCTGATCCTGATAGCCTCCATTTGGCCTGAATCCAGCTTGTTCTTCACCAAGCTTTTCTTGCACAATTCTTCTCAACCGTTTCTCAAGTATACTTGCATATATCTTACCAGGAACACTCGGTAGGGAAATACCTCTGTAATTCTCACATTCAGTTTTATTTCCCTTTTTATATATGGGTACTATGAGAGCTCTACTCCAATCATCGGGAATTCGTCCCTTCTGTCCAGGCCTTCTGAACTATGCAGTGCAGCCACTGTAAGACCTTTATACCCACATACGTGAGCATTTCTGGTCGAATATCGTCTATTCCTGCTGCCTTTTAACATTTCAGGCTTTTGATTGCTTTTTCTACTTCAAGTATGGCTTATTGCTTGTGTAAACTCAAAATAAAGCTAATATTCAAATGAGAATCTTGAGAACTAAATACTTAAGCAGACTAGGAGTTACAGGTTTTGGCAGCCGCATGTGTCAGGCACAGAAATTCGCATAGAGAAGGAAAATGAAATTTTGAAATTTATTTTATCGTTTTTTATGATAACGCTCAACCTTGAGAGACTGTTCGACCTAGAATTCCGCGGATGGGCAAAACGTTGGGGAGAAAGAAGAAACTTGTTGCCGCTGTATTTGAAGATCCGTAGAGTGTACTTTTTAGGAAATGCATAAAAGGGAACGCTGTTCCAAAAGACATCAGGAGAAGGAAATGAATGAAGATAAAATTTACTAATGCCAGTTCAGTGAACAGTCCAGTAATATCAGTGACTATGAAAATATATAAACTTATTTCGCAGAAACGGCCACCTTCTGCAATTTACGTTTTCAATATGGCACGTCATTGTGATATATGTTGGTAAAAGACTAAGAAGAAGGAAGGAATCTGCTGGCAAGCTTCATAAATTGAAGGTTAGGTCTTTGGTGTACACACAATGAGTCAGGTTATTCCCAAGAAAAGTGGAGTGAATTGAGTCATTAATCAATCTAATTTCTACACCGAGTCAAGTATTTTAGGAGCACAACCTCAAATGTACGAGCAGTATTCAATATCTGGATGGATTATCAATTGGTATAGAGTTAGTAGTTGTTCAGAGGTAAAGAAAAATTTTTGGAACCCTGAGGAGATGAGATTCGTAATATGTTTTTGCCAAAAGAGATTGGAGGTTAGAGTAATATCAAGTAGTGACATATCATCTTGTCCAGAAATTTGAAGGTTATCGAAGTAAAACTAGAAGAAAATTTTTTTCCACTCTTTTGCTTTCATTTTTGCCACAAATAAGATAGAATTGAATTTTACCAGCAATGAAGTTAGCAAGTTTATCAAAATGCTATTGAAAAATGATATAATATCAGAATTAACGGTTCCAGGAATCAAATTATGGAAGTTAATACCCAAGAAATTTTGTTGATTTGTGTAGCGCCAGGTGGGTCAAATGAGAAAGAAATGCGATGTGCTGTCATGAGAAAATCTATGAATTGGATTTACATCCAAGTGGAAGGAATGTTGGATCTCTATACGATGTCTGACGTAATTCTGAAAACATAAACCTCACAGATATTGCATGCTGGAAGAAACGAGTCCCAACTGTGAAGTTAAACATGATTTTTGGTTTTTAATTCTTTATGCTTTCCCAAGTGGTTATTTTACGCCAGACGATGAAACCCATCTACGACTATTTGGTTCCTGCTACCACAGAAGTTTAAACTTAAATACATTAGTTTACGCCGACATTATTTCCTCTACGTCTGATGATCTTATGCCTGTTGACGCAGTTGGGGACATATCCCGGGTTACTAGCTGACCAACCAACGTGAATCCCTTAATATTCCTGGTCGGTCAATTGAGGATAAAACCGACTGGATTTCGCTGAAGTCGCTTATTCCACATCGTTGTATCCAGAACATCAGATCTCTCATCGTTTTAGACGTCCGAAGTTTATCCCAAGTTTACACTGCAATCATTCAATCTGTCTTGGCTATCTCGAGAAGAATGAAGACATTCATAGCCAAGATAGTTGCCCTGATTAGTGGATATATTTGGTAGGAATAACTGAGGGAAGTATCAGTGAACTCTAAATATGTATCTGAACCAGTACGCAGTAACTCGCCTGCTTAAACAACTGTTAACTGCACTCTCCTTTATCAAGCACATTCCAGACTATTGCTGTAGACCGCATGAGTCTTGTGTAGCAGTGAATAACACAATTGCAGCAACGTTTATGGAATGTGTTCGGTATAACCCTGCGTCGAAAATAGAGAGAAAGTGCCATGCAGACAGCAATCAAGCGGTCTTTAAGGATGGAAGAAATCTATTCCGAAAATGGTTCTACCGCTACGCTCAAATGAACACATTGGGAATCCAACGAGTCATTCCAAGCGAAATCAAAAGTCATTCGAGTGGATAACATATCCGCTCACTAGCGAGCCTACTCTGGACTAGCTTTATTGCTCATTGAATATAATAATAAGGCTTGTCTTAAAAAAATGGACTGAAGCTGCAGAATTTTTGGTTTTGATATAATAGCGAGTTATTTTGTTATCAGATTCTTTAGATGAAATATACTGTATATAATATATATTAGAATTTTCCTTGTCCTTTTAATTATTGTTGTTATTTTTATTTCGCGGATCCACTGAATTTTTACAATATCGAAGGATTTTAAAAGTGAACGTTGCCTCTTTCCAGATTGTCCGATTTCTGTTTTTTACTTCCATTTTAGTACTTTTTGATTTCGTATGTGCATTTTAAGACAAACTTGTTCTGAAAAAAAAACTTGGATGGTTCAAAGTTGTTGTTTTTTTCTCCTACCCTCCAGACCATGTATTGAATCCACAAGTCTATTTTTTTTTTTTTTTTTTTTTTGCGTGTTTCATTTATACATGTAGTGGAATATGTACGCCCAAAATCACGCAGATCAATTCGTTACTTCTATGAAAATTTTGTTACCCTGAAGTTTGGCAAAAAAAAAAAAAAAATCGACTGATTTTTGAAGTCAAAAAAAAGTTATCTGGGAGACGAAATAGAAATTTTTATAAGAGATACTCTTGATAGGCTACTTTAAAGCAAAGTTGATATCGTTCTGTTATTTTTTTTCCCCTTTACCCTGGACAGCCTTTTGAAAATGAAGAAAATCGCAATCTTTCAGCATATTTAGTATACCTACTTATCAACGCAATTTTTTACTTTTATTCCAGTACTTAGTTATGCAGACAAAGTAATTTTGTGTGTCTACTGTTTGCAAAGAACAGGTGAAGTGCTGATAAAAGTTTGTTCTGTTATTATAACCAGTTTTATTTAGGCAATAAAAATACGTAGTGCTTACTACTTTTCGAAGGATATGATCTTGTAAATTTTAATAGCACCTCACATGCGAATTCTAACGATGTATATAATTCTTGTTCATATCTTACTCTTTTGTTGATTAAATGATTACCATATGTAATTTTAAAAGCATTCAAGGGCCCATATAACTTTCAAAGACGATAGATATTATTGTATCACAATGTAAAAAAATACACATTAAATTTGGATTCCTCCGATTAGACGACGCTTTATGTACATGTACATACTTTTTTTTTCTTTTTAAGAAGCATTTGTTCATTTATTTTTCGCTTTCCCATTTCGTTGTCATATGGCACACTACTCGTGATTCTAAAAAAAAAACCTCTTGTTAGGTGAATGTATTAAATACGCTGAACGATGCAACAAAAATTGCAGTTTCTTCATATTCCAAAGGCTGTCAAAGTTGAAAATAACAAAATAGGGCTAATTTCGCTTTTATCCAGAGTATTTCTTATAAAAATCCGATTTTTTTTAATCAGATTTTTTGAACTTCAAAGCTAAACATTTATATATATTTTTGCAAATTTTGAGGCAGATATAAAAGAAACGTTTCAATTTAGGTGATTTGGGGCATATATTATTTCACTGCATGTGTAAACGAAAAGCACAACAAATCAGACTTGTTCATTCAATGTAACGCCTGCAAGGTAGAGTACAAAATGGGGGAAAAAATATAACTCGGAACACCGAAAGCAGGTAGTGACCATCTTGAAAAAAATCTTTTTTCGGAAAATTCAAATAATAAATCAAAAAGTAGACATCTTGAGCATTAAAATAACAGTGAAAAACAGAAATTGGATAATCTGGAAATAAGCTGTGATTATTTTTTAAATCCTCGGAAATTGCAAAAAGTTTTGTAGCTCCGCCGAATACAAATTGCCCGGATAATTAATATTAAGGCTGCCAGGAAATATCTGAACAAAAGTATTTGTTCTGTTTAAATGCTCTAAGTAACTAAATAACATACTTTCATCAAATTGCAAAATAATGCGGATTTCGTTTAAAATTTTAATTGTTTAATTTCACATGAAATTAACCTATTAAATATTGGATAATCACTACTATTTACAATTAAATTGTTCGAGAATGAACAAAATATGTGTATTGCGAGAGAGAGAAATTAAACTTCCAATATATTTGTAATTATGGACGCAGAGGCATTTAGCCACGGATTTCTCACGAACAAACCTTCAGTGATTAAAATTACATTAATGCAATCAGTTCTGTTATGGTCCTGTTTGAATAGTCTGCACTTCTTTCCGAGAGTCGCAACAAAAAAGTTTCGATGAAACTACATCTCCCTTTTTGATTTTCTTGATACGATTATGATAAGAACTTTTTATTATTATCCTTGTGTAAACGAAAAAGCCTTTCAAAAATCATTGCATTTCTAAAGGGATTTCAGTAATCCCGAACTGAGAGATTTTCTGAAATCCTGTCTTGATCTATTTATTCTCAGCATTTTCCTTGGTTCAGGAAGAATATTTTACTTTGATAAAGTGTATTGTTGCAGTATTTGTGAGCGAGTTGGAAATGTTAACTTCATGCCAACAAAAAATAAAATAAAATAAAAAATAAACATATTTTCTTTCTTTAGAATTCCTCAAATAAGCCATTTTTATCCAAACTGATTGCTGGATTCTCATTTCGTCCACAGCTTATCATTCTTGTCGTACTGAGAAAGTATTTATCGACATTGCTCGACAATCTTTGAGAAATCCAAGAAAGTTGAAAGACTATCGCAGTCATTAATAAAAGTCAAATATTTCTGTCACCGTCTGATACATTTGCTACCCGCCTTCGTTCAAGTAGCTTACCAATAAAATTTTCTTCGATATCTCGAATTTCAAGGGTTCTCTGATGTTTGAAAGATAAAAAAGCCAATAAAAAGTAACTATTGAGAATGTTTGATTTTGGAGTGGACAATTCAGAAAAGAAAAGAGAAAAAAAAGCAAACGCTTCACTGGTACTTTCTAATATCTGCGTATATTACATTGTCTTGTTCATATAATCAAATTAAATTAAACTTTTAGATTAAATATCTCTTTAGTATAAAACAAAACTGCGTGCTAATTAATCAGTGCCAATCTATCTAATAAAATTAGAAATTGATCTCATATTCCCTGAACTATTTGAAGTTTTAATAGGCAGCTTCGCTTATAAAAATAAAGGCTAAAACACTGCTGCCTTAATCTGATTGGTGAAAACGCATCAGAGGAGTTTCTTTACTACATTGAAGGATAAAACTTATTAGACCGAAGACATGATACAAGTGGTGCTATAAGTACAACACAACGAAGATTGCATTATAAATATTACAGTAATAAAAGTATTCCAAATATTATACGAATACTTTAGTAGTGATAATATAGACTCACTGGATAAACATTAAAGTTTTTCATATAATCGTTTTTAAAGTTCATCACATTTGGGCTCAAACCAAGCTCATAAGCTTTGATTCATTACGAGATTTTATAAAAAGTGTAATGAAGTGGTTAAAAATATACAAGTGATGTTACAAACGTGGCTTCTTTGTGTTTCGGAAACTGTCTAGTTCTGGATCTGCACTTAAATAAAGATGTAAAGATTTAAATAAAGATGTAAAGAGCCACATTTCTAAGACAATTAAATAATAAAAGTATCGATGTATATAGAAGGAGCAATTCTCTGCAGCAGCACAATAAGAATTTTCTTTAGGCATGAGATGTCTCGTTTTATGATCATCTTGTTTCTTTCCCTCTCCATTTTTCTCTTCCCCACACAATTTAAACTGCATTAGAAACCAAAAACTGTCCATGTATCACGGACTATATGTGGTGGATAATGTTAATGTCCACAAAATGGTTTGGGATGATGTTAAAATACTCTGCTTCACTGAGTTCTTTTAACATCATCCCAAACCATATCATTTCATTGATATCTCGATTCTCAAGGGTTCTCTGATGTTTGAAAGATAAAAAGATAAAGAACAGTAAACAAAAGAAACAGAGTGAAGAAAATACACTGTGTGTGTGTGTGTGTGAGATCAGTGACCCCCTGGTTACTAGAAAATATAAATGAAAGATATACGTTGACTATAAAATCGAATTGTATCCAGGGTAATTTTTACACGACGGTAGCGCACATAATATATAGCACAGTATAATAATTACTAGTGCACTTTTATTCTATATGCTTAAAATCCAAATGAAGATTATTAATGATGAGGTAACTTCAGTGGAACAGTAACCGTGGAAGATAATAGAAAGACCCGTTTCCTATTCTTAGAATATGTTCAACGACAGTATTTTAAGGATAAGAGGATTTGAGATTTGGGTTTTTATATGCTTACTTTTTTTTTTTAAATATAATTTAGAGGCTGAGGAAACTCTTGATATGATGCCTTCATGATAGGAGTGGCTGAAGGTCAATGGCACTCCAAACAGAGTGATCTGATCCACTCTGGTGATTAGTGTATTACTGAGGGTAGCATTAGGTAACTGAGATTCTCTTTGCGAGAGAAAAGGCATGATTCCTTTTTGGTGGCATTGAAGATAATCGAGTTATCCTCGTTCCATTGAAGAATAGTATGGAAATCAGTATCCAAGACATTGGTTGCCGCTTGGGATGCCTGAAATCTGGAAAGGCAGCTGGAGTACATGATATTCGACGAGATATTGTTAACTATAGCCACTGTAAAACTTTTATACTGCCATAGTTAACAATAACAGTATAAAACTGAATGTGAGATTTACAGAGGAATTTCTCTACTGAATGTTCCGGGTCAGATTTACGTAAGCATTCTCGAGAAGAAGCTAAGGAAAAATTGTTGGGGAAATTTGGAGAAATACAAGTTGGGTTTAGGCGAAACATGGGTTGTCAGGATCAGATTGTCACTTAAAGCGAAAATCTGATCTTAACAATCCCTGTTCAAAAGGACGTTACTGATGACCAAGCAATTTGTGGCAGAATCATGCATTTAGTTAGCGTTTCAATTGATCACCTTATTCTAAAATCTTGGTTACGATAGCTGACCATTTAGTCTTTGAAGTTAAATTATTTATTGTTAAATCGAAATCCGAAATTTTATTAAATAAACTAAAACTTTTCCATAGTCATTTACAAAATTCTAGGGAATACCAAAAATATTCCCTACAGGTTGTTTTCGAAAAAGAGATTCTCTCATGTGGGCGCTTCGTTTTGATTTCACTCTTATTGCCTTCGTAGCGCAATTGGAAGAACAAAAGAACATTGCGCACTTCGATTGGAAAAGACCTGAGTTCGATTCTCGTCGTGACGAGAGGAATTTTTATATGGGCTTTTTCAATTGAAAGTGAGTTTGCCGATGTCATACAGAGGTAGCAGGGTTTTTCTTCCCGTATACTCGGGTTTTTCATCCCGTGAACAGGTAAATCGGCCATGATAACACACGTAATTTACAGACCAAAAAAAAAAAAACTGTTGTTGGTGGTATTGATGATGGGCGGTAGATGGCTGTCTTGTAGTGTTGTATGTAGGTGGAGAATTAAAAGTAGGGGAAACTGAGATATATGTGTAGCAGAATAGAGTGGAGTTGAGTGCTCTCCCGCGATTAGTCTTTGGACTCCTTGAAGGTGTCACACAGTACTAGAAAAGAATTAGAGGTTAGGGAGGAAGCGGGAAATATTATAAATTATTCTTGCAAGGAGGTTTCTTTCTCTTCTTTTTTTTTTTTTTTTACAGTATTTTGAGAGCTTCATTATACGTGCTCATTTATTAATATTTCCGTACTGAGTAGGAGTTAAATGTATATGTTTCTAATTAACGATACGAGACGTTTCATAACTTGTTACCTGAAGTTTGGAGAAATAATATGTATTATTGTTTGAGTTCACCTGCAACTTTCTACTTGAAAAATCAAACGTTCGAAGCTAAAAAATAAACATCAAAATGACATAAATGAAAAAAAAATGTGATTTATGGTTTTTTAGCATTTCAAGTACTAAAGAAACTGAAATGCATAAAAATATGGGAAGGTGATTCGGACATTATCTGCATTTCCTAATCATGACCAAGGATTGGTTCTTGTGAATCCCAGAAAAATGTGTGGGCAGACCTTTTCCCGTTGAAAGAAGGTTGTGATCTTAGCTCTGTACTTGACAAGGCAATTTGTATCTCTTCATTCCACACTTTGTCATTTGCTTTCCGTCTGGTAGCTGGGCATTGCCTCAGGAAGATTTATCGCCTTCCTCGTGGTATCTGTTCGAAAGGGAGGTTACCGATTGTTGTTGAAAGTTTTTCACTTGGTTATATTATAAATTAAAGATACCAAGAAATTATATACTTGGTTTAATCCATTAAAGATCGAAACCGGTCTGGGCAGTGACCCTTCCCTTAATGCATAGTATTATACATGTCCGCAAGGAGATGTGCTTTGCATTATGGAATACTGAGGCAAGTGATGAGAAGTTATACCACCTTTGCCACGAGTTGCCCCCAGTCCTGAGAGATACTTCAGGCGCAAACTCTGTTTGCTTACGTTTGGATAATGGATTAAACCAAGGAGGTTACCGCTCTCCAAGCAGTTTGTGGCAGAACCTTCCATTTGGTTGGAAGGTTCGTATTATCGAGAATAAGCGAAGAGAGACTTTTCGATGTTCCCATCGGCCAGTGATTCTGGGCAATGATCGTTTTTCCGCAATGATACTGAATCCACACATATACGCTTCGTTGCTTCATAATACTGACGTCATCTTGGTTTTTAATAACTAGGTTTAAAATTTTAAGTATATCTCGATAATCTCCTTGTTAAGTTAAAAAACTTGGAAAAACAACCTTACAGAATTCCTATATACTCGTATTAATCGTGTTTTTCTCCTCGTCTTCATAGTGGAGATGCAGTTAGCCTACTCACAATGTTCATGCGAATAATTCAACCAGACAAGTTGCATCATCTCCTGAAAAACATTCACAAACCACCAGCAACTAAACCAAAATTGAAACCAGTATGAGCAAAAAGTGATCAAATACTCTGCTTGAGTGACTAAGATCAGACTGTTAATCTTTTTGGGTGTTTCCTTTTGCTGCTTGGACTTCTTTCTTCATTAAATTTGTGGGAACGAATGAAAGAAGACAACAGGGTACTCAAATAGAAATATTGTAAACATTTGCCTCTTTTATCCATTAGAAAACGAGTAGAATGTTATGCTCCCTGTACTCATTTATAATTCGGATGATTTTCCCAAAGATGCCTTCTACATGAAGGCATCTTTGGAAGAAGGCTTCTTCTTCCTTAGCAGAGTCGGAATGAAGACCTGGGTTCGAATCTTATATAGGATGCAAGAAACACTTACATGGATTTCTTTTTTAACCGCAAAAGAGTTCTTAAGAAAACTCTACAAAAGAGGTGCAGGGTTTTCTTCAGAACTCACAGATTTTCTCATCCCGAAAAACATGCAAGCTGGTCAAAGAACATACGCAATTTATAAACATAATCCATTTGTCCAATAGTCCACAGAGCTTTGGCACATTACCTTCCATTTAACCAGAGGTTCAGGACGAGATAACAGCACGTTACATAGCAGAACATTTTCAAGAGCTTGGTAAAAAAATCCTTTTATTTAGGCTATATGGAGACCACAGGATTTTACTGAAATATGGTTTGCATGCCGTTTACTGTTGAATTATAAATTTCTTTGGGAACGCAAATACAAGCATTCCCCCCCCCCCAACACACACTTTCTTCTTGTATCGCCTACTCTACACTTCTTTTTCCAAAAATTTACCTTGAGATACACTCTTATTCACTTGCTTATTTTACTTCTATGTTGTTCACTGGCCACCGAACACAAAAGAGACTACAGGACTGAACGACTGGAGGATTTACTCATTGGCTTTAGAAGTGAAGGAAAGCAATTGCGAAAGATGTATTCGCTGTTGTTGTTTTTTTTTAATTATATAAGATTTTATGTAATTTATTTTGATTTTTCACGAATGCCAATTATTATAAAATGTAATTTGAAAAAAAAATGCCAGTTCACACACACAATGATAAATTTCTCCAAAAATATTCACAGCATTTTCGCTTTTATTTCTTGAGAAAGAGACAATGGCATCTCTCTCTTCAACCCCACCCCCGCCTCCTTCGATTTGACACTTAGCAACTCACATAGTCACATGTCGCAAAGTTACAAAGAGCTTGTTTGTTGCCCCATTCTCAGTTGCATTGCTTGATGAACATTAACAACAATGCAGATGAGCAGTAGTCAGCGACTACAATCATTTTGTTTTAACTTGGCTCATTGGACTACAGAAATGTCAATAAAAGCCTCTCTCTGAGCCGTTTTCCGATGTTCTGTTATAAAACACCACTGTCAAGCCTATTTATCATACTGTTCTGTTTTGTTGTGGGAGGTAAGAAGTATACGCATAACGAAAAGCATCCCACATTATCAGGCGGTCACTAGATTTACTTTCCCCTGCTTCATTAGCACAAATGTACGTCTTTATTCAAATCGTGCCTAATTCCTCCGCAATTTTCTGTTCGCTCATTGTTAGAGTCCCCTTCTCCTTGCAGTGCCTCCATTCATTAAGTTTCTAAAATCGACAACTGTGTATGGCGGCATGACAGACGAAATGCAGGATTGATACAGATCGCTGGCGTAAAAAGAAAAATCGCGACAGGACCATTGTCCAGCTAAAAACTTAAGGTTGTGCAAGAGCACGTCTTCCACAACCTTCCACAACCATCATCTAAATGAATATGTAATTTATTTAGATGATGTGAAAGAGTGGTGTGGAAAGAGTTCGCAGGATTTGAGTCATCTGGCGGTGGAACATAGAGAAGTGGCAAAGGATGGTGAAATGAACATATCGGAAGCTAACGAGCATTGAACCCATGGGCAGTGCTGCTGAATGATGTAATTCATTAAAGAAGTTTTTATTCATCTTGGAAAATATCAGTACATTTTACTTTTACACACATGTCCACGTTATGTACAAATAATATTCAGTTGAATGCAACACAAAGCACACCAAATAATTACTCGAACTTCCTTTCTTCCAGAACTCAAATTTAAGAATTTGAGTTCCGAAAAGAAGTCTACTTAGGTTTTAGATTTTGGAATATTGAATATTACAGAAAAATGTACGCTAAAATAAACATAATAGCGTTACACATTTTCTGTTATTTCTTTAGGCATATACAAATTTGTTTCGTGGATTATGAAAGCAGTAAACTTATAAATATAGTAATAGAAGCGAATTTATTAAGATAAAAATGTGTATAAGTAGTAGGGGTCACTTTGAACAAGATTAAGATAAGATAAGGATTCGTGCCGTGATTGGTCGGAGACTTTAAACCAAATAGAGGTAGGGTAAATGGGAGGAAGTGACGGCAGTGTCATAGTTGTGTGTTGTTGAGGGACGTAATTTGTTTAGTGTAAATAAGTGACGTCATTGAGTTGAAGTGGAAAGGGGATGTTATTATCCTTAGAATGTGTGACTTCCTCTGTGTGCATAAGTTGTGAGTGTTTTTGTTTGTTTTCATTGGTGGCTTATGGCTAATGGTTTTACTATGGAATTATGGGTGATTTTTAGCGTATGAAATGTTTGGAATTTTCGTGGGGAACCATCCGTCATTGATGTCATATTGTGTCTTTAGTTCGAGTGTGGAATTCTGGATAATGGTTCGCGATGGCATGGTGGGTGATAGAGATAAGATAAGGATAAGTGACGTCATTAAGCTGATGATGATTAGAGTATGGAATACTTGGAATTTCCCTTGGGGCCCATCCGTCACGTTGTGTCTTTGGTTCAGTTCGAGTATGGAATTCTGACAAGATTGAGATGTTGATAAGATAAGAATTAAATAAGTGACGTCACGTTGTGTCTTTGGTTCGAGTGGGAATTGTGGGTAATATTTCGCGTATGGTATTCTCGGGTGATGGTTAAGATAAGGTTAAGTCATATCATTGAGCTGATGGTGGTTAGAGTAAGGAATCCCTCGAATTTTCGTGGAGACCCATCGATCTCTGACATCACATTGTGTCTTCGGTTCGAGTGTGGCATTCTGGGCGATGGTTAGGGATAAGATTTGGATAAGTGACGTTATTGATTTTTGTTTGTTTGTAGAGGTGGATTCTGGGTAATTGTTCGCATATGGAATTCTGACAAGATTGTTTGCGTGTGGCATAATGATTAGAGATTGGAATTCTGTGAGGATATTTGGTCATGTGTTGGCGTCTTTGGCTCGATTGTAGAACTGTGGGAAAATATTTGTCAATAGATTGCAGTAGACATTTTCTAAAATAATTAACTATGTCAATAGATAGCAGTAGACTTATTCTAAAATAATTAACTACTGGATGTCAGTGGTGTCCTCCAGCCCCACCGACCCACACACACACACACACTTTTTTTCCTTTCAAGTTTTTCTTGTCAATAGATAGCTGTACACATTTTCTAAAATAATTACCTACTGGATATCAGTGGTGTCCCCCACCCCAAACACACACACACACACACACACACACCTTTTTTTTTCTTTCATGTTCACATTTTCTAAAATAATCACTGGAATCTCAGTTTTACTGCTTCTATGTCATGGTTAAGATCTTAAAAACTTCATTACTTTTCTAATTAAATGTTAAATTTATTACAAATACTAAGCAAAATAAATATTCTTAAATATGGAGTACATGTCAACAACACCTAAATTTGTTCATTTAAGTTTACAAATAGACATTTATTTGACTAAAATATTATTTACTAGTATATTCACAATGAAAAATTGAAATATGTAATTACTTTGAAAATACTTCACAAGATTTGTCTCTCTTGCTATTTTCCTGAAGAAAGAAAAATTTCAAAGGGTTTTGGGTTCCATAATTTTTTTTTACTTTATGGGATACACAGAACAGTACAACACACACACACACACACACACACACACACACACACACACACACACACACACACACACACACACACACACACACACACACACACACACACACAAACAAACAAAAGACGATCTGCAGCCTGAAAGAACGAATTGTAGTAAATAAACTGAAAATACATTCGATTCTTGTTCCTTATAGGTTTCTGTCCATTTCCTTAATATTGTAACATTTGCACTGTGGCTCATGGCGACGTTCTCTACTTGGTGACATCATCTGGGCAGAGTTTAATCATTTATGTGTCTGTGGGAATTAAGATCTTAAAAAGGTCATTACTTTTAATTTTTTTTTAATTTTTATTAAAAATTCTAACCAGAATAACTTAGCAAAAAAAATGTGTGTGAATTCACCGAATTCAAAAACAGAGGTTTATTTTTTTAAAATCTGTATTTGAATGGCTTTCCATTTTCTTTATCCTTATTATGTTACATATTTTTTCCACCACAAATAAATAATTATTTATTATTATTTCAATTGAATATTAGGTCTGGTACTATCATTTACAACTTTATTCCTCTGTTACAACTTCCAAAGCTTATACTTTAGAACTGGCATGTCTTTCTTTAGCATTAGGAAGTTTTTACTAAAGGAAATGAGACAAACAAGGGATTGGACTCTGCATTTTCATATTAGAAACTTCTTTTGCCAGCACAAATAAATAGTTATTTATTATTATTTTAACTGAATAATAGCTCTGCAGTATACTTTGTTAATTTCTATGTTACAAAGTTCCAAACATTTAAAAATTTAGACTATACTGTTATCTTTATGTGAGTGTAAAAGTCAATGGTATTTAATCATGACTCATATCCTTCCTTTTGATGTTTATGCACGGTCCTTCTGTGATGCTAATGACACCAACATTCTAATTGGGATTATCAGTTCTGGTTTTCGAGTATATGGACAAAATGTTTACAGTAGGGTATGTACCATGGACAACCAGTGTCGTTTTTCATGAACAGGTTTGCCTATTAATTTTGATTTTTACACTTACTCCTATGTGGTTCTTAGTGACTGACTTGTATTAAGGGATAAAAGCAGAAATCTATGTTTCCAATAATCTTTTTACATATATAACTCAAACAATGTCAATAGGTAGCATTAGACATTTTTCTAAAATAATTAATTACAGGATATCAGTTTTCCCCACTTTTTTCCTGTTCCCAGCATTAATTTCACAGTAGTGATTTTTTTACATTTATGTTCTCTTGTATTATGATGTTTTATGATCTGTGTTAATGATTCTGCTTAAAGATTTCTTTTACACCGATTTTTACACATATGGTCTTCATATAGATGTCATTTTCTAGCTCTTAAAAGTTCATTAAGTTTTCCTAAAGAAATATGAACTTTTTGCAACAATTAAACAGAATTGCAATAAGGTATAAAGTTATGGATTTATATATCATTTTCTAAACAGAATAACTGAGTAAAATTTCACTGTGGAAAACACACCAACAACACAAAACTTTGTTCATTTAAGTTTATAAACACATATTTTATTTTGCTGAAATATTATTTACAAGTATATTCACAGAGAAAAATTCGAACATGTAATTATCTAGAAATATTTCGCAAGATGTAGTTTACACTCTTAACATTTTGCAATGAGTTCAATACAGAAAATGTTCATTACTCACTGTTTCTTGGTTACATTACATCAAAATAGCTGGTCACACAAAAGAGTCTTAAGATCGGACACCATAGGAAGCATAACTCCATACATCTGATAAGCTGTTAGCCTGTATATGACACTGTGCCTCCCTAAACTTTCCATGTATTCTTTTGTCACCAGATATACAAAAGCAGTCTTCGTATAGTGTTCGTAAATGTCCCAAAATAAAGAATCTTTATCGAATCGAATGAAGTCTTGAAAATCTGATTTTACCATTGATGAATTTAGATGGTTAGCGATGATTTTTCCCATGATACAAATACATGGTAATTCAGTTTCCAAAAATAGTAAATGATTATCAATGTCATCCATTGTAGTGAAAATCTTTCGACTTCTTTAAAACTAATACAGAAAACTTTCCTTCCACCATTTCCTGTATCATCGACCATTAGTTCACCATCTTGGCATTTGAGAATATAACGGTCTCCAATGTCCAATTCGTAGTCTATTCTTCTTTGGAAGTAGGCTAGGATATCAGACCACTTCTGCCATAATTTTTCACAAGTGCTCCTGGATAATCACATCATAATGTACGTATCTGCTGAAATAATAATTGGTTTCCATCCTTTTAGAGCTCTGGGGAGTGATTTGTTTCATGCTATTTTCCTGAAGAAAGAAAATTTCAATGACTTTTGTGGCTCACCCATTATTTTACTTTACGAGACAGAAAACAGCACAACACAATACGATAGCTGTACTGTATGAACGAATGCAGAAACTGGAAAGACACTTGACTCGATTGTTTTTCCTTATAGTACTGTTTAACCTGACTGTTTCTTCAAAAATGTAACATTTGTGCAGATGACGCATCGCTATGTTTTTGCATGCTGTTGGATATGATGTTGATGTGATTTTATCTTACTTTGTGACATCATAGGGAAAAGCTTATCTCTGGGCCTCGAATGGTTTTCTATATTATTTATCCTTATTATGTTAAGTATTTTTTCCAACACAATTAAAGTAATTATTGTTTCAACTGAACATTAGGTCTGATACTATACTTTTCATGTTAAATCTTCTGCATTAAAAATTCTGGCTATTAATTTTATATCCAATTCCTTGTGCTTCCAAGCTACTTTTGGAGCTGAATTTTTTTTCCAAAAAGTTGACACAGCTTCTTGAAATATTTGAAGGTTGTCATGAACAAATAAGACTAATAATTCACTGAGTGGATTTCCAAAAAAGTGTCTGAATCGTTTTCACAAGATTTGTCTGCAAACTCACAAATTTCTTTTGGTTTTTCTATTCTAATCTGTTGCATGTATCTAATATAATAACAAAATTGTCAGTATTTAATTCATTTTTATACTTTATCCATTAAAAAACCCACAATTGTGTTATTTGCTAGCTCTGTCTTTTTTGTTCTGCTTGTAGAATAGTAGGGTCGTAAAGTTTGGAAATAGGTTTCAACAGTCAACCACATGATTTTAAACTTTTATCATGTACAACTATGTGAAAAGAAAAGAAAATGTACTACCTTCTCTTTATTTTTGAAAACACCATCGCAAGTTACTAATATTACTTGCTCAGACAGCATTTTTGATGTAAGAGCGAGTGACTTGTTCTGTCATTCATATGTCCAAAATTGTTGGGATAAAAAATATATAGCATTAGGTGGTGGAGGGTGATAGCATTCATCCATACAAAGACCCTCTCATCCCCCTCTTCTCCAGAAGATGTCTGCTCAGTCCCTTGACTGAGTGGACATCTTCTGGAGATCAACAGTTAAGGGACTTCAGGACATCTTCAGTCAAGGGACTGAGTGCATATGGACAGGTCACTCATCTTATGCGGATATCTGTTACTGATGTCACTCAAACTGATAACCACAGAGGTTATCAGTTTGAGATAAGTTTGAGAATACTTTATTCAATTCGATAAACATTCTTTATTTTGGGACATTTATAGACACTATATGTATACTGCTTGTGTATATCTGGTGACAAAAGAATACATGGAAAGTTTAGGGAGGCACAGTGTTATATCCAGGCTAACACCTTACCAGATGTATGGAGCTTTGCTTCCTATAGTGTTCAATCTTAAGATTCCTTTGCATGACCAGCTATTTTGATGCCATGTAACCAAGAAACAGTGAGTAATGAACATCTTCTTTATTGAACTCACTGGAAAATGTTAAGAGTGTAACCTCTTAATTAAATTACATATTTGAATTTTTCATTGTGAATATACTAGTAAATAATACTTCAGTCAAATAAATGTCTATTTGTAAACTTAAATGAACAAATTTAGGTGTTGTTGACATGTGCTTCATATTTAAGAATATTTATTTTGCTTAGAATTTGTAATAAAGTTAATTAATTAGAAAAGTAATGAAGTTTTTAAGATCTTAAACATGACATAGAAGCAGTAAAACTGAGATTCCCATGATTAATTATTTTAGAAAATGTGAACATTGAAGAAAAAAAATGTGTGTGTTTGAGTGGAATACCACTGATATCCAGTAATTATTTTAGAAAATGTGAAAATTAAAAAAAATGTGTGTGTGTGTGTGTTTGGGGGGTGGGTGGAACACCACTGATATCCAGTAGTTAATTATTTTAGAAAATGTCTACTGCTATCCATTGACAAATATTTTCCATTCCACAATCGAGCCAAAGACCCCAACACATGACCAAATATCCTCCCAGAATTCCAAGATCTAATCATTAGCCATTATGCCACATGCGAACAATCTTATGAGAATTCCATACTCTAACCATCACCCCGAATTTCATATGTGAGCAATTACCCAGAATCCACCTCTGCAAACAAATAAAAATCAATAACGTCACTTATCCGAATCTTATCTCGAACTATCATGCGAAATTCCACATTCAAACCAAAGACACAACATGACGTCAGAGACGCATGGGTCTCCAGGGAAATTCCAAGGATTCCATACTCTAACCATCATCAGCTCAATGACATCACTTATCCTTATCTTGTCTAACCATCACCCCAGAATACCATATGCCAAAAATTACCCACAATTCCACACTCGAACCAAAGACCAAAGACACAACGTAACATCAGAGAGATGGGTCTCCAGGGAAATTCCAAGGATTCCATACTCTAACCATCATCAGCTCAATGACATCATTTATCCTTATTTTATCTAAGCATCACCTCAGAATACCATATGCAAAAAATTACCCAAAATTCCACACTCGAACCAACGAGACAATGTGACGTCACTTATCTAATTCTTATCTTATCAGCATCTCAATCTTGTCAGAAGTCTATACTCTAACCATTAACCAGGAATCCATATTCTAACCACCACCCAGAATTCTATACTCGAACCTTTACCCACAATTCCACACTTGAACCAAAGACACAACGTGACGTCAGTGACGGATGAGTTCCCAGGGAAATTCCAAGGATTCCATACTCTAACCATCATCAGCTCAATGACGTCACTTATCCTTATCTATAACCATCACCCACCATGTCATACTCAAACCATTATGCAGAATTCCACACTCGAACCAAAGACACAAAGTGACGTCAATGACGGATGGTCCCTCACAGAAATTCCCAACATTCCATACTCTAAACATCTCCCAGAATTTCATACTAAAACTATTACCCATAAACCACCACGGAAAGCAAACAAAAATACACAACTCATGCACACACAGGAAGTCACACATATGACAATAACATCTCCTTTCCACTTCACCTCAATGACGTCACTTATTTACACCTAATAACCTACACCCATGACACTGATCACTCCCCCCCCATTTACCGTACCCCTATTTGGTTTAAAGTGTCCGATCGATCCCCGCACGAATCCTTATCTTAAGTTGATCTTGATCTTGTTCAAACTAATCCCACTACTTGTATATTTTCCAGGGGCGAATTGTCCATGCTTGCTATGCTTGCTGCGCAAGCTCATTAATTGAGAGAGAAGTAATATTTATTTGTTAATAAATGCATGCATTTATAAGCATTCCATTTGCTTTTATTTTTGTAGACAGAGGACGCCTTAAGCTTGCGTGACAATAATGAGCTTTGCGTTGTGTATATCGAACGCCGATGCTTGCTCGTCTGGTCAAAGCTACCTTGGCTTGCTCGGTTGTAGGAGCTTCCAGGTCCTCTCAGCAGCAGTGTGATTTCATGCCGCGCATAGCCATTTTATGTCGTCTCACTCTGTTGCTTAAACACAGGCCATATGCAGTCAACGTAGCTCTAGCCAGTGAGCTTCAACCAGCCTTTACAAGTGTGCGTGTTGTTTGGGAAAATTAAGTTACAACCACTTTTTATGACGATGTTATTGACCAGTTCATAAAGAAGAACCGGAGGGTAGAATTTGTATTCAAGTAGCTAAATTGAAAAAGATAGAATATCATTTGTAAAATAAATGTATTTGTATGATTAAATGTACATAAATTTCTAAATATATAATTTTTAATGGTCAGTAATTCATTATTCCGCTAATCAGACTTCAATCACATTTACCCTTGATATTTTCACACAATCACCAAGTCTTTGAGATTCTCAGTCTCCTGGAATTCTTATTCTTCTCGGGCTTTGCCCTACATCCACTGAGAGGATTCGTATATGAAGGGCATAGGCCGAGTACTTTCCTATAAATTCGCACCTCATATTATATTGAATTAAATATACTAAATGCTAATGGATTACATAGTTTTTTCTTTCAAAATGCCCCCCCCCCCACACACACACGAGAGCAAACCAAAAATATAGTGCATTTTATGTTTTATCTTGGGGAAGAAGTCCGATGGAGATAATATTGTGATTTAATGTTGATTGGACGGTGCTTTTTTGTCTGAGAATTGTCGAAGACTTGGAGCATTATTGTTATTGCAGAAAGTAACGTTTGGATAATCAGGGCCTTTCCAATGAACAGCACTTTGAAGGCGCCATGCGTTGATTTTGTATACGCTATGTGACTCATGGTGTGGCCTTGGGGAAAAAGTTCTGATCCCGCAGATCTTCCCAGTCAAAGAAAGCGTTCAGCGTTACTTTAACATTATAAGTACTTCGATGAAATGAAATTTGATCGAAGTACTCAGATTGCTTGTTGTGCCATTTCAAACATTCTACGCCGTCTTGCGAAGATTGCTGAACTTGATGCACTCACGTTTCTTCATCAGCAGATCCATTTAACAATGTGATGAAATGAAAACTTATTGTTTGCACTTCAGATCATCATATTGCCGTTTTTTTTTTTTTTCCTTCGATAGGTGGTGAAATGTTGCGTATATCCCACAGAACTGCCATTTTTATCCTGTTAATAGGCTTTCTATGAAAGTTCAGTGGCTAATAACTTCTAAAGAGTTCTTGTTCAGCAATTGAATGGGACTTATTCCAAATAATATTTGTTAAAGCATTTATAAAACAGAATGTTCCAGTGCGTATTTTGCATTTATACATACATTTGGATAAGTTAAATTAATGCCTTGCTTAAAAAAACATAATTTTAATAATAAAACCAACATTTTCAGTTTAAAAATGAACCATTCATCAATTCAGATCCTGAATATAAAATACTTGTATAATTCGGAGATTTCTCTCCAAATAAAAATTTGGAGAGAAATCTTCAAATACAAATGTTTTGTTCAGTTTGTCGATTCTTAGCAACCGATGGTTTAAATAGAATGTTCATAATTGAAACAACGTATTTGAATTCCCTTCTTATCAAAATATTGTTCCAATATAGTGGTGTGTGTCGTTGCTTATGTTCTTCAAATTTATTCTTTGTTTCATAAGTTTCTGACTGAAATTTTAATTAAAGTAAACCCTCTTTCCTAGAAATGGTAATTATGATTTCACACAGACGGCTGTTCTCAGGCTCCTTTTCTTTGCGGCGCCATCAAAGTATTTCCTTCATTGTGTCACTGAAGCAGAAAAATAAAGCGAACATCGCTAAGATATTACTTCAAGCCGATGTGCATGATATCTCATCACAGACTTCGTAATGGTGAGATATGCGATCTTCAATCGTGTAAGTTTATTGACTTGGTGTCAAGATGTTTGAAAGACGCGCGCCACCCATGAAAATTTCGCAGGTAGCGAATTGATGAACTAGTTAAGGATGGTCACCGAGATAAGAGAAACTAGTGGGTTACACTGTGCTCTGATTTTCTTTATACATGTGCTTAGCGAAGCTCGTTATCAAAATAAGGAGGTTAAACTGCATGCATAAATTAATTATTAACAAAATCGTATCGGTTTGTGCCTGTAAAAGAATGCCTTTGGAAAAACCGTTTTCATTAATCTTTTCTACTAGGAAAAGCATGGAAACTCATGCTTTTAAATAATATTCACATCTTCAGTTTTTATGATGCAGAGTCGAATTGGCTAAGAGATAACAAAATGATTGTAAGAAAAAAAGAGAATGTGGATATAAAGAACGAATGAAAACTTCAATTCAGATCACAGACTAGAATATTGTATTTTTATTTAATAAAAATAGCTTTCTAAATAATATCTGTTTTAACTTTCAGAAAACACAAGAATATGCGTAATTTTAATGGTCATTCTAGTTACATCACTTAGTTTTAAGAAGGATAAAAATGAACTTCATATCGATGTTTATTTTTACAGGTATATTGTAGATTCAACTATAAGTATTATTCAAGAAAATGAAAGAGTTCGAATACAAGAACCAAATCAGTAAAGAAAACATCGAATTTTTCTGTAAAAATTATATCCCCCCGCCCCCTCAAAGAATGTTATTTTCACTGTTCTTCATATTCTTATTATTTCTCCTTCTCCTTCTTGGAGTGGTTCTCACTCAAAGGAAATGTACTACAAACATCGATAAATACCAGTAGTCGCTTTATGAAACTCCTGTTGACTTATTGGGACGTATCATTAAAAATTGGCTGAGGATGGGTGGTATTGGGTGAACATATTTTTTTCGTGGCGAGTAGGATTTTGCATAATTTTTCGAGCCTTGTATATATATCATCCACAAACGAAAAAAAACTGCGCAAGACATTTCATATCAGTAGCGAGTGTGGGCAGGAGAGTTGGAAAAAAGAAAAAAAGAGATGTTTTGTTGAATAGTCGAAGGTTTTAGTCTTTGGGAAAGAGAGTGATGAAAGCTGTTCAAAAACATGGAATGGAAGAGGAGGAGGAAAAGCTGGTTCAATAACTTTGTAGGTGGATGGTGAATGGACTTTGCCAGTAGCAAAGCTTGTTCTTACAATGTTTAAGTTAAGGGATATTACATCCCATATCGTTTCTTAGCCGAATAAGAAACTCAAAGAGTTTCATGCCGAATATAGTAGAAACTATATAAAGTTCGGCGATTCCAAGCGTAAGCAAATACCAGGATACTGCAGCAACTGACCCTACAGGTAATGCAAGCTGAGGCAACTCATGTCTATGGTGGAGCAAGCTCCGATCACTATTCTTGATATTTACCCATAATGTGAACTGAGCTCCTAGGAGCTGTATTACTGTTCTACATTATGAGAAAAGGTCACTACCCAGACCGGTTTCAACCTTTATTGAGGTCTCATCAGTGAGTAGGTAGACCTAGGTAATATCAAGTTTGTAGCGAACAGAACTTACAACCCTTCTGTGAGTATTGCCGAGAGGTGTCCTAATTAATTATTAGATATATGAAGAGCCAAAGGCT
This sequence comes from Typopeltis vanoorti, assembly GCF_054136105.1. Lineage (NCBI taxonomy): Eukaryota > Metazoa > Arthropoda > Arachnida > Uropygi > Thelyphonidae > Typopeltis > Typopeltis vanoorti. Next base: position 128,588,550 of record NC_143561.1, read on the forward strand.
TCAATTCGGCGACATATGACTTGTTTAGGTTATTGAAGATAATTGAAGTAATTTTAGATAACTGAAGCCTTTGGCTCTTCATATATCTAATAACTTGTTCTTACAATTTTGTAAGCAATGGAGAAATAATAGTAGGCAGTTGGGCAGGTCATCGACCGTGAAAGTTCCTGCAGAAGAAGCATCTTCACCACATGTCTTCCCAGTTTAATTAATCAACATTTTCTTCAGACTCTACCACTGAGATTCCAAGATTTGATTCTTGTGTCAAACTGTTTCAGTTTTTTTCTTCAATAATGTTTGTATCGTTTAATGTACAGTTCACCTGTAAAGACTCGGCTTTAATTCGTTTTAATAAAACTTTCTTAAGCAGTACCGTCTTAACAGTAATGTAGGTCCCTGGGCAAAGCAATGCGCTGGAGCCCCTACCCCTACCATTTCTGCTCAGAGGGTTATCCTGGAAAAAAAATGTTTTTTTTTTAAATTTTATTTATAGTATAGTATGAAAAGTATTTAGTTATTGACGTATTGTGCGGCATCTCCAGTTCTCTTTCTAAGCTCAGTGTTCCAGCGAGAGGTCGAGTAATTTATATACTCTGCCATGAGATCTTTCATGAACAATATGGCAGTATGAGGGCTCCGGGGAAACTTCCCAGTATGCCCATGCCTTAAGACGGCCCTGTTCTTAAGTACATTTCTTTTAAATTTGATATTCGTTTTTATCTTTCTTAAAACTAAGTGATCGTCACTTCCAATTTCACGTCCCCTGTATACAGTGGTGAGCTATGGAAATTTTAACAAAGGGCTCGCATCGTCGAGCAAAAAAAAAAAAAAAAAAAAAAAAAAAAGAGGCCTAACTTAGCCCTAATAATACTTATATTGCGACTTTGTAGAGCTTCTGACAGATATGATAATTTCTGTAGGATATCAATCATTAATGCCAGATCTTTTAAAAATTCCAAATTGAGAAGCCCGTTTAAAAAAGCTCATATTTATCGTTCGATGCAAAATGCTTGCATCAAGCTGGGTAATTTCTGCACAAAGCAAGAGCCGTTCGTAAACTGCAAGCTGCCCATCGTGGTCCAAACACACGGACGATCTTTAAAATTTCGATACCAAGGTCTTTTGCAACCGTATTTAATTCTCGTTGATTTTTTTGGTGACTGATGTTAAAAAGCATATAATTTATCCATAAATATTTCAAAACGATTTATTTCTTTAATGTTTTTTTTATCGAATCGTCTAATGCTAAGTGTAAACGATGAGCGCAATGCCAAATCACAACGTTGGGAAATTTTTGTAGAAGTTTGATTGCAACACCTGATTTGTTTCCTAACATTACACTAGCTCCATCAGAACAAAATACAATGAGATGATTTTTTATATGGTTATCAGAAAATCCATATGAATTTCAAGTAGCAATTATAGTAGCATGTATACATTCCACGGTGGTATTTTCTAGTTTTACAAGATTTTAAACAAGAAGAACAAGGGGCTCGCAAATTTGAGAAAAATTTAACATAGGGCTCGCGCGAGCCCCTTATAGCTCACTACTGCTTGTATACCCTTGTATTCTGGACCAGTGTGAAGATATCGCGATCAACAGTGACATAATCAATGAGACTTTTCCTATTTCTTGTGTTTTCCTCTCTGTGTAAATTTGTGCTTATCTTCATGTTAACACATGATGTTAGTATCGGTAGTCCGTTATCTGATCAGAAATCTAACAGACACCATTATTATTAACTTTGCCCTTTCTCCAAATTTTGCGAAAACATTTCTGGTGCCCGAGATTCGTTTCCTAACGTACTGTTTCGATCGCCAACAAGGACCAGCTTTTTCATTTTCTTTGTAACTATACCGAATCTAAAAATTCCTCCACGTGTTCCTTAGGAGGACATTCTGTAGGACCATAGGCACAAATAAGTTTCATTGTCCAATTCCCCATTTTGAACTTTACTTTCATAACTCTACTTGGAATTGCCTGCCAATCAAGAAGTTTTATCTTCGCGTTGTGTTGAAGGCTATCGCTAGTCTTTTTCTCTGATCTCTCTCTTGCGCGAATATAACAATATGTAGCAGGATCTCGCCTATTTTTGTCTTCTTCGTCTCATTAACACCAATCATGTCCACGTTGTTATGCCATGGTTCTTCTGCCAGTTCGATTTGTTTTTGTTTCCCATTGATTCTTCTTATGTTGCTGGGACCTATTTTGAATTCTTCTGACGTTGAGTTTATTCCAGTAGCTGTATTTTCGCTCTTCGCCTGGTTCTCTCACGAAAACAGAGTTCAGGCATTGAATTTTTTCTTGTTTTACCATCGTGTTTGTTTCTGCTTTAATCCTGTAAAGAATACAATTTGATCGACTAAATTCCCAACTCCTGGTACGTTCAATATCGACAGGTGCATACTTAACGGGACGCTCCAAGCGAGAAGGTGAGAATTAGATATTAGGTCGGAAGCCACAGTCGGTTCCCCGCATTCCTTAATGGTCATGCGAGATCACCCAGTTATCTAGCTTGGCTCTTCATCACCTGCGAGTTAAGCTATCTTATGAATATCATGTCTGTCACAAAAATACGATGTGCAAAATCTGTCCATAATGCTCATAATGCGTAGTTAAGGCGCTTTGCTAATGCAATATTATATTGTAATACAAAATATTTTTATGCGACTCTCATTTACGAAAGGTTTTTGGAAATCTATAGTACGAGTATATTTTCTACTGTGGGTGGGCTAAGGATTAAGAAATATATATATATATAGAGAGAGAGAGAGAGAGAGAGAGAAATTTATTTTTTACATAATCCAGAAACTCTCTATAGCCCAAACAGAAACCACTTGCCACTTTAGACCTTCGGTAAGTGGGGCAGTGATCTCAACATCGTCTTTAGGTGGGCGATTATCTTTAAAATACTATCACAAACATCCATGCCCACAACGGGATTCGAACCGGTAGCCTGTTGGTTGAAGAGCGGATACACTAACCACTTGGCCAACCAGGCGTACAAGAAGATTGATGCTGTTGATGTAGGCCATTTACTGCTTGTAAGTGGTTTTTCAGAATGTTAGGAAAATATTTTTAACTATTTAAAATGTTGATTATAAATATTTATAAATAATTTAGCAATTATTATAAATAATTTGTAAATTATTTAAAAATGTGTGCTGGCCTGGTTGGCCGACTGATCAGCGTTCCTACTCTTCAACATTGACATTAACAATGTTGACATTGTCTTGCCCATTGACATTGTCAATGTAAAAAAATAAATCAAAAATTCAAAAATTATACAAAATTGATAAAAAAAAAAAAAAAATCCTTAACTCACCGACTGTACAAAAATGTACTATAGGTTTGCAAATAACCTTTAGTGGGTGGGAGCAACATAATAAAAAAATAAAATGTTACTTTATTTCCGAAAACAATAAAATCAAGTTCAAATAATAATATTGAAATAAGATTTATATTTTAAATAGATTGTGTATTAGCCATAATTTAGGTTCGCCCCCCCCCCCTGCGCTTGCTTATGAAAAAGAGAAGTAGTATTCTATATTCATTCTATATGTCTTACTTTTTTCCCATATAAAACGTTAAAGGAAGTTACATCAAATGTGACCTCACTGATTAAGAATTATGGAGATTGCCGGTGGAAGAACAATATTTCCAAAGAATTCATTTTGCTAGTAATGTTGTTACCAAATTCTCTTGCGAAAGCTTCTTATTTACAAGCTAAAATAAATCTTGACTCCGAAAAATATCACTATCTTATAGCCTATAGCAAGGGTCTTCAACCTTTCAGACAGTGCGGACCGCATTCAAAATTTCAATGAAGCCCGCGGGCCACTAAGCTATACCGCAGTATTTAGAATTGTAAGATGCTTTCCAGATTCACAAGGAACGCTATGCATTTGATACTTTACATAAAATCCTGTAAAAATAAACAAACTCAGCTTTAAGAGCGTAGGTAGGAGTTGGGTGGTTCATGATAAGTAAATACAATCAATACTTGAAAAAAGATAATTTAATGAAGAAAACATTCATTTTTTACAATGTCAATCGGCAACTTGGCAATGTTTTTTTACCTCGACCAGCTTGTCGATGTTGGCATCAATGTTGGAAGTCGCTATGCGCAGAGTATTCTCGATATGTTGGTCCGTAATCTGAGTTCTTGTCTTGGACTTCACATGCTTCATTCTGGAGAATTGCTCACAGTTCTTCTCCAGAATGTATGTGCTTCCTAACAAAGCGCACATCTTCAAAGCATGCCGGCAAAAATTAGGGAATGCGTCCTCAGAAATGTAGTCTTTGTAAAATGTAAGCAAGGACACATTGAATAATTTTTCTCTCAAAGAAAAGTTGTTTTGGAGTTCAGGCTCCGTTTGTACTGAGCCTGGCATTTCTGCAGCATTAACACTGAATGGCATTGAACATAAATCTAAAGAAGACTGTGGGTTACGAAAATCACTAAATATCTCTTCGAACTCACTTCGCAATACGGCTAATTTTGTCGGGTATTCATCAAGAGACAAACGATTGGATTCAGCGAGGAGCTGAAAATGAGTTAAGTCTTTTTTTGCGCCACAAAAGCTTTGATATGATCAAACAGAGTGTGCACCAGTTGATCTTTGGATTATAGCCGCATATTTAGTCATTTATATGCAACGAGATGTCGGTCTCAAAGGCAAATTCTGTCATTCACTTCGGATCGTTAAATTCCGCAATCGGATTCCCCTTGGTCTGCATGAACTGCTGTATTTCTCTCCTTAAGACAAAGACTCTTTTAAGAACCTTCCCTCTGCTCAACCAACGCACATCACTATGATCCGCTTCGCACTCTTGGGTCAAAAACTCTTGGAATTGACGATGATTCAGTCCTCTTGCCCTAATAATGTTGACGACATTCACAATAACTTTCATGACATTCTCACATTCAATAGTTTTCGCGCACAAATTCTCCTGGTGGATTAAACAATGGTAATGGACAAAATCTTTTCCTTCTAGTTCTGGTTCTTTCCGTAGCAGCGAAACAAACCGTTCGTCCTTTCCCACTATAGCAGGGGCACCATCAATTACCACACCTTGGAGGTTGGTTAAGCTGAGGTCGAAACGCTGGATCGTTTTCTTTGCGGCTTCAGTGCCTTTCGTCGTTCCCTTCATAGGTACGAGCGTTAGCAGTTCTTCTGTTACATTGAATTGTTGATCAATGCCAAGGACAAAGATAGCCAGTTGTGCTGTATCCTTCATATCTGTACTCTCATCTAAAGCAAGTGAATATGACGTAAATTCGGACGACCGTTTTTTTTTTAAGTTCCTTCAATGTCATCGGCAAGTTCTTCGACACGTCGTGCTACAGTTACCCCCAGACAAACTCGGTTTTTTAAAGACTTCCTTATTATTTGGGCACAGAATATTCCCAGCAGCGATGAGACACTCTTCTCAGAAACTCGCCGTCCAAGAAGGCTTTTGATTTTTTAGCAATTTTTTCAGCTATTACATAACTTACTTTTACGCACGTTTCGCTCTCTTCCCTCTGCCTTTTAAACGTATCCTGCTGGCATTTTAAATCAATTTGGAGACTGTCACTTTGTCCACACGAAGCCGCCCTTGAAGGTGATCGAAATTTGACGCATGCTTTGTCTCATAGTGTCGTTTTATATTGTATTCTTTTGATACTGACACTGACTCACGACAAATTAAACACACTGTCTTATCGTCGATCGGCACAAAAAAAGTACAAATTGGTCCACTTTTCATTAAAACCCCCGACAAAAATCACTTGATTTACGCTTTTTACTCGTAGACGTCATAGTGATGGAAGGTGAACCTAAAAAATGATCCAAAATGGCCGTGTAACGGTTATTATGCACTGAATATGTCTCACATTAATGAAAAAGTCTGGCAATATAAAACCACAAGAGGCTATGGCTGACACGACCACCTGCATGCGCTTATACACGAATATCACACTGTTCACGACTGACTAACTGTGGATGAGATCCTGTTGTATCTATATGAAAATAACGAAGTATCGATAACCTTCGAGATGTATCTGGAAGGTACTAGACAGCGCACTCGAACGAACTACTGCTTCAGCCATCTACCTGCGACGTTAGTACTAGTACTTAAGACCGCTTGGCGCTGGTAGATGGCTGAAGAAGGATGTCTATTTAATATTTATTTTAGGATTTTATTTAAAGTATCAAATGCACAGTGTTCCTTGCGAATCTGGAAAGTATCTTGCAATTCTAAATACCGCAGTATAGCTTAGTGGCCCGCGGGCTTCATTGAAATTATTTTTTATTTAATCGCGTTTTAATGTTAAGTAGTTTTTTTTTTTCAAAATGGCCGGCGGTCCACGGCAAAGAGCTCCGCTGGCGACTGGCGGCCCGCGGGCCATGTGTTGGAGACCCCTAGTCTGTACTGAGATACTGAGAATCTTTAAAATGCATATAACATGCCACTTTCATTAAGTGTTAAGAATATAACCTTTCTTAACCCTGGAGTATTTGACGATTCGTTATTTATGCTAATTTATCTGTGAAGATACGATGCAAATGCATAAATGGATCTTAAATTTATTTAACTGAAACTCTTGCTTTATTCCTAGTAATGACAATCAGCAGTGATTTGTTAAACACCAGGGTTCTCATAATCGAAGCCAAATTCCATTAGAATAGGGTTTGAGAGAGAGAGAGAGAGATTCTTTTTTTGTTTCACCAATTGGAAGAGACAGTTCTGAAAATAATGTTGTACTCCCTAATGAACTTTAAAATGGAATATTAGTTCTCCCATTAAAAATCAACTTAACTTTTCCAGCCAGCTAATCTCTGATCGTCAGCGAACACGGTAATTTCGAAGAAGGAAGGAAATTCACAGAACCACTCTCGGCTATAAACATCATCGGGGAAACGATTAAGAAATTTTGTGGGGAAGAACGAATATTTCCCTGGTTGTACGTCATCTGCGACTTTTGTAGCTACCTTAAACACCCAATTTTGACATGTCTGTTGAATGCTCTGAGAAATTTTGTTTTCTTACGCGTATGCCCGAGCGAAAGATAATCGTCAAGCCAATTATTTGGAATTCAGTTGTTCAACGTATACAAAGACATCACCTTAAACTTTGTTCAGATTTTCATATTTCTTTCAGGTAAATTATATATTTATTTATAAGTTAATTAATTAATTTAGTTATTGTAAACGTTAAGAGATTCAGTGTGTCTTCTTCTTCTCTCCCATAGTCCTAAATGGACCGTTGGGTCATTCATGGCTGGTAGATGATGTTCTTTGTTATCCTCCTCCAATCATCTCGGTCTCTTGTTCTTGATGTCAGTTGAGAAAGGGAGGAATTTGTCCATTTTTTGATGTTGTGAGTCCGTTTTAATCGAGGTCGGCCCTTTACCCTTGATTCCGGAACGATTCTTTCTAGTGTTTGCTTTGGAATGCCATTAGCCCTCTCCACATCTCCGAACCGTTTCATCTGTCTTCTTCTGATGACTGACAGAATATTTCCACTTTTTTTTCTCGTCTGTTAAATGAATCAGTTTCCGAACATTTTTATTGGTTTCGTGAGCAGTATAGGGAATTCTCAAGAGTCTTCTGTAAATTTTCATTTCAAAAGACAGGAGTCTCCTCTCATCTTCCCTCAATAAAGTCCAGGCCTCACAACCATACAAGAGGATAGAATTCACCAAAGTGTCAATTAGTCTTAGTCTGGTTGTGATTGCTATTCTGTTATCTCTCTACAATGGTTTTAACTTTTGTAGGGCCACAGATGCCTTAGCAATTCGGTATTTAATGTCGGTTTTGGAGCGACAATCTTGACTCAGCATGCTTCCTAGATAAGTGGACTTGTTTACATTCTCAATTTGTTTATTGTCGATTTGTATCTTAAAAGTGGAATGTCTAATTTTGAGGTTATCATTGTTTTTGTTTTTTGCAGGTTTATGTATAATCCATATTTTTTTTAATGTTCCAAAAATGCGGCTGGTTATCTCTTGTAATTTTTCTTCACTTTCTGCCAGAAGATCGATATCGTCTGCAAAAAAGTAAGTTGTTTATTCTTAGTCCGTCAACTACTATTCCAGTATCATATTCATGACACTGGAAGAGCTTCATCTATGACATATTCCAGAAAACAATTAAAAAGAAGAGGGAACAAGATGCATCCCCTGTCTTAACCCCCGTTCTGCCCGGAGAGGTTCACTTCTGTAATTTTTAATTTCAATTCTCATATCAAATGAGGAGTAAAGAGATTTAATAATCCTAATGATTTTATTGTCTATACCACTGATTTTCAACCTTTTTCATAACTCGGCACACCTAGACTAATTATTAAAATTCTGCGGCACACTAAAAATATATTCTTTTAATTTTTTTTGATGATCTGGCAAAAAATAGGCATAATTTTGATTGATTAACACACACAAGAAGATGGAAGACCAGATACTAATAAATAAATGCGCAAATTATTATTATTATTATTATTATTATTATTCCTGATACCTCCAAGGAGTCCGAAGACTCATCGCGGGAGGACATCTTCAACTATCTCTACACCTTACCTCTACTACGAAATTAGGACCTTATTTCTTTCAATTAATTTTTTTCACACCTGAAGACCTCTTGCGGCACACCGGTTGAAAATCGCCATAATATTCTAAAATTTTCCATAATGCCTCATGCCATATTGAGTCAAAAGCTTTTTTGAAGGTCTAAAAAAGTTGTGACAAATTATTTTGTTATGTTCTATGTATTTTTCACCTACTATGTGTATTGTAAAAATATGGTCAGTTGTACTTCTGGACTTCCGTAAACCTGCTTTTTCATCCGATAGTCTGCTTTCTACTTTCTTTTCGATTCTTGACAATAATATTTTTAACAGGTGTCAAACATTCAGTGTGTCAAACATGCTGAAATAGTTAAAAACTCCGCTTTATGAAAGCATTAGTACAGTACTCTAGATGTGCTTATCCTCCTTTATTTGATCCACCGAGATTGGACGGACACTCTTTTCAGAAAAAAATAAAATAAAGTGCATTAGGATTATGTCAGTTGCAATAATCATAAGCAGCTGGCCAGAAAAGTCACAAATTTGTATGAAAAGCTGAGTACGAAAAGAAACTGACTCTGCAAGCTAACGACAACTCAAAAGAATTCTGTCGTTATGCTGCAAGTAAAAGAAAGAATGCATTTGAAAGAATAACTCTACTGAATGCAGATGGTATGCGGGTGACTGATGCAGAAGGGAATGACTAATCAGTAACCATTTTTTTCTAAAAGCTATGAATCTAACATATGCAACATTGAACTCACCACTACCTCTTCACTGAATGAGGAAACTCGTGAATGAGGAGGAAGTATTATAGTTGTTGCACAAACTGAATAAGAATTCTGCAATAAGAACTGATACACGGATGCTAGAGGAGTGTTCAGCTGAACTGGCTATTCCCTTGACCAGGCTATATAATTTGAGTCTCAGAACAGGGAAGATTACGTAGGAGCAGAAAGAATGTTTGGTAATCCCATTGCAAAGGATGGTGCAAAGACCAGCATATCCATCTATCGACCAATCAGTATCTCAGGATGGTGGCGAAGATTTTGGAAAAGATGGTTAAGGCTCGCATTCAGAAATGGGTTGACAGAGAATCTCTACTTTGCAACGAACAGCATGGGTTAGCTAACGGAAGGTCATGTTTTAGCAACTTGCTCGCATTCTATAATAATGTTACTACTGAGTTAGACAAGGGGAATCGATGCCCTATGATTTTTTGGATTTTGATAAGGCTTTTGAAGGAATATAACATGAAAGAGTATTGCATAAACTGGCGAATATGGGAGTGGATTAAAATTATTGGCATGGATAAGAGGATCACTGACTGACATCAAAAAGTCGTATATGGGGGTGTGAATCTGCAAGATTCAAGTTAATAATCAGTGATGTGCTTCAAGGATCAGTCCTTGGTCCATTGTTATTCAATCTGTACATTAATAACATTGGGAAGGATTTGACATGCGACACACAGCTATTTGCAGGTGACACAGAGATAGGTATGGTAATCAGGAGTGCCGATGATATGCAGTACTTGCAGAATGATTAGAATAGGCAGGAATTGTGGACTTGGAAAAATAGATGTTAGTTCAATCTTAGTAAATGTCAAGTAATGCACTTTGGCTTGATTAGATATCCAATGTCATATTATATTGGTGGGATTATGCTTGAAGAAACTAATGAGACCAGGGATCTTGGAATTTCAGTCGATAGGTAGTTGAAATTCAAGGGTCATAGCAAAAAATGTAAATACAACTCAGAGAATAATGACAGTGCTGAAACGAATGTTGAGATGTAAAGATAAAGAAGTCATTTTGACTCTTTACAAGCCTTGACAAGACCTCACTTGGATTATTGCGTGCAAGTCTGGTCTACTGGTTTCTGTAGTGATTCTTATACAGCGGGGAGAGAGAGAGAGAGAGTGCAGAGGAGGATGTCAAAAATGATATCAGGATTTTACAATACTGATTATCAGTACAGTAACGAGGGTATGAAGCGCCTGTGGCAAGTGTCTAACTTGCACCCTCCTAACTCAAAAATAACAAAATTTTGAAAAATTTAAATGTAACAAGTTAAATTTTATTAATGCAATATGTTAAATACTTACTATTAACCCCATCAAAATGAGTTGCAGTGTGTTGCAGAGTTTGTGTGTCTAAAGCGGCAATACACCGCTTTAAACACACAATATAAAAATACAATATAAAATAGCGAACTTTTATATCTATTTATTTATTTTTATTTTTTACATTTTTTACGTTTTGCGCCCCAAACCTAGTTGCTCCCGTGGCGGGCGCCTCTTTCGCCACGTCCTCGTTATGGCACTGCTGATTATGAAGACAAATTGAGAATTTGTAGACTGTAGACGCTAGCAAACAGGAGAAAGAGGGGTGATATGACTTATGATTTACAAACTTCTCAAAGGATCATACAGAATATCAGTAGATGGAATTTTTATTTCATGGAGGATGGGAAAGGACACGAGAGCATCCATGAAAGTTGAAAATAAATGCTGCCAAGAAGGGAGTTTGGATTATATTTTTCTATACTCATAGCATAGTGCGTGATTTGGAATGGATTGCCTACTTGCACATAATGGTGTGTGCGTGTGTGTGTGTGTGTGTGTGTGTGTGTGTGTGTGTGTGTGTGTGTGTGTGCAAGTAGGTGAATAAATTCAAGCACAGGTATGACAGCTGGTGCGAATAGTATAGTCTCTCTCGATTAGTTCCTGACTTCCTGCAAGTCTCTCTTAATAATAATAATATCAGCAGCACTGCTGAAGAACATCTACTTTGAATCTCATCACCATCGTAGTCAAAAGGCTGGAATTGTTAAGACTTTAGTACATCATGCTCAATCTCTATGTTCCTCTGACGAGCTTTTGCAAAAAGAATTACGATATGTTAATTCCACATTTTTATCTAATAGCATTAAGGCCTCTTTCATCAAAAAAACTTGAAACAGTTATGGTATGTTTACTTCTTCCAGCATAGAAGAAATAACTCGCATTCTTATCCTTTATATTGCATTTGCTTTATATGGCATTGCTGAAATCATAGCGAAAGTTATAAAACCACTGAATATCTTTGTTGCCTTTTGCTCCATTAGAAAAATCTCCATATTTCTCTCTTCTCCTAAGGACAAGCTTCCATCTCACATATCCAGGCGTCTACAAGATTCCTTGCTAATGTTGGTTATCGTATTTTGGAAGGTATGATTTAATTCGTCTAGAAGAACACAAGTCTTATAATAATAATACCATGAGGCTGAACAGTTTGGACTTGCGGAGCATGCCATTGACACTAAACATAGTTTATTGGAACTATGTTTAGTGTCAAAATAAGAGTCCTACATAAAATAAGAGGCCTACATAAAAATCGTTTTCTCACAGAACGTCTTTATACTATAAAGAAACGTGTGAAACTCATCATCATCATCATCATCATCATCATACGTATCAAGGATTTAGGCCTAGTATATGGCCTGTTCCGGCTTTAGAAGTCATCGTTGAATCGTTTAAGAGGACGTCCTGGTTTTCTTTTTCCTAATGGCTTGTACTTTAATTCTTGTTTAGGTAATCTTTATGTTTTCATTCTTTGAACGTATTCCATCCATCTATGTTTATATTTTTTAATTTTTTCAATTACTGGTTCTTGGTTTAATTCTTTCATAATATCTTCGTTTCTTTTGTGATCAAATAGGGTATACTTTGCAGTTTTTCTCATAAACTTCATTTCTGCTGTTGTTAATCTTTGTTTGTCTTTTTGTTTTATTGTCCAGATTTCGCTTCCATACATTAAGACCGGTAGGGCTAATGTATTGTATACTTTTAGCCTGGTTTGTTTTTGAACTAGGTTTGGTTTAAATATAGAGTTAATTACTCCTGTTATTTTTAAATATTTTGCAATTTTTATGTTTATATCTTTATCATTTTCATAAGTGATCATACATCCTAGGTAGTTAAATGAATTCACCTGTTCTAAGATCTTGTTATTTAATACTATTTTAGTTCTTGCTGGATCTTGTCCTTTAAAGGCCATAGTTTTTGATTTTTCCGTTGATATTATCATTTCATAAACTTTGGATATCTCATTTAGATTTAAAATAGCTTTCTGTAAGTTATCTTCAGAATTTGTAATTATTATTTGGTCGTCTGCAAAGAGGAGAGTGTTTAAGTTAACTGTAGGTGAAAGTTTAATTCCTTGATGTAAATTTTTACTCCATTTTATTATTATTTCATTTAAGTAGATATTAAAAAGAGTTGCTGAGAGGGGACATACCTGTCGGACCCCTTGGTTTATCTCTCTTGTATATGATAGCTCATGATTTAATCTTATTTGTATTTGATTATTTTCATATATACTTGTGACAGCTTTTAGGATATTATTTGGTATTTGTCTTTCTTTTAATATGTTAAATAATATGTTTTTTTTTAACTTTGTCAAATGCTTTTTCAAAGTCAATAAATGCAATATGTGTTTCTAAGTTATATTCTCTTCTTTTCTCTATTATTAATTTTAGGCAGAAGGCTGGGTCTATACATGATCGTCCTTTTCTAAATCCATTTTGCACCTCTAGAATAAAGTTTTCGGATTATTTCATTAGTTTGTTATTTAAGATTCTGCTGTATATTTTGTAACATGAATTTAGTATACTGATACCTCTATAGTTTTCAGGGTCGTCTCTATTACCTTTCTTAAAGATAGGAATCACAATTGCTTTTTTCCATTCTATTGGGGGGATACCAGTTGAGTAAATTTTATTTAAAAATAATAAGAATCTTCCTTTGAATCTTGTTCCTGCGTATTTATATAGTTCTGAACCTAGCTTATCTTCTCCAGGTGATTTTCCGTTTCTTGTTTCTTTCAGGCTGATTTCTAATTCTTCTTCAGTTATTTCCTTTTCATTTTCGTTAATTGTTTGCCAGTTGTCTTTTTTAAAATATTTGTCTGTCCACAGTTCTGTGTAGTAATTTAGAAATTCTTCTAATTTCAATTCAGTGTTTAATTTTATGTTTTCTTTGGTATCTGCATTTAGGTGTTTCAAAATCTTATATACATCGGGTCTTATTTTATATAAATCATGTTCTAAATTAGAAACAAATTTATTCCATGATTCTCTATGTCTTTTTCTGACTTCTCTTTTAGCTATGGCTCTTATTCTTTTATATTCTATTTCATCTTCTAATCTTTTACTGTTTAACCATTTGTGATAGGCTTCTTTTTTCTTTTTGATTATTTCTTTGATTGTATCATCCCAGATCTTCAGTTTTTTTCTTTTATTGAATTTTTTGGTCTTTCCTAAGCTTTCATTTGCTGCTGCATTTATTATCGTTTTTATATTAAGCCATTCTATTTCTATTTCTTCATTTTGTTTTATTTTATCTAGATACTGGTTAATTCTTTGTTCATATAGCCATTGTACATTTGTGTCATTCAATAGTCTCGTTTTATAAACACATGTTTCAATTTTTCTTTCTGTTCTTGTTACTTGTAGCCATTTAGGTGGTAATCTTAATTTTATTTTAACAAGGAAGTGGTCACTGCTTATTTCATATCCTCTGTGAACTCTAACATCTAGTGAAAATTTTGATGTCTTTTCATTTAATATGAAGTAATCTAATATTGATTTCCATCCTCTTGCTGCCCAAGTATATTTATGTATGTCTTTATGTTTATAGAAGGAATTCATTATTTTTAGGTTATTATAATCTACAAAGTCAATCAATTTTTTACCATTCCTGTTTAGAGTATGTTCTCCATGTATTCCTATATTATTATTAATATTCGTGTTTCCAATTCTTGCATGTAAGTCTCCTGCTAAAATTATGTAATCATTTTTATTTATTTTATTATATATGTTTTGTAGCTAATTATAAAAATCAATATTATCCTGTTCTCTTTCTTCTTCTGGGGCATATAAACCAATTATTGTTAAATAGCCTCTGTCTATTTTTATTCTAGCTTCTATTATTCTTTCATTCCACAATTTATAATGTTTTAACTGTTTTGAAAGGGAGTTATGAATCCAAATCATGACTCCTGCTTGTGCTCTTTGGTCTCTGTCGACTCCACTGTATATCACATTAAAATTTTCAGTTCTCATAGTTCCTTTTAATTTCTTTTTTGTTTCAGTGATTACTGCTATTTTAAAATTTCTTTCATTTAATAACTGGTCTAATTCTATTTCTTTATATGCTATTCCTCTTACATTCCAGTTTGCTATGTATTATATTTTGTCGTTTCCATTTTCGTTTTCCCTTTTCCATTCCAGGGTCGTTTCCCATAGATTCCATCCGATTATCTTTTTCTGTCAGCTTACAAGTATGGTTATGTTCTCCATGTCAGGGGACTAGCCTGACGATGGAATAGTTCAGTGGTAGGGCTGCTACCTTAAGGCTTCAGAACTCGCCTTCTTCCGAATTTAAACCCATAGGAGGAATAGGGTATATTGAAGGGGAAAGGGTAGATTATAGAAGAAATATAGTAAAGTTTATAGAGAGGACATAGTTGTAAGGCCAGAAATGAAAAGTGTGAAACTTATAATACTTAATACTTAACTTAAAAACATCCCATGATCTACGTCTGTCCTGCTTTGTGGAAGATAATACTTTTGAAATCTGCCAATCTTTTTTAACTTTATGTATTTTTGTTTATGTGTATATTTACATAATTTTTTTTAAATAAGTTAGGAAATTATTTATTACCATATTTAGTTATCTTGCTTTAGCTACTTAGGTGGCGCTTATTGTTTAATTACCGTTTTGTGATGCAGTATTGGGGATACCTAGGTTAAAATTCTATAATAACAAAGTTTTTTACGTGAGATTTCCTCTGTTTTAGAATTCTTTTGATTTTGGAACACTGATTATGAAGACAGATTTGTAGACTTAACACACACTAGCAAACGGAAGAAATAGGGGTGAAATGATTGAGATTTGCAAACTTCTGAATGGATCATACAAGATTTCTGTAGATGCAATTTTTCATTTTATAGAGGGTGAGTAAAGGATGCGAGGTCATCGTTGGAAGTTGAGAATGAATGCTGTCAAGAAGGGTGTGAGGGCTAGATTTTTCTTATAAAGCGGTGCGTGATTGAATGTGTCAATCAGGATGATTTGGTGATGCATTTCATCATCTTCCACCAGATGAACCACTAGGTTCGGTAGAAACACCCTATCACGTATTTCATCCTGATAGTCTCTACTGTACACCAGATAGCTCAAACTCACTGTTACCTGGAACATTTTTCCTATGAGTTTTCATGCGTTTCTACCCCATGTGGATACAAATATCATCGGATATTATTAAGAAGTAACATTATACTAATGTATAATTGCTGTTTACTGATAACTAATCAAAAATAATTTGTAAAGAGAATCTGCCAGAATTGCTGAATTTGTATCATGACTGTTGTCATCAGAGTATTAGATTCTTCCCTTTGTGCCTTCTAAACTGCACTTTGACATAAATATTTGTTGGAAAATATTTCTTAGAGTTTCTTAGATGCACCTGTGCTTCATCAGTCAATTCAGATGTGCTCAGTTCTCTACCTAAAATTGCACTTCCGTGAAATGTGCAACCTATTATTAGGTTGCCTGATTTTGAAATGAGGTCTTCGTGTATTTTCTTTGACACCATCTGGAGACAAGGCCTTCTATATAAATTATATAAAATTATCCCATATAAAACAGTAGCCCACATTATTAACAATATGCTAAGAGATAGAAGATTTATAGTGGCTATAAGTAATAAAACTAGCAGCAAAAGGAAGTTAAATAATGGATTGCCACAGGGATCTGTTTTATCTCCCTTATTATTCAATCTGGATATATCTGATCTTCCCGTCACTACATCAGGGAAATTTTGTTATGCTAATGATATAGCAATAACTATACAGCATAAATGCATAAGTTATACAGAAGAAATTCTAAAAGCTGACTTAACTATACCGGATGAATATTTTAATAGATGGAGACTCTAGGAGCAAAACAGTAATATCTTATTTTCATCTAAATAATAACTTGGCAAATGTGGAACTAAAAATTGAATTGAACAACACTATACTTCCATATAATAAATTCCCTAAGTACTTAGGAGTTGCACTTGACCGTTCTCTCACTTTCAGGCAACATCTTTCAAACTTGACATACAAACTAAGGACACATAATAATAATCTACAGAGACTCTGTGGTACTACCTGGGGTTCAAGAGCCTCTACTCTTCAGACAACAGCTCTTGTTTTGGTATTCTCAAGTGCCGAACATTGTAGCTCATGTAGCTCATAATCCTCATGTGAAGGCTATTTAGCCACACAGCTATTTAGCTGTGTGGCTAAATAGCCTTCACATGAGGATTATCAATTCACAATTGAATAATACCTTAAGATTAATTTCATAGTCTTAATGTAATTAATTAATTACATTAAGACTGTAATTAATAATTACAGTCTTAATTATTACAGTTAATTATTAATAATTAGATCGACTCCAACATATTGGTTACCTCTTTTAGCAGGCATTATCCCTACAGAACTATGTAGATTGAATTCTTTAGTCCATGAATTTCAAAAAATTGCTGGTAATCCAAACCTGCCTAGTCATCATCGGATCTCCCAGCTCTTAACGTCAATAGATTGAAATCTCGCCATCCATCACTACAAGCAACAGAAGAACTAGTGCTAAATAATTTTAATCCTATATCAAAGTGGGAGGAAACATGGAAGGAAAATACGAAAGAACATTTGCATAACATCTTTAATGGTGATCAAATCATTACAGGATCGGATCTACCTCGCAAAACCTGGACAGTACTAAATAGGATTCGGACAAACCATGGGCTGTGTGCAGTTACTCTCTATAAATGGAACAGGCAGTCATCTCCAGAATGTGACTGTGGTGCTCCATGACAGACTATGCAACATATTGTAAAAGAATGCACCTTCTGTGCTTATCAGAATGACTTTTTACAAGTGGCTCCTGAAGCTGTGACCTGGATTTAGATCTGAATGATATATATTATAATGATATATATGTTTTTTTTTTATTATTATAACATATTAAGACTTTTACTTTTAACTTTTATTTATTTTATTTTAATTTTAATTTTCCAACTCCTTGAATTAGATCTATGTTTTCCTTCAAAGTTTTTAACTTAAAATATTTTAAATTCTTCAATCCTGTTAATATACAATGACATCATGATTCTGTTTTTTAACATCATGTTTTTGCCATGAGCTATGTATGTATATATGTGTATTTTCTCTTTTAGTATGTCATTGGCAATTAAATGAAGGCAGGTAAGTGGGGAGGGGGGAGATATCAGAGGAGAAAGAGCGAAGGATGCAGGTGTGCAAGATCGGTACTCCGTTTTTGCCTCATACAGAATAGATTAAAAAATGTTTTTCTGGAGGAACACAGTAATGAAGCAAGGTGGGAATGTGAATAAGATAAAAAGTGGACATGAATGATAAGTGAGGTGGAATGAATCATGTGCAAGAGATTTCAGCCAATGTTAGAGATTGTATAGCAGCAGTGTATGAAAGGAAGATGGTAAGTGCACTGTCCTAATATGATATTAGGTTGCATGATGCAGAATTGATCATGTCACGATGAATTGATTATGTTTTTATATATATATATATATATATATATATATATATATATATATATATATATATATATATATATATATATGAAAAGATTTTTACCTCGGGGATAATATATATTAAGGATACCAAGTAATTTTATAAACTTGGTTTTTTTACTCCTTCTCCCAAGTAAGCAAAACAGTTTGTGCCTGAACATAGTTCAAGTCTAAAGGTAGTGCAACACTAGGGCAACTCGTTGTAAAGGTGGGTAAAGCCCTGATCACTATTCTTTTTATTTTACCACCTTTACAACGAGTTTTACCCACCTTTATATATATATATATATAAATAACACGATCTTAATCAACATGATACGTACATACACATATATTTAGGTTGAAAATGAATTTCGTCGCCCCGGTGTGAGACCACCACCTCCTGCTTATTAGAGGGTGGTGGTCTCACACCAGACAGCCTAAGGAATTATTTCTTTCATTGTGAACAAGTAGGAGGAGAAATTAGTGCATTGAAATGACCTTCTTAGATCTAAACAAGAATCAAGTGACCAATGCAGGTGACAAAGTTGGGTTGTTTAATGATCAGTTTCTTGAGTTATTTCATCTTTGAAAAACAAGTTTTATTCCTTGAAGGATAAAGAGAGCTGAAGGTTTAGAAGTGTATGAGGAGAATGTATTTCTAATACTAAGTACTCTAGAAGTTAATACGATAGTGGGACTGGATGGTGGGATTTTGCTACAGATTTTGCCTCCCCATTTGACCTGGCTATTCAGTGAGAGTCTAGCTACTGGGAAAAGGGACAAATTAGGAGATAGTGCTGTGACATAAGAGTGGTGATGGTACAATGAAGGCATTAAACTATAGAATAATTTATATTTCTGTAGTTAAGATTTTAGAGAGAGACAGTCAGAAATATTACACAGAATTAGGCAGATGAAGGTATTAACTATGATGGTCACCATGGATTTCTTAAGGGACATTTTCATTTCAGTAATATGATTGCATTTTATAAAGCACTCAGATTACTGAAATGAGAGGTATTTAATGAGAATGGCATATGAGTGGTATTTGGTGTTGATTTTGCAAAAAGGTATTTGAAAGAGTGATACATGATAAAATGATATTTAAGTTGTAAGGGTTTAGATATCAGGTTAATGAATTGGACTGGAAAATGGCTGTCTGGTAGATATCTGTGAGTTGTGTACAAAGAAGTCATACTAGGGAGAAGAAAGGTCACGGGACTTTTTACTGAAATGATCATTACTTTTTAATGTTTATGTTAATGATATTGTCACTAGATTGAAGGGAGATATTCGGTTAGTTGTTGATGCAGGTGACAAATGGAGCTTGAAAGGGTTAATAAGTTAAGAAATTATTGACCATATTTAGTTATCTTGCATTAGCTACTTAGGTGGCACTTTTTAAAATGTTTCTTATTGTTTAATTACTGTTCTCTGATACAGTATTGATGATACCTATGATACTTAGGCTAAAATTTTTTACGTGAGATTTCCTCCATTTTTAGAATTCTTTTGATTTTGGAACATCGATTATGAAGACAGATTGAGAATTTGTAGACTGCACACACTAACAAATAGCAGAAATAGAGGTGATATGATTGAGACTTTCAAACTTCTGAAAGGGTCATACAAGATTTCTGTAGATGGAATTTTTCATTTTATGGAAGGTGAGTAAAGACGCGGGGGGATCATTGGAAGTTAGAATGAATGCTGTCAAGAAGGGGGCTGGGGGTGAGGGCTAGATTTTCCTAATAGAGTGGTGCATGATTGAATGTGCCCATTAGGATAATTTGGTGATCCATTTCATCATCTTCCACCAGATGAACCACCAGGTCTGTAGAAACACCCCACCATGTATTTCATCCTGATAGTGCTGATGTTACAACAGGAGGATTTGAATAAACGACAGGTGGGGGAATGAGGATGTTTAGTTAATTACAGCTACATGTAAGGTTTTGAAATTTGGGATGGGAGGTTGCATACTCTATAACTAGAAGTGGAGAAGGCAAGGGATCTTGAGTTGATGGTCATTAGAAATTTGAAGTTAGCGAAAGTGATATCAGGACTATACAGTGTTAGTTACAAAGATAGCCTTCAGGCATGTAAACTGAAGAGTGTGGTGAATAGAGCACCAAGAGGTGATATGACTGAGACCCTTCAGTTGTTGAGAAGTATTTATATTTACTGGACTGACACTAGAAAGTTTTTTGTGTGGTATAACAAGAGGCAAATCGTACTCAGCACTTCCTTTCACAATTCCTCCAAGAATTTGTTAACGGAAGTGCCTAATCAGAGGGTGAGAAGTGGCTTTTTTGCACAGAGGGTAGTTCCATGATGGAATGCATGGATTTGCATTAAAAAAATTATTTCATTCAATTATATTAATGAAATCATGTAATAATAATTCAGAGCACTTTATAGGCTTTTAAAGCATAAGGGTGGTAGCAGACTGGAAGTGTCTAATTATAGGCCAGTTTGTGTGTCATCAGTAGTTGTTAAGAGCTTGGAGAAATTAGTGAGGAACCGTATACAGCATTGGGCAGATGAGGGTAATGTTATCTGTGAGAGTCAACATGGATTTATGAAGGGGTGCTCTTGTTTTAGTAATATGTTAACCTTTTATAATAAAGTTACAAGAGCAGTAGATGAGGGAAAGGCATATACTGCCATTTTCTTGGATTTAGCGAAGGCATTTGACAGGGTGCCACATGATAAGCTAATATGTGCCCATTCCCTGGAAGTTATGAAAGGAAACTGTTTGCAAGCGGGTGAGGAGTGGTTTCTTTGCATGGAGGGTGGTTGAACCATGGAATGCATTGCCTGATGGAGTGGTGAGAGCGAGAACGGTCAATGAGTTTAAGGAGTGGTATGATAGACTTTTTGTTTCTCGGGGGGGGGGGACCTCCCCCTTGATGAGTCTTTATAGACTTTGTGTTTCTTAGGAAGGACCTCCCACAATGAGTCTTTTGACTCCATGGAGGCCTGAATAATAATAATAATAATAATAATTAAGTTGCAGCACATGGGTCTGGATGTCAGGTTGGTACTGGATTCAGGATTGGCTGTCCAATAGGTATCAGAGAGTTGTGTATGGTGGGGCAGTTTCAACGAGGCAGAGGGTTACAAGTGGGGTCCCACAGGGCTCAGTACTGGGAACTATACTGTTTAACCTTTATATCAATGACATTGTCAGTGAATTGCAAGGCAGTAGTCAGTTGTTTGCAGATGATGTGAAGCTGGGAAGTGCAGATGTGGTAGCCCTGCAAGAGAATTTGAATAAGCTAGACAGATGGACAAATGAATGTGGGTAGTGTCGGTTTAATGGAGGAAAATGTAAGGTCTTGAGGTTTGGAACACATCGGTGGGATGCTGCATGCTCTATTGGAGGAGCTATACTGGAGGAATTAGGGGAGACAAGAGATCTGGGGTTGATGATTGATAGAAACCTGAAATTTAGGGGACATATTGCAAAGGTGGTGAAGGTAAGACAGAGGATTGCTGCAATAATGAGAAGGACGCTGACCTGCAGAGATAAAAGAGTTATCATTCCGTTGTGTAAGACTGATTAGACCACACTTAGACTGTTGTTCTCAGATCTGGTCCCCAGGATTTGAAGGGGATAAATTAACTGTGGAAAGGGTACAAAGGCAGATAACAAAGATGGTTTCAGGAACTGTACAATGTTAGTTATGAGGATTGGCTGAGGGAATGTGGACTGCAAGGTTTGATGGATAGAAGTTTTAAACTGTCGAGAGGTGGTTACAGGGTTGACACTGGGGAGTTCTTTCGCTTGGTTGAACAGCGGGAAGGAGTCATGACAAGGGGCCATCCCTGGAAGTTACAAAAGGAAAGTGTGAGCAAGAGGGTGAGGAGTGGTTTCTTTGTATGGAGGGTGGTTGAACCATGGAATGCATTGCCTGATAGAGTGGTGAAAGCTAGAACGGTCAATGAGTTTAAGGAGTGGTATGGTAGACTTTGTGTTTCCCAAGAGGGACCTCCTACGATGAGTCTTGACGGACTTTGTGTTTCCTAATAAGGTCCTCCTGTGATGAGTCTTTTGACTCCATGGAGGCCTGAATAATAATAATAATAAAGCATACAACCAGCCCAAATTGTTTTTCATAACCATAATCTTAGGATGAGGTGGTAGGATGTGTGTAAATTGCATGTATTCTCATGGCCAGTTTGGAAAAGTTCGGTCTGGGTTCAAATATGACATCTCTCATACAAGTTGCAGCATATTTACTTGGATGAAATAAATCTTAATTTTTTTTGGTTTTGTCCTGAAAAACATCAAATGGACCATGGAACATATGCATTGAAAAAAAAATTAGAAGAGTTTAAATTTTAATGTCACTAAAGCTAGAAGAAGAAAACCAACATGAAAGAACCTGTATTTATTATCTTAGTTAATTACCTGGAGGAAGAACCCTGTCACCTCCATATTCAACTGAAAAAAGTCTTCATTATGAAATTTTATATTGAAGACAGAATTCAAAGAAGTGTAGGAATAAATTGTCAGCATAAGTCCAGTGGCCTTAACAAGAAACCATCAGGTCTCTTGCTAAGGCCACTTAGATTCAACTTTTATTCATATATGTTTCCACCTCTTGTGACATCTAAATGGTGATATAGTAATATAGCCCAAAGGTAGAGCTAACCTAATGACATCATTTTTATCCTCCAACTCCTGATGATGACCAAGGCAAAGAATTTTTATAGTATACACACAGTCATTTGGTCCAGATAGTATCCCTCCTATTGTACTAAAAACATGTACCCCATATAAATATTTAAATATGTACCCTACAACATTGAAACAAGTCTATATTTAGCCCTTTCCAAAAAAAAAAAAAAAAAAAAAAACTATGGTTCAATTCCAATTGCTCTTACTTCAGATCTCTCAAAAAAACCATGGAAAAGATCACCAACAGCTAACTTTATCACTTGGGGCGGTCCACCAGCTTATAACTGACCAACAATACAATCTCACCATACTATCCATAGCATTTTATTTTACAAAAATTAGAAGAAATGTGATCTCTCTCTCTTGACATTTCTAGGGCATTCAACAGGCCTAGATTTGTGTACTTTCACTCACTATTTTTCCTGTACATAAATGATCTTCTTTTGCTGAATTTGAATTCTATCCATAACTATGCTGATGATGGTATACTCTGTTTGTGTGAGCAAACAAAGTTTGCGCCTGAAAGTATCTTCAGGACTGGGGTAAGGTGGTACAACACCAGGGCAACTCGTTGCAAAGGTGGAGCAAGATACCAACACTCCTATCTCAGTATCTCCTATAATGCAAAACACATCTCCTTGTGAATATGTCTAATGTTATGCATTAAGGGAAGGGCCACTACCCCAGACTAGTTTCGACCTTTATTGAGGTCTCTTCAGTGGGAGCCAGGCCCAAGTGGAGATACCAGGCAGAAGCATTAGCAGGTCATCTCTACCTATAGGAGTTGCCAAATGGTGTGCCACCCTTTTTTAATAAATTACTCTGGATTTAGAGAAAGATGTTGAAGGTTTATTTTTCGCTTGGTTAGAGTATAATAAAATTAGTTTAATCCTTTTTCCAAGTGTGAGCAAACAAAGTTTGCGCCTGAAAGTATCTTCAGAGTTGCCCTGGTGTTGTACCACCTTACCCCAGTCCTGAAGATACTTTCAGGTGCAAACTTTGTTTGCTCACACTTGGAAAAAGGATTAAGCTAATTTTATTATACTCTAACCAAGTGAAAAATAAACTTTCAGTATACTCTGTTCCTTTCTTCATTTAGACAGACCTTATATAATAATGCATAATCATTAGATGCTTCAAGATTTTCCATAACCAATAAGAAACTCTTACCTGTTTGACAGTAATACAAGTGACATTATATTTTACATCAAACAGTGAGACAAGGATTACCTTCTGAAAATTTCAATGCTATCAAACCATAGTCCTGTCTCATTTTGTTGATGATGCTCTTTTATCACCATTTTAAAATTCTTTTGGGTGACCTTTGCCACTCAAAAGAATTTTATCATGCTTATCATTTTATCATAAAAGAAAGAATAACTTACTGATTGCAGACAGTAACCTTGCATCATGCACTTGTTTCATATAATGAGTGTTCATTATGCTGAGATCTATCAACCTTGTGTATGCAGCATGATGCAGAGTGCTACTACATTGGATGAAGAGATAGAGGTGCATGACAAGGAGGTTCTATACTAGCTTTTGGATAACCAAATAAGAATTCAGCAGTAGGGCTGACTGGGATACATATGCTAAAGGAATGTTCAGCTGAGACATTATTTAGCATGTCTTTTGTGTCAATTCCAATCAAATGCCTTGATGATATCAAGAGCAACAGATTGGTTTCTTCAAATTTCTCCACAGCATTGTTCAAAGGCAGACGATGAACAAGAAAATCCTTCGCTGTGTGGAATCCATATTGATAACTGTTTATTAGTTAGAGGATTCCAGGTTGTACAGAAGCTGACTTCTGAATTTATCTATTTAGAAGGATTGAATCAAAGCATTAGTATAGTAATTTGATGATGATTTTTCACCCTTAGGAACAGGTGTGTAGAATAATTTCCAAGCTACAGGATAAATACCTCATTTTGGAGGCTTAATGGATTGTATGCAGCACTCAGAAAGGATTACAACAGAATTTAATATTTCCTATATATTTCATCTCAGTAAATGAGACTTCCTCAGGGATTACAAAAAAACTAATGTAACATCAAAAACAAATAACACACAATACTAAGCCCAACCATGTGGGTGACAGTAAAGTCCTGTCTAGGTGGAGCGCCCTCTAAGGGTGGTTGTAGGTGGCATGGGACCTCTGGCAATAATGTAAAGTGGGACCTCTGGCTATAAGCGTTTCCCAAATCTTAGGAAGCTTAATGCAACCATATTTGTTGAGATTTGGTTGGTTCCTGAGAGCTGCTGCTGATTCTAAGAATAGTCTCTCTTTTTTGAATTTGCTGTGGTGGAGCATTGTGGTTTTTTTTCATGAGATCCTGTGGGTTGTATCCAAGACATGGTCTGTTAAATTCTGTTTTAATCAAGTATTAAATTCTGTTTTAATCCTTTCTGAGTGCTGTATACAATCCATTAAGCCTCCAATATGATGTCCTCACAGCACTTAAGCCTCTACACGGAGGATAAATACCATTGGAATAGAAGAACATAAAAAGTGTTAACTGTGGAGCACAAACTTTCAGTAAAGTCAGAGAAAGAATAAGTACCAGGAGACCTTTTTGGTATCTGGATTGAACAAGGTTCTTCTGATCTCTTTCTGGTGAAAATTGCAATTTAATGCAAATGCGAGATTAGAAAATTTTCATGTGTATGCAAAGCCAAATAACTCAGCACTATCTGCAGATTAACAATTTTTGAAGTTCTTACTCCAAAGGTTTAAATTTACAGTTTTTTTTTTTTTTAAGTTTTCTTTAACTTTGCCTTTTTTTTTTTTTTACATGAATTTTTTTTTTGTTGTTGTTTAATTCTTTGCCTTTACTCAGATTCCTCAGAACTAATCAATAATAATAAAATAAAATAAAAATAAACAATGAAAGCATTATATTTTATATGAACCCTTCACCCCATAAAATTATCATACATTAGTACTTTTACCATGAGTTGCCTAGAGTGGCACTACCATGAGTTGCCTCAGACTTGCACTACATGCAGGCGCAAACTTGACTTACTTGTCTGTTTGCTTACTTGGGAAATAGGATTAAAAACCAAGTTTATATAAAATTACTTGGTATCTTGAATACATAATATACCCAAGTTAAAAAAACTTTCTACATGTATCTCTCATCCTGAGATTTTATTTAATAAGGTCAAAGCACCTTGTAGCAACTTGTATTGGTAAAATTCATAAGCTCTGTATTACTTAAACCTTAGCATTGTCAGGTCTGGCTCCCACTGATGAGACCTCAATAAAGGTCGAAACCGGTATGGGTAGCTACCATTGCCTTTAATGCATAGCATCATACATCTCTGCAAGGGGATGTGCTGTACATTAAGGGAAAAATACTAAGGAAAGTGATCAGAGCTTAATCCACCTTTACCATGAGTTGCCTCAGACTTGCACTATGTGCTGGTGCAAACTTGACTTGTCTGTTTTCTTACTTGGGAAATAGGATTAAAAACCAAGTTTATATAAAATTATTTGGTATCTTGAATACATATTATACCCAAGTTAAAAAACTTTCTACATACATTAGTACTGTGAATGGACTAAGTGTAGGTGGTCCCATATCTTGTTCTAAAAAGTAAACAAATCTTTTTTTAAGTCACTTCAGGCTTTCAATAAGCAACATGCCATGCACATCTGGTGAAATTCATCTACTACCTAAAATATGTCCAATGCCTATAAGGTGTTTACATACAGTGCAAAACCTCACAATCTGAATATAATCTCAAATTTCAGAAATGAATGTAATAGTTATTCCCTATCCAAGGAATGGAAGCTTTTGCACGCTGGGTTTTGCAGCCTGATATTTGTGTTTGGTGGCATTGAAATATATCTTGAAATTCAAAAATCTATACTAGATGCCATTTAATTTGTCCAGCTATTCAAGTGCAGCTGTTTTATTGCGATGAATATCTTGCAAAAACAAAATATGAATATAAAAAAAATTGCTTCATTTATTTGGGCTAACCTGGCCAGGTACCCTTACCACATGGAGTGTTAGTAAAATTATGTAATTTTGCTTCAAAAATTTAGTGCTAATGACATCTACACTGCTGATGAAATGTAGTTTTTTCATGCCTGGCAAGTATTGCTGCTGCAAATTCATATCTTCCCTAGTTGGAGGAAATGCTAACTTAACCTCCAGGCTCGTTACTACTTAGTTTAGTTCTGTGTACTAACCAGTAGCAGGCCTGACCATTTCCGCTTGAATGGGGAGGGGGGGGATCCTGGCCCCCAACAATGAGACTGGTATGTCTTTGATGTGGGCCAGGATCCTCCCCCCCATTCAAGCGGAAATGGTTCCGCAGGCCTGCTGCTGGTTAGTACACAGGACCAAACTAGGTAGTAACGAGCCTGGAGGCTTCCCGATCACCTAGTGAAAAGTTGTGCAACTACATATTTTGATTGTTTGTGATTGGAGGGAGACAAAATACAGTGACTGCTGGAGGAATTGTCGAGGCCACATGCTGACAGGAGACTGACTCCCCTCTGTATGGATAGTATGTTTGTGAATCTGTCGCTTCTCATTTCCTTTTTATCTCTTCCACGCTAAACACAATGAACCACAAATGCAAGAAATGCGTTTTTACTGTGGATCTCAAAAAACATCCCACACAAAATAGTTAAAAAAAAACCCATCAAAAATCACAAATGATAACAGTAATCCAACCAAACAACTCACCAACACTAATTCTTACCAAAAAAAAAGAAGTTTCAACATCCAGTTCACCAACAGTAGTGACTTAAACAGCAATATGAACGATCTGCATCACCACCATCTACAGTCATCTAAACCAGAATTACTATTCCTTTCAGGATCCCGACTGGCAACCTTAACATCAAATGCCCAAAGTACACATTATATATCTCTTTCCCCACAAGGGTGGCACTTGTGGATTGGTCAGAACTGATATACCATGCCAGAGACTGCCGATCCTTGAATTTCCACTGTTTGATCTGCTTTGGCTCAAAAGTTCTCTACCAAATCAACCTGCCCTTTTCTTATGCTCCCTCTGTTGCTCTCCAAACTCCATCAACCACTCGGTCCTCTTCAACTTTCTAAAGCTCGGCCTTCTGCAGTCTAAGTACCCCAATAGTGAGGTCATCCTTCTTGGGAACTTCAATGTCCACAACTCATTTAGCTCCCCTTCTTCAGTTTCACCAATCACGCAAGCAGGAATGCTGATGTGTTTGCCATCAGCAATGGCCTATCTCAAATCATCAACCTTCCCACCAGAATACCAGACAACCCCCCTCCAATTTGCCAACGCACTTGACCTCTTCCTAACATGCTTCCCTTCCCAGTATACTGTGGTTGTCAGTTCTCCTCTTGGAAACTTGAACCATAATCTCATACTAGTCTCTTTTGCTAAAGAACAATGTACATGCCCACCAGTTCGCACAGCCTCGTGTCCTTTGGCTCTACAAGGGTGTCAACTGGGAGGACTTCTGTGACTTCTATCCCTCCTTCCCATGGTTCGGCTACCACTTCAGTTCTTCAGATTCAAACACCTGCTCAGATCGAATAACATAAATCATCCTCACAGGAATGAAGGGTTTCATCCCTCTATTCCACTCCAAATTGTCAGTCACCATCTAAGCCTTGGTTCTCAAAAAAGTGTGCCAATGCTCTAAAAGAAAAAATACCCCTTCTGTTCCTCTTGCCTCTCACACACATGGCACTAATGTGCTATAGTCTTGTGGCCTTTCATGTGTTGATCAGATATATAAAAAAAAAATACCAAATTAAATGGTTCCCTGTGTTATAAAATACACTGCAACATTCTTTGGATGAAAGAAAGAAAGCAGTGTATGATGTAACAGTGTTATGCTGTTCATATATGTTTAGAACTGATAAATGAAAGCTGTTAATGATTGGAAAAAAGATCAGGAATGCATACTTTAAAAGGATTAAAATGGAGAATTTTCCAGATTGGTACCATGCCAACAAGGACATCTGAATGTTTTATTGAATAACTTTATTGAATGCAGATGGTACTCAAATGTCAGAAGCTAATGAGATTGTTCACTTAATGAGTGCTCACTTTGTTAATATATATGAACCAGGTGTATGGAACATGGTGCACAGTGCTACTGTTACATTGGTTGAAGAGTTAGAGGTTCATGAAAATGAGGTTGAAGAGCTGTTGCGTGATAACCTAGAAAAGAATTTGTCTATAGAGACATATGGAATATCAGCCCGTTTGCTAAAGGAATGTTCAGCCAAATTGGCTAAGCCTCTCATATGTTTGTATAACTTGAGTCTCAGCTCAGGAATGGAAGGAATGTATGATAGTTCCATTGTACAAGGAAGGTGCAAAAACATGTTTTTGCACTATCCTTGTGGTGCACAATCTCTGGTGTGGTCGTGAAGATTTTAGAGAAGTTGGTAAGAACTTAGCATACAGAAATGGGTAGACAAATATGCTATACTCTGCAAGGAACAGCATGGGTTTACTAAAGGAAGGTCATGTTTTAGCAATTTGCTCATATTTTATAACAATGTTATGGCCAAGTTGGATAAAGGGAATGTATACATTATGATAATGTTGGATTTTTCTAAGGAATTTGATGGGATACCACACAAAAGGCTGTTGCATAAACTGGAGAATATGGGATTGGAATATAAACTCTTGACGTGGATCGGGATGGTTGACAGAAGATATCAAAAAGTGGTATACAGTGAGTGTGAATCTGCCAGATTTAAGGTGACCAGTGGTGTACCTCAGGGTTCACCACTGGTCTCCTTGGGCCATTATTGTTTAATCTATACATTAATGACATCAGGAAGGATCTAACATCAGATGTGCAATTGTTTGCTGATGATGCGAAGATAGGCAAGGCAATCAAGGCCGCTACTATAATTCAGCATTTACGAAATGATTTGAATAGACTGAAACTTTGGGCAAACAAAAATGGCTGTCAATTTAATGTTAGTAAGGGTAAAGTTATGCAGTTTGGGGGAATTAAAGATCCAGTGCTATATTATATTAGCAGAGTTATTCTACAAGAAAGTGAAGAGGCAAAGGATCAAAGTTAAATTTATTTTCAGTCAAGAAAGGAGTAAGAGCTAAATTTTTCTCCCAGAGAGCAATGAGTTAGTGGAATAATTTGCCCGTAATGAATGCATTTAGTGTGTGAGGACATTATGTTGGAGGTTTAATGGATATTTTACAACACTCAAAAAGAATTAAAATAGAATTTAATGCTTCCTATATTTCGTCCTAGTTACTAGGACATCTACGGGGATTACAAAAAACAATTAATGTAACATGCACACAAAAACTTACAATACTAAGCCCAACCATGTGGGTGACACTAAAGTCCTATCTAGGTGGAACGCCCTCTAAGGGCAGTAGTAGGTGGCCTGGAATGTAAGGTGGGACCTCTGGTGATGAGTGTTTCCCAAATCTTTGGAAGCTTAATGCAACCGTATTTATTAAGATTTGGTTGGTTTCTGAGAGCTGCTGCTGCTTCTGAGAAAAGTCTCTCTTTCTTGAATTTGCTGTGGTGGAGCATGGTGGTTTTCTTCCATGATACTCTGTGGGTGGTGTCCAACACATGGTCAGCCAAGCCTGAATGGCCATAGTTGTGTTTAATGATGTATGACTTGTGTTCCTCCAGGCGGATGGATGCTGATCTGCCTGTCTGTCCAAAGTACGCAAGCTTACAGGAACAGGGTACTTTGTAAACTCCAGGCAGAGAGAGAGGGGAGGGAGCTGATCTTTCGTAGACCAGATAAGGGTAGCAAGTTTGCGGTAGGGCTTATATGCTGTGTGTAGGTTATACTTTTTTGGTATCTTGGCTATTTTTTCCGAAGTGCCACGGATGTAGGGTATGGTGATGGCATTTTTAAAATCTTGTTGACGAGAGGGACGGGGAATGGGGGAGGAATTGATTATTTTTTTGATACTGTGTTCGCTGTAGCCATTGGAGAGGAAAGTTCTGTGTATGTGGTTAAGCTCAGTAGTGAGGGTGGTTCCACTGGAACAAAGATTGTGGGCTCTCTTGGTAAGAGTTTTAATAATGCCATATTGTTGCGAGGGGTGGTGGTGGGAGAGTTTGTGAATGTATCTGCCTGTGTGTGTGGGTTTTCTGTATACAGTGAAGGCAAGTGTATCATTAGGCAGGCGTGTGACTAAGGTGTCTAGGAAGGGTAAATAATTGTTCTTTTCCTTTTCCATAGTAAACTGGATTCTTGGATGTAGGCTATTGAGATGATCGAGGAAGGAGTCTAATGTGTCTGGGCCTCATGGCCCAGACACGTTAGACTCCTTAAAAGAATTAAATTCTATTTTAATTCTTTTTGAGTGTTGTAAAAAATCCATTAAATCTCCAACATGAAGTATGATAGCTGGGTTGGGTGATTATAGCCTCCCTCGATGAGTTCTTGACTCCCCAGAGGTCTCAGATAAAAAAAAAAAATAATACAAGAACAATATCAACAACAAGACCATTCAAAACTGTTTTGCTCACTGTATTAAGATTCAATCATGGATATGCCAGATACAGCCAGTTTGTTAATGATGTCCCAGTAGAAATGAAAAACATCAGAAACTGAAGAGTTGCATCCATTGAAGAATATACTATATATATAAGTTTTAAAAGAGGTAAACCGTGAGTAGACATAACTATACATAATAAATAATGGAAAAACTCACGTAGAAATATTATTTAATAGTATAATTTTCGCCTGTGTGTCACAGGCATCTTCAGTACAATTAGGCACAAAAATTAAACATTAACTGACAATTCCAAAAAGCGCCACCTAAGTAGCTGGTGTAAGATAACTAAAAAGGTCAATAACTTTCCTTAAAAAAAAAAAAAAAAAAAAAAAAAAAAAATTAATACAATAAAAAGTTAGGAAAGATTAGCTGATTTGTAAAGTACTATCTCCCATAAAGGGGATAGACGTAAGCCGTCGGATCTGTTTAAGTTAGGAGAATGAAGTAGAGTTTCACATGCTTCTTTATTAAGGCGTTCCATGAGAAACTGACTTTTGTGAAGAACTCTTGTCTTTCTCCAATGAACTCTGTGTCTAGTGAAGATGGCATGTTCTGCAAGTCCAGACTTTTCAGGTTTAAAGTATTCAATATAAGATTGGTGTTCTTCTAGCCGAATGGAGGCAGATCTTCCCGTTTGTCCGAAATAACATAATCCACAAGAGCACGGAATCTGGTAGACACCTGGATGATTAAGATGTGGAAGCTTGTCCTTTGGAGAAGCGAGAAAGGTGGAGATTTTTCTGAACGGTCGAAAGGCAACAAAAATATTCATATTAAATCTACTCAAAATAATATTAAACATATTAAAGATATAATAAACATATTAAATCTACTCAAAAAGAACTTTGAGTAGATTTAATATGTCTCCCTCTTCAAACACAGAGGAAATAACGCGCATTACCATCCCTTATATACAAGGCATCAGTGAACGTATAGCAAAAATTTTAAAACCACTGAATATTTTTGTTGCCTTTCGACCGTTCAGAAAAATCTCCACCTTTCTCGCTTCTCCAATGGACAAGCTTCCACATCTTAATCATCCAGGTGTCTACCAGATTCCGTGCTCTTGTGGATTATGATATTTCGGACAAACGGGATCTGCCTCCATTCGGCTAGAAGAACACCAATCTTATATTGAATACTTTAAACCTGAAAAGTCTGGACTTGCAGAACATGCCATCTTCACTAGACACAGAGTTCATTGGAGAAAGACAAGAGTTCTTCACAAAAGTCAGTTTCTCATGGAACGCCTTTATAAAGAAGCATGTGAAACTCTACTTCATTCTCCTAACTTAAACAGATCCGACGGCTTACGTCTATCCCCTTTATGGGAGATAGTACTTTACAAATCAGCTAATCTTTCCTAACTTTTTATTGTATTAAATTTTTTTTTTTTTTTTTTTTTTTTTTTTTTTTTTTTTTTTTTTTTAGGAAAGTTATTGACCTTTTTAGTTATCTTACACCAGCTACTTAGGTGGCGCTTTTTGGAATTGTCAGTTAATGTTTAATTTTTGTGCCTAATTGTACTGAAGATGCCTGTGACACACTGGCGAAAATTATACTATTAAATAATATTTCTACCTGAGTTTTTCCGTTATTTATTATGTATAGATACTATATATATATCAATGCTATAATGAAAATGAAGATTTTGAGGAAGAAATTGTGGAGGAAATGTGTTGTAGAAAATATCAGAAGAACAAGAAAATGACAAGGAAGAGTGATTATCCATGATGCTAGAAAATTTAATTGCTGGATTATGACTATTTCATGCTGAAAGGCAATGAAGGCAGTCCTATATCTGCACAGTGGGAAAAAAAAAAATGATGGGCATTATTAACTGCTGAGAACTGCATGTATGTTTATTATGTATATAAAATTAAATTATTTTACTTAAAACCAATTGTTTTCTCATTCAGCCAAAAACTCGTTAATTGGCTTTTGTCATAAGTACAGTACATACTTGAAACTCTTTAAGTACTATACAAATTTGTGTAATTAAGGCAGCCACTTAATTGGGACAAATTATTGTCCCAATTGGGACAAATTATTGTCCCAATTGGGACAGCCACATAATTCTGAGGGTAATAAACCATTGCAGAATCAGTATTTATTATTATTATTATTATTATTATTAAACAAGACCTCATGGAGTCAAAGACTCATCTAGGAGGTCCTTTTATCTCACACACATCTCGTCATACCGGGTCTTAAACACATTCAAACTCCTTGCAGACACCACACTCTCAGGCAAGGCATTCCAATCATTCACAACTCTGCACGAAAAAAACCTGCCTCTCACTCCCCTACTCACACCCTCTTTATACAGTTTCCAGGGATGACCTCTGGTTCTCCCCTGATCTCCCACTATTCGCTGTAGAACTTCTCCACCATTGATCCTATAGCAACCCCTTACCAACTTGTAGGTCTCTATCATATCTCCCCTCTTCCTTCTCTCCACTAGTCTCTGTAAATTACATCTTTTCAATCTTTCCTCATACTCGACATTCCAGAGGTCAGAAACTACCTTAGTCAGTCGCCTTTGGACCCTTTCCAACATCTCTTCATCCTTCTGAAAACCAGGTGACCAAATCTGGGCACAATAGTCCATGTGTGGCCTAATCAAAGCCTTATACAATGGAACAAGAATCTCCCTACTTCTACACGTCAGTGTCCTCCTCATCATTCCCAGAAGTCTTTGTGTTGTCTTCACAATTTTGGCGATGTGACCCCTAAATTTTAGATCCTTATCCACTATCACTCCCAGATCTCTTATTTCCTCTACTTCCAACAATATATTCTCACCAAGCATAAATTCTGCATCCCATCTTTGTTTTCCAAATTTTAAAACCTTACATTTTGCAACATTGAACTCACATTCCCATTTGCTTGCCCAATCACTCAATTTATTCAAGTCTTCTTGCAAGGCCACAACATCTTCACTACTCTTTATGGTTCGTCCCAACTTTGCATCATCTGCAAACAACTGAATATCTCCATCCAAATCTTCGCCAATATCATTAATATACAAGTTAAATAGTAATGGCCCTAAAACAGATCCCTGAGGTACTCCACTAGTGACTTTCCTTTTCCTGGATATTGCACCCCCATACACAACTTGTTGATACCTATCAGATAGCGAGTCTCCAATCCAATGCACTAATCTAATATCCAACCCCATCTGCTCTAGTTTGACTGTCAACTTATCATGAGGTACTCTATCAAAAGCTTTTGCGAAATCCAAGTATATTACTGTGTATCCTTTTCCTCTGTCCAAGGAAGCAGTCACTTTATTGTAATAAGTAAGTAGATTACTAAAACACGACCTCCCTTTAGCAAATCCATGCTGTCCATCAAAGATTATACCATTGTTGTCAACCCAACTCTGGATCCTAGTTCTCACAAGCTTCTCCAACAACTTAACCACAACACCTGACACACAGATAGGCCTATAGTTTGATGCTTGAGTTCGATCACCTCCTTTATGAAGTGGCACAATCTTGCCCTCCTTCCACTCTTTAGGGACTTGACCAAGTGCAAGACTCGTATTAAAAAAATATGTCAGAAGTGGCAAAATTTAATTTAAAAAACTAATTGCAGAATTTGTTTTCTCCTAATACAATATGTAACTTTCACTTATTGTGCTTATAAAGTGTGTTCCTCGTATAACAAAATGTGATGAAATGTTACAGAGGAATTCATTAATTGTTTTAAGTTTTCCCATTCTCTGTTTCTCATTGTATGTTAGGCTCAAAGGC
The DNA here is from genome assembly GCF_054136105.1 of Typopeltis vanoorti. NCBI lineage: Eukaryota > Metazoa > Arthropoda > Arachnida > Uropygi > Thelyphonidae > Typopeltis > Typopeltis vanoorti. Next base: position 128,623,695 of record NC_143561.1, read on the forward strand.
CTCTCATAGCCAGGTAACTTGATTTCTTTAAAACCTAATTAATAACATATAATAGCTCTCAGTTTTTTAGGATGAAAAAGCCCAAGTTTTCTAGAGGAAGAACCCTGCCACCTCTCTGTGAGGCCAGATGACTCTTCTTCCATTAAAAAATTGTAATAGAGATCCTTTGCATTCTAGATGAGATTTGAAACACAGATGTTTTAATCCAAAGGGCATAATTAAAATTGACTGAGCTATGGTGACTTCATTTAAGTTTGTATCTTTATTAAATAGACACGTTAGTGACTTATTTGAATTGACTGTAGAACACACGAGTACATACAAATCCCTTTTATTACCATCCATGAAATTCAGCACATTCTTAGGCTTTATGAATGGTAATAGATAGAAACTGGCTGTGTATACTTTTTTTTTTCTGAAAAAGTTTGGACTGAAAGAATGTCATTTACTTCTTTAGGAAATGACAAGCTATTAGAAACTTTTTAGTGACTCATCTGCTAAAATCATTAAAATATCTAATGGTAACGATAGTTACACCAAGAGTGCATCTCTGCCATTATTATCCAACCCAAGGTTTCTCTTAGAAGAATTCTCTTGCCTGTAATTTACATTTTCTAATTATATTTATCTGTGTTTTTGAAAACTTTTTTTATTTGACTAATTTAAAACAGAATGAATAAAAATGTTTGTATTTTTTTAAAGTATACAAATGTAATGCAACACATTCAATACTCTGCACTATTTAATTTTAGGCCCGGCTGATGGAGCAGAAGCTGGTCGGGGCTACAAGAAATACAGACCAGTGTGGGGACACTAATGTCACACCAGCCACTGAATTTGATTCATTACAGCATACACGCATTGTAAAGGATACTGTAATCACCACTCTTGAACAACAAGTAGAAGAACAGGTAAGAGATATTAGACTTCATTTCTGGATTACATGAGGATGTATATATATCATCATCAAATTCCTGCCATGTACCCTCAAGGGATGTATAGGATATGACAGTACTACATGAAAAATTTACATCATTACTAACTTCCTATCTACAATTTTCCTCCAAATCAGTCTGTTACTTGTCAAGACTCCAACATTATCAGATCTTATATTTCTATCGTCTAAGGCACTTTGTACCGTATCAATCCACCTATATCTTGGTCTTCCTCTGGGTCGTTTTCCTGCCAACCTGGCAGAGAACATTTGTTTTGCTAATCTTTCCTCTCCCATTCTATTTAAGTGACCATACCACCTGAGATTAGCTCTGTTAACGCATTCCTGGATGCTGACAATGTCAAGTTCTTTCCTAATATCCTCATTTTTAATATGATATTGCCATTGATGCCATCTGTTCACGCCTCTAATCTTTCTCAGGACTCTCATATCTGCGGTCTCTAGTCTTTGGTCAAGTGTTTTACTTCTGACCCAGCTCTCAGATCCATAAGTTCAAACTGGTTTGAAAACTGTCTTGTATACAGCTAATTTAGTGTTCCGACTAATTTCTCTCTTATTCCATATGAATTTATTCAATTGACTTCCCACCATACCAGCTTTGCTGATTCTGTTGTCTATTTCTATATTTAATTTACCATCTTCAGTAAAAATCGTGCCTAAGTAGCTGAAATGTTTTACTTGTTCCACAGGTTCTCCATTCACAACACAGTTGACATTTTCAATGATTCTGCCTATTTTCATTGTCTTTGTCTTTTTATTGCTGACCTTCATACCATATCTATTACAACAACTATTCAATTTAGTCAGAGAATCTTGCAGACTTGTAGCGGATTTATTTAGAAGTATAACATCATCCGCATAAAGCAAAGAACTGACATTAACATCTCCAATTTTGATATCAGGTTTAATACCACTTTCCTTCATAATGTGATCCATATACATAATGAATAACAGAGGGGATAATGTACATCCTTGTCTCACACCAGATTTAACATTAAACCATCTTCCTGTACTTCCTTCAATTCTAACTGCTGACTTACAACTCAAATAAAGACTAAGTATTGCTTGATATAATGCCCCATTGACACCATATAACTGCAGCGTATTGAATAGCTTCTCTCTTGGCACCTTGTCATATACCTTTTCCAAATCGACAGAACTTAAATACAGATCTTTGTTATATTCCCATGCTTTCTCGACTATTTGTCGTAAAGTGAAGATCTGATCCTGACAGCCTCTATTTGGCCTGAATCCAGCTTGTTCTTCACCAAGCTTTTCTTCCACAATTCTTCTCAACCGTTTCTCAAGTATACTTGCATAGAACTTGCCAGGAACACTCAGTAGGGAAATACCTCTGTAATTCTCACATTCAGTTTTATTTCCCTTTTTATATGTGGGTACTATGAGAGCTCTACTCCAATCATCAGGAATTCGTCCCTCAGTCCAGGCTTTCTGAACTATGCAGTGCAGCCACTGTAAGACTTTTATCCCACCATACTTCAGCATTTCTGGTCGAATATCATCTACTCCTGCTGCCTTTCCACATTTCAAGCCTTTGATGGCTTTTTCTACTTCAAGTATGGATATGTATTCCTGACTGCATGCCTAGTCAGTGTTTTTTATCACTGTGCTGTCATCACTGCTTGTTTCATTTAGCAGTTTTTCAAAGTAATTACTCTATACTTCAAGGATATCTTTTTCTCCTGTTTTCATGTCACCTTTATCATCTCTAACTCCTTTTACAGCACTCTTTCCTCCATTCCTAAGCTTCTTCAACAACCTCCAGAATATTTTGCTACCTTCTTGATATTTATTTTCTATATTCTTGCCAAAGTCCTCCCATGACTTTTGTTTTGCTAGTTTTACACACTGTTTAGCTTTCTTACATTTCTTACAAGAGTAAAAGCTGACTTATTTGCCAGGAACTTTTGATATGCTTTTTTCTTTTCCTTCACTGCCTCTTTAACTTCCTGTGTCCACCAGGGAGTTCTGATATTTTTATCCTTGCACATAACCTCACCACATGCCTCTCTGGCAGAATCAATCAATGTTTTCTTCAGCGTTTGCCACTGAATCTCTAAGGTTTGATTCCTGTTCTCAAACTCTTTCATTTTCTTTTCAATAATCTTTCTGTATTTTAGTCTACAGTTCACATCTGAGAGCTGCTCAACTTTTATTCGCTTTAAAACTTTCTTACATGTTATTCTTTTCAATATGAAATTCATTTTTATCCTGCTCAAGACTAAATAGTGATCACTTCCAATTTCAAATCCTCTGTACACTCTGGTGTCCTGCACCAGGGAGAAAACATCTCTATCAACAATAACATAGTCAATGAGACTTTTCTTATTCCTAGCCTCTTCTCTCCATGTGAATTTGTGCCCATTTTTATGTTGGAACATGGTGTTAGTAATAACCAGTCCATGTCCTGAGCAGAAATCCAACAGGTATTTGCCATTATTATTGGCTTTGCTCTTTTCTCCAAATTTTCCCAAAATATTTTTGTATGTCTGGCAATCATTTCCTACTCTGCTATTTAGATCCCCAACAAGGACCAACTTTTCCTTTTTAATTGTGTCAGTTGTTTTTTCTAAAGCATCAAAAAATTCCTCCACTTCTACTTTTGTAGAACCTTCTGTGGGACTATAGGCACAAATAAGTCTCATTGTCCAATTTCCATTCTGATGTTTGCCCACATTACTCTACTTGAGACTGACTGCCATTCAAGAAGATTAGCCTCATATTTTGTGTTGAATACTATGGCTACGCCTTCTTTTCCTTGATTGTCATTGCCTGAATATAACATTTTGTATTTATTGCTCAGAAAGATCTCACCAGTTTTGGTCTTTTTTGTTTCAGTCACCCCTATTATGTCGATCTGGTACTTATCTAATTCCTCAGCTAGCTCCATTTCTTTGCCATTCAGGCTTCTTACGTTGATAGTACCGATCTTTAACTCTGGTGATGTTGAGTTGGGGTTTGTTTTCAGATTTGTTCCAGTAGCTGATTTTTCGCTGTTCGCCCTGGTTCCCTGGCGAAAACAACGGGGGCCTTGTTTAACCGGGCGACGCCCCAGCCGGCATGAAATTTTGCCATGTTGTACCATCATTTTTTATTTTGGTTTAACCAAGAAGAATACAATTTGGTCGGCTAAATCCCAAATTGCCAGCCCATCCTCGTTCGTTCAGTATCAAAGTAGATACCCAACAGGGTGCACCACGAGAAGGTGAGGATTGGACATTAGGTCAGAAGCCCTGGTCGGTTCTCCACATTCCTTTAAAGGCTATGTGGAGGTCTCCTCTCAGTTATACTGCTTTGACCCTTAAGCACCCCATATTCATGTAAATACCAGTTTGGTGATTTTTTTTTTTGTGTGTGGGGGGGGGAGGTCAGATTCCTTGTTCTCTTGCTTCCTCTGTTGAAATATTTCTTATTATTATTATTCATCTGACCTTCATGGAGTCAGGAACTCATCATGGGAGGCACATACTATCACACACACAAAGCTCATCTAACCACCCATTAAACTGATTCAATGTGTGTCTATATTCGCAACACACTCAGGCAATTCATTCCATTCATCAACCACTTTACATGCAAAGAATCCTCTGCTCACATCCTCCTTATACAGTTTCCAGGGATGGCCTCTTGTTCTATCTCCCCTCCCTCTCACATTCTCTGGAAAATTTCCTCCATGTCAACCTGATAACATCCCCTGACTAACTTATATGTCTCAGTCATATCCACCCTCCTATTCATGAGGCTTTGCAGTTTTACATTCTTTCAATCTGTCTTCATACTCCACATTCCAAAGACCACTGGCCACATTTGTGAATCTTCTCTGGATCCTTTCTGACGTATCCTTGTCACCATGAAAACTGGGTGACCAAATTTGTGCATAATAATCCATATGATGCCCGATCAAGGTCTTATACAATGAAATCCTAACCTGTTTATTTTTGCATGTCAGAGTCCTCTGCTTCATTGCCATTATCCAAATCCAATGTGATGATATCACAACTTTTACAATGTGGGCCCTGAATTTCAGGTCTACCACTACTCCCAAATCTCTCATCTCCTATATCTAGTTTAAAATTTCCCCACAATCTGTTCAATCTATTCAAGTGCTCCTGTAAGGCCATAACTTCTGCTAGAGTCTCATTGCTCTCCCCAATTTTGCATAATCTCCAAACAGTTGCATATCACCAGTTAAACCCATCCCAATATCAGCAATATACAAATGAAACAATAATGGTCCCAGTACATATTCTTGTGGCACACTGCTAGTGACTTTCCTCTTTCGGGATACTGCATCCCAATATGCAATTTTCTGATGCCTATCTGACAGCTGGTCACCGATCCAACTCACTATTCTGTTATCCAATCCCATTCTTTTCAATTTAATTGACAGTATGTTGTGTGACAATCTATCAAAAGTGTTTGCAAAATCTAAATATACTATTGCATTATGCATCTCCCTTGTCCAAGAGATTTGTCACCTTGTTATAATGGCTATTGGATAGGTATCAGCAAGTTGTTTATGGGGATACTAACTTGAAAGAGGACAGTCACTAGTGGTGTGCCACATGGATCAGTTTTGTGATTGTTGTTATTCAATTTGTATGTTAATGATATTGGGATAGGTTTAACTGGTGACATACAATCTCTTCAAGTCCTGTTTGCATCATTTGTAAACATTTGTATATCACCAGTTAAACCAGATGCAAAGTATACACTTAGTGGGGAAATTTTGGATGAAGTTGAGGAGATAAGAGGTTCTGAAACAGGACTTGAAGAGAATGATAGCGGACAAGGATCTGAAGTTCAGAGGTTACATTGCACAAGTTGTAAAGACATCACATTATATCAGATTATGCAATGATACAGAGAACCTTAATGTGTAGAAATAAAGTGGTTCTGATTCCATTGCATAAGGCCTTGATCAGGACTGTTATGGATTTTTGTACACAGATTTAGTCCTCTGATTTTCCTGGTGATGAGGATATGTTGGAAAGGGTCCAGAGAAGACTGAGGTCATAAACTGGTCTTTGGGATGTGGGATATAAGGACAGATTGAGGGAATGCAGTTTGCAAAACCTTGTGAATAGGGGGAAGAGAGGGGGATATGATTGAGACATTCAAGTTGGTAAAAGGTTGTTAACAGGTTAATGTGGAAGAAAGTTTTCATAGAATGGGGGAAGAAGGTAGTATAAGGAGTAGGTTCTTTTCACAGGGAGTGGATGGTCAGTGGAATGCTTTGCCTGACATTGTGGTGAATGAAGATAAATTGAATGAGTTTAAAGCATCATGGAATCAAATGACTCATCATTCTGTGATGAGTCTTTTGACTCCATGGAGGTCTGGTGTTAATAATAATACATGTTAGTGAAACATGATCTCTCTTTAACAAACCCATCTCAAAACCACATATAATACTGCTGTTCTCAATCCATTATTGTATCCCAGTTCTCTCCAATCTTTCCTGTATCTTAACCATGACTCCATATATACATATTGCCCTCTTGTAGCCACAGCCTTACTACATTTATGCAGTGGCACAATTTCATCTTCTTTCCACTCTCTTGGAACTTGTGCTCTTGTAAGACTGTTATTAAACAAGCATGCCAGTGCTACTGCTATTTCTCCTGGAACATTTCCTTAAAACATGTGGTGATATGTCATCAAATCCTATTGCCTTATTGATACCAAGCTTATTTATTTCCTCATAAACCTCCTGTTCACTCACAATTTAGCTATCCTCTCCTATGTCCTCTACATTTGAGTTTTTCTTGATTTCACTCTGATGAGGATGAAACACACTCATAAATTATTAACCAAATACAGTCATACCCTGACTTACGCGAATCCGGAGTTACACGGTTTCATATATGTATGTATTCCCGTCCCGCTTCACGCCTCACCACTAGTCGTATCTTTCCGGTGCTGGCTGCATTCGCCAGTGTCGCACATGCTGTGAACAAGCACTGACGTGTTTCATGCAGTCTCCATTCATACACCATTAACATCATCTTTCACTGATCATTCTTCCTTCTACTTACCACATATCTGAAAAACTCTATGGTTTTTTTCTTGCTCAACTGAGTCAACTCCCTGGCCTGCCATTTATATGCCTCATGCAATTGTTTGCTACCATTATTCATCCTGTGCTGCATCCACAGTACCCTCTTCTTCCAAATTTTGTGCTTGATCCTTTTATTCATTTAACATCTACTTCATTCAGTCTTTTGACCTTCGTAATACATTACACATCAATCTTGTTAAATATCTTTTGATCAGTTCCCATGCAGCATTTATCTCCCTTCTGCTTTACATCTAATTTCATGCTATAGCTCCAAGTTGTCTCCTAAGCTTTTCATAGTCGCCAGCTTTGTGATTATAATGAATTACACATATATCCTTTCTTGAAGTCCTCATATAGCTAGCCACAACCCAGGTGATCACTCATGATCACTCTCACCAACTAGAGAGAAGTGCAAAATCCCACTCACAATCACATTCTCTGATGAAATGATCAGATCAAAAACTCTCGAAGCTTGTGTGTCTTCCTTTATGTGCTGCTTGAGATAGTTCTCTCCCAAGAATTTGAGAAATTAATTTTCCATATTCCCAAATGTTATTTCTTCATTCCAGTCTATATACTGCCATAATTGAAATCACTCATAATAATCACCCTTCCCTTGTTCACTGATCAAAGTTGATTATACATTTCTTTATCACTTCTCTCCACATTCCCTGGCCTATAGCTACATCCAATTAAATATCTCTTTCTGTCAACCTCCACCTTATTGACTTAAAACCATCTCCACTTTGTGTGGACATAATTTGCCTACTATCATCAATGGCACCCTCCCTCCCTTCTTGTTCTTTCTACCCTCATGGAAAACATCATACTTGTCCATTTCGATTTTCCCATTGGATATCATCCTTATCCAAACATGTTTCACTTATTCCAATAATTTTTTTTGGGATGAATATACTCAACAGCGAAAAGCATTTCATCTCTCTTATTTCTGATGTTCCTGGCATTTGTAGATTGCGATATTCCTATACCCAACCATTTGCTAGCCTAGCTGGCCAAGTGGTTAGCGTATTCGCTCTGCAGCCAAAAGGCTGAGAGTTCAAATCTCACCATGGGCATGGATGTTTGCAATTGTCTGTGGAAATACTAGTGGTCGGCAGTAGATGGCGTTGGTGTAGTTGCGGTCAGTTGGTGGAGAGAGAGTTGTAGAGCAGGTGCCCTCCCTCGATGAGTCTTTGGACTCCCTGGAGGTGTCTAATAATAATAATAATTCCCAATTGCTTTTATCGCTACTTAAGCTATCTATCCCTTCAGACTCAACTACATCCCATACATCCCAGTCCATACTGCCATCCTCATTCATGCATTCACTTCTACTGCCAACATCCACTCTCCTTATACTGTCTCCCTGTCCATGTTGTATTCTCGTTCTATCACTACTACTGTTTACATTTATAATCACTTCAGCCTCACCAGTTCCCCTCTCTCTCTCTTGATCTTTTGCTTTCACCTCTTACATTTTTTTTTTTTTTTAAATTTGGAAACAAGATAATTTCAGTTATGGGCCACTTGCTGAATATCTGCTAGACAGTCATTCTGCAGTTTGATCTATCAATCTATTATTTATTTTAATTTCCCTGAATTTAAACTGTACTTAACTTTTCTTTTTAAAATTATAATCTAAAGAATCTGAAGTTACTGTTTCTTTTTTCTCTATCTACAAGCCATCTGCATATCTGTCTAGAACCATTGCATTTATACGTGTACTAGCTTTTTTTTGTATATAAGTATATCATTATCAAAAATAGAAATAATGTGTTATTCTATCAAAATTAGAAAAGATGCTATGGTTTTTTGTTTTGCTTATGCTGTTTTGCCAGAGTACACCATTGGAATTTCATTGGAATTTCTTACTAAAAATGACTGTTAACTGATAATATCATATAAATCCCAAATTTTGTGTGTTCTAATCCAAAATGAATTAGAGCATCTTGTTTTGATTCCTTACTATGTGTAAAGAATAGGAGCAAGTAGTTGCAAACCAAACATATTTTGCTTATACAATTCCATGTAAGAATTTCAGTGCTTTAAGCACTGTACTGGCCTCGACTATATACATCCATAATTGCATAGATGCGAAGTATCCATTAAAGTAAATAAAACTCGTGGATAATATAGAAAAAATTATATGGATACAAAGCATATATTTTTGATATATTTGATCAATGTGGCAAGTTGGGTGGTTTAAACATATTGCATGAGAAAAATGTGCTCGTGACAGTGGCACACCCGTGGGGGTGGTAACTGCTCTCTAGAGAAAAAGGAAAGAAACACTAGAAAATTTTCTAAAAATCTTTTCCTAATTAAAATTCATTTTTTATTTATGTTGTGTCGTGTCTTCTATTTCTATACTACATATGAATTAGCAATCACTGCAGATGCTCAGTCATAGGTCGTATGCGATGCATAGTGTGTATTCTTAAATCATCTACTCATCCCCCCCCCAAGATTAAATCCTGAGTGCATCACTGGCCCATGAGATGCACTAACTTTGGTTTCATGAAAACATTACATATTATGCAAGAAGGTTTAATTCCCTCTCCCTCACTAATCATTATTTGGTTCTCTAATTTGCTTCTGAAATCATTGTGTGATCAGTGATTTCAAAACCAAAAAGGCTAGTAAATTATTTCTAATTATTACTACTTCTAATTATTTAGAACATAAAAGAGTAAAAGTTAAAGTTTTTCATTCTGTGTTTTCTTCTGGTAAGTTTTTATTTATGAGAAGCATTATTACTCTTTCTTGAAAGATCAAATAAAAATGTTGCTCTGTGTTTAATGAAAGTGAATTGTTCAAAAAATTTTTATATATTCTTATTTTCCTTTAAGAAGGAGGTCAAGTATTGTTTTAGTTCATAAAATATGAAAAGCTTTAATTAACTTTTCATGCATGCTTCCATTTGGAAATTTTATTACTTTTAAATCTTGGCTAGATTGTATTCACATCAACTGCCGGGAGGATGCTAAAGCAGAAGTTAATATTCGGCATTTGTACTTATGTACACTATTTATTCTTAAGAATTTGCAATGAGCAATAATGAAATATTCAGACCTTTATGTTGAACAAGAATGCAGAAAGCATGTATGAGTGATACCATATTAAGGAACTCACCAGGCACTGCTTTCTTTTCTTTTTCTTTTACGGTCCTCTCTTAATTAATAAATAACTTAAAATATTTTTTGTCATGTGATTTTTGATGCTGATTTGAGTATATTAGACACCTCATAATTATTTGATATTTATTAGGATAAATCACTCAAGCTGAACTGATTGTATAAGTCATTAAATTTCAAATCCTTGAATATTTTTATTTAAGGTAATTAATCAGTTGGTTTCATGTTTGTTAAAATACTTGTATTAGCTCTTTATAATACTTTCAGACTGAAAGAATTTGCCTTCCTTTGGGGTTGATACCAGTAATTGCTGCCATTCAGCAGCTATTGATGAAGAGTATTTGAGTTTTTATCCCTCACTCCCCATTCCTCTGCTTTCATAGTCCTTATTTCTGGCATGAATTTGTATGTTCACAACAGAGGCATCATATGGACAAGCATCGACATTATTAAGTGTCCCTATGGTAAATTTCTAAGGACAAAGGACCAATTTGTTTTTGTGTGAGATTTGCTTTGCTATAGTGAATATTCTTTAGAACGAATTAAAGATGCCAAGAAATTATATTCTTGTTTAATCTTTTATCCAAGTGTAAGCAAAGCATGAAGTATTTTCGCTACTGGAGTACTTGTATATAAAGGCTAATGACTTTATATACACATTAATTACCTTAATATTCCATAATACAAAGCACACATCCTCTTGGGTGTGTATAATACTATGCATTATGGAAAGGACCACTACCCAGACTGGTCTATTTGTATATGGGAAATATATGACTTCTGCATTACTACAACCTTGGTATCTCTTCTGGGTCTGGCAATAATGAGACCTCAACATTTTTCAGAAGCTGTCAGAAGCCAAAAAATGCTTAGCCTTATTAAATAATAATAATAATAATAATTATTATTATTATTATTAAAGATAATCAGCTGAAAGGCTATAAAATAAAATGGGATTTACCATCTCCCACTCAATCAATTATTATTATTATTGTTATTATTATTCATGCCTTCATGGAGTCAAGAGACTCATCATGGGAGGTCCTTCCTAGGAAACACGAAGTCTGTCATACCGCTCCTTGAACGCATTGACCATTCTTGCTCTCACCACTCTATCAAGCAATGGATTCCATGGTTCTACCACCCTCCACACAAAGAAACCACTTCTCACTCTCTTGCTCACAGTTTCCTTTCATACTTTCCAGGTGGCCGCTTGTTATCGCTCCTTCCTGCTGCTCACCAGTGTCCACCCTGTAATTGCCTCTCAACAGTTTAAAAGTCTCGATCGTATCACCTCTCCTTCTTCTATCTACCTCACTCTGCAGTCCACATTCCCTCAGCCGATCCTCATAATTAACATTGTACAGTCCTGAAACCATCTTTGTTATCTGCCTCTGTACCCTTTCCACAGTTAATTTATCCCCTTCAAATCCTGTGGGCCAAACTTGAGAACAGTAGTCTAAGTGTGATTAGGGTCTTATACAACGGAATGATAACTCTTTTATCTCTGCAGATGAGCATCCTTCTCAGTATTGCAGCAATCCTCTTGGTTACCTTCACCACCTTTGCAATATGCCCCTGAATTTCAGTTTTCTGTCGATCATCACCCTCAAGATCTCTTGTCTCCCCTACTTTCTCCAGTACAGCTCCTCCAATTGAGTATGCAGCCTCCCATCGATGTATCTCAAACTTCAAGACTTTACATTTTGCTTCATTAAACTGACACCCCCCATTCGTTTGCCCATCTGGCTAATTTATTTAAATCCTCTTGCAGGGCTGCCACATCTGTACTATTACTAATAACACTTCCCAGCTTCACATCTGCAAACAACTGAATATCCCCTTGCAATCCATTGACAATGTCATTGATATAAAGGTTAAACAATACAGGTCTCAGTTCTAAGCCCTCTGGAACCCCACTTGCTTCATCAAAGGGCAATATCAAGGAACCTTGTGCTTCCTTAATATTGCCCCACCATACACGACTCTCTGATAGCTATCAGGTAGCCAATCCTGAATCCAGTTGAATAACCCAACATCTAAACCCATGTGCTATAACTTAAATATCAGCTTATCATGTGGCACCTTGTCAAATGCCTTTGCAAAATCCAAAAAAAAGGCAGTGTATGACTTTCCCTCATGAACAGCTCTTGTCACTTTATTATAAAAGGCAATCATGTTACTTAAGCAAGAGTACCCCTTAACAAATTCATGTTGATTCTCACAGACAACATTACCCTCAGCTGCCCATTGCTGTATGTAGCCCCTCACTAATAATAATATAATAATAATTATTATTATTATTATTATGGGCGACTCCAGGGAGTCCTTAGACTCATCGAGGGAGGCCCTAAACATCATGTCCACACAACTATTCGACATTCTCACAGTATCTATCATACCTTGATTTGAACTCACTCACCATCATAGCACCCACAACAGAGTCTGGCAGCTTATTTCACTCATTTACCACTCTAAAAGTAAAGAACCCAGCTCTAACACCATTGCTAACCACACTCTTGCCCAGCTTCCATAGATGGTCCCCTAGTTCTCCCACCACCAGTTTTGATCTCAAAAATATCCTCTGAGTTAATCCTATTGAAACTCTTTAGCAATTTGAATGTCTCAATCATATCTCCCCTTTTCTGCCTATCAACCAATTTCTACAACCCACAGATCTTCAACCTGTTTTCATAAGGTTCATTCCATAGACCTGCTATCGTCTTGGTCACTCGCCTCTGAATCCTCTCCACCTCCTTCCCATCAAGAAGAAACCTAGGTGACCAAATCTGGTACAGTAGTCGAGATGAGGTCTTATCAAGGCTCAGTACAGAGGAACAATAACTTGCTTGTCTCTGCTCATCAAAGTATTTTTCAACAACCAAGTGAGTTGATGAGCTGATTTAGCCACTTTTGCAATGTGCCTCCTAAACTTCATCTCCCTATCCACCAACACTGCCAAGTCCTTGGCCTCATCATTCTCCTGGAATACAGTTCCACCAGTGTGGTATACTGCTGCTAATCTTTTCATCCCAAAATAAATAACCTTACGTTTTGTCACATTAAATTGACATCCATTCTCCTTGTTGTTTTAAGGATACTTGCGACATAAGACTGAATGATATAATCACGTAATCACAAGAAAGATATTTATTTAACCAAATATTTCGGTCTGGAAATAGCAGACCATCGTCGGTGGTATTACAAGAACAGTTTAAAAAATATTGTTAGTATTCTAGCTTGTATATTTTTTAAACTGTTCTTGTAATACCACCGACGATGGTCTGCTATTTCCAGACCGAAATATTTGGTTAAATAAATATCTTTCTTGTGATTACGTGATTATATCATTCATCCATTCTCCTTAGTCCAGAACTCCAATCTATCCAAATCATCCTGCAAGATTTTGACATCTTCTGCATTCACTATTGCCTACCCAACTTTGCATCATCAGCGAACAAATGAACTGTTCCACTTAGCTCCTTCCCTATATCGTTAATGAACAAGTTAAACAGCAGTGGTCCAAGAACAGAACCCTGCGGCACATCACTGGTCACAGGCCATCTTTTGGACCCTACTCCTGAATAAACTACTCTCTGATATCTCTCCATCAACCACCCACCTATCCATCTCACCAACCCTATATCCATTCCCATATGTTGCAGTTTATGGATTAGAATTCGATGTGGTATCCTGTCAAATGCCTTAGCCAGGTCCAGCAGTATCACTGTAAACCCATTACCCTTATCCAGTTCAGCTATCAGTGTGTTATAAAAATTGAGCAAGTTACTGAAACATGATCTACCCTTCACAAAGCCATGCTGTCCCCGGTACAGTATCTCATTTTCATCAATCCATTCCTATATTTTTCCCTTGACTACTTTCTCCAAGACCTTTACAACGACTCCTAATATGCTGATCATTCGGTAATTTGCAACAGTAGTCTTGGATCCCCTTTATGCAGTGGAACTATTTTCCCCTCTTTCCACACATTCGGGACTAAACCATACCCGAGACTCAGATTAAACAACATGGTCAAGTGCACTGATAATTCTTTAGCCACTTCACATAAGACCCATGCCGATATACTATCCAATCCCACACATGTATTTACATTAAGGTTCTGTAATAGACTATTCACCTTCACTTCATTCATTACAATTCCCTTGTAAACTAATGATTCCTTCATTCTTTCAATGTCACCACCTGGATAATATACTCTTGCAAATTGCTCGCTCAGTAATTCCACTATATCAACTGATTCAGTGATCTCCTTACCATCGGCATTCCTTAAAATAATTTTGCCATGTACAGTTTTTTTTCTGCTTGCAGCATATTGAAAGAACTGTTTGGGATTCTCTTTAGCTTGCATAGCTAGTTTCCTTTCATAATCCGCTTTTGCTTTTTTTTACCACACTCGTTACCCTTCTTGCCTGTGCTTTATACCATTCGTGCGCCTGCAGGTCACTTTTCTCTTTAAATTCCTTCCACAGTTGTTTCTTTTTTGCAGCTCAAGCTTATTGGTGTTATTCATCCATTTAACCCCTACTTGTTTTTCTATTCAGACCCTAGGTATACAATCAGTCATAACCTCCTGTAAATGCTCCTTGACCACTTCCCATGCTCTATCAATATACAGCCCTTGCAGTTTTACATGCCATGGCACTGAACCAAGCAATCTCCTAAGCTTGTCATACCTGCCAGCAGGATAATTCCACATATACCCTGTCTTAATCGAAAATATCACATATTTAGCCACCTCCCAGGTCAAGACCTTATGATCACTCTCACCAATAGGTGAGAGTGATCATAATGAATATGACCATGTTGCCAATAGGTGGCAACATGGTCATATTCATTACAGTCAAATTCTCAGATGCTATTACCAGGTCAAGCACTCTCGAACCCCTAGTATTTTCAATTACATGCTGTCTCAGATAGTTATCCTTTAATAATTGAATAAAATCCATTTCCTTTCTCACATGTGTCCTCTCCTCCTTCCAATCAATGTTACCATAGTTGAAATCCCCCATAATAATTTCCTTCCTTCCACTCATTTCATCAATTTGTTTATGCATACTATCTCCACCATCTATTCTGTCACCTGGTCTATAGCAGCACCTAACTGTATATTTTGTTCTGCCAGTCTCAATCTCACCAAATAGTCTCAAATGAGCTCATTTCCCTATCCTGCAATACAACTTCAATTCTCCTTGGCTGCAGTTCATCAGCTATCATCAATAATACTCTTCCCCCCATTTTATTCTCTCTGTCTCTTCTAAACACACTTTTACCTACACATTCTATCCCACTAACTATATCATGTTCCGTCAGCCATGTTTCACTAATGCCAATAACCTGTGGCAGGAAGAGCCAACCAAGGCAAAAATTCTTCCTTCTTGTTCCTAATACTCCTTGCATTAGTATACATGAAATGCAGAGGTACCTTTGTCCCACTCCTATCTTGATATGTTATTCTAACTATCCCATTCTGATTACTTGTCCTTAGTACTGGCTCGGGTACATTATATACATTCGTACACTCAACTGTCTCACTGATGTCCGCATATCCACTCCCCCCCCCCTCTCCTTAGTAGTTCTAGTTTCCCTGGTTCTGCACATCTCCATTTTCACTTCATTCAGCAACACCTTTTCCAGTCTCTGCACACCAAATCCATTCAAATGCAGGCCATCCATCTTGTATAAATTCTTTCGCCCATCAGACTCATTCCACACGTCCATGAATTCCACACCACACTGTCTGCATAACCTGCGCATAAAGTCATTTGCAATTATGGCCCTCCTTCTAAACTCCTCTCTTTCGTACCGGAGCAACAGACTCACCATCCTAACTCTGTCACTCTTTTCTTTTGCTACCTTCAACAATACTTTCAAGTCCTCTCTCATAAAAAATTTATCTCCTTTCAATTCATTGGTACCCGCCACAACTATCAGTTCTTTCACCCTCTGTTTTTATACTCTAATACTCTCACTTACATCCTTAAATTTCACACCCGGTAAGTACAATTAAGTTAAAATCCCATCTATCACACCTCTTAATAACAAGTCACCATACAACACTCTTTCCTTGATTTCTGAAACTCTCCCACTCTTACGCTTATTTTTCCTTTCAAACACTTGTTTATTTCCATTAGAGGAGGCACTCTGGAAAAAGTTTTGCAGGTGCTCCAACTGCCGCTGCGCACTGTGTATTACTCCGTGTAACCTAGCGATCTCACTCGTTACAAATAATTCCTTTTTTTTTTTTCCATCATTTAAACCATTTTCTCTCTCTGTATAATTGCTTTCACTCTCTCTTTGATCACTGCTCGCATTGCCATCTTGTACAACATCGCAATTCCCTATCAAGCCACTATTTTCACTCGCATTCTGGATTTCTTCAACCACAACAATCTCGTGTCCTGACACATACTTCAATTCCTCACTTTCCTTACACTTTCTGCACATTCTCCCACCACTATCATTTTCCATCCAAACTCTAGCCTCTTTCGGGAAAGCATGCATCCCACACATATCAAACTGGACAAACTCCCTCACATTAAAGTTTTTGAACAAAGGTGTCGTATTTTTGGATGCTATTATCTTTCGTCGCATTGGCACCATGTGCTCTTCTATGAAACGTATCGTTAAAATACTAAGTTAAATAAAATGGAATTCACACCAAAATCACACAGAACAAGCTACCAAATATAAACAATATTACGTTAAGATTTAAACCAATATTCAATTTTCACTCAAAATTATACTTAGCTTTTGGGAGCTCTCTGAAAACACTACACACCATTATTATTATTAATATTATTATTATTATTATTACGGGCAACTCCAAGGTGTCGGCAAACTCATCGAGGGAGGCCCTAACATAATGTCAAGAACAACTATTCGCCATTCACACAGTATCTATCATACCTTGCCTTGAACTCATTCACAGTCATAGCACCCACAACAGACTCTGGCAGCTTATTCCACTCATTCGCCACTCTCCAAGTAAAAAACCTAGCTCTAACACCCTTGCTAACCACACTCTTGCCCAGCTTCCATAAGTGTCCCTTAGTCCTCCCACCACCAGTCCTATTCTCAAAAATATCTTCTGAATTAATCTTAGAGAAACCCTTCAGTAATTTGAATGTCTCAATCATGTCACCCCTTTCCGCCTATCAACCAATTTTTGCAACCCACAAATCTTCAACCTGTTCTCATATGGTTCATTTCATAGACCTGCTATCATCTTGGTCACTCGTCTCTGGATCCTCTCCACCTCCTTCCCATCAAGAAGAAACCTGGCGCCCATATCTGCATAACCTTACACTTTTCCACATTAAATCGACATCCATTTTCCTTAGCCCAGTCCTCCAAACTATTCAAATCATCTTGCAAAATTTTGACATCCTGTGCACTCACTATTGCTCTACCCAACTTTGCATCATCAGCAAACAAGTGAACACTTCCTCAGAGATCCTTTCCTATATCATTAATGAACAAATTGAAAAGTAGTGGTCCAAGAACAGAACCCTGCGGCACACCACTAGTCACAAGCTGTCTTTTGGACTCTACTCCTGAATAAACCACTCTCTGATATCTCTCCATCAACCACCCTCCTATCCATCTCACCAACCCTATATCCATCCCCATATGCTGCAGTTTACTGATTAGAATTCCATATGGTATCCTGTCAATGGCCTTAGCAAGGTCCAGTAGAATCACTGTAAACCCATTAAACTTATCCAGTTCAGCCGTCACTGTGTTATAAAACCTGAGCAAGTTACTGGGGCATGATCTACCCTTCACAAAATCATGTTGTCCCTAATACAATATCCCATTTTCATCTATCCAATCCTGTATTCTTTTCTTGACTAATTTCTCCAAGACCTTGACAATGATTCCTGATATGCTAATGAGTTTGTAATTTACAACAGCAGTCTTGGAACCTCCTTTATGCAGTGGAACTATTTTCCCCCTCTTTCTACCCCCTCGGGACTAACCCAGAACCGAGATTCAAATTAAACAAAATGGCCAAGGGCACTGACAATTCTTTAGCCGCTTCACGTACGACACAAGCTGGTATACCATCCAATCCCACAGATGTATTGACATTGAGGTTTTGTAATAGACTACTCACCTCCACTTCATTCACCACAATTCCCGTATAATCTATTGGTTCATCCATTCCTGCAATTTCACCACTTGGATGATATATTCTTGCAAAGTGCTCACTCAATAATTCAACTATATCAACTGATTCGGTTACCTCTCTACCATTGGTATTCTTTAAAATCATTCTGCCATATACATTTTTTCTTTTACTTGCAACATATCGAAAAAACTGTTTGGGATTCTCTTTAGCCTTCATGGTTAATGTTCTTTCATAATCCGTTTTTGCTTTTCTTACCACACTCTTACCACACACTTTTCTTACCATGGTTAATGTTCTTTCATAATCCATTTTTGCTTTTCTTACCACACTCGTTACCTTTCTGGCCTGCTATTTATACCGTTCGTGTGCCTGCCGGTCACCTTTCTCCTTAAATTCCCTCCATAGTTGTTTCTCTTTTTGCAGCTCAAGCTTAATGGTGTTATTCATCCATTTAACCCCTACTTGATTTATTATTCGGACTCTTGGTATACAGTCAGCCATTGCCTCATGCAAACATTTCCTAACTGCATCCCATGCACTATCAACATCGAGCCCTTGCTGTTTTACATGCCGTTGCACTGAACCAATCAAACTCTAAGCTTGTTATACTTACCAGCCCGATAATTCCACTTGTACCCTGTCTTAATTGTAAATTCTACACCTTTAGCCACCTCCCAATCAAGACCATATGATCACTCTCATCAATTGGTGGCAACGTGGTCATATTCGTTACAGCCAAATTCTCAGATGCAATTACTTGGTCAAGCACTCTCTAACCCCTAGTATTTTCCATTACATGCTGTCGCAGATAGTTATCCCTTAATAATCGCATAAAATGCAATTCCTTCCTCCCATGTGTCCTCTCCTCCTTCCAATCAATGTTACCATACTTGAAATCACCCATAATAATTACCCTCCTTCCACTCATTTCTTCTATTTGCTTATGCATACTATCTCCACCATCTATTCCATCACCTGGTCTTTAGCAGCACCCAACTGTATATTTTGTTCTGCTAGTTTCATTCTCACACCAGATAGCCTCAAATGTGCTCTTTTCTCTATCCTGCAGTTCCACTTCTATTCTCCTTGGCTGTAGCTCATCAGCTATCATCAATAACACTCCTCCCCCCATTTTATTTTCCCTGTCACTCCTGAACACACTATACCCCTCACATTCAATCCCACTAGCTATATCATCTTCTGTCAGCCATGTTTCACTAATGCCAGTAACCTGTGGCCTGGAAGTGCCAACTAAGGCCAAAAATTCTTCCTTCTTGTTCCTAATACTTCTGGCATTAGTATACATGAATTGCAGAAGCCCATGTGTCCCATCCCTATTTTGATGCCTTATACTAACTATTCCATTCTGATTCGTAGTCTTTCATACTCACTTGGGCATATTACACACATTCATACACTCAACTGTCTCCCTAAAGTCTGCATATCTACTCCCCCCCCCCTCCTTAATAACTCTAATTTCCCTGATTCTGCACATCCACTTCCACTACATTCGACAACACCTTTTCAAGTCTCCGTACACTAAATCCATTCAAATGTAAACCACCAATCTTATATAAATTCTTTTGCCCATTGAACTCACTCCACTCTTCACAAATTCCACACCACTCGTCCTGCATAATTCATGCATAAAGTCATTTGCAATCATGGCCCTCCTTCTATACTCTTCACTGTCATACTGTGGAAACAGACTCACCATCCTCACTCTCTCACTATTCTCTTTTGCTACCTCATGCAATTCCTTCACATCCTCACTCATAGCCATTTTGTCTCCTTTCAAATCATTTGTACCTGCTACTACTATCAATTCTTTCACCTGCTGCTTTTGCATTCTAATTGACTCGCTTACATCCTTAACATTCGCACCAACCTGGTGCGAATGTTAAGGATGTAAGCGAGTAAGTAAGTCGACTAACACACCTCTTACTAAGGAATCTCCATACAACACTCGCTCTTTCATTTTGTTTACACTCACTATCATACTCTTATTTTTTCTATCATACTTTTGCCGTTTTTCAGTCGCTATGCTAGGTAAACATTTTTGCCAACGCTCAAGCTGCCGATTTGCCCTGTGTGTCGCTCCACGTAACCGAGTGATCTCACTCATTGCATCAGTCTCATCATTTTTATTCTCCGATAATTCATTCGTTCTTTATGTTTACCTTCACCATGTAGCCCTCTAGTGGCTGAAATTAAATATGTTCATGATGGACTGGTTGCAACTGTATTCTCAGATTTATTAGGAGTAATGCAGCATATTATGCAGACAAAATATTTGCAGCTATGAGGGAAAAGTTATGCGGTTTGCCAGAGAAGATGGAATGAGGTTTATTGTATTGGAAGAACTTTGGTTCAGGAGGTAGAGAAGGGGATATGGGGATCTTGGTGGATAGGGAATTGAAGTTCAGGGGACACACTGCAAAAGGTATAAGTGTTTCTAAAAATTGCTGCTATAATGCAAAGAACACTGACAGATGAGGAGATGATAGTTCTACTGTCTTCTTGTTCTTGAGTATTCTTCTATTGAGCAGGTTCTTCTCTTAGTAGCAGAAGCTTTCCTTCCGCTCTCTCTTCTGTTCTGAGCCTTCTCTTTCAAGGTTGTGTACTCTTGTGTCTGTTTACTCTTGTACTGTTGTGTCTCCATCAGCATGTCAAGTTCTTTACTGTATAAAGCACTAATTACATCTCATTAGGATTTCTTTGTACAGATTTGGTCACCTGGCTATATTAGTGATAAGGAATATTGGAGAGAGTGTAGAGGCTAATAAGTAAGACTGTCTCAGGATTCTGAAATATTGAGTAAGAGGACAGATTAAAGAGTGCCATTGTTAAGCACACAAAAATACATCTGCAGTCATGACTATGATCAGTCTGGTCTTGCAGACCATAGTTTGGATACCATCCATAGGATCAACTGGAAAATAACCACCATGCTTGATCACAGCAAATTTAGAAAAGAAAGATTGTTTTGGGAATCTGCAGCTGATGTCAGAAATCAGCTTAATCTAAATAAATATGGTTGAGAAACCTCCCAAAATTTGGGAAACATTAATCCTTTGAAGTCTGATTTTATAACCTAAGTCTCCTACAGATGCTCACAGAGGGAATACCCACCTAATTAGGACTCGAGTGGCTCCTTCCATCCACTCGGTTTATTTAGTTTTATATTGTTGTTGTGCGTATGTTACAAGTGTTAG
Organism: Typopeltis vanoorti; assembly: GCF_054136105.1. NCBI lineage: Eukaryota > Metazoa > Arthropoda > Arachnida > Uropygi > Thelyphonidae > Typopeltis > Typopeltis vanoorti. The sequence goes on from NC_143561.1 coordinate 128,645,236, forward strand.
TTTGTACTCTCTGATGATGTCTCTGTGACAGATGAAATATTGGAAGAAATAAAATAGTTTTTAATCCTTTCCTAGTGCTGTTAATACTGCATTAAACCCCAAACATGATGGAGTGGTCTTCAGAGTGTGACATATAAGTCGGCAAGAGGAGCCTATCAAACAGATACAGGGGAATTATTGCATATGATAGTGGTTGAGGTAAGAAGTCATTTTTGGAAATTGTAGAAAAGTCACATGACTTAGAAAGTGAATGAGTAGAATGCATTGCCAGAGGGTAGTGAGTGCTCCAGCATTGAATGTCTTCAAGGCAAGATGTGATAGTTATTGTGGTCTCTGAGTATTCAACCCTCCCGCGATGAGATTTTGGACTCCATTGGAGGCTTGGAAGTAATATTGTCATGGATAATTAATTAGATGAGCACATTTTTTAAACTCTGCATTCATTCAAGCTAGAATTGTAGTTAGATTTTCATGAAGGAACTTGACATCAAGATCATCTTCTCATCTGCTCATGGTGGGTTGAGTTCCTTAAAGATGAATTTTTGCCATTTTTTTCTGTCTGCTGTTTTTTATGTAGTTCTATTGTGGAGTTTAAGCAGGTGCTTTCTTTAATGCTGTTCAGTCCATTTCTTTCTTGGTCTTCTTCTGCTGGGCTGTCCTTCAATTCTACCATTTAATAATATGTTTGGTAGTCTTTCTGGGTTCATTCTTGAAACATGTCCAAACCAGCTTAGTTGGCTCTTTTTTAGTGTTGTAATTATTGTTTCTTTAAAGTTAAGTTCTTCTCTGACTTTTTTCATTTGTTTTTCTTTCTGTTCAGCTTGTTCTATTGATTTTACTTAGGCATTTCAAAAGCCTTGAGTTTATCCATTTCTTTTTTTTTTCTTAAGATCCAGCATTCTGAGCCATAGAGTACTGTGGGAATTATTATGTGACACACCTCCAGGGAGTCCATAGACTCATTGAGGGAGAGTGTGCCAACAGCATTCAACGAGTGATCTCCTTTTAGCTACTAACTACACTCATCATTGTTTTATATATCTTTAGTTTGAGTTCTTTGCTTAATATTTTATTATCCCATATTTTTTGTAGTCTGCCCATTGTTATCTATCCATTACTGATTCTGTGTTTTATGGTTTCAAAATAATCTAGAGCTTCAGTGATCATCAACCCTAGGTAATTGAATTTCTTTACTTGTTCTATATTACTGTTTCCTATTTTCATTTGGATTGCTTCTCTTTATCTTCCTATTACCATTAGTTTTGTTTTACTAAAATTAATTTTCATATCATATTTGTTACTTGTTTGATGCAGCTTGTTCAGGATATTTTCTAATATTTCTTGGCTGGCTGTAGTGATTACTATGTCGTTAGCATACTTTAAATGTGTTATATTTCTTTCATTTACAGTTATGCTTTCACACATCTGTAGTCCTTCGTCTACTACTTCTTTTAGATACAGGTTAAATAAATATGATGATAATGGGCAGCCTTGCATAACTTCTTTTTTAATTGCTATTTGATCTGTTTCTAGGTTTTTGTATTTCACTACTGCTTGTGTTTCTGAATAGTAATTCTTGATACAATTTGATAGGTAGTTGTCAAACCCTCTGTTTCCTGGAATTTTAATGAGTTTGCTTCTGTTTATTGAGGCAAAAGCTTGTTTGAAGTCAATAAAACACCAGTAGAGTTTTTTATTTTTCTCTCTTATAAGATCTACTGATCTGTTTAATATGAAAATTGCATTTATTGTGCTTCTCCTATTTTTAAATCCTATTTGTTCTTCTTCCATATGTTCTTCATAGGAATATTTAACTCTGTTTTGGAGAATCCTGATAAATATTTTATAACAGTAGCTTAGAAAGTAATAGGTCTATAATTAGTGCAAGATCTGACATCTCCTTTTTTGTGGATGGGTATGATCTGACCTGTTCTCCATTTTGTTTGTAAATTTCCTTCCTTTAGTATTTTGTTGAATAGTTTCCTTAGGTAATTTATTATGCTTTCTCCCCCTTTTTCCAGAAGTTCTTTTTGAATAATTCTCTGTGTGGTGCTTTATCATTTTTCGTTTGTTTGATTGCTCAATGTATTTCTTCATTTAGGATGTCTTTTGCATCAGAAGTTTTTTCTGGGTTGAAGGCATCTCGATCTATATTTTCTTCAGCTGTGAATGTTCCTTTAGAATTATTAGTCCGTATTTCTTTTATTGTTTTGCTGCTATTTGTTGTAGTTCCATCCTTTTGCAATATTGAAATTGGGTTGGGTGAATATGTTCTAGTTATCTCTTTAACTATTTCATTAATGGTCTTGGAGTTATGTTTTTTGTATACTTCTTCACACATTCCTGCTTTTCCTTCTAGATATGTGATTTGTGCTGGTCTGCATTTTTTGTCTATTTCTTTTTTCAAATGCTTATATAATATTATATTTTCTTCATTATCTTCTTTTGAGAGGTTAGTTTTGGATATTCTTTTTCTTTCCCATAAGTCCAAAATCTCTAGTGTAAGCCAATCTTTATTTGCTTTTGTCTGGTAGTTGTGGTGTTTCTTTAATAATTTCTTTACTTTTTTTTTTTTTCCAAGACTCAGCATCAATACCATTTCTTACAATTTTCCAAACCTTACATAATTAGCAAACAACTAATTATTGTCAAAATGATTATAAATATGAATAAGTGTTGGTGGATAGGGAGATGAAGTTTAGGGAGCACATTGCAAAAGTGGCTAAATCAGCTCATCAACTCACTTGGTTGTTGATGAGTGAGTTGATGAGCAGAGACAAGCAAGTTATTGTACCTCTGTACTGAGCCTTGATAAGACCTCATCTCGACTACTGTGGCCTGATTTGATCACCTAGGTTTCTTCTTAATTGGGAGGAGGTGGAGAGGATCCAGAGGCGAGTGACCAAGATGATAGCAGGTCTATGGAATGAACCTTATGAAAACAGGTTGAAGATTTGTGGGTTGCAGAAATTAGTTGATAGACGGAAAAGGGGAGATATGATTGAGACATTCAAATTGCTAAAGGGTTTCTATAGGAATAATTCAGAGGATATTTTTGAGATCAGGACTGGTGGTGGGAGAACTAGGGGACCTATGGAAGCTGGGCAAGAGTGTGGTTAGCAGGGGTGTTAGAGCTGGGTTCTTTACTTTTAGAGTTGTAAATGAGTGGAATAAGCTGCCAGAGTCTGTTGTGGGTGCTATGACGGTGAGTAAGTTCAAGGCAAGGTATGATAGATACTGTGAGAATGTCGTATAGTTGTGTGGACATGATGTTTAGGGCCTACCTCGATGAGTCTAAAGACTCCCTGGAGTCGCCTGTAATAATAATAATATTATTATTACTATTAAAACAAATCCCATGGAGTCAACTTACTCATCATGAAAAGTCTCACTCAGCTTGCAGCATATCTGTCATAGTGAACCTTAAACTTACTCAGACTCCTAGCATTCACCACACATTACAGTATTGCATTCTACTCCCCTACCATCACCACTTTCTAGGTTAAATCTGTTCCTTACTCTCCTTTCAACCATAGCTTTACACAATTTCCAGGAATGGTCTCTTTGTCCCTCTTGATGTCTACCTTGTTTATAATCCCATATATGAGAAGCCAAAAAGCTACTCATATATGGAAATACAACTTCTGCAATACTTCAACCTTGGTATCACTTCTGGTCTGGCTCCCACTGATGAGACCTCAATAAAGTTTGAAACCAGTCTGGGTAGTGATCCTTCCCATAATGCTTAGCATTAAACATGTCCGTAAGGATATGTGCTTTGCATTAATGGATATTAAGGCAAGTGATGTGAAGTCATTAGTTTCTATATCTGAGTTGCCCAGTCCTGAAGTTACTTCAGGCACAAACTTGGAAAAACTTCCAAGGACTATAACAAGTAGAGCAGACATTGTAGCCTTGCAGGAGGATCTGAATAGACTATATGAGTGGGCAAATGATTGGAGGTATAAGTATAATGTTGCAAAGCGCAAGATCTTAAAAATTTGATAGGCAGGGTTGGGATGAAGAGTATACAATTAATGGTGAAATTTTGAAAGAGGTGGAGGAGATGAGAGATCTGTAGTGATGGTGGACAGAGGCTTGAAGTTTAGGGTTCATACTGCTAAAATTGTACAAACATCCCAATGGATTATGGCAATAATGAGAAGGTGGACATTGGCATGCAGAAGCAAAGAGGTTATGGATCACCTTTATAAGGCAACATATGAAACTACTGTACACAGATTTGGTCAGAAAAGTTTTAATAAGTTAGTGTCCAGGTCTGTAAAACATCAGATATGAATAGTGATTGAGGGAATGCAACTTACAGAATTTTGTGAATAGAAGTAGAGGGAATATGATTGAGACATATAAGTTGGTGAGTGGTTGTTACCAGATTAATGTGGAGAAGATATTTCATAGAGTAGAGGGATGCAAAGGTTGAACTATAGGCCATAAATGGAAGCTATATAAGGTGGGTGTGAGCAGGGTAATGAGAGGCAGGTTCTTTGCTTGAAGAGTTATTGGTGAGTGTGAAAACTGTGAATGGGTTCAAGGCATGGCTTGATCTTTTGTCATGAGAGAGTATAGATCTTCTGTGATGAATCGTTTGACTCCATGGAGGTCAGATAATAATAATGATAATAATAATAATTCTGATATCTTTTATCCATGTATTTATGGGTTATAATTTGAAATTTTTCGTAAATCTTTTCATTTCTTAATTTAGTAAATTTTGTTTGATTGACTATTTTTCTTTATGTTTTCATTTCTCATGTTGTATTTATCTTTTGTATCTTTGATGCTTCTATTCTTGTTTCACATGCATTCATCAGTATTGGTTGGGCAACTGAGTTATATATTCTTACTTCTGTTTCTTTTGTTATTTATTTTTCCATATAGCTGAATATAAACACCCTGATATTTTATTTACCTTCAGAGATTGTCGCTTTTTTACTTCATCACGGGTTATATTTTTTACTGTTTACATACCTAGGAATAACTGTAAATAACTGTTTACAGTTATTCCTAGGTATGTAAATTTCATTACTTGTTCCAGTATTTTCCCATTTAGTTATAATTTACATCTGATTGGTGTAATTGGTAATTACCATTTTTTTAAAATTTCTCTGTTGATATTATTAACATCCATGTAGTCAATGACTTATCAACAGAGATTCATACTCTGTCATGCATAAAGTTCATTGAACTTTGCCTTAAATCCATTCATGTTTATTGCATTCACCATGTTTTCATGCAATTCACCACTCACCAGTCACTCTCCATATTTGCATGTTAATGCTACTGCATAGCTGTTTGATTAGTTGCTTTTGGAGGTCGTCTTCTTTTTCTGCAAGTAATGTTATATCATCTATATATCCAACCAAATTAAATATTTCTTTTTTAATTTTTATTCCATTTAATTTCTGTTTCTTAAATTCTGTTATTTGTTAAATAAAAATGGAATTGAAGAATCACATTATCTGATAACTTTCTTTTTAGGAATTATTTGTGTATTTTTGTGATATCTTATTATGAATTCAGTTTTTGTGTATATATCTTTGATTATTTCTATGATTTGCAGTGGTATCTTTCTTAATGCTAGTACGTTCATGACATCCTTTAATTTGATTCTGTTGAAAGCTTTCTCTATGTCAACGAAACAGATAAATATCGGTTTGTTAAAATCTGTTTCTTTTTCTCTTATTTACTTTATAACAAATGTAGCATTAGTACATGATCATCCTTCATGGAATCCTTGTTGCTCATCATTATGATTTAGTCTTGATTCTGATTTATCTTTGATAATTCTTGTACATATTTGTAGAAAAGTATACAATAAGTTTATTCCTTGATAGATTTTGGGTTCAGATTTTGTTGTCTTTTAAAATATTGGTATAGTAATATTCATTCTCCATTCTTTGGGAATTTGTCTTTTCTCAAAGAGATATTTAATTCAATTTTTCACATTTTCAATAATTTCTTTACTTCCATATATTAACATTTGATCATAAATTCCATCAGTTCTGGGTGATTTCCCATTTCTCTATTTTGACATGACTGATTATATTAAATTATTATTTATTTCAATTTCATCTGTGTTTTCTGGCTATAGTATTTCAAACATTTTTATTTCTTCTTTGCCTTCATATAATTTGGTGAAATAGTTTTCCCATTGTCTTCTTTCTATGAGTAGTATATTTATTTATTCACAAATTTCTTTTTGTTGACTTTGGATCATTCTTCATACTTGTTTCTCTGCTCTGTAAAAGTCATAATCCAGTTGTTTAGAATAACCAGGATAGATTAGAATAAATAGGATAATGCACCATCTCATCGTTCGAACATTGTGAGACAGATTTTGAGCAAAAACCAAGTTTGTATGTTGGATCACTTGCCGTATTCAACTGATTTAGCACCCTGACTTCTTTCTCTTACCCCGACTTCATTTGCCAATGAAAGGAAAGCAATACGACACCATTGAAAACATTCAAGAGGCAGTAACCATGACCCTCAACAGTATCCCAAAAACCGATATAAAAAACTCATTTAACGAATTAATTGATCGTGCCGAATGCTGTATCAATGCTGAGGGAGAGTATATTGATTGAAATAAATGATTTGAATAATTATAATTGGCCTGTGTTTTATTTTCTATCAAAAGTTCAGTTTCTTTTTGGACAGAAAAAGTTTTCTCTATTTTTACAGAAATTTCTTCAGTTTCAGTTTTCATTCTTCAAGGCTATAGGCACTGATTATATTTAGAGTTTTATTTTGCAATTTTATTTTTATTCTTAGTATTCTTTCAGTTATGTAGTACCATTCTTTTATTTCATTTTTAAAATCTTCATGAATTATTATTCCTACACTACAGATTCCACTGAATAAAAAAAAAATGTGATAGTTATTTCTTTTTGTTTCTGATATGCGAGCTATTTTTATATTTTGCTCATCCAGTTTCATTTTTTATTGTTGTTTTTGATTTAAGGAATTAATGTTCAGCTTCCAGTTAATGGTTAATGTGTTTCATTTCCAGGGCCTTTTCTGTTTTTTCCTGGTCACATCCAGGGGGACAATCTGGCTGCATCTTGTATTGTTTCTATGAATGCTTAATTTTTACATCATGTAAGCTGTTGCTAACCCTACTTGTTGATCCTCCTTACTTTAATCAGGCATGTTGATGTAGCCTTTATACCTAGGGTGGCCCATCTGGTGGTTTACGTTACTGACATACACATCACTCATATTTCCCGTTCACTGTCCCACCATGTTGAGATAGCAGGTAGGATTGAGAGAGAGACATTCAAATGTATGGAGGTCAAACGTTTTGCAGTGTACTGCATAATTCAGAAGGCCTAATCAGAAGGTCAAATTCCAGATGATTGGAGTAATGCTCTCATAATTCCCATTTGCAGACAGGAGAATAACATTGAATGCAAGAATTATGGAGGAATTTCTCTACTAAGTGTTTCAGATAACAAGCATACATATTGAAAAGGTTAACAAAAATTGTAAAAGGAAAATTTGGAGAAGAACAAGCTGAATTTCAATTAAATAGGGGTTAGTAGAGGTTGTCAAGATCAGATTTTCACTTTACTGCAAATAGTTTGAAAATTGTGGGACTATAACAAGTATCTGTATTAAGTTTTATATATCTTGGAATAGCATACAACAAGGTGTCAAGAGAAAATCTTTTCAAAATGCTACAATTGTATGGGGTAAATGGAACATTATACAGAGCAACTATTTAAGTTGTAAGTCAGCAATTAGAATAATTAGTCAGCAGTGAAGGAAATACAGGAAGAGGGTTTCGATGTAAAATAAGGGTGTAAGATAAGGATGCACACTATCTCCACTCTTATTCAACATCTATGTGGATTGCATTAGAAAAGAAAGTGGCGTTAAGCTTTATATTAGAATCGGAGATATCAGACTTAGCTCTTTGCTTTATGCAGGTGATGTTATGCTCCTAAATACAAGTAAGTGTTGCAGTGTAAATGTTCAGGATTTTATAACTAAATTAATGAATAATAAATGTAAGAATGGATGTAACATTCAGTATGAAAATCAGCAATAATAAGATAAAACTATGAAAATAGGCAGAAACATAGAAAACTTGAACTGCATCCTCAATGGAGAACCTATAGAACAAGTGAAATATTTCAGTTATTTAGACATGGTTTTTAGTAAAGATGGCAAACTAAATATAGAAATAGACAAAAGATGAAAAGCTGGTGTGGTGAGGATCCAGTTGAATACATTTATATAGAATAAGAGACAGAAATCAGCCAAAACACTAAACTAGTAGTACACAAGACAATGCTCAATCCAGTTTTAAGTCATGGACTTGAAAGTTGGGTTAGAAATAAATCCTTTGATCAGAGACTCTACTGATATGAGAGTTCTGAGATAAAAGTCAGGTAAATGAATAGATGGCATCGGTGGGTGAATCATATTTTAAATGAAGATATTAGGAAAGAACTTGATATTGTTAGCATTCTGGAATGTGTGAGAAGAGCTAATCTTAGGTGGTATGGTTACTTAAATAGAATGGGAGAGAAAAGCTCATCAAAACAGGTGTTCGAAGACAAAATGGTACGGAAAAAGATCCAGAGGCAGCCGAAGATCTAGTTAAATTGATTCAGTCAGAAGTATCCTGGAATACAGATATGACAGTACTGGAGTGCTGACAAGTAATATCCTAATTTGGAGGAAGATTGTTGATAATAGATTAGTAATAATGTAAACTTAATCATTCAATTCTGTCAAAGTATCCTATACACTCCCCTTGAGAGTACAAACGAAAACTGATGATGATGAAGACTCCTTATATTGCCTTAGTCACTTTAATCCAGACTTTCTCAGAGTTTCTACATTACTATAGAAACTGTCAGTTGATTTGTATAAAGGAAATGGCTTCACAATGATATTGCTGGACTATGCAAAAGCCATCACAATATCACATGGAAATCTGTTACATAAATTGGAGCAAATAGGGATGGATACGAAGCTTGTGATATGAATAAGAAGATGCCTGATGAACAGACACCAAAGAGAAGTATGATATAGTGGAGTAGAATTTTAGAGAGGGCAGGTGACTAGTAGTGTTCCAGGACTCTGAGCATGGGATGTTATCTAATTTTTCATTAAAATGGTACAGGAAATGATTTCACAGGTTGGGAATATTCAATTGTTGCTGATTATGCAAAACTAATTAAAAAAATAATTAATAAGTGATGTAGAGATCCTGAAAGTGATTTGAATAGGCTGACAGAGTGGACAAAAGATAATGGTTCTTAGTTGATATGACATAGAGTGAAGATATGCTGCTTTATGTGCTTTGAGATAAAAAAATTCCAAACTGTGTATTAATTTGTTTGAAACTGGACTGCAAGAAATTAATAAGGCATAGATTTGGGAGTGATGGACAGGGAATTGAAGTTCAGAGGACGTACTACGAGCATTGCAGAATAGCTCACTGGATCACTTGGATGCTGAAGAATGCAGTGTCAGGTAATGATAAGGAGGATGATAAGTTCACTACTGTGAACTGATTTTGTAGCCATGGTTATTTAGATATGTTGCAGATGATCAGAGGCAAGTGACCAAAATTGTGACAAGTCTGTGGAGTGCTCCCTATAAGGACAGGCTGAAGGTTTAGATACAACTTATTTTAATTTTAATGGTATTCCGATGCCAAACAAAACTAAATCATAAAAGATTAAACAAGTTTATAAAATATTATTATTATAATTCAGACCCTAAAGTATACACTTGGTGGGGAAACTTTAAACTAGGTATAAGAGATGAGAGATCTGGGAGTGATGGTAGATAAGGAGATGAAATTCAGTACCCCACATTGTAAAAATTATGATATCATCACATCAGATAATGACAATCATGCTGAGGACTTTGATGTGTAGAAATAAAGAGGTTATGATTCCATCGTATAAGGCTTTGATTAGGCATCATATGGATTATTGTGCACAGATTTGATTACCAGGATTTCATGGTGATAAGAATATGTTAGAAAGGTTCCAGAGCAGATTCACTAAGCTGGTCAGTGGTCTTTGGAATGTGGAGTATGAAGACATTGAAACAATCTAAATTGCAAAGGTTCGTGAATAGGATGTTGAGAGGGGATGTGATTGAGACATATAAGTTAGTTAGGGTTGTTATCATGTTGATATGGAAGAAATGTTTCATAGAATGTGAGAGGAGTAGAATAAGAAGCCATTCCTGGAAACTGTACATGAAGTTGAAAGTTTATTTTTCACTTGGTTAGAGTATAATAAATTTAGTTTAATCCTTTATCCAAGTGTGAGCAAACAAAGTTTGTGCCTGAAGGTATCTTCAGGACTGGGGTAAGGTGGTACAACACTAGGGCACTCCTTGCAATGGTGGAGCAAGCTACCAACACTCCTATCTCAGTATCTCCCATAATGCAAAACACATCTCTGCGCAAACTTTGTTTGCTCACACTTGGATAAAGGATTAAACTAAATTTATTATACTGTACATGAAGGGTGTGTGCAAAGGAGTGAGGAGAAGGTTCTTTACAGGCGAGTGGAATTCATATTTCTCCATGTTTTTGCAACCTCCCAAGTCAAGACTGCATGAACATGCTCCTCGATTAGAGGCAACGTAGCTGCCTTGGTTATGGATGACTCTTCTAATCCTGTGACCAGATCCAATACCCTTATGCCCTGAGTTCCATCCAACACATTCAGCCTCAAGTAAAATAGCTCAAAAGATTACTTGGATGTTGAAAAACACATTAACAAGTCACGATGGGGAGGTTATTATCCCTCTGTATATACAGTTGCCTACTGTGCCCAGATTTGATCACCTGGATTTCTCAGGAATAAGGAGGTGGCTGAGAGGATTCAGAGATGAGTGACCAAGCTGGTGATAGATTTATAAAATGCTTCCTTTGAGGATAGGTTGAAGTTGTGTGGGTTGCAATGTTTAGTTGAGAGGCAGAAATTGGGACAAATTTTTCATAGAAATTTCTTGGCTAGAATAAGAAGCCATCCCTGGAAACTCTATAAGAAGGGTGTGTGCAGTGGACTGAGGAACAAGTTCTTTGCACAGAGAGAGAGAGTGGTTGGTGAATGGGGACACATTAAATCAGTTTAAAGCATGGTTGGATGAATTATGTGTGTGATGCTGCTACTCATCATGGGAGGTACATGCATCTCCCACAATGAGTCTCTGACTCCATGGAGGTCAGATGTTAATAATACTAATATACCCTCTACAAAATTGAAGACTTTTTTTTTAGCTACTGTTTAATGCTACTGTTCATCCATCTAACATTATCCTGCCTGATTAACAATCCTGACCTTTAGTATATTCCTGGAATGCTTTAGCATAGTTTTAGCTAATGCTTTAGCTAATCTCAGGTGGTATGGTCACTTAAACAGAATGGGCGAGGAAAGATTAGCAAAACAAGTGTTCTCTGCCAGGTTGGCAGGAAAACGACCCAGAGGAAGACCAAGATATACAGTAGGTGGATTGATATGGTACAAAGTGCCTTAGATGATGGAAATATGAGATCTGATAATGTTGGAGCCTTGACAAGTAACAGACTGATTTGGAGGAAAATTGTAGATTGGAAGTTAGTAATGATGTAAATTTTTCATGTAGTACTATCATATCCTGTACCCTTGAGGATACATGGCAGGAATTTGATGATAATGACCTTTAGTATACAATCTGATATTGCTTCCCCTAAGTAAATAGGTTTCCTCACCTCCCATGTACTACTAACACCAACCCCTTACAGGTTTGACTCCCTTTCCTGGCTGCTTTGGTCCTTGATTTTGTGACCAAATCCAATACTCTCATGTGCCGAGTTTTTCCATCACATGCTGCCTGAAGTAAATTCTCTCTTAGTAGGTAATATAAATTCCATTTCCTTCTTACCATGTGACCTTTCCTCCTTCCAATCTATATCTCCATAGTCGAAGTTTTATTTTGTCTTATTCTCCATAGTCGAAGTGTTATTTAGCCAACAATATATTTTGTCTTATTGAATCCAATAAGACATAATATATGGTTGGCTGCTACTACTGCTCAGTGGGTTCCAGGGATGATATGGAAGACATGCATCAGCCAATTAACATAATTAGTGCAGGTTAAGTAATTATTAGACTCAATCTTACAACCGACTGCCTCAAAAGAACTCTCATTAACCCACCTGTCCCCTAACCATAACTTGATAAATTTAAATATAGTTTGATATAATTATTACTCAAGTATTCAGTTTTCTGTTTATCTTAATAATCTGTTATTCGTTCTGTCCCCCCCCTCCCTTTCTCCCAGCCACCCAATACTTGTATACAATTTATCATACTGCAGTTTGTCAAATGACTTTGCAAAATCCTACTCTATTTTTTTAAATCCTTCTCTCTTTCTCTCTCTCTTTTTCTGTTGTGAAACTGAACATACTGTCCCCTTTTATTACTGCACTCAACCACCTAGATTGGAATTGCTGTTTTTTCCCCATGTGATTTTTTTAATGCGTATGGAAATTTGGTAAGCTGGTATGATCATTCTTTCATATGATTTATGTTATATACAATAAGTTTAAGATGAAATGCATAAAACCATTTAAACAATTGTTTAATTGGTTTTATGCATTACTGTATTGAATTATTTTCCATTTACTTAAAGGAAATAATCATCAATTTCTGTATGAACTTCACAGAAAAAACTCAGAATCAGTGATGCAAAGCAAGTAGAAGCAAAAGCTGCAAAAATAAAGGAGTGGGTGACTAACAAGCTTAAAGAGGTACATTTTTTAATCCTTTTTTTATATTTTGAGAACTGTGAGTTATAACTTCATCTGACCTCATCTGAATGGATATTTATCAGATTTGTTATAAGTTAATATTTCATATTGTTTTTTTTTTATTTTATTTTATTTTTTTAAAGTTGCAGTTTGGAAGTTTAAGGAATAAAAGCATAAAATTCCATTTAAAAGAACAATTTCATTTTCTACAGAATGATTGTAGCTTGCTAGACAGCAAGCTATGCAGTTTGAATATAAAATGCAAACTAAGGAATATAAATTCATAATGGTCCACCTTTACTGAAACAAACTCCACTCTTCTTTTTAAATAAAAAGAAATAAATATGATTTTTCTTTAGCAAAAATATATTTTTTTTGCAATTCTTTACTGCATGTTGTATTTTGAAGTTTATTTTTCAACAATTCTGGTTACAGATCCAATGTAAATTCAGTGCAATATTACTTCAGCAAAATGAATATTCTTAATTTACAACCAAACAGAAGGCAACCAGAAGGTTTTTTTTTTTTTTTTTAAATAAGCATTTGCTATTGGTATCAGTGTAATTCAATAACTAGTATTCCATTTATACTTGTATGATATCCATTTCATTTCCTAGTAGTGGCATATTTTGTTTTTTGTTATATCAGCTATGAAGATTCGAGATTGATAAAATTTTGAAATGACGGAATGAATTTCTTTGTCACAATCATTTGGATTTGAAATCTTTTGCTTTATTTCCAGTTTTTGCAAATAGTTATAAATAAATACTCTCATAGAACTCCCAACATGCATCATTCATTGTCTCTTTTGATTTTATGCAACACAAAAATCGAGAACCTTGTCTAATCTGGATATGAAAGATTCCCCTGGTCCTAATATCAATTAAAATAATGCTGTCAGGACTAAGTTGGTGAGATTTTTGTTTTTTCTCTATACTGTATAGGCAGAGAAGATGGGATGAGATAGAAACATTTCTATCACATCCCATGAAGGAAAGGATTTCTATCATATAATATAAGTGGAGTGCTTCAGGGTCTATACTGGGATCATTACTCTTTAATTTGTATATTAATGATATTGGGAAGGATTTAAGGGAGAATATTCAGTTGTTTGCTGATGATGCAAAACTGTAGAGGGCAGTAATTGAATCAAGGTAAAGTGGATATCATGCAGGATGATTTAAATAAATTGGCATTGTGGGCAAAGGATAATAATTGTCAATTTAATGTTGCAAAATGTAAGGTTATGAACTTCAAGTTGAAAAGGTTGCATACTGTACATCACATTCATGGCACTGGATTCCAGGAAATTGAATTGGGACTTGAGGGTAATGTTAGACAGAGTGTTGAAGTTCAGAGGGCATATTGCAGAAGTTGGTAAAATAGCTTAAAGGATTACTTGGATGTTGAAAAACACATTAACAAGTAAAGATTTGGAGGTTATTATCCCTCTATTTACAATTGACTATTGTGCACAGATTTGGTCACCTGAGTTTCTTGGGGATCAGGAGGTGGTGGAGAGAAAATTCAGAGATGAGTGACTAAGCTGTGACAGATTTGTGGAATGCTCCCTATGAGGATAGGTTGAAGGTGTGTGGATTGCAACATTTAGTTGAGAGGCAGAAATGGGGATATGATAGAAACTTGTAAGTTATTAAAGGAATCCTCATTATAAGATCGACACAATGGATTTTCAATACATGACGAATTGAGAGAGAACTTAAAGTCACCCTTGGAAGTTGTGTGAGAATGTGATTAATAAGGATGTGCAGACTAGATATTTTACTTGGAAAGTGTTAGGTGAGTCTGATAGATTACCAGAATTAGTTTGAGTGCCCTGACAGCGAATGAATTTAAGGAGAGTTATGATAGGTATTGTGCATAAAGGTTAGTGCCAGTCTTCCACGATGAGTTTTCTGACACCGTGGAGATACCTGTATAATAATAATAATAATTTAATTTGATTAGGTAACTTTACAAATTAATATGGAGGAAGATTATTAAAAAGTGCAAGTAGAGAAGAAGGTAGCTCTTCCTGGGAGTTATATTATTATTATTAGACACCTCCAGGGAGTCCAAAGCCTCATTGAGGGAGAGTGTGCCAACAGCATCGAACGATTGGTCCCCTTCCAACTACTAACTGCACGCAAACTTACTTAACTGAGCCATTAGTAGCAGAGGCTCTACCAATCAACCAACCTTTGCTGGCAAATATAAAGTATATATATATATATATATATATATATATATATATATATATATATATATATATATATATATATATATATATATATATATATATATATATATATAAAGGTACAATGATCAAGAGGAAATGAGAAGGAGAATTTTTACTTGGAGATGAGTGAATAAAATTCTTTGTTGCATCAATTCAATGATGTGAATATATAAATAATTAAATACAATACAACGGCACATTTCTAAATTGGACATTCCTCAGTTTGTCTTCTGATTATGTGCAGGTCTGTTAAATAATTGTGGTATTCATTTTATTACTAAGTTATCTTATTGCATTCACTTTCCTCATTTCTAAACAATGATGGAAAAGTCTATTAATAGTCATTCGAAGTTTTTCCACTCGGTTATACTATAAATTAAATATACCAAGAAATTATATATTTCGTTTTGCCCCTGAAGTATTTGCAGGACTGGGGCAACTCGTATATAGAAGCTAACGACTTCACGTCACTTGTCTTAGCATCCCATAATGCAAAGTACATATCCTCACAGACATGTATGATGCTATGCATTATGGGAAGGATTACTACCCAGACTGGTTTCGACCTTTATTGAGGTGAAAAAGTAAAGGGTTGCTCATCATAGGCTTAGAGTAGTGTGTATAGGGGCACAAGAGAGCCTGATAGTATTAGGAGAAAGAAAAGACAGATAGATAGCATGACAGATAGAGAAAAGGCCTCAGCTCTTTTATATCATCATACAGCAAAGTCTATCAGTTTTCCTTTTTCACCAATCTCATATAGATGAACAACCAAAAACCAGAAGACCAATTGAAACTGAAGTGCAAACATGTCTAGGTTAATTAACCCCATCTGAGTTAATTGGCTTGAGTTATTGGCCTTCTCTTCCTTGGATTGCTCTCCAGTCATCAATGCAATTGACTATAAGACCACATTGAATTAAGAGGATGGAACTATTTAAAAAACCTCTCATAGCAAGAATAGACAGAATTTTATCTCTTCCTGATGAATATTGCATAATGTGGGTGGTCTA